>NC_060212.1:3186250-3825937 GCF_021130785.1 Homalodisca vitripennis | reverse complement strand
TTGGTGCAAGCACATCTAAGTTCTCCTTAACCGTTATAATACTGATTCCGTCAATACCACAACTACGTTTGTTTTTCATTTTATTAATTGTGTTTATTACATCAGCAAACTCCAATTCAAATCGCTCAAAAAATACTTCACGTTGATATTGCTCTTCAAAAAACAGATCCTCACCAAATTCATTAAATCTTAACTCAGATATAACATTACTGTAGTATTTATTAGAATAATTTGCAATTACATATTCATTACCTTTTACATGCATTTCTCTACCTTCAACTTCAATCTTTTCTAAGCACTTTCTTTTTTTCCTTACCATCTTTCTTACCACATTCCAGTACTGTTTAGAGTCGCCTTCACATTGATCAATCAAATTAGAATAATAATTCACCTTTTCATGTTTAATTTGTCTCTTTACTTGTTTTGCTAACTGTGTGTAATAGTTTTTTAAAATTGTGTCATCCTTATTTCTCAAATAATTTTTAAAAGCTTCAGCTTTACGATTAATTAATTGTATTAAATAGTTGCTTACCCATTCATTTCGCTTTCTATTCTTACTACTCAGTTTTTTCAATGTACAAGAAGCATTATAACATCTGGTATAAATTTCATAAAATTTAGAAACAGCCTGATCAGTATCAATATTTGCATCATTCAAAATAAAGCCCCAATCTGCTAACCTTAGTTGCCTAGTAAACAATATTTAATTTAATATTTTGTAAAATAATGGACGGTTTTTATTACTTAACACTCCAGATAGCTCAATGTCTATACCATAATGATCAGTTATATCTAATTCTAAAACAGTACATTTTACATTTAAACCCCGGGAGTTGCGAATCAGTACATGGTCCAGACATGACTATGTGTGTGTGTGTGTGTGTGTGTGTGTGTGTGTGTGTGTGTGTGTGTGTGTGTAAGTCATGTTTATTTACGATATTTGTGGACATTTCACGCACCGATTTCGCCAGCAATCGTGGTGCAAGTATCAAAAGGCAGTTGCGAACCAACAACATTTTTCCCATAAAAAGGCACTACCTGCAGTAGTTATGAAGGAGATTAAACCTATTTTTAATGAGCTAGCCAAAGCAGATCTACTAAAAAATGTGTTCATGGGAAAACCCAAAATCCAAATGAGAGCGTGAACAATGTTATTTGGAACCGCAAATAGATATAAAAGATATAAAAAAATTAAATTTAAAGATGTTGAAGAGGATCCTGATGACAACAGCTATGGTTATGGGATGCATTAAAATTAAGTTTACGTTTCCCCAACCGCGATGTCAAAGGTCTAGAATCAAATTAAAGGAAAAGCAATCTGTAGTGTCCTGATTGCTTCAGGGTTGGAAGGTGGAATGAAAACTGATTTATCAAATGTCCTCTTTAGATTCAAGAGCGTTCAATGTTCAACATTAACACCTCCTGATGGTTCGATTGTTTTCTTAAAATATTCACATTATAATTGTGCAACAGGGATTCTACGTGCAAGTTACTGATATGAATGTAACGGACATATAATTATATACCGGGTGAGTTTTTTAAAGTGATTCAATAGCTAACTTTTTAATTACACGACTTAGCACCACACTTTAAATTTGAATCTTCCTCAATTTTTAAGTTTCACTCAGGAATACACTTTCAAATTTTTTGAAGATGGCCGCCATTTTCCAATACGGTGTCCAACTTTAAAATCTTTTATGAAACACCCCTGTATTTTATGTTGCTTTTAGATTATACTCTAAAAAATAAGACAGTTTTGCTATTGAGAGATTTTCAATATCTCTAATGGTTCAGAAGCTACGTGGACTGGAGGTTTTCATCATCAGTGGCACGTTTAATCAATGTTAGTTTTATGTGTTGTTAGTGTTTTGCTATGTGTGTAGTTTGTATGTGTTTTGATATTAGACATATTTTACGCTGAGCATTAATCATTTTGCTTTGATATTCAAAAAACTCACCCGGTATATAATGATGTTGTTGTTACGTTCAATTGATTAATTTCTTCTGTTTTAGGGGGTTGTAATAATTATTTTCAAAATTTATTAAATTACTAGTTATTTCCCACGGCTTCGCACGTTTTTTTTCGTAAGCGTTGCCCGTGTATGAGCTCTTCTGTTTCAATTAAATTATATTTCCAACGCCTATTTAGAATTTTTCAAGCTACCACGATCAAGAAATTCTCTCACAAGTGTATGTTTATAGTCATTGTGAACGTACACATACTTTATTATATAATTTTCTAACGCTCAAGCTTTAAAGTTCAACCGGAATTTTATCTTAGGCAAACATGCATGATAACAGCGCCTTCAAATGATGTATGGCTATTTATAAACTGTCTCCTAATTGCAGTTTTTAATGTGCAGGCGATTTTAAAACTTATCTTTTACAGAGACGTCTGTTGGCGACTTACATCAATGGGTATAGATAACCTTTCTCCGTGGAAAAATACATATACACACTAATCTTCATAATGATCACCTATATAAAGATATCCTCATTTATATTTATAAGAAGAAGGCATTTTTATGGAATTTTCTTTTCTCTTATCTTTACGAGCGATGAAATTAAAGCCGTAGATTCCGTCCGTCACTAAATATCCCAAACGTCATTATTTGTTATCACTGTGGGCTTCGCTTCTATATTTTTCTAATGTCTCCGGCTTTTAAACCATAGGCCTTTATGGCTTTCGGTACAAAGGTTACTTATTCTTTACTGTAAAAGAGATTATATCTTTCGTTTACCTAAATAAATCCTGACTTCAAGCTGAGAAATGCGCAGAGAAGTCAAAACACATTGGGTGGAGAAATCTGATGTCTTAGTAATAAATACACGATATTGGACAGCTTACGTGCAAGTTTAATTGTGGCAAGATAACTTACACGCACCACTCTATGTAGTAAATAAAAATATGGCTTTTGCCACCTTGCCATAATAAAATAAAAAAATCATTTATATTATGTCTGGGCCGGCATAGTGGTTCTAAAGTTCTTCTGACTACTCCCTACGAAACTTATTTATTAATAACACACTGGAATTGGCTTAAATGAAGACATTGGCTGACAAACTACGAATTTGGTAGATTTGGCTCAGCAGTAACCTTATACACCAGAACGCAAAAGTTTATAATCAAAAAGAATCGTGGGAACTTAAAGTGAGAAGAATCTAACACGAATAGTATAGAAGAGCAGTATTGAAGAAAAGTAATGAAGAACGGTATTAAAGAGCAGTAATGAAGAACAGTACTGAGAACAGAGCCTAAAAGTAAATCACGACCAGATCATCAAAAAGACATCACCAGAAGTTCAGTCTGGCAAAAAAGCCCATCTCAGATAATTAACTATTTTCAAATTTACATTATAAATCAATTAATGTACATTTATCTCTTAAAAAGCTATTTTATTTTACGAAAAATATTAATTATGCTTACGGATAAGGCCCGCAAAGTTCTTACCGGTAGGCAGGGGTGTCAACTGCTAAGTTCAATAGAGAAAATATTGCCACACTAGCAAATAAAGTAATCAATCCGACAATAATTTATTTACAAGAACATAAAAAAGTATTAATGACTAGTACAGAATAACAGGGTTGTAACAAAGTATGCGAGATGTACATAAAGAAAAATTACAGAATTTCTTCGCCATACTTTTGAATAGATATGAGATCTAAATCGTATGATATTATCCCCAGATAAGTGTAAACCTCGTCTACATTGCATTGTACGAGTACTTCCACCCTGAATTCCATAACCAAATATCATTTTAGAAATCATTACTCGATAGCCGAAGAATTAATACATGATATAAATAAAATCTAAGAACTAGTATTTAGTGTATACACTAACACAATACATAAAATCTTAAAGTATCAATTAATCTACCCAGAAAAATCCAAATGATATTTGTACGAATTTTCCAGAATTTAAAATAATGGTCTTATGTGTATTACGATAACGACTGCAATAAATTACAGCCCAAATTACTCTTATTTAGTTATATAAAATATATTTTTATGAGATCTTGAAGTTTTCATTCTCTATTTACCAAAGTAGATATCATTTTAACATAATAATTATTCATGCATTCTATATTTATATGGAGCTAATTTAAAACAAACCATGTATTATAATGATATTTTACTACAACAAGGAGCACTCAGTTCAATCTACTTTCTATGTAAATGATGACTTGTTTTCATGAAATATTCTGCGAAATATTTTTGGGGATTTTTTATAACCTGTATTGATCTAAGAAGATTATTTTGATAAGTCATATGCTAGGCATGACGTGTTATTTTGTGATAATTACTAAAGTTCTGTTTTTTCCCGAAGTTAAAAATAGCATCTGAATTCTTACTTTTGGAGAGGTTTAGTTAAAAAGTGGTTCGAGGCACTGTATTTTAATACGGGTTATTAGAGTCATTGGAAAGTTAACTTTAATGAACTATTTATGACATTGGAACTTCAAACTCCGCCTTTGAAGTGGTTATGTAGGCTACTGTAGACCAGGGGTGCTTTGATCTCAGGAACGTTCAACAATATTGGCAGGGACAACTTTCAAACCCAATATCAAAGACTGACACAACCTCAGTATATTCCACGGTACATTCTTATCACTAATAAATTAGCTTCCTGAGAGTGTCAAAAACTTCAAAAACCATAATCTTTTCGAGGCACATCTCATACGTTTCTGGTGTTTCATATGTTACTCTACTAATAAATCCATGGTGAGCCACTAGGAAATGAGAAAACTTTGGACATATACGTATTTTTTGAACAAAAATAACACACAAAATTGTGTGTACGATTCTAATAGAATGCATTACCTTGACAGATAAGATGTAACTGTGCATCAATAAGTTCGATAAAGATTATTATTACTATACAATAGTTGTAACCATGTCTACATTTCTCTGTCACTATATTCCGTCATAATGTACAAATCCATTCTTCCAATATTTACACATTAACTTAAAGTAAAAATTAATTTATATAATGTTTGTCTGTGCAATAACAATGCGCGCACAGATTTATCCACTTGGGGTTTACTCATTTGAAATGCTCATTGGACTAATTGGCACTACGATCATAATTAGCTTTTTTAGCTTAGACACCGCGGATAATTAAAACCACAGGCTTTCAACACAACGGAATGTACATTCAGGTTTAAATCAAAACAATATATGAGTTCGTCGGTTCAGGAGTCGCTGAGTGTGTATGTTACATTCAATTCTACAGCTACATGTGTTTATGTATCACATTTTAAAATATTATACGATTGTATTCAGTAAAAAAAAATTAGTCGGTCTGTAATTTTCTCGTCGTCTTCGTAATCACCGATTAGATAGATGTAAAATTTTTTGCTTAAGGTCAGTAAATCCCATGTAGGGACATGATGCTTATGTAAAAACGAAGATATGTAGGTAAGTTCGAACTATACATAAAGAGTGAACTGTCCTATAGACTTGAATTTTGTAAGAATCATCGTTTTTATATCAGCAACACTGAATTCGACAATGGTGCTTGCAACCCTAAGGCATTTATTTGGCTGAGCGTTTGCGAATATTTGTACATTAGTCCTATAGTCAACTATGATGGCAACGAGAAAGTAACAGAATAAATAAACCTGCCCAAACTGTGTACGACCATATGAAATTTTAGCATGTGACACTATATATTACCTTGGCGTCAATGTTAAAAGTTGTTGAAAATGTGTATTTTAGCGCACTATGGTTATGCCCCTGCTATATTACCAGCATTTTTATTCTTTAAAACAGTACTATAAAATTTATCCTAATAAAAAAATTATGATGTGGATAAATATCATGAGATAGATTTCATAAATGCACTTTGAAACGGGTATTTATTTTCCTTTACACAAAATAGAATGAGTTCTTTGATGGTGTACGTCCAGTCATGGCATTTGGAGATCGTTATTGAAGCCTATCAGTCCAGTGTGTAGGCTGACGCAATTTCTCTTATATCTAGCGAGGGATACAATTTTGTCTGCGTTATATCTATTTTTCTATATATATATATATATTTGATTTTATATCATGTATATTTTGTTGCTTACATAACTGACGTTTGTTTAATTCCATCCTAGAATTGTCTCAAACGTTTAAATTAAAAATTCCGTTTAATTATGATGGAAACTAAAGCTCCCCCTAAATTAGAGTACACGATATTTTATAGATATAGTTCCTATGTTATTTATTTTCTAATCGCCAAATTCATATTTCATAAAAACTACTAACCACACTTTTTTATTAGTTCACAAAATAAAAGGAGTTGATTATTGGTGATTATTAAAGTTATAAATTAAATAATTAAGGCTATGTGCTTGATTACTGTACCACTTTATGGCTGCTAGACCTCTTAAAAATTGTGTAACAAATTTAAAAATTTAACAATTTAATATAAATAAATATTATTGCCTTTTTCACATTTTCTTTAGTACGAAAGAATTTCGTATGTTTATAACAATGAATACTCGTTGAATAGGTATAAGAATAGTATAGATATGTTACAAATTGAATATCAGTTATCATGTTTTTGTATTGTATAATGTTGTGTGTAGCGTGTATAAGACAGTATACAACATGGAGAATGGCTTTGTAGTAACGAGTGACAATGATAAAGTGATGTGACAACTGATCTGACAGAAATGTTGATATGACAAGTACACGTCATTCGTGGCGTTCAACATCAATTGAATTTGATTGACGTATTGAACAAGATAATCTATTGCGTCTGTTACAATACAGCCACGTGTTTACAAATATAAATAAGAATATTTGTTGGAGATGTCATTTCATCCTGCCTTCCCATCACATAACGTCAATTTCTTACTTCCTCTTTTATTTGACTAAAAATAGATTGATATACTATGCAAGTTGTAAGATATATCTGAAAATATGCTGAATAATAGTAGATTTTTAAATAAGTAAAGTATTTTAATTTTGATTAAATAACCCATTTTAAACAACGAATAAATTTGGGTTTTGCGTTAATTAACACACAACAGGGAATACGAAGCTTTCCTTGATTTGAAGCTTTAGCGCCGAACCAGTCAAAATTTCCCATAGTTAGCAAAAGTCATTGACATCTTCATCGCATATCTTATCTGAATTTTGATCCAGTATTACTTTTGAAAATATTAAAAATTGAAATTTGTATAAATTTGAAGGTAGAAAGTTTAAACATTGAATCCATCGCTGTACGGCGATAATTTTCAAATCATCAAAAAAAATACATGTATATATGCTACTAATTGTGAATTATTTCAACGCATAATTTACATTTGTGTGTGTGTGTGTGTGTGTGTGTGTGTGTGTGTGTGTGTGTGTGTGTGTGTGTACTGTATATAAAAGATCGTTTCAAATTGACAAATGAGAAATCTCAACCAAGGACGAAGCCAGCGAGGGGGTCCAGGGGTCAGAAACGCCGACATTTTTAACTTTTTCGATAACTTTTTAGTAAATTAATATTATTTTTTAAATAATTCAGTATTATTGACATGTACTGCTGAAAGATCGTTCTAAACAAAGGAATGGGTAAACAACGTTGTAAGGAACACAATAGGTCCTTACTCTCTGCCAACTACGGGATAATACCAGTTGTCTGAACCTCCTTTAAAATATTTCCTGGCTACGTTATCCATCTGGACCAAAGCATCTAACTAGATTGGGGATTCATGAGCTCTTTCCATCACAGAAAAATGTCAGATTTTTTAAACTTCTCACTGAAGATCCATTCACCAATCCTACAATCTTTAATTATCACTAAAATGTATTTTAAATTAAAATCCCTCCATTATTTGAGGGAATTTTGGAGCACGTCATTACTATAAGGGGAGTGAATGTATAAATCGTGTCTGGAGATGCAAGTAGTGTTAATTATTTTCGACGTAAACCTTTCAAGTAGTTCTCATATACTAGCTTTAATATTTTGCTTATTCATTTGACCATATGGATAAAAACAAGCCTGGTTAACAGTGTTTGAATTTTTAGAGCAATAAAGAAAATTTGCATTTGACTCTTTCCAAAAACAATATTAAATGGGTGCGTTGTACCTTTAGTTAATTTTAAGTTCTGGCCCAATTTGAAACTGTTCGCTAATGCTAGTTGACTTTCTTTACCGATAAGGATTTATATTATTTTCGGTATTTCCTGAAGTTCCTATTAAAAAAAGTATATCAACCGTACAAAAGAAATGGCTGCTTGTTGCATTCGACCTCTTTCCTCTTACAACCAAAACATATTAAGGGACATTTTGTGTTAAGTATATGAGTATGTTTTTTTAATTATACATCAACACGCTATATATTTCTCGATTCTATTTTATAATTCGTAACTAAATAAAACCTACTGTGATACCCTTGAAATATGTCGGTTTACTTTATCTTGTTTTGTTGAAAGGACACATTTGTATTAGTTCTTAGCCATAAATATCTGTTGTAAATGTACAGTTGAGTAGACCTGATGATAAATGGTTGTTGTATACATGAGTTAACAGGGTTGGTCAAAAGGGGGCAGGAGGGGGGCAGGCAGCTGGAGTTGACATGAGAGTAATTATGGCTACCACAAGATTGTGTAGTTTGGGATACAACTCTACATTGTATAGTGTCTGTTGTGGGAAGGGGGGCCCAGAGGGTTCATCTGCTAGCCTAGATGCAACCAAGCTGCATATATTTCTTTCAATATGGTTTAAATTTAGTAAATCGTATTAAAAATATTGTATATTGTATTTTATCGAGTTGTATCAGAAAATATTTAACCTAACATTAACAGTTTGTTCCTTATATGTGTTTGTAGATTATGATAAATGATTCTTGTAAATCTAACACATTTGTAAAGTGTTCATTCTATAATGTAACAAAGCAATTGTATACAATTACACAAAAAATAGCGATAGTTAAATAACTTAGGCTTATAACGGTAAACATTGTTTAGTACTATTTTTACATATTACAAAATAATATTAAAATGTGTTTGAGTAGATGAAATTCTACACATATATTGATGTTTAAAAATTAATAAATAAATCTAAATCCAAACTTTCTCATTTTTACATGTAATCTTTAGGTAATTTTGAACAATCTACTGACAAGAAATAGAATCATACAATTTCCGCTTTAAGAAAGTAAAACTAATAATATTTTATTGAAAGGCAATTAGATTAACAATGAAATAGGTTCTGCCCACACGTCTTATTCTTCCCCAATCTTAAATTAAATCCAACTTGTGTGAGAGTAAGTGAATTGGGCTGGAAAAACTTCGTTTATGTCTGTCTGTCTCTCCCCACGATACCTTGTGAATGATCTGTGCTATAGACTTGAAGCTTTTTATAGACATTCATTTATATATTAGTGTTACCTAATACAATTTATGGAGTATGACACTCTAAGGGATTTGGCAGAGCGTAGCGAAGTAGCCAATATTTCTCATTTCTGTCTATCTTTTAGTGTTCACCAAATCTCGAGAACGATCCGACCTACAGACTTGAAACTTTGCATACAGCTTCATCTCTATTGAGACAACATTGAGTTTGATGATAGAATATGTCACTTAAGGAGGTTTAGCTGAGCCTTAAGGAACACTATTTATATTTATGTTATGGTTAACCATATTAGTAACGAGACAAACGTAGGATAAATAGATTTGTTATCAAACTGAGAATACAATCAAGTGCTATTTTAACTTATAACATATATAATCTAATTTCAGCTATATACTTGAAGTTTTGCATTCAACCTCAGCAAAACCTGTTACACGACATATGATGTTACGTACTGAGAGATACAAACATGGTATTAACACATGTAGCCCAACTCTTCCAACATCATTTTATAGAGGGTTGGCGTGTGGGCTAATATTATCAAAACGCTGATATAAAATCCAAGCTAATGAAAAAATGTGAACTTGAAATTTGGAATTTAATTTTTTACAATAAGGAGTTCTTTGATTCATGATATTTGTGGAAACTTCGTTTTTGTGTGATTGCCTGTCCATCTGTCCGTAGGATAAACTACAGATTTTAAATTTGGAATTCAACCTTGTATGTTATGTGTAGAAGTCTCCTAACATGAATACCAAACTAATGTGAACGTGTTTATACTAACAGCTTTGATTAAACACAACAAGGCCAATATTAAATCATTATACTACAGTTTTTTTAATTTTTTACCAGAAGATGTTTATTAGAAACGTTTTTAGATTTTTTTCTGTAAGGCAGGCAACAGACCATCTGAAGTATTCAGTAGTTAGGAAACAATGACTTTCTTCCTTGCTCTAAAGGGTTAAATTTTGTACTGAATTAAAATGTCACTATAGTTTTCCATTAACTATATTACGAGTGTTTTATTTTGGAATATATGTTTAAATAATTCCAGAGACTGGAAAATTTTATTTTTATAAAATTGTATGTATAATTTGAAATTTAAATTGTCTTCATTTTCATGTAATATCGTGTATGTTTTAAATTTAAAAATTATCAGTATTAATTGTTTTTAAGGCTATATCTAAAAAAACTGGAAAGATATGAAATCCAATTATTTCACACATATTTTCTTAATACTAAGGTGTATTTTTGAAGATACTTGAACAGGATGCAACAAACGATCAAACAGATTGTGTCAGTTCGTGAAGGATTGCCTAATTTCCGTTTCTCGACACTTCATTTCCGGTTTAGGAGTAAGGAGCAAACGTTTTTTTTCTGTAACACCATTCCACAACACTTAAAACCCTGTAAATGAAGATTAACGTAATATTAAGACACCAATGGAAGTATTTCAAACGTATCAACTCAAACTGTTTGTACAAAAAATACTTGTTATATACGTCCTTACAGAGGTTTTATTTCGTCCACACCTCAACAGTTGTACAGAATGCATTAATGAAGTAGAGTGATTCATAGAAAATCATTTCCATTTTGATTCAATGAAGAAACTCATAGAAACATGCATTTTTATAACACATGACTTTTCATACCCAAAGTTTTTAAATTGCTACTTCTATGCAAATTTCAACAGTATGTTTTGTTCAATAAAATCTGTACATGTCAGTATTCTCTTAGCCTTAATACATCCGGGCTCATGGATAGTGCAAAGATGTTATAAAATGTTTAAAAAAGGTAATAAACTACACAGTACAAATTCGTTATTACTAATGAGTAAATACCCAACCACTGATAGTATTTGAGCCGATATATGCCTACCTGAGAGCATAGTCTGATGTTTTTGATCGTGCGGCGACTGGCTGCTACAGTGTAAATGGGTCTGATTTAGAACACACACACTTAAGACTCTATATACACGACTTACCTCGTTATTTCCACTTCAAATTTTAATTTCACCCCTCCATAAATGGTCTTACCTCACTTAGTAAAAACCTAAGTCCCTTTTAAGAAAAATACAAGACTACACCACACTACATTCTATGTAACACACACAAATACGTAAACTGTTGTCTGTAGCTTATTTCACTCTCGAGATTTCCTGTAGGCAAAGACAAACAAACAGCCTCCACGCAGATGGAATAGACATTTTCCAGCCTAAGGTATGATAATGATAGGCTGCAATCATGTTCAAACAATCCAATAGATAAGACTCATGGCATCACTGAACTCATAGAACTGAATTTTTATTTCTAAATTTAAAGTTTACAGATACTTTTAGTCTGAAATATTTATAAGTATATCTTGGGGATAGTTAGGCTACGCAACCGCTCAGCCGAATTCCACTGAGGGGCGTAAACATTAACAAACACGGCGTTGTCTGTAAGGAAATTAGGTTGCATGCACAATTATAATACTAGAGAACACATTTGTCTTGAGATATCCAGTTGAAAACTTACCTACATGCACATTGACAGACACACAGAAGAACGTAACGATGTTGATTTTGTTGATTCCGCTATTCGCGTACCACCCTTCACACCGCAATTATAAAATTTAAGTAATATTTCATGATCCACTGTATCAAAAGATTTCTGAATATCCAAAAATAAATCACACAATCGCTTCCCATCATATCATCCATTTGATACCCTTTCCATAAGTCCTAGTAGTGCAGTATCAGTATTCATACTTTGTCTAAAAACCAAATTGGTTTTTACAAAACATCTGATTCTTTCTAAGTAATTTACTAACAAATCTTCATTATTTTTTTAAACACATTTGAAAAGGAAGATATTAATGAAATTGGCCTATAATTATCGAATAGAAGTTTTGTACTGCTTTGATGAATTAGGATGACGATAGCCTCTTTCAACTTATTAGTGAAACCCCCAGTATCAACACTTAAATTAATAACATTTCTTAATAATACATGGGATATTTTTTGGTAATACTTTTTGATAATATGTAAACTATTACCGTCAATTTCAGGAGCTTTCTAAGATTACTTTCCAGTGCTGTTGCCATATACATTGATTATACAACTAGTCTCTGACTGTTTCCTATAATTTAATGTAGATAAGACAGCGGATATGTTTCTCTTTATATTTAGTTTTTCAAGCTTTGACAGAACAAAATTGTTTAATTCATTTGCAATAAATTTCAAATAACGATTCATAATACGTATTCTTTATATTGCGAATATCGGTCTGTAGTTTATTTCTAATTTCTATAAACTGGGATTTAAGTATGGCATTGGTCGGTTGCTTTTTAACCTTTTTCATTAATAAATATTTTGAAGAACCTTTGTTGATGAAAGCTTTTACAAAGTGCATTGTAGACTTTTAAAAGTTCAAAGGAATCACATCGCATACAGGAGAGGATTTGGATGTGTATGCGTAAAAGAAAAGTTCCTTTCATTTCCTGTACTCAATGGTTCTACCAAAAGAGCTCCCTCTCTTTCGTCCCTCTTTTCCCTCCGGTGTGGAAATAAAGGTTAAAATTTAAAGCACGTTGAGAGATGATAAACTCAAAAAAGTTACCACGCTTCCAATAGTTATATACAGCAATGGGAATATAAGGAATAAATTTTTATTATTACTTAAGTATATTAGTATGATTAAATTGCTTTGATACTCGACGCATTTTCTTTCCTAAATCACGTAGGTGGCCTATTAAATATTAGATCGTTAAATTTATAAAAAAATATATACAAATATAAATTTATAAAAGGTATAATTAATTTTAATTGATTGAGAACAGAAAAATTTGTTTTCCTTTTAATAATAATAAAAAATGATATATTTTTCTGTTTAAACTATTTCTATTCCAATTCCACATCTTTGATAAAACCAATAACTGACTTCCGCATAAACCCTATAAAGGAATATTTACTTAGACGTGAATGTAAAATAATGTTTGTACGAATGTAACGGAAACGAATGCTTGCTTTCACCCTAATATCCTGGCCAATATTTGTTCCCGTGAAGTTTACACACAAACATACGGACAATGTTGACTTCTGAGACTTCTGTGAGTCACAGGGAGCGGACCTCCTTATGGACATACATGTACACTCTTGACTTTGTATTCTGTTTACATTGCATTTCCATTATCTCAAGAATGTTTTACAGGAGGATTTTGATACTATTCTATGACGGTGAACAGTCTGAATATATTTTAAGATGGTTTATATAATACGTAAAACTAACTCATTTAGAAGCCGAATCTTCTGTTTATATTTACGTATTCAACCTATATGTTCATCCTAATATTTATAATTTCTTTCTTTTTGTCTTTAATAAACTTAGGAACAGCATTCTTTAAAAGTTTAAGAACTACTGACTCTTTATACTTTTAAGTACGTGTTGTGATAAATTTTATTGCTTTTTGGTGTCAATTTATAAATTTCGCGTAAAACTTTATTCATCTATCATCAGTCCATAATCTTTTTAAAGATGATCTGGACAGGAGAGTAAAATTTGGTTCTCGTATCATTGAGTTTCATGAGCTAGATCCTAATTGGCATAATCAAACTTTTTCAGACGAGTCCACTTTCTACCGCAATGGTGCTGTAAATAGGCTTAATTGTAATTATTACAAACAACACCAGTAATCCACACATTCTTGAACAAACTCTACTCAAATCAAAAGTAATTACTGTTTGGACAGTTGTCAGCTGTGATGGGATGGGATGATACCTAACGACAGGGTATGAACAGGATTTAAATGAACAAGTTTTGCTTCATTTAACGGTTCCAGAAATGGAACAAGCAATCTTCCAACAAGATGGTGCTCCTCCTCATTTCGCAAATGCTGTCAAGCGATTACTAAATGACAACCTTCATGGCCGTTGGATTGGTCGTAGAAGTAATTTTTTAGATTGGCCACACCGATCAGTAGATTTAACTATGTTTGATTATTTGTTTCTATGGAGTTTCTTAAAGGGAGAAGTTTGCACTCGTAGCTTAAAACAATCAGTTGAAGAAGAACCTAGCCGAAACTAGAGAATTTCTTTGTTATTGCTTATGATTCATTTGTTGAGCACTGTTATAAGTGTGTCGTTGTGATTGTATTACAGTTCGAATAATTGTAAACTGAAATTGCAGATTTTTTAATAGGCTTTGTTCTAATTGTCTGATTGAAATACGTTATTTCTCTAGAGTATGACAATAAATAGTTTATTTATTATTTATTTATTAAGTATATTTTTCAAAATACCACATTTATATTTCAACAATCAGCTGAAATTTCACTGAATAATTTTAAACCCTATTTAATAAATATTATAGTGTGAAAATGTTTGGGGAATAAATTTACAAGCAATATAAAATCAAACATTTAAACCGCTTGGTGAGACACTCGGTACATAAAAATACAAAATAACGACAGATATGGAAAAGCTAAAGAAAACGAGAGATGTAACCAATTACAAACTTAAACAAGTTCGTTCACTCGATGTAAATTGAAGAGATGAACTCGCCTGAGTGAATTGCAAAGATGTGGTAGCTCTTGCTGCAATAATGTTAATGAGAATACGGTTGCAGTCTGTCTGTTCTCTGTCGTTCGTGTCTCACTGCAGCTCTTAATTAAGCTTCATTACTAACAACGTAATTTTTGAACATACAAAGCACATATTATACATTTAACAATTTATCCATTGTGTGATTCTTCATTATAAAATAAATTGTGAAAGTAACACCACAGCGTTCATTTCGATGGAAGAGGTTAAGTAATGTTTTTACAAGTATTTGAATTTATTCAACAAATCCGATAATATTTTACCCTCATTAAATTCCAGGTAATGTTCTCAATTTAAAGCAAGTGCAATTCATTTAACAAATTGGAATTAAAATCGTTAATTCTCGCTTAGTTCGATGAAATACGTATAGGGTTATGAATCCACATTTTATATTTCCTGTCCATACTTTGTGACTTAAAAGTAAACATAAATATACAATAGCATTCTTTTACTTCATGTATTAGATATCAGTCATCGTTAAACAGTCAGTAAGAACCGTAAAGCCTGGTTTTAGTTGCTAAATAATGGTTTAGACCTGCAGTAGAATAATAAAATTACTTCTCGTAAAACTACTCACACTATAGTACAGTCACATTACCCTGAAACCTTAAAACGTCCAATATGACGTCTGCCACAAATCCTTTACGTTGGAAAAATATCCTAGAGGTCCTGGATCATAAAAAGTAAACATCATTCTGACACAGAGAATTCGAAAAATTTATTGGTGACATCTGAGGTGACTGGAAGCATGTCACTTTTCACATAGTGAAAAGTAAACAACCTCTCTCCAGATTCCCAGCCTTAATACGGTTTATGTCATATGACTTGGAGGTATTCTTTTTCTTCTGACCATCACTGAACTCTAGATAAAGAAAAGTTCAGGGATCAACAAAAGACAGAAATTTTGTATCACGGCAACAAAATTCAGTTCTTGCTTATGCCCTTTTATTGCCGCTTGCTTCTGTGGTCGATGAAGTAATGAAGAACAGGACATTTCTTGAAATAAACGATAGTTTAGAGCCTTAGAAAAATTATAAAAATCTCTTCCAAGTGACATCCAACAAATATTTCATATTAGCACCTAGATTACTACGGCATAAAACGAGTTAAATGCAAACAGTTCATTAATATTTTCTTTAAAAACTGAATTAAAACTAATCAGTAAATTGACAGTATAGCTTTAAAATACCATAAAAGTGATGTAATGTTCACCGAATAAAAACATCGTTGTAACCTCTTCACCACAAATGCGGTAATGACAGATGAATTGCAGGCAGCACGGAGTACAGCTCGTTACTACCGCCATTACATTGATGGACGACTCTTTATCTGACATAACGACTCTGTTCTACTTCATAACTCTTGTCGCGGTTTTATAACAAGTCAATTTTGTTTCACTTGAATGAATTTCTGTAAAGGGGTGTTGTTGCTCCAAAGTAGAAAATAAAATTTACTCCATTAAGTAGTAAATCAAAGATCTGAGTTTGCGGTAACAATGTAACGATATTATATCTAATATTGTAAACTATAATAAAAATAATGGCTTATAACGTATAAAACACTTATCAAGGCAAATAGTCGAGCTATAAATGTTTATTTAATTAGGAGCATCTAAATTATTTCTTTAATAATATAAATGTATGCCGTGTTCTTCTAATGTGAAGCTCAGATAGTTCATGGTCTTGTCCTGCAATTAGAAGCCAGCCAGACATTTTCACTATTAAAAACGTGTTTTGCATTTTTTAATAAGCCTTTAGACGAAATTTAAATCAAACTGGAGTCCAACCATTTAGTAGGTAAAGTATATTGTTAAAGGCGGTCTTCTTGATCTCTCTTTAATATTTCAAAATAGTAGTCGTCACAATTGTTTTGCATGGTTTTTAAACTTAGGGTTCACTCAATCGTGTAGATATTACATATGTTGTATCCCTAAAGCAATCTGAGCAACTACATGAAATTTCTTAAACGTAATATTTACGTTTATGTAGATTTATGATAGGTGATAATCTCCTTACTTTCTATATCTTCATTGAAATGGTTATGAACGCAGCAAAACACGAATTGAAAATGCAGTCAACGTAATTCGTGGAATAATGATAACGTGATTCGTGGAATATTGATAACGTGATTCGTAGAATAGTGAAAACGTGATGCGTGGAATAGTGATAACGTGATGCGTGGAATAGTGATAACGTGATTCGTGGAATATTGATAACGTGATTCGTGGAATAACGATAACTTGATGCGTGGAATAGTGATAACGTGATGCGTGGTATAGTGATAACGTGATTCGTGGAATATTGATAACGTGATGCGTGGAATAGTGATAACGTGATTCGTGGAGTAGTGATAACGTGATTCGTGGAATAATGATAACTTGATGCGTGGAATAGTGATAACGTTATGCGTGGAATAGTGATAACGTGATTCGTGGAATAGTGATAACGTGATTCGTGGAATAATGATAACTTGATGCGTGGAATAGTGATAACGTGATTCGTGGAATAGTGATAACGTGAGTCATGGAATAGTGATTACTAACTCACTAGCTTCCTTACTTTTTAAGGTGAATGGTCACGTACTCCATTAAGTTGAATAGAAAAATTAACAAAATTATAACGTAGATCTCCACTCTGACGTTTCATGCACGTTAACATTATGTGCCTATTTTATTCTCTCTTAGGAGAAGAAGTTAAAAAATTGCAATTTATTTTAATACTTCTTTAAAAATTAACGACACGAAGCCCTTAATAGTTTGTAACTAAAATTCACAATGTTTTAACTTTAAAATTGCCCATTATATTTTCACGTGTATACCAAAAAAAGGCTTCGGAATTTTGAAGTTGAAATGGCGTATTTAAATTCCAGTGAATAACAAAATAAGTAAATTATCTAATCACCTACATAAGTATATTTCTAAAATATGAAATTATAATGAGCTTTATGGTTAATACATCAAGGTGTGTATTGATCATATACATAAAGACAATATCACTATGAGTTATTACAGTTGAAATAGTCTCTCTAAATAAGGGGACAGGTTAAGCAAAAACTTTTTTTTCGAAATTCACTTTATTGTTTTTTCTTGTTTTCTGAAGTATTCTGAACATTTATATATATTTTAGTTACAAACTATTAAGGGCTTCGTGTCGATAATTTTTAAAGAAGTATTAAAATAAATTGCAATTTTTTAAACTTCTTCTCCTAAGAGAGAATAAAATAGGCACATAATGTTAACGTGCATGAAACGTCAGAGTGGAGATCTACGTTATAATTTTGTTAATTTTCTATTCAACTTAATGGAGTACGTGACCATTCACCTTAAAAAGTAAGGAAGCTAGTGAGTTAGTAATCACTATTCCATGACTCACGTTATCACTATTCCACGAATCACGTTATCACTATTCCACGAATCACGTTATCACTATTCCACGAATCACGTTATCACTATTCCACGCATAACGTTATCACTATTCCACGCATCAAGTTATCATTATTCCACGAATCACGTTATCACTACTCCACGAATCACGTTATCACTATTCCACGCATCACGTTATCAATATTCCACGAATCACGTTATCACTATACCACGCATCACGTTATCACTATTCCACGCATCAAGTTATCGTTATTCCACGAATCACGTTATCAATATTCCACGAATCACGTTATCACTATTCCACGCATCACGTTATCACTATTCCACGCATCACGTTTTCACTATTCTACGAATCACGTTATCAATATTCCACGAATCACGTTATCATTATTCCACGAATTACGTTGACTGCATTTTCAATTCGTGTTTTGCTGCGTTCATAACCATTTCAATGAAGATATAGAAAGTAAGGAGATTAGCACCTATCATAAAACTACATAAACGTAAATATTACGTTTAAGAAATTTCATGTAGTTGCTCAGATTGCTTTAGGGATACAACATATGTAATATCTACACGATTGAGTGGACCCTAAGTTTAAAAACCATGCAAAACAATTGTGACGACTACTATTTTGAAATATTAAAGAGAGATCAAGAAGACCGCCTTTAACAATATACTTTACCTACTAAATGGTTGGACTCCAGTTTGATTTAAATTTCGTCTAAAGGCTTATTAAAAAATGCAAAACACGTTTTTAATAGTGAAAATGTCTGGCTGGCTTCTAATTGCAGGACAAGACCATGAACTATCTGAGCTTCACATTAGAAGAACACGGCATACATTTATATTATTAAAGAAATAATTTAGATGCTCCTAATTAAATAAACATTTATAGCTCGACTATTTGCCTTGATAAGTGTTTTATACGTTATAAGCCATTATTTTTATTATAGTTTACAATATTAGATATAATATCGTTACATTGTTACCGCAAACTCAGATCTTTGATTTACTACTTAATGGAGTAAATTTTATTTTCTACTTTGGAGCAACAACACCCCTTTACAGAAATTCATTGAAGTGAAACAAAATTGACTTGTTATAAAACCACGACAAGAGTTATGAAGTAGAACAGAGTCGTTATGTCAGATAAAGAGTCGTCCATCAATGTAATGGCGGTAGTAACGAGCTGTACTCCGTGCTGCCTGCAATTCATCTGTCATTACCGCATTTGTGGTGAAGAGGTTACAACGATGTTTTTATTCGGTGAACATTACATCACTTTTATGGTATTTTAAAGCTATACTGTCAATTTACTGATTAGTTTTAATTCAGTTTTTAAAGAAAATATTAATGAACTGTTTGCATTTAACTCGTTTTATGCCGTAGTAATCTAGGTGCTAATATGAAATATTTGTTGGATGTCACTTGGAAGAGATTTTTATAATTTTTCTAAGGCTCTAAACTATCGTTTATTTCAATATTTTTCCAGTTCTTCATTACTTCATCGACCACAGAAGCAAGCGGCAATAAAAGGGCATAAGCAAGAACTGAATTTTGTTGCCGTGATACAAAATTTCTGTCTTTTGTTGATCCCTGAACTTTTCTTTATCTAGATTTCAGTGATGGTCAGAAGAAAAAGAATACCTCCAAGTCATATGACATAAACCGTATTAAGGCTGGGAATCTGGAGAGAGGTTGTTTACTTTTCACTATGTGAAAAGTGACATGCTTTCAGTCACCTCAGATGTCACCAATAAATTTTTCGAATTCTCTGTGTCAGAATGATGTTTACTTTTTATGATCCAGGACCTCTAGGATATTTTTCCAACGTAAAGGATTTGTGGCAGACGTCATATTGGACGTTTTAAGGTTTCAGGGTAATGTGACTGTACTATAGTGTGAGTAGTTTTACGAGAAGTAATTTTATTATTCTACTGCAGGTCTAAACCATTATTTAGCAACTAAAACCAGGCTTTACGGTTCTTACTGACTGTTTAACGATGACTGATATCTAATACATGAAGTAAAAGAATGCTATTGTATATTTATTTTTACTTTTAAGTCACAAAGTATGGACAGGAAATATAAAATGTGGATTCATAACCCTATACGTATTTCATCGAACTAAGCGAGAATTAACGATTTTAATTCCAATTTGTTAAATGAATTGCACTTGCTTTAAATTGAGAACATTACCTGGAATTTAATGAGGGTAAAATATTATCGGATTTGTTGAATAAATTCAAATACTTGTAAAAACATTACTTAACCTCTTCCATCGAAATGAACGCTGTGGTGTTACTTTCACAATTTATTTTATAATGAAGAATCACACAATGGATAAATTGTTAAATGTATAATATGTGCTTTGTATGTTCAAAAATTACGTTGTTAGTAATGAAGCTTAATTAAGAGCTGCAGTGAGACACGAACGACAGAGAACAGACAGACTGCAACCGTATTCTCATTAACATTATTGCAGCAAGAGCTACCACATCTTTGCAATTCACTCAGGCGAGTTCATCTCTTCAATTTACATCGAGTGAACGAACTTGTTTAAGTTTGTAATTGGTTACATCTCTCGTTTTCTTTAGCTTTTCCATATCTGTCGTTATTTTGTATTTTTATGTACCGAGTGTCTCACCAAGCGGTTTTAAATGTTTGATTTTATATTGCTTGTAAATTTATTCCCCAAACATTTTCACACTATAATATTTATTAAATAGGGTTTAAAATTATTCAGTGAAATTTCAGCTGATTGTTGAAATATAAATGTGGTATTTTGAAAAATATACTTAATAAATAAATAATAAATAAACTATTTATTGTCATACTCTAGAGAAATAACGTATTTCAATCAGACAATTAGAACAAAGCCTATTAAAAAATCTGCAATTTCAGTTTACAATTATTCGAACTGTAATACAATCACAACGACACACTTATAACAGTGCTCAACAAATGAATCATAAGCAATAACAAAGAAATTCTCTAGTTTCGGCTAGGTTCTTCTTCAACTGATTGTTTTAAGCTACGAGTGCAAACTTCTCCCTTTAAGAAACTCCATAGAAACAAATAATCAAACATAGTTAAATCTACTGATCGGTGTGGCCAATCTAAAAAATTACTTCTACGACCAATCCAACGGCCATGAAGGTTGTCATTTAGTAATCGCTTGACAGCATTTGCGAAATGAGGAGGAGCACCATCTTGTTGGAAGATTGCTTGTTCCATTTCTGGAACCGTTAAATGAAGCAAAACTTGTTCATTTAAATCCTGTTCATACCCTGTCGTTAGGTATCATCCCATCCCATCACAGCTGACAACTGTCCAAACAGTAATTACTTTTGATTTGAGTAGAGTTTGTTCAAGAATGTGTGGATTACTGGTGTTGTTTGTAATAATTACAATTAAGCCTATTTACAGCACCTTTGCGGTAGAAAGTGGACTCGTCTGAAAAAGTTTGATTATGCCAATTAGGATCTAGCTCATGAAACTCAATGATACGAGAACCAAATTTTACTCTCCTGTCCAGATCATCTTTAAAAAGATTATGGACTGATGATAGATGAATAAAGTTTTACGCGAAATTTATAAATTGACACCAAAAAGCAATAAAATTTATCACAACACGTACTTAAAAGTATAAAGAGTCAGTAGTTCTTAAACTTTTAAAGAATGCTGTTCCTAAGTTTATTAAAGACAAAAAGAAAGAAATTATAAATATTAGGATGAACATATAGGTTGAATACGTAAATATAAACAGAAGATTCGGCTTCTAAATGAGTTAGTTTTACGTATTATATAAACCATCTTAAAATATATTCAGACTGTTCACCGTCATAGAATAGTATCAAAATCCTCCTGTAAAACATTCTTGAGATAATGGAAATGCAATGTAAACAGAATACAAAGTCAAGAGTGTACATGTATGTCCATAAGGAGGTCCGCTCCCTGTGACTCACAGAAGTCTCAGAAGTCAACATTGTCCGTATGTTTGTGTGTAAAACTTCACGGGAACAAATATTGGCCAGGATATTAGGGTGAAAGCAAGCATTCGTTTCCGTTACATTCGTACAAACATTATTTTACATTCACGTCTAAGTAAATATTCCTTTATAGGGTTTATGCGGAAGTCAGTTATTGGTTTTATCAAAGATGTGGAATTGGAATAGAAATAGTTTAAACAGAAAAATATATCATTTTTTATTATTATTAAAAGGAAAACAAATTTTTCTGTTCTCAATCAATTAAAATTAATTATACCTTTTATAAATTTATATTTGTATATATTTTTTTATAAATTTAACGATCTAATATTTAATAGGCCACCTACGTGATTTAGGAAAGAAAATGCGTCGAGTATCAAAGCAATTTAATCATACTAATATACTCAAGTAATAATAAAAATTTATTCCTTATATTCCCATTGCTGTATATAACTATTGGAAGCGTGGTAACTTTTTTGAGTTTATCATCTCTCAACGTGCTTTAAATTTTAACCTTTATTTCCACACCGGAGGGAAAAGAGGGACGAAAGAGAGGGAGCTCTTTTGGTAGAACCATTGAGTACAAGAAATGAAAGGAACTTTTCTTTTACGCATACACATCCAAATCCTCTCCTGTATGCGATGTGATTCCTTTGAACTTTTAAAAGTCTACAATGCACTTTGTAAAAGCTTTCATCAACAAAGGTTCTTCATGTTCTTCATTTACAAAGGTAGGACAAAAAAAGGTACTTTAGAAGCACAAATAAAGCAGTATATTCAATTGTGAAGGAACTTTCCTACAATGGTCAAATTTTGATTGTCCTCGAAAAATGATAATCCGGATTTCTTACCTGAAGATTTGAGAGTCTTAAATATTATAAACTTTTAAAAAAATGTACTCCTTAAACAGTCCGAGAGATTAAAGTTTGAAGATAATAACGCACTTTTTGAACCTTAAACTATAGTATAGTAGTAAGGTGTGATTAAAAAAGACGAATTGGCATTTTCAAATCATGTAATTGATAATATATAATATGTTAAGTGCGGCATACCCCAGGGCTCTATTTTGGGACCATTACTGTTTGTCATCTATATAAATGATCTCCCCAAAAATATAAACCATAGTAAGATTATTATGTACGCCGACGACTGCACTTTACAAACATCAGAGTCTACTGCGTCAGCAGCAGTTGATGCTGCCAATAGCCTCGCTCAAGCTTCTGAATGGTTTCGCAAAAATGGGCTTGTTCTCAATCCAATCAAGACAGGCTTTGTACGTTTCACAATACTTAAAGCACCTAACAGTCACATATTCCCAGGCAGTGGACTCATCTACAACAACTTATCGCAACATTTTTCTGCCACAAAACTTCTTGGGCTGGATTTGGACGCCCATCTCAACTGGGAATCTCATGTGGATGTCATCTGCAAAAGGCTCCGCCCAGTCTGCTATGCTCTCGGCCGCCTTGCTCAGGTAGGATGCAGCATCCGAGTCCGTTTAAAGAATTAAACATAATGACGTTGGCTGGGCTGGTGGGGTATGAGTGCTGCATGTTTGTTAGAAATAATCTCACTCTGTTTACTGCTGGTGCGGCTTGCCACTCGTATTCAACGAGGGGCGCGCAGCGACTGACAGTGCGGCAAAATTCGATTACATTTTTTCAAAAAGGGCCACAGTACATATGTACTGCAGTATATAACAGGCTGCCACCAAACATAAAAAAGAGACATGTGCTTATACTTTTACAATACTTTTAAGAGAGTATTTTGTAGCAAAATGCTTTATAAGAAGGACTTTATACAATACATGTAAACTGTATTTTCTTTGTTATATATTTTTTCTTACTATGATGTGTTCAATTGTATTGTAGTTTGAACGAATAAAATATTATTATTATAAAGCGTAACAGCCTATTGGATAGCTATATTTATTTGTGGTTAATAAATTTACGTTTTAAATTGTTATTTATTTGGTGATCCGTATAATGAGATTAACTAACGTGGCTTATAGAATATTAGGCTCAAACTATGGATATTATAGGACAAAACTAGCTGTGTGTAATTTATTTTGTAAATTACTCATAAACATAGTTTTTAAGTCCGAGCTGTCGATGCTGAATTCGTATTTGCTCCATCGAATAAAACAATTGTATGAATCTGAGATATTGTGTACACTAAAGTCTACCGATACTCCCGAAGTCTTAGTTTAAGGCAGTGTTAAATATCGTAACCTACTAACTACTTTACTAGAGCTATATCCAAGCTTCCTCAAAGGAACTAAGAAGAAATACAATTAGTATATCGAATATAGTATTTCCATTTGGATAAAGAAGTCATGTTTAGTTACGGATAGTAATCAATTTTAAATAGTTTATGGTACTATTAATTACACTCCAGTACAATCACCATCAAATATGAAAGGATCGGGCCAGTTTAGTGCCAAATAATGTTTTGGAAGCAAGTACACCTTTTAGGATCATTTATTAATTCAATAAAAGGCACCACTGAAAATAAATATGCTCAGGACAAAGGCACTAGCTCAACTTGTGACGAGTTACAATCAAAAGTCACTTTCACTGAATTAGCAATGAGTAAGGAAGTACACAAGATCATTTCGAGGCAGCTACAAGAAAATCCAACTACAATTGTTTTAAATCCCTATGACTTCTTTTATAACAAAAATCCAGCTGCAAAGTGTATTTAAAGAGTTGCATCAAACATCCCCAATTGCTTTGGGTTCATTCAAAGAAAGAACTAAAAATTAGACCAATAAGGGAGATCATTGATGGCAAGAGCTTTGAAAACGTTTGTTATCGACTCACATGTCAAGGAACTCGGGAGTCAAGGAATCCTGCTGGAAGTTCGCACTATCACATGTTAACGTGGCTAGACTAGAATTGCTTTTGAGAATATATTTTAAACGGTAATAATGAACTCATTATGGATGTGTATTTCATTAATTGTCCCAAACTGCAAATAAATCCTTAGAAATAAAGGAATCCAATGTGATATTATGTTCCCACCTTACAAAAACACACTCAAAATTCATTTTAGGAGATAAACACTAATATAGCCACCGAAAGTGCATATGAGTGCACGGTGGAAAGGTTGACACATTGCCGAAAAACACAGTGGAAACTTCCACATAGTGCCCTGTCTTACTCACTCGGTTCTATTTATTTAACAGCAAGTCTGATTAACAGCACTAAGTATGCTTCTAATGTGTTTTAGGGCCACTTTCCACAAGTGCTGCTAAGTAAGCTGACCTCCAGCACTTATCAAAATCTTGGTCCTAAGACACTAGACGTGTTTAGTAAGAGGAAACATAAATGAAAGGGGGAAAACAACACACTCCTCTTGACTATACTGTATTTTGACAATGTAACTAAAAATCTTGTATCAGTTAGATCAATATTTGCTATTAAACTGCATGGACTAGTTGTTTACAAACAATAACGGTGAAATAAATGGAAAATTGCACTGCATACTCCCCTTAATTTCCTTTGGGTATTTGCAATACTTTATAAATACTTGACACAAAAAATATAAAACAAAGGAGAATCTTCTATAACACATACTATATAAAATCTGCGATAACTTTTTATTTTATTAAAAACTATTTTATACACATATTTACAGTACTTAAAATCTAGTTTCCAAAATAATGTAAGTAGTAAATTTATTTTTTCTTCTCTCTAATTATGAAAATGTAGTAAATTAGAGTAAAGTTACCCTTAAGCAGATAATTTCTCTTCAAGACTTATAACAAGAGAGGTTCCTGTTAACATTGAACCCGTTGTGTACTATTGGATCTTAACTTCCTCCTCAAGGAACGATATAAATATTTAATGTTGAATATTTGAATTAATGCTATAATACTATTTGAAACAAATAAGTTTAAAAAAATAAATACATATTTTTTATTTTTAACAGGTTTAAAAATGAGGAACCAATAATCTCTTACAGATAAGACACGATAATCATTTTAATTGGACTTTAAACTGTGGGGTTGAAACATTAATCTCCAACCATTATAATATATGCACCATGGTTTGATAACTTATAATACCAGCAGTGGTTTTGCCAATTATTACGTGATAGTTATTAATACCTCGTACATACTCTTAGCAGTGTGGACATTATAATCCTTTGAGTATCTTGGGGTAATACGCTAGAAAGCCGAGCTCCCACTTAAAGTGGAATTAATTATTTAGCTTTTAAACGTCACAGGTTTAGAGAATATGCTTTTTAAAGATGTAACCCCCCCTGGGAGGGGCCACGTTAAATATTCGTAAGATTTCAGTAGCTCAATATAGAAATGCCAATTCCAATGTTTAAAATCAATGAATAATTGATAATATTACTTTCCTTTCGATTTTCCATATGAAAATTGTTCCAAACATGTTACCATGGATTCTTTATATACAAACAAGTCTGCAAGTATGCATATTTACTATTCTAATAAATTGGAAACGTTTATTAGCTGAGTTTAAACGAAGCTTATAACTCGAAAAATTCATTTTTGTCTGTCTGCCTGTCTACACAATAACTCGATAACGAACTGACCTATACGAGACTCCTGCATGAAGCAATTGGGCATAAAGGTTTATTTATAAATGTGGAACACTGAGTTTGATGATGGTGCATGTCACCCCATCGCATTTGGCTTATTGTTATCAAGTGTTTATGGTGATATGAGTAAAATTGATACTATTGATAAAATAGCATAATACATAGGTTTGTAAACAAACTCAATATAAATATATCATCTTTTAATATGTGACATATTAATACATGTAGCCTAACCATCCCAACACATTCAGCATCATGTTATAGTAATTTGGTGCGTAAT
Organism: Homalodisca vitripennis; assembly: GCF_021130785.1. Taxonomy (NCBI): domain Eukaryota; kingdom Metazoa; phylum Arthropoda; class Insecta; order Hemiptera; family Cicadellidae; genus Homalodisca; species Homalodisca vitripennis. The sequence goes on along the minus strand of NC_060212.1, from coordinate 3,798,796 downwards.
CGAGTAATATTCAAACAATGACATCCTCCCAATGGTAAACAATCATATTCAAAGATATGTCGTGAGATATATCGTACATAGATTTTGCATTTTGCATAAAACTTAATTTTTACAAACAATAACAATTCGTTTTATAGTACGTCATTTTTGTAAAAGCTTTACATTTATCTCAGAACGTGTGGGTATGAATGTGTGGTTCTCCGCACTTAATCACAGAAAAGGACTAGAAGGAAGTGTGGTACCGAGTGTCAAGGGACATAAGATAAAGGGAAGATTTGTGGCTGAGACAACAGATATTGTGATTTATTTAAACCCTGTTTTACATATGAATGGATGTTCTTGCAAGAGTTTATGTGAGTTAGATTGTGATACTTACAGTAACTTCAGCAAAACGTTACACTCGAGTCTGCATATTGAAAATTTAACTAATAAACCTTGACAGCCTAGAATATTGTTTTAGGAGTATATTGTTTATTAGTGGTAACGATAAATAAGTAAAGGAATGAAATATACTTTAAGAAATGCATGCTTCTTTCCCCAGACAAAAGTCTTGTTTTTTTAGGAACTGAAATCCGACAACTATCAGTTACAAGGGAAGTGTTTGGATTGTAAATCTGCATAATCTAATCTACTCTAAAATGCTACTTTTATTTCTTATTTTTTTTAAAACGCTGAATGTCAAGTCAAGATGAGTGGTAATAAATTATACAAATTAAAAAAATATATAAAAAATGTCGTCACAATAAAGTCTTGTTTCATTTTTAACTGAAATGAAACTTTAGTTTGAAGATTTTACAAGTAACGAAACCGTAATATAATCTATTTAAAATTTTGTAAAAACGAAAACTAATATCGTTAATAACATAAATTAATGTTAAGACAGGAAATATTTTCAGAGATATTTTCTGTATTCATAATACAAAAATTTGTTAATATAATTAATCCTGATAAGTTTTTTACAAAGAATAATGTATTTATAAATTTGGTTATATTTGAAACGTTTCCTTGTATCTTGTATCAGACCCTCTATTCATCCCTTCCCCAAAGTCACCCCAGTTAAGACGTCAGTATATCAGAAACACCAGTCAGGACACGTCACTAGACGCCCTAATGTGATCAGCATCTGTCATCGTCACGTCTGTCATTCGCACTTATGTTCCTGAGAACATAATTACGTTAAGACATCACTACAGTAACGCCAGTCAGGACACGTCACTAGACGCCCTAATGTGATCAGCATCTGTCATCGTCACGTCTGTCATTCGCCCTTATGTTCCTGAGAACATAATTACGTTAAGACATCACTACAGTAACGCCAGTCAGGACACGTCACTAGACGCCCTAACGTGATCACCGTCTGTCATCGTCACGTTTGTCATTCGCTCTCATGTTCCTGAGAACATAATTACGTTAAGACGTCACTACAGCAACGCCTATTAGGACACGTCAATAGACGCCCTAATGTGATCACCGTCTGTCATCGTCACGTTTGTCATTCGCTCTCATGTTCCTGAGAACATAATTACGTTAAGACGTCACTACAGCAACGCCTGTTAGGACACGTCACTAGACGCCCTAATGTGATCAGCGTCTGTCATCGTCCCGTTTGTCATTCGCTCTCATGTTCCTGAGAACATAATTACGTTAAGACGTCACTACAGCAACGCCTGTTAGGACACGTCAATAGACGGCCTAATGTGATCACCGTCTGTAATCGTCACGTTTGTCATTCGCTCTCATGTTCCTGAGAACATAATTACGTTAAGACGTCACTACAGCAACGCCTGTTAGGACACGTCACTAGACGCCCTAATGTGATCACCGTCTGTCATCGTCACGTTTGTCATTCGCTCTCATGTTCCTGAGAACATAATTACGTTAAGACGTCACTACAGCAACGCCTGTTAGGACATGTCAATAGACGCCCTAATGTGATCAGCGTCTGTCATCGTCACGTCTGTCCTTCGTTCTTATGTTCCTCGAAACATCATTGAATGGTGACGGATTAAATATTTACAATTATGATTACTTAATTTCCTCATATGAGTTTGTTTTTGAATTAAATCAATCACGTGTGTACATGTCTGTAGTACGCTTAGAACCTTAATAGGGTAATATAAGAAATTTGTAATCCTGTTTCAATAATTTATGATTCTACTTGTTGGTTTAAATGAAATTATTATTAAATTTATCATTTAATTACAATCGGCTTTGCTACTTTTGCGGGTTTTAGAACGGTGGGGGATAGTATTAGATAATATAATCAGATTTTGAAATCTAAAATTGTACAAGATACCGTATAAAATATTTATTAAAAAGACACTAATTATGATAAGAATTAAAAATTTTCACTAAAGTTACGATTTATGTAATCAATGTTAAACGATTTGTATAGTTTTATAGTGAAATTCTAGTTGACAGTTTTGTAACACAGAAAACATAGAGGAGTGGCTATTTGAAAACGAGATAATCATCAGCTGGTCAACCGGTTGCTGTGAGCTAATAAGCCGGTAAACAGAATACTGAATATCTCCTCACGTACCGATGTCCGTGGATATAAAAAACATCGCTGTCCAGTAGTCTAGTCAAAAATGTCGTTTAAATTGAGTCAAGTGAGAATCGTTTGCTGGGAAAATGTTAAGTGCAAAGATTGAGCAGCGTTATGTAATTGATTTCCTGGTTCAAAATCGCCTACCGAGTGTTTCAATATGTTCAAAGTGTTCGGTGACTCGACTATGTCACAAAGAAGTTGTGATTTGTGCGGATGTTTTGGAGCGTTTTGAAAACGACCAAGTTTCTTAGATAGGTTAATTAAATGCGATAGTACGTGTACTGAAAATTACCGACATCCCCAAAACTGAAGAAAGCGAGAGAGTAAAAAACTGACAAAAGAAGTTGAAAATGAGAGCCAAGTTAATAGTTTTCTTCGTTTTTAATGGAACTTCGATAACTCAGTGGATTCTTGAGAGTTATTTAATCACGTGTACAACTATAGGTTCTTTCAAAGCCCTTCGAAACTGTGTACAACAACTCGTGATTCTGCCTCCAGACAATGCACCAGACAATACCGCTTTATCCGTTCAGGGGTTTTGAGCTAATAAGAGATCCAGCCTTGCAACATCTAACCTAATCTCCTGATTCAGTACTGTGTTTCTTTTAGATGTTTCCAAAGATCTAAAGTCGACTCAAGGGAACTGAATTTCAAAACGTTGAGGAGGTGAAACAGAATGCTACACAAGCTTTGAAGACGCTCTAAAAGATGACTTCCAGCTCTGCTTCAACCAATGGAAGATACGAAAGCAGCCGTGTTTTGAGAGAGGAGGAAAGTACGTAGAAGGGGATAAATAGGAGGTAACGTAAAACTTCACCAATTTCACTTTTTAGAAACAGTGTCTATTTCAGATATCATCGCCTTGTACACTTTTGGAAAGACCTACCTATGGGTGAGTCTTCTGGCAATTTAGGAACACTAATGAGTATTCCTTACATAGTTTCCTGATAGTTTTGTACCACAATGTTTCTGCAGAAGCACAGAAACCATGTCTTACAATGCTGGATAGCGAGTATACTCTTGGGAGAGATGGTTCAACGAGAATCTCTACTGTAGTCACGAAATCCAATAGAGAATGGGTACAATACTTGATAATTTTATACTGATATAAATCTAGTGCAGGAAATATACAAGGTATTCTGTGATAAGTCCTACACCTTGTTTTCTTAATGGGAATTGTTGTTCAGTCATCTTTACAACTAATCCACCAATCAATATTTTTCCTATTCCTTTAGAATTGGAATAAAATATTTTTAAATGGACTCTCCACTTAAATTCTTGGGAGAGGTGGTTAAAACGAGCATGTCTACTGTAGCCATGAATGCCCATATATAATTAATTAGTTCAATATTTAATAATTTTATACTGATATCTTTCTAGTTTAGTACAAATTTAAGTTATTCTTTGAACCCCTGAACCTTATTTTTGCAGCGAGAATTGTAGTTCAGTTCTTGCATATTTACAATCAATCCACCAATCAATTTGTTTTCCATTCCTTTAGGATTGGAATTAAAAATGTTTGAATGGAACCCTGACAGCATACGTTTTTTAACGTTACTTTTTATCACAAAATATAGCCCTTTAGTGTAAATAATGTAATAAAAATCGGTAGGAAAAAAGTGGGGAAATCGGATTGGTGGAAGCTTATTTGAAAAGAAAGCGATACTTGTAGCTCATAAAAGTTGAGAGAGAAAATTGTACTTTCTTGACACCATTGCTTTAATTAAAACGAAATGCCTGGGTTTGCCAATAAAACACCTGGAAGGGTTTTCACTGAAAGCGGCAGATTAAAAGCTGTTTGGCCGAGACTTGATAAATGAACTGACTTTAAAAACCGAGATTCATTTTAGGTTTTAAAGATACGAATACTTTCGCAAATAATTAAAACTCTTACAAATATTCGTACTCCATATTTTATTTTAAAATAAAAATAATTACTTATGGAGTGTGAAGTTGTCTTGAATGGGGGGCTGTTTTTTAATCTTTATAATGGCTGTTTTTTGGTTTTTAGATTAAGTTATTATGCAGCAGCACAGAAATTTATTCGACCTAGAAAACAATATGGATAGATAAAAGTACACGATTATGAGCTAGAATATTTTCAAGATTGTAGTTACATGTCTCTCGCGATTAAGCGCGTTTTTCAAGATCATGTTTCTTGATTACACTGTTACTCTCAAGTCTTATCAAAATTCATGGATGTGCTTATCACACTTCCTTCGCTTATTACACGAGTAACAAATCATCGGTCAGGGTCTCACGTTCTGTGTTTCTAAGTTTTATTCGTTTGTCTATAGATATTCCAACAGATATCATTAATAATCCCTAACAATTTGTACTCTAAATGATCGAGGAAAAATTGTTCTTATAGTTCTGATAAAAGCTTAAGCAGTTTAATAGTTAATGAGTTTCAAGCGCAAAATGTGTTTAGGAATACTGTGACTTTTACCTTACCTATGCAATATATGTTTGTTAGACTTGTAAACTTAGCTGTTATAACCATCTGGATTTCAAAGATATTAATGGTGTAATTAATTGCTAAACGTTCATTAACAAGTACGTCTGTCAGTCAACACTCAACCAACAGAATCAGTTAATAAAAGAGAACGTCAGAGTGACAGCAGTTACTGGAAACCGTAATCAATTTCAATACATCTAGCAACATCAATACAACTATCTAGCAACAGCAACACAATTACCTAGCAGTACATTTACAACTCAAACAGCAATACCTCTATAGAGGTTTAGGTATCGACTATAAGTTTTACGGTTTGATAATTAACATTCGTGACCATAGATTTCCTTTGTTATCCTATAACTCAATCAATCGACCAGCCAATCAATCATACTTTGTTGCTTTCAAACCATTTTATATTGGATTTGTAAACGTCAATACATAAAGCTAAAATATCCTGCAGTTTACTATTCTAAGATTCATTCATTGCACACATACATACATTAAATTACGTTCTCTCTCTCTCTCTCTCTCTCTCTCTCTTTCTCTCATTTATACATGGCTTCAGTATCGGTACTTATTTATGAAAATTAGTGGTCTCAGGGCGTAATATAAAACGTAAAACGAAGTAAAACACTTCAGACACTAAAAGCTCCTTTAATCGAGCTTCAATCAGGATTGGGTTTTTGACATTTTTTGCTCTCAGGGAGATTAATAATTCATCTGAAACCACCTTGTGAAGCTAGTTGTTCAAATACCAGTGTTCTATGATGTTGCAACCTTTAGTTGTCCCCACCTTTAGTATCATACTAGTGGATATCTCTGCCCCGTACTAACTCACATCGGAATCGGCAATACAGAGCTACATCCAAGATATAGAGGCGGGGTAAAGTCGGAAAAACATGCTCCGTGATAGCATCGCTCTAACTAATTTACATAAGCAAAGATAAAGTTTGCTGTTTATGCTTAAGGTCTTTGTTATGTGTCAAGGTGTGTGTTATCTAAATATACTCCTGCACCTAATGTTGACAAGTAATCAGTAAAGAAAATAGAATTAAACATTAGAAGCCATATTTCGTTTGTGTTTTAAAAAGCCATATGGATAAGTGGGATAGCTGACAGTGAAGTAAAAATGTATTTTTCTTACCGAATGGATAGTCCAGGAGGCGAGTGCAAATTTGCATTGTAAATCGATAGCGAAAATTTCTAATAAAAAACTTGATCGTAATGTAGGACGATATTAAGAACAAGTGGATAGGGGAGAAGTGTACGTACAGAGAAGAGTTTTGATTTACGGAATGCTGCCACTTACCGAATCTTCTTCACCTGTGACACGCACAGCATAGCTGAGATGTCTCACCCTGGGGGGGGGGGGTGGTGAGGGTGGTGGGGGGGGGTCCACCACCATGATCACAAGGTAGAAAAACTGGCTACAGGCACTTTACAGATGAGACTACAGTGTAGCAAACTTTGCACTCAGAGTCCTATAGCATCAACATGTAACAATATCAATTACACGGAATCCCCAAAACGAACAACGTAAAATGAAATCCAGATGTACATTTTGGAATGTCGGCAGAGGTTAAAGGCGACGTTCCTGATCACGTGATGTCACTGATATCATTACTACCTACAGGGATCGTGCAAACCGCTGACAGAGACTTTGCAGAGACTTTGATATTGGTGTGGACCAATAGAAAGAGCGATACTGATTCTACATCGTCTACGCAGCCTATGCTGGGAGACCATTGAGTATTGTAGATATAAAATAAAAATATAGAACAAATTGTAACAGTAAAATTATATTTTACTGCACAAAGAAGCAGAATTGTAGAAGTTAAACATCAACCACCTCAGACAAGACTATACGGAGTGTGCCATAATTCTCTGGATCTAGATATACAACGTTATTTTTCAGGTCAAGACAAACTTTCTTCACCATTTGAACATAGGTCTCCCTTAGTTTCCCATCTTTCTGTCTGTGTGTTTTTATATAAAAATAATATCTTTAAAGGTAATGAATTAAATTATACCAATTTGGTTCAAATGTTTATAACAACAAGGCCAGTTAGTGAACATCATATCACGAAATATGTTTAGTACTTTCAAAATGGCGGCCATAAAAACTTGTAAATTTTGAATATCTTTAATTCAAATTATATATCTTTCTGCAATTATTTCAAGAATAACAGTTGTTTAGAGGATTTTATCATAAATCTAATGACGTCAAAGTAAAGTTATTCAAATCGATTAATAAATATCTGCTTTAGAGGAGATTTACTGTGACAAAACATGAACCATATTGAGAGCTGCCGTTTATTTATTGTTTGTATTGTTGGGTATTCACTGAAAACCTCATATACTTAGTTTTAAGATTTCAATTTTTTATAAAATACACATACAGACAGGCAGATGGGAAACTAAGCATCGGAGACCCACGTTTATATGGTGAAATAAGTTTTTCTTTACCTGAGCAATGGTATGGCATACCTTTCTCCAGAGAGTTACGGGACACTCTGTATAAGTTTTAGCTAGAGTCACTTAAAACCAAACGCCAAACAAAGAAATAATGTTAGGTCATCGTTAGCCAACAAGCTATAGATCCTGAAAGTAACAACTACAGTCACTTTACCAACTTGGTTGACGATGATACCATTATTGTTTATTTGCCTGATGGTATTGATGGTTATATAACAATACAGAAAGACAAAGTGAATGAAATTAAAATCTTAATCCTAGATTTTAAAAGTTAAACATTAACGAAAATAGTGATAAGAGGATTATTTTCAACAGATTATTCTCTATATGAGGTATTAATAATTCTACGTAGTCATTATATTTATTAAACCACTTTAGTTGTTGGAAACGATTAAAAGGTAGATAACGAGATTATGATATTACCCAGCGTTTTGAAGTGAGATTATAGGTTAGCTTGTTAAAGTTGGTGGGTTTAAAAGCTAGGTTATAACCAATGCATTGCTATTACAAAGGAATATTGAATCAAGGCATATTTGCTGTAAGATAGCTATTCTTAACATAGATAGTGTAGTATAACATATCCAAACTTATGCTTCACTGCACTTCGAATTACGACAATACCTTTATGATGTAAGTTGAAATTTTTCTCAAAACATTTTCTTTTATTTCTCTTTAGTCATGAATTACAGTCTCATGGAAATGCTTGAATACTAATGGCAATACAAATATTCATACCAGCAGAAATATTTCAAGAGGAGCAACACAATCAGAGAAAAATGTATTCCTCTAGATAAGTATAACTTCGTCAGGTACAGGCTATGGTGGTAGAGACATCTTGGTGGTGAGAACCCACTCAGTCATCTGACTCCAGTGGAAGAGCAAATACTTCCGATAAGGTACCGAAAACTTACTGAAAATGATGGATGATTTCCCCGTGATCGTGCGTAAGTGTTCCGTCATCATTTGTGTAGGAGAAGATCTTAAATTCTATTATTTACTTTTCTTGCAGTATTTTCATATCTAATTTGTATAATTTTTGGCCTCATGCAAATTTTCATCACTTCATTTTATTATTTGAGGGAATGGTCGAATTATAGCGTATCCTTGGTTAGTACGAACGATCCGAAACAGTCAAGAAAGTTACTGAACCCTCTCTTGTATATCTCTCGTCTTTTATGGTTGTTTCAAGAGTGGAATATCAAGCTCAGGCAACCAACGAAAGATATATAGAGGAGATATCGCTAGGGTCTTGCCGAACCTGACTTTGACCTTAACTGATAAGGAGTAGTAAGCCACAAATCGAAAATTACATTTTCACAAAAAAGGAAACAATTTCAACACTTTTTTTGATAAAGAAATCGAACATCTTTCCACTGATTGCCTCTCCATCGCCATCAAATTTAACTCCTCCAGAGTTCATGCTCGCTCCCCCCCCCTTAGGTACATCTGCCTAAATATGATCTGCCAATTTTTACAGCTGTTCCATTCGAGAAACGTCTTCGACTCCGTAATTAACATCAGATACAGTAATTCTTAGCGTAGAATACAAACATGCTGGAAATCTCAGAATGTATTGTCTAGGCGTTATTAAAGCCTGAGTCTAGAAAGATTTAGTTTAAATATATACCAGTATGATATTTCGAGAAAAAAAAAACACTGAATTTGGCATGAAGCTTTGCATCTATACAGGCAACATGAAATTAAATGGAGTTGCATAAAAATTTTACATTGGTGTTATGGGAAGCAATGACGGAAAGGAGATTAATTAAATAGGTAACAATTAAAGTGCAATCACTCACAATTACAACATAAAATGTAATATATAATCGTGTTGATGATTATTTAGAAATAACCATCACTAAACACGATAAGCTGCTTAAACCACCGCCTAACAGCAGACAAATTAATAAAAATCACATTTACACTTTTATTCATCCACTTTTATAAATCAGATAAGTCCTTACATGGAATTAAGTATTTTGTTAATTCTTTTTCATTTTCCCTATAAACTAAAACTACGATTTTAAAATATTTGTTCTATGTTTTATTGTATTATTTTTTTTTGATCATAGCATATGCAATGGCGGGGAGAAAAGAAAATTATGCAATAAACAAGTAACATTACAGCAATAAGAAATCAATAATACCATGTGATTTCGATATTGCTGAAGACTACTTTGAGTGATATAAATTGGCTCTTACTGTAAATTGAATTACAATACTTACAATGAAAACTAATTGCACCAGTCAAGTGTTGGTACTAGAAAATATAAAGAGCAATTACAGTAAGTGTATGTGAGACCACGTGTATATTTACCATCCATAGTTGTACGTCAATGTTATTGTAGTTCTTTGTAACATTCACCATGTCATTACTCCTTAGATATAGATATATTATACTCCTTATAATAGATTGCATTAAAATATTCTATTCTTATTCGTGTATGACCTAGATTTTGAAAGTTTTTGTTTTATTTTTTAATTCTAGGCCTGGGAATAGTATCGTAGCCCTCATGAAAGCAACATGGGCTCAAGTACTCTTTATAAAAGTACAACTTGTGCCTGGTACACTATAGTACATTTACTATGGAATGGAAATGAGCTCGCTGCGCACACTTGGCTTGTTCGTACCCGTCGCTTTATTTCAACCTGTAACAAACATTTACTTTTGGCATTTGTTTCGAGGTAATTTCCCGAGTGCAAACTCAGGTGTACCCTTTCATCTTTATGTTTAAGTACATTTCATTTAAATGGCAAACACCCATCGCATAGATACAAAAATACTTCTATTAATTGCTACAGTTCTAGGACAAGATAAAATACGTGAAATAATAATACGGACATTGAATGAATGAATTAATATTTATTTCACATTAATACAAATTAAAATAGATATATATCTTTCAGTACATTTTTTTAACTAATAGAGGTATTAATTATAACTGACAAACAAAAAATAAAACGACTAACTATATAAATATACTGGATAGAGTTACTTTCTGGAAATTAGGGTCTACATGGGCAAGTAAGCCTGTGCGTAGCCATTATGGTGCCTATATTTGGAACGGTTTTAGAAGAAACCAAATAAATTTTATTTAATACGTTAAATTAAAATGACTGTGCTACGACCAATGAATATGTGGTCAATACAATTTAATGAATAATCAAGATTTAAAAATATTTACAAGTAAATAAGACTGCAAAGATATATAAATTAATAACAAATGCAAAAGCAACTGAATAGTATAAACAATAATATTACATGCAAAGGAAAAACATGTTTATGCTCATGTAATAGTCATTTGGCAGGACCACTGTTCCATTCACTGCTATACTGAGGAGCAGCAGGCACACATCTTCTGATAATCGCTGCACTGTCGCTGCAGATGTCGAACGTGTCGTAGAAGCTATTTCCGAGCTCATCATTCTTTGATGGATTGCAGAATTTCACTTATGGCAGAAGCATCGGAAAATTCAGCTGTCCATTTACCAGCTTTGTCAGCAACAGAACATCTGCGATACAAAGCGTTTCAGTTGGATATCAAAGAGGAGAATCTCAGCCTGCATTCCAGTAAGAGGAACTTCCCTGTAGTGCAGTCCTTGTCGAACCCCCACATATCTTGAGAACTTCCTCTGCAAAGCCTCAAGTTTTTCAAAGACGCTGATGGTAAGGAGACTAGACAGGACTAGCTACTCAAGGATCTGAAGAACAAAGAAAGAGCAGAGCGTTTATAAGACAAAAGGATTTGTCATACCATGAGTTGACCTAGTGATGAAACCCAGTATTCTGTAAGCATTTCATCATAGGTCGTCAACGTTCTCATTGAATTATAAATCAGAAGGATATAAAACAACCAGATTGGATTTCGGCTGATCACCATTAAGCAAGCTTATCACTGCTTACATTCAACAACCATTCGCAATGAAATTATTAAAGTAATATTATTGTATTACATCAGACACAACACAGAACATTTATAATAAAATAATCTAACTTTAACAAAAGAGTCTAACTCATAATTTATTCTTTCCAATTTCGTCTGAATAGCAAGGCATTGAATAGACTCTTGAAAAGTCAATTAAAACTGAACTATCCATTAATATTATATTTATAAAAAAAACAAAACAAATCAATTATACAGTATATATAGTGACTGTAATTATTTATTAACGATTTATTTTATTAGTAATAGTTTTTTTACATTACATGAAGAAATACTGCATCTATTATATGGATAGTTTAATTTTCATGTTTGAGAATAGAATTTTTGATTACAAGCAACTAAGTGACAGTTATGGTCTTCTGTGAAATATGATAAGTATGTTTTAAATAGTGCAGAACATACCTAAAATAACTTATAACCTAGTATAAAACAATTGGATCGAAAGGTTTTACTACCTGAAGTACAATATAGGATTTCCTTTCATGATTTTATATGTGAGGAATAAAAAATATAAAAACTTTGCAAAGAATTAAGGATAGGTTCATTGAGTTTAACACTATTGACTCATGGATACGACCAGCAGATTCTCCCATATGATAAAATAAATTAAATTTGTAAACAATCTCAGTATATTCATATGTTACATGACATTTAGTTAATATGAAAACTGATGCACAACCATTAAGAATTCCTTGATATGTTTTAGGAAGAGCAACTTATGGAAGCCTAAGAGGGCCCAGAACAGTAATAATATTTTAGTATTTGAAGCCAAAATCCATGGATTTTCCAAAAGTCCATCCGTTCTCCTGCTCTGATTAATTGAAGTAGACTGATGTCCAGTCACAAACATATCCAACTTATACTATATTACTACTAACAAAATAATGCATGGAAAATAAAAAACTTTTACGTACACGAAAAGTCTTGCAGAAAGTTATTACAGGGTCAGGCGGAACCTCGGCTGTATGTCACGATTTCTGTTTCCTTACTCACAAATTCTCTGATCACATTTCCCTCGCCTGGCCACTTACATCCTGTCGGACTTTACTTTCTTGGCTACAGATCTCCCATTTATTCTGTTCAATTTATCATAGAAACACACACAAGTATTATACTAGTTGAATCAGAGGAAAATACAATACATTTATATTACTATATCTCCTACAAGATATTCTGGACCAGTATTTTAATACATTTTTGTATTGTTGTCTATTCGCTGAGAGTAAAACAGTTATAAATAACAGATAAATCAGTTATTTATTATTCGATTGAAATAAATGTTATGTGATTATATTTTTGGTAAAACAAAAAGTTGGAAAGTATTTATGAATGTTAACCTTATAGCCTTTTATGATAACCATCCTTAAAAACTAAAAGTAGAAAATTTGTTATCTAGCGAAATAAAAGTGTAGGGATTAAACTAAGCAATTAAGTATATTTTTTTAAACAAGCTACATGAAAACAGCTGAAAACAATAATGCAAAATTTGTACTGTTCGTACGCCTCATAGTTTTAGGCAATAATATTTATGTATATGTGTTTGTAAAAGATGTAATGTAATTAAACAAATAATAAAAACATAAAATTTTCTAAAACTACATTTAAATAATTTAATTTCTATAACTCGTAAGTGAATAAAACATGACAGTCCCCAAAAAGTCATAAGTCATGGACATACTGTACACCTTTTTGTTTGAAGTTAGTTTTAGATGATGGAAGAATTATGGAGGAAACAGTATTTTGCCGGGCCTTTGTCATCTTTCAGACAAAAAGCTACAAGACTAAATTTCGAGATTTGCAATCTAATCTATAATTCAGGAAATAACTAACCTAACTAATGATTACAATCTAAGTTAAAATATTCTAAATAAATCACACCAGAGCGATGTGACACGCTTAAGTCATGAATTCTAAAAAAAAATATAATTAAGTAAAACTAGTTTAATAATTAATATTATGTGTAAACACACAGTATATTATTAATATAACATATAGATTTCTTATTTTTAATTGTATTTAACGTAATAGAGAGATTAGCCTAAAGTGAAACAATAGCAGGTAGTAAAGTAGTCTTTGTAAAGTGTGAAGTAAGGGTAAAAGTATTTGCATAATAATAAACTCAAATTTATTAAAACATATAAGACACCTACTTTAACCTAAATATCAAAGAACATTCAGCTCTGCCATTAGGGTATCTGGAACACTGAGGTGAAGTGCCATAATCTCAGCCACGTTATCGGGGACTGATAGTAAGCGGCGTGACGTCTGGGTTTTATATTCCAACTCTATTTACTGGCCATTACATTCATCTTGATCTGAAATGATAGGTAGGAGTATAATTATCGTTGAGTGTTTTAATGTGTACAACTTACGCAGTTACGGAAGCAGGAAAACAAGGATATATGCAGGATAAGTCTGGTCACCCTGCCACATAGAGTGTAATCTTATTATTTTAATAAATATATAAATAGGACTATTTGGGGGATCCGACAGAGCGTATTTATATTTGTTAGTTAGTAATATTATCGCTAACCTACACACGTAGTTACTGCACTAACGGTAAACCAATACTGCAATCACCATAGCTATGATAGGATTTGTTAGATTAACGCACTGAATTGGAGGTGTAAATTGAATTTGATGGGATCACCACTCTGGTGTCCAGTAATACAAACGTATAATTATATTGTCTATCCTCATTTAGATTGTCCTTCGTTATTGAATTTGAATTCTAATAGCTATTCTAATTGTTGTAGAATAAATCGTAAAATGAAACTGCAACGCAGAATATACTTTTGATCAATCCCATCTCCGAAGACAACAAAATATCTTTATTCTTTGTACAGCCGGATGTCGGATCGTTAATAGTACTTGTTCTAACAAAATATTGCCATTTAAGCTTGTTTAAAATTCAATTACATAAATAACATTTGAATATTTCATATTTATTAGAAATTTTCAATTTTAATCATGAAAAATTGTATATTATTGTAAATAAAAAAAATATTTAAAAACATGAAAAATTGTAGTAACATTTGGAAACGTCATTGATACTATATTGCTACTGCACAATAGTAAAATATTTCAATGTCAACATGTTTACAACCATTAAAGGATTGAAAAGACAATACATAGTATACTGAGAATACTAGAATATGATGCCATAAGTTTGGCTTCAGTGGTAGTTTGTATTATTGTAGTTACACCAGCTCAAAATAATAGATGACTTATAAACTACGGAGAGTGACTAACCAGCAGGTGTGAAGATAGATAGCCGGGGCAACCTCAAGGTTGTATGACAAGGGACTTCCCTTCACAGAAACTATTAATATTACATCCATTAAACTACACCTCTATTTGTACATTAAGCAGCGAACATATAATCAGTATAACATGGTCTCAGCAGCTCACAAGAACAGATGGAGGCAATTAAGCTTATAAACTATGGAGAGTTAATAACCAGCCAGTGTGAAGATAGATAGCCGGGGCAACCTCAAGGTTGTATTACAAGGTACTTCCCTTCACAGAAACTATTAATAACACATCCGTGAAACTACACCTCTCACTGCATAGTAAGCAGCGCACATATATTAAGTGTCACTTGGTGTTAGCAGCTCACAAGAACAGATGGGGCAATTAGGCTTATAAACTATGGAGTTTTAATAACCAGCAAGTGTGAAGATAGATTGCCGGGGCAACCTCAAGGTTGTATTACAAGGGACTTCCCTTCACAGAAACTATTAATAACACATCCGTGAAACTACACCTCTCACTGCATAGTAAGCAGCGCACATATATTAAGTGTCACTTGGTGTTAGCAGCTCACAAGAACAGATGAGGCAATTAGGCTTATAAACTATGGAGAGTTAATAACCAGCAAGTGTGAAGATAGATTGCCGGGGCAACCTCAAGGTATATTACAAGATACTCCTTCACAGTAACTATTAATATCAAATCATTGAGCACAGATCTATAATTTTATGAAGACCATTGAACATTTATCAAATTCAAACAAATTAGTGTGTACTATCCTGGCGGACTATGCGTTTTATTTATTTGATAGCCATAAATTGTATGCCAGTATTTACAGAAATTGAAACACTTTTACTAAGGGTAAATACTTAATAATAAAAAATTGTCTACATTCTTCTTCTTTTAAAATTAATATTTTATCGTATTTGCAGTTATTTTTTGATTACAACAGTCATATTTACACTTACTGTATATGCACGCATGTGTTATTGAAAGTTTCGTCTTAACTTTGATTGACCGAAGATTCTTGTACATAGTTTGCTACATGATCAGATTACAGTGAAACGATACTACAAGAAATACGAAATAAGAGGGAAATATATGAAAAATTCGAAGTGGAAAGAGTTAATAACGCTCGTTATACTAAAAATACAGTTGGTCAGTTGATTTTTTCTGAAAAGAAATAAAATAAAGAACAGCCAGGGAATGTTTGTAAGGTTTGAAACATTTTTAAAATCCCTGAAGTGACCATTGTGAAAAGATAAAACCTTTGTTCGTTAAAATGATTTCACTTTCAATAAAAAATAAGACTTCACTCAAAAAGGTGACAGGTATCCTGGGGTTTTATCCAGAGTGACAGCGAGGTAAAAGCATTTTAATAAAATATAGGGGAACTCGGAGTGGACTGTCCATCAATCAAGAAACCGCAAGTCAAGTATTACCTTCTACCCCTGAGCTCTTACTAGACATCCTGCAAATATCATATGCAGCATCTAGCTACCACACAATACCTAATTTAAAACTTTTAAAACGTTCGCTATAAAAGTATAGATTTGATTAGGTGATTCAGTTTGGATGTTGATGGAGATTACAATTTTAATATTTGAACAGAGGTGCGCTCGGAAGCAATTTGCCGCCCGTTTGTGAAAGTTTGATAAGTCCTCGTAGGAGATACCACTTCTCAAAGGCACGGCAATAATGTATGGTGAAGAGGATTTGTCAAACTTTCCATATTCTGTTTGTTAATGAAGATCCTACGGCAACGGTGCACTGGGAGATTATTTTTATAACAAGGGATGAAAAAGAAAATGGACTTTGGAGTTGCGATCATATACTTTTGGGTCTTAGCAGTGAGATGACTTAAAATATAGGAATAAGGATTTCTTCCATTGGTCATTCCTTATTTCACATCTCATATGGATTTGTAATCCAAATACGATTCCCCTGAATTTCATAAAATAATTAAATTTTTAAATATCTATATTCACGCAGTATTTAAAGAAAGTAAACATGGGGTGATTATTATTGTTTTCAAAAAGTTTATAAATAAATAATATTTGATAATTAACACACAATTTTAAATTGTTAAAATACTTAGAAATCCAAGTGTACAGTATAAATAACACACTCTCGTGACAGTCTGTGTGTCTTCACTACAAAACCAGTAATGCCAGATGAATTATAGTAGAGGTAGTCCGGAGCTCTGCTAGTTAGTTCGACCATTACGATGATGGATGAGTCTTATCTAACATAACGACATTCTCAACTTCATAACTCTTGTCAGACTTAACCCCCTAACTTATCCATTAACTTGCTTTCTTTAGAAAAAATTATCATTGAGGATATATCTCTGTTGAAACAAATTATTAGAAAATTGTAGGTTATTTAGCAGTTTAGGATTTTCTTCACGAAACTGAGATTCTCTGGACAAATAAGCTGTCCAGAGAATATATATATATATATTTATATATATATATATATATATATATATATATATATATATATATATATATATATATATAAGTATATAGTTATATAAGTAAATTATTTCTCAAATTTATTGTACTTTATTACAATTAATGAAACCGGTTGGAAAGAGTAAATAAAGATGGAACGAATTGATGAAAGTTTATAAAAAAAAATTATAACTGTTGTTCTTGAAAGGTCAGAGAAGATAATTGTGATTTCTTGACAACAGCTTTAATTAAAACGAAATTTTTTGATTGCCGATAAAGCACCTGGAAGGGTTTTCATTGAACGTGGCAGATTAAAATATGTTTGCCCGAATGAACGAAAAGCTTGATAAGAAAAAAAAGAATTACACACATAGATAATTTTTAAAACTTAAATATTGGTACTTAAGATTTTCTTTTAAGATATAACCCACCTTGATAAAAATAATTACTAATGGCACTTTGGATAGTATAGTTTAGTGCTATCCATTTGATACAAAATAAATAATAATTTTTCATTTATAAAATATACGACATAGGTGCACGATTATAAGCTAATTATAGACCCAATCTTATCAAGTCCAGGATCTCGTACAAGCACGTTTTTTATTTCATTATTTCTTATCAAGAACCATATCAAACGGTTTATCTTACATTTTAACAATACCTGGAATTGCTTATCGCACTCTTAATCTTCCTTCATTACACGTGTAACAGATCACCAACCAAGTTTATTTGTTCTACGTTACCAAGTGACATAGGTTTGTTCCTAGAAAGTATTTTCGAGCAATATATTATCACCATGTCGGCCTGAAAGATATTTACTGTCTTGGAAACAAGCGTTTCAAAATTACTACAATTTTATGACACATGTACTAAACAGAAATTTGGAACTGTTTTTGAAGGTTAAAATAGCCATAAATCCATCTAGCCTAGACCTAATTATATTAAAAGAATCTTTCTTCAGAATATTTTTAGGAATTCTGAAAACGAGACGCACATTTCTATATATATATAAAAGAAAGTTGTGTTAGTTGCACTATTTATAAGTCAAGAACGGCTGAACCGATTTGGCTGAAAATTGGTAAGGAGGTAGCTAAGAACTGGGAGAAGGACATAGGATACTTTTTATCCCGTTCCCGATTCAGGATTCCGCCCCACTGGTCTTTAAATGTTACAAAAATATCCGTAAGAATTGCATTGCAGCAAACATGTGTTATTAAGTGATAGAGCCTTTTCAAATTTAATCAGCTGTTCTTTGTAAACATATATAATGCGACAAAAGAAATATATGTTTATATAATTAAATTACAATTTTAAATTTCTTTACACTTATAGTTTGAAAGCATAGAATAAGCTTAAGAGAAACAGCAAATTTTGTTTCAACTGTTTCTGCAATCACTGTTAAACATAGACTTTACTATCCAGAAAATACAATTCAAATTTGACGTAAAAATTCACCTTTAACTGCAATATTTATCTAATATAAACCATGCTCATGCTTGATCAGAAGAGCAATGCAGATATCAAAATTACTATCTTACGTTGGCTACAAATATAAAGAATGATATAAAACCAACCTTAGTTGTTTTTTTTGACAGAAGTATGGTTCTCGAAACTCCGTGTGTACATATTCTCTCGATCGAGACAAGTCAGCAAGCTCAATCATGGCATCGGAGATATAACTAATTTGATCCAGAAGTGATACACGCGCAAAGCCTAAAATAAAAACCATACGGAATGTCGCTTAACATCTGAAGCTCATAATCATTAGATTGTAATAATATGTACCTAAAATATGGCTATTTTCGTTTCAAAATTACATTGAGCGCCATCATTTATTACATTGTATGTGCGCTAATGAATTCCAACTTTTTGACTTCTGTCCACGATGGTCTAATATAGTTCAATTGTATACAAAAATCATAGAATATTGGAGAAAAATTCCAGTTATTTCACAGTTGCATATTGAGACTGTTTTAACATTTAAATCCTAAATAGATCATGAGCTTGGAGTATCTTTCAGTGACTATCATTTATCTCAGAAGGGTAATAACGACGTTCAAAAGCCTCCTATGTCCCAAGTTATTTGGTTGTAATTGGTATTTTATTGAAAATGAAGAGTTTTCGTTATAAAATACTACGAATTAATTGACGAACTAGCTGTTACCCGCAGCCAATCGCGCATAATTGCTTTTACTAAGTAATATAAAGACTTCGGTTCTTAAGATTTGCGTGCGAAGCCGTGGGTAACAGCTAGTTTTAGTTATAAATTAGTAAAATACACACTAATATTAGTTTTATACCTACCATATTTTTTACATCCATATTTTTCCAAATAAAAAAATAAACAGTTATCATAATGTTATATAATAAGGAAACTCTTCTGTAAAGAGTATTTGATACACTTATCGTGTGAGAATTAATCAGTTCTATGATGGCGAGTGTCCAATCAGACAATTTCACTGAGTATAATATAAGCCCATCACTCAGTAGGCTTTCACAGTATTCCTTTTTATGTCGCAGGGTTAAGAAAATTACTTTTCTGTGTTTTTATTTGTCTGTTAGTTCACAGCAAAGTTCGAGAATTAAATGACGTACGGCCTTTAAAGTTTCCAAGCAATCTTCTCAAAGATTTTTAGAGAGTGGTAATGATATGTACAGTAGTAGTATCTCATCGAAGTAACATGGAGTGAAAAATGCAAAAAAATCAGAATGATTTATTGAGCGACAGAAAACTTGCCTGAAATGAAAACTGTTTATAACTACAATAAATGAAAAGGCAAAGACGTTTCCTACCCAAGTACAGAACTACAAGGAACTATATGGATCAAGACTATTCAACATGCTTCCATAAGACTAACATTGTGACTTAAAGACCTTAAAAATATGACTATGCAGAGGAATACATCCACACAACTGCCGAATATAAGATTGTACCAAATATTTACCTGTAAAAGAAAGAAACTACATTTATCTTAACCTATTTAAATTTTTCATATTATTATCAAAATCAAAATCAAATTCACTATCATTGTCATAATATGATTGTCTGAGACGTTTTATTTTCGATGAAAATAGGTAAGATTATATTAACCTCTCACTTTTTGTTTTGTAATTAAGTTTACAAGTACAAACACTGCTCAATCACCTTAACAGGTAATATTTAATAAAGCAAGACCAAGGTTCTTGGATTCTGACAAACACATCTGACATAATTCAATGAAAATCTCTAGTAATATTATCAAAGTATAATCCTTATTTTACAATTTGGTAGAGATGAGACACTTGATAATATAATATTTGAACCTCACAGAAGGACTTACTGATCATTTATTCTTTCCAATTACGTCAGAATAGCAAGAGACATTGAATAGACTCATGAAAAGTCAATTAAAACTGACATCTCCATTAATAGTATATTGTGAACAATAACATCCAAAAACAACACTTAAATTATCTGCTATTTATTCAGATCAAAATTAATTGCTTCTTAGTATTATGTACGGATTGTTTCATTACGTGAGGAAATCCTGAAATTTGTATATGAATCGCTTAAATGTGTTCTTTTAGAAAAGCGACTTTTAACTACAAACAACTCAATGAAGTCACTGCTCTCCTTTATATACGCAATTTTTTTAACAATAAAATAACAAAATGATTAAGTACCATGCTATAAAGTAATTCAATAGAACGTTTTTATTATATGAAATCAATTTCAATTGTCTCATGCGATATGAAGCACCGAAAATCTCATATGACAATTTATAGTTCTGGATGATTTCGCAATAGTATTGAATCGCTTCTGACTCCTGCCTCATACCCCCTTGGGAAACAGCTAAGATTACATAATTACACTTACCTTCTCTATTTTCAGTGAGCCACGCTACTGTAATAAACATTACGCACTGTATAACCTTCCCATATAATTGATTTTTTGAAAATGTTTTATTTGGACAAATTATTATTGAACAAAACACATTCGTCAAAATTGTGTTGGTCTATGTTTTAGATAAGGTTTTAAATAATCACAGCACAAGTTTAGGAACGCATTTTGGACACAAAATAATTAGACGTCGACTTCGAATAGAAAAGTTTCGAAGATTGAACATTATAAATCCAAACTTTATTAAACGTAATTTCAGTCATGAATAAAAGTCCTTCAAAATAATTAGTAGAGTACAATAATGGCAAAATTAAAAGTGACTCCAATTTGTATTCAATTCTTGTGGAATAGTGAGATTATACATTAAGTGTCATTAATGGCAAGTCAAATGAGTTACATTGTAAAATAATTATTAAAGTAAATAAAAGAGAAATCAGTTGAATAACTTAAAATACACCCAAGAATCATTGACCATTTCTCAGATTAAGAATCTAACGCTGCAGATTGATACATTGTAACGAAGGTGCAAGTCCCATCACCTGGAAGTACATACGAGTACATGTTTACAGAATGGTGCCTCATATAAATGAAGTACACAATGTGTTGAGGTCCGCCAGGTCTTATCTCGCCTTGCAGCGTTCTGCGCTAATATATGTGCTATAGAAGCTGTCTGCTTAAGAGCGTCTTACCATTACGCTGGAAATTTTCAGACAGAAACATCATCGGCTACGGTTGACACATTTCAGTATCACGTTATATTGGTTCGGAGTACAAAATAATTATGTAACTGGATCTCTGTATGGTGATATTTTTGGAGTTCCCAAAGCTATGTTACTATTCGCTAATATCAGGCGTTTTAACTCATTTGCGTAATAAATAGCAAATAAGTGTAACGGATAAAGTATTGCATTTTTGTTTTTTAAAGACAATGAAAAGTGTAGATTTCCCCATTAAAACTTGACTGGAAATTTAGTTGCGTTTAAGTTTATAATGATAGATTCATGTATGGCCAGTTAGACGGATACCCTGTGAAAAGAATGAATTTTGGTTGTGAGAACCGTGAAATAAGATTTTAGAGGCTCGATTAAGAAGGACCACTTCACACTAGGCAGTAAAGATGCCGAACACACTGATTTTAACAAGAGTTCACTAGGTTACACATCATGAGTATATGAACAGTGCATATTCAAATAAAGTGAAGAAAATTATTATCTAAAATAATAATATAGTATAAAAAGAAATAGATACCTTTGTTTTCATGAGGGGTAACCGTAGTCTGCTGTTGTTGAGGGCCAGGCTATGATCAGGAAGTGTGGAAATAGGCTGTTGTCTTGTAGGCAGGCGTGAAGACGGAAGATGTCCTTCAAGGATTCACTCACGCACAATACGACCGCAAACGAATAGTTCATAACACTGTGGCCAGTCCTGTAGAGCACGGTAGACGCGGGTGTCCGGGAACAGAGACGTTCTGGTAGAGATTGCCAATCCAGAGCACTGACTTTAATGTTAATGTAAATGTGCAACAAACAGAGATAAAAACTAATATTTAAGTGAGAGAGTAACACATGGGGCATAAAGTCACGTGTTGAGTAAGTATGGTTAGCAGTGGCTAGAGTGCTAAGTGCCCCAGGCGGGACTGAGAGTGTACTGAGCAAGCGTGCCGTCGCTTGCAAGGTGGGCAACACGGAGCCTTGATAAGTCAACCGTTGTGATTGGTTGGTGAGTGTACAGTAAACAGCTGATTCGTGAAACAATGGTTCATTGGTCTGTCACTGTACGTGAATATTTTAATCCAGTAAGGAATGGTATTGTAGGCACTAGGCTGCAGAAAGAGATATAGAATTAATGCAGTATATACAGTTTTGTAAAATTATGGCAAATATAGAGTATAAATTGCCCAAAAAATATATACATAATTATTGTTCAATAAAGGTAGCCTTTTCATATTAGGCAATACAAAACAAGTTATTTAACGCAATAATACTTAACACTCTGTATTTTTCCCAATTTAGTTTTTATGGTTATTGAGATCAGTCAATGACAATCAGTCCATAAAACGTAAGTATGAAAAATAGAGAATTGTAAACTATGTAACTTCACCACATAATTATCCGAATTAGAAAGTCATAAGTAGTTTACTTAATAATGGATCTGGGAAATTTCATTGTAATATTTTTTAACTGTAATGAAATAATAAACATCCTATCCCCGTGCAGTTTACAATACTTTAGACTGTATTTTTCAGCCCAAATACTACATCTATATATAATAAATATATTCATTTCGGTGAAACAATTGAAGACCTTGTAAGAGCCCTACACCAGCTTTCCAACAGTTCCCAAAGCTTACCTACTTTCAGCTTCAATTTGATTTGCTCAATAACCTGAAAAAGAAGAGCAATATTGATGAATGTACGAAATAAGTGATCAAAAGATTAGTTTAAAGTGACACAAATTGTGAAATAAATTGTAAAAATATTTATAATATAATAAAATCTAGGTGCTTAAAAAAACCAACACATTAAGATAAACCTAAATGTCAAAGAACATTAAGGTCTGCCATTAGTGTATCTGGAACTCCAAGGTGAAGTACCATAATATCAGCCACGTTATCGGAAACATATGGTAAGCGGCGTGACGTCGGGGTTTTATGTTCCAACTTTATTTACCTACCATGACTCTTATTCTGATCGAAAATAACACTCAACGTTCAACTTTTATGTTTTTGAAAGTTGTCATAAATACATCAAACCCGTTTTAATCTACATATAAAAAGCCTATTTACGAAAGAAAGCAGGTTCAATAAATTTTGAGGTGCTTAATAGTTATAAACTTATCGTACCTCGAAGCATACTTGTGCTTTAATGTCTTTTGAATCTCACTGTCATAACTTTTTATCCCTTTAAATCGTGTTGAAATATTCAGCGTTTATGATTAAACTTTTGACAATTCCAGTCTTATAAGAGAAATAACTATCTTTTGCCTCATCTTTCGTGAATGCGATATTTAGAGCATCTCGCCGTTTAACTAAATTAAATTATCTCTAATTACTAATTTTTTAAGAGTCAGATAACTTTATTTAATACTTTGTAATGTAAGGAACGACTTGCTATCTCAGATAAATGATTTTGAGTACTATAAGGTTGAAAATTGGTAAGGATATCTTATAACGGAACTTTAAATGAAGATATCTTTTTCAACACTTTTGTCTGAAATAACGATAAGTGTTATTAAGTAAGAAAAATGTGAAAATAAACAATAATTTGAGACATGAAAAATGTTCATTACAATTTGGAAACTATATTGATATCTTTTTTAATACTGCAAAATAGTGAAATGTGGAGGGTCAAAAGTTTACAATACTTACACTAAGTACCTGAACATTATTTCGTAAGTTCTGGCGTCAGTATATTAAGTGTCACGTGGTTTGAGCAGCTTACAAGAACAGATGGGGCAATTAGGCTTATAAACTATAGAGAGTTAATAACCAGCATGTGTGAAGATAGATTACCGGGGCAACCTCAAGGTGTATTACAAGAGACTTCTCTTCTCATCCATCTCTAGTTTTGTAGAGACCAATGTTTATGTATGGAATTTTATTATATTCATATTTATTATTTTGTGTGCCCATTTGTTTTATTTAATGACAGTCACACAATCAATGCCAGTCTTAGGTGAATTAGAAATCTTTTTCTTACTGCTGAAGATTTGAAAATTCAAAATGTTCTAAATGGTTTTTCTCAGAACAATATTAATCTTACCTATCTCTAATCTATCCCTATCTCTTAATGCACACACATCCAAAAAAGGGAAGCATGTTTTGGACTTCCACTTCCATTGTGAGGCGGATGGAAGGAGAAATAATATTAATAGTAGATAGGGATGTCCTTAAGACAACTGTTTTTCGAAAGATAACACACACAGGAAAATATTTATATTATCAATCCAACCATCAAAAATCTGTCAAAGAAGGAGTAGCGTACTCGTTGTTTGATAGAGCAAAGAGCTTGTGCTCAGATAAAGATAGGCGAGACAAAAAGACCACTAAACGTAAGGATAAAAGAACACAAAGAAAACACGAGGAAAGGTTTCACAGAAAAGTCAAAAATTGCACACCATTGTTGGTCCGAAGACCATCATATGAATTGGGATGAAGCCCACATAATACATCGGGAAATTAATTGAGGCAACATACATTAAATTGGCAGACCAACCAATCAGTCAACCATCAGTCGAGATTAGGCCGCTTTGGTTGCCAATTCTAAAAAATGAACTAAAGAGAAAACCAAAAGTATCAAACGGATCGGATATTTGTAATAAACCAATGCGGAGTCACAATATGGTTTTAAGAAGTTCATCTCGCATGAACCAATAATAACAAAAGGGCCCATTCCTGTTCCCCTTCCCTTGTATTTCCGCCATCTTGTTTTAGCCAGCCGTCACGATTACCATTGGCTAGTCCCTCTGGTCAGTCGTAGATGGTTAGTAGACGAGTGAAGACGTATTTTTATTTATTTATTTATACACGGCATACACCATTTTATAAGAAATGTTAAATCCGATACAACAAGAGATAAATTATCCTATAATACAGTACAACAAGCAATAATATATTCAAAGATAACAAGCAACAAATAAATAACACCAACTATATGAACAATTAAAAAAAATTATGGCAATAATCACAGCAACGATTTATATGTGTGTGGGGGCGTGAGGGTTGTGTGTGCGTATAATATATGTATGCGTGTAGGTATAATTAAATATAACTTGCAGTAGAATATGAAGTTTCAACAGTAATAATGTGTCTTATAATATATAATAACAAGCAATAAATACATTTATAATATTTAACAATCAATAAAAAAACAAGATAACAAGCAATAATTATAAAACTTCTCATTACAGTATAATCACGATGCCAGAATGTGTGGAGAAGAATCATCCATGCACTTAACTTTTGTCATCACACTGATATGTGACCCTCTAAAGGCGTCACCAATCACTCGTCACTAACTCCATCATTTGCAGTAAGAAGGCGCACAGCTTGGCTACGAAATCGAGCCACACCAGGAGAGAAAAAGTCCACAGATCCACCTATCTCATTGCCGAGTTGTAAAAAGCGTGGGAGCGTACTGCGTTGCTGGTATAACGTAGAGTACTGAAGCCTCTCAAACAAATCCTGGGATCTTGTACGACCAGGAGTGTGAAAAGGAAGCTCCTGTAACAGCTCAGGGCAGCCCACAACACCATTGATCAACTTCATGAGGAGAACTGAGTCATGAATCCTTCTGCGAATGTCTAAGTCGTGAAGGCGGAAGTGAGACTTCAGTAGTGGTACAGGGACTTCAAGGTAGTTGTATCCCATTCGGCAGCCAACAACTCTGATGAATCGGACCTGGACTCTCTCAATATCCGATATGAGAGTAGATTGATACGGAGCCCACACAGAAGAGTTGTACTCCAGGAGCGGACGCACTAGTGTCTTATACAATGTTACTAGAGAGTCAAAATGCAGCCCCCCAGAGAAACGAAAGATGAAGCCAAGCGTGGAGTTGGCTCTCCTGCAAATGAACCGCACATACTCATCGGGATGGAGAGTTGAAGTAGTTATGACACCAAGGTCCTTCATCTTCCAGATTCTATGGAGAATTTCGCTGCCAAGGTAATAGTCATGAAAAAGTGGATTCCGAGATCTGGAAAAGGTCATAACTGAACATTTAGATACGTTCAGGTCCATAGCGTTTTTAAAGCACCAGTGCTCCACTGCCCTTAATGACGACCTGAGACGGTCCACATCATGGCCCGAGGATGATTCCAGAAAGAGCTTCACATCATCAGCAAATAAAAGATGTTTGGCGGTCAGGGCATCATCAATGTCGTTGATGAAGAGGTTGAAAAGGAAAGGTCCCAGATGTGACCCTTGAGGAACTCCTGACTCAGCACCAATGGGGTGAGAAATAGCAGTACCACACCTCACACTCAGCGTTCGACCCCGAAGATAGGATTGGAAGAATTGTAGGAGAGAACTGGAGAATATTGTGACCTGTATTCCGTAGTTTAGTTTTAATGATTGGTGTTTTGTATAGTTTTGTATTAAGTGCATGTCTTTAGTGTTATTGAAGTTGACAAACAAGATGCAGGTTGTGATTCCTGACTTAGGCGTGCCACAAGGCTTTAGTAAGATTTGTTTATTTTAACTTAGTTTGTAATTATGTATTAGGTTAGTTCTTTACCTGAAGAAGAGATCAGATTGCAGATCTCGAAACGTAGTGTTACTGTTTTCTTGTTTCACTGAACGATGGCAAATGTCCGGAAAAATCCTGTTTCCTTCAGACCAAACATGTTATGAAATTTGAAAAAAGATTTTTTTTAACTACTGAACCTATTTGGGTGACACTGTTTTTTATAGCAAATCAGGCTGCCTCAGTCTGCTGTCACTACAGTTTTATATTGATTGACTCGCCTTCGGCTCGCTGGGGGCTACGCCCCCAGGCCCCCAAGTTAAATGCTTAAAATTCGGGGATAAGCGGAATTCGGTGATTGGTTAAGTCCGGACATTAGGTAAAGGACAAGGGATTTAAAAATTGACCTTTTTCATTGATTTTTTTTCTGGATTCGTCCAAACTTTTGACTTTGAGGGTATTTTGCGGTTAAACCGTTAGAGATACGACAAAAAGTGACTGGACCTTTCTTGTCGGAAATTTTATTTTGTCTTTCGATTATGCCATCAGATTTGAGCTACGAGCTCTGGTTTAGGAGGTAAAGAGCGTGGTAGTAAAGTCTGCACCTGTCAACTATTGTAAATTGTTGAGTGGAAATATAGTAAAAAACCTACCTTAAGTAAACATTTTTAAGTTGTTTAGGGGGTTTTATTTGCTCAGGAGTTTAATATATAGTCATGCCAGGAAATTACCAGGGAGGAAGTTTATCTTACCGAGGTTAGGCCATCAAGGGGTTTAATTTACTCAGGAGGTTATCTAGTCATAACAGGAAATTCCCGGGGGTGGTTAAAGGATTTGGTGATTAGTAGATCTGATGTACGCTAACAAAATCGTGGATGAGGGGGATTTGGTGATTAGTAAAATTCGGACATGAGGTCATGCCAGGAAATTCCCTGGGGGGGGGGCTTAATGTTACCGGGGGTTAAGACATCAGGGGGTTTAATTTACTCAGGAGGTTATCTGGTCTTACCAGTAAATTTCCGGGGGGGGGTTAATGTTACCGGGGGTAAATGACACACTGGGGTCTATTTTAGAGGGTGTGTTGTCTGGGAACAAAACAAAACTTCACTTTGTCCATATCTACTATTGACGCTTAGCTAACGCTCAGCTAATTTCTAATGTGGGGTTGTATTCACTCGTTAACCTAGCAAAGCAAGTGCAGTCAGAATCTGGAATGAATTACACAGATATTTATCACACATAAATTTAAAACTCAAAAAATTGCCAATTCACGACAAATATTTTACCATATATAGAGTTTTCCAGGCTTATTAAAGGATGTACAACAAAAAGTTAGATGACCCTTTTTGTAGATCTTAACAATGGTTAGTCATAAAAACTTTTACATTTAAAATAGGACCTACAGTTTGACCGCTATCGACTCTAGAAACAAAGTTCTTAAGTACAAATTACGAAATATTTACGTTTATTAGCCGAACCAAAAGAGATAGAATAAAAAGTCACTGATCCTTTTTTGTAGATCACTTCATTTCCTATATCTAACCTTTGATTTATTTTGCCCTCCGACCAATTGTTTCGCCGCTATCGACCTCAGAAACAAACTTTACACGTAAATATTACAAATGAATTGCACATAATCACGTTTTTCGGCCAAACCAATGGAGATAGGGCAAAAAGTTACTGGACCTTTTCTGTAGATCATGTAATTTTCTAATTTGATGGGTCAATCAGATTTGAGCTACGACCTACCGTTCGGCCGCTATCGGGCTCGAAACATTACTTTAAGCGAAAAAATCTCTGGAATGTCAAATGTTAGAGCGTTTTGTCGCTTAACCATGGAAGATAGAGCAAAAAATCACTAGACCTTTTTTGTAGTTCACTTCATTCCTGATTATGAATTTTACGTCAGATCCGAGCTAGCTCCAACGGTTCACCCGCTATCGGGCATACAAAAAATGCCTGCAGGGGTAAAGAATGCGCGATTTTTTGGGAATTTTTTTGAGGGGTTTAGAAGTAAAAAAGTCCGGTTTTCAGACTTTTCCTCTGGGTCATATTACAAAAGGTACCTGCATGCCAAATTTCAAGTTTCCAGCACTTCTAGAAGTATGTTAGAATTTGTATCTATATATCAATCAGTCAGTGAGTGAGTCAGTTTCACATGCGGCTGTATATATTATTAAGAACTCAATATTAGACCATTAAGGGAGATCATTGATGACAAGAGCTTAGAAAACGTTTGTTATCGACTCACATGTCAAGGGGATTGGGAGTCAAGGGATCCTGCTGGAAGTTCACACTCACACGTTATCGTGGCTAGCTTAGAGTTGCTTTTGAAATATTATAAACTGTAATAATGAACTCATTATGGATGTGTATTTCATGTCCTAAACTGCAAATAAATCATTAAAAATAAAGGAATCCAATGTAATATTATGTTCCCACCGTACAAAAACACACTCAAATTCATTTTAGGAGATAGACACTAATATAGCCACAGAAAGTTGCTATGCATGCACGGTGGAAAGGTTGACACACTGACGAAAGACACAGTGGAAACTTCCACATAGAGTCCTGTCTTTCTTACTTGGTTCTATTTATTTAACGGTAAAGCTAAATATGGTGTGCGGTTTAACAGCACTAAGTATGCCTCTGATATGTTTTATGGCCACTTTCCACAAGTGCAGCTAAGTAAGCTGACCTCCAGAACTTATCAAAGTCTTGCTCCAGAGACACTGGACATGTTTAGTAAGAGGAAATACAAACAAAAAGGGGAAAACTCCTCTTGACTATACTGGATTTCGACAATGTAACTAAAAAACTTGTATCAGTTAGATCAGTATTTGCTATTAAACTGCATGGACTCGTTGTTTACAAACAATAACGGTGAAATAAACGGATAAGTGCACTGCATACATCTCGTTATTTTCCTTTGTGTATTTACAATACTTCATCAACACTTGGCACAAAAAATATAAAACAACAGAGAATCATCTATAACACATAGTATGTAAAATCTGTGATAGCTTTTTATTTTATTAAAACATATTTTATACGCATATTTACAGTATTTAATATCTAGTTTCCAAAAAAATGTAAGAAGTAAACTTATTTTTTCTTCTCTCTAATTATGAATATGCAGTAAATCAGAGAGTAGTTACCCTTAAGCGGATAATTTCCCTTCAAGACTTATAACAAGAGAGGTTCCTGTTAACACCCTGCTGTGTAATATTGGATCTTAACTTCCTCCTTAAGGAACGATATAAATCTTTAAGGTAGGTTATTATTCTAATTAAAGCTAGAATCCTATTATAAACAAACAAATCTAATGAAATAAATAATATTTTTTGTTCTTAATATGTTTTAAAAATGAGGAACCAATAATCTCTTACTGATAAGACAAGCTAATCATTCTAATTGGACTTTAATTTCTGTGGAATTGAACCATTTACCTCCAACCATTATAATATATGCGTCGTGGTTTGATAACTTCAAACAACAGCAGTGGTTTTGCCAATTATTACGTTGATGGTTATTAATACTTCGTACATACTCTTAGCAGTGTGGACATTATAATCCTTTGAGTATCTTGGGATAATACGCTTGAAAACTGAGCTACCACTTAAAGTGGAATTAATTATTAAGTATTTAAACGTCACCGGTTAAGATAATATTCTTTTTAAAGCTGTAAACCCCCTTGCACCGTGAGGGGCCACGTTAAATGTTCCTAAAAGTTCAGTAGCTGATTATAAAAAATGCCAATACCAATGTTGAGAATCAATGAATAATTAATTGATAATATTACTTTCATTAATGATTTTCCATATAAAAATTGATCCAAAAATGTTACCGTGGATTCTCCATATACAAAAAAATCTACAAGTATGTATATTTACTATGCTAATAAATTAGAAACATTTATTGGCTGATTGTTCTATTACATATTAGCGAAGCTTATCACTCGAGGGACTGAAAATTCTGTCTGTCTGTCTGTCTATCCGCACAATAACTCGATAACAAAAGGAACCATACGAGATTCCTGCATAAAGGTTTATTTCTAAAAGGTTTAAATCAGGGAACACTGAGTTCGATGATTGTGCATGCCACTCCATGAGATTTGGCTAAATGTTAGCAAATGTTTACATTTGTCTTATGGTTAAAAATAGTGGCATCTAAAAATAGCGGAATATATAGGTTTGTAAACAAACTCAATATAAACATATAATCTTTTAATATGTGACATTTTAACACATGTAGCCTAATCATCCCAACACATACATCATCATGTTATAGTAATTTGGTGCGTAAACGAGTAATATTCAAACAATGATCTCCTCCCAATGGTAAACAAATATATTCAAAGATATGTCGTGAGATATATCTTACATTCTTACATAGACTTTGCATTTTGCATTAAACTTAATTTTTACAAACAATAACAATACGTCGTATGGTACGTTATTTTTGTAAAAGCTTTACATTTATCTCAGAACGTGTGGATATGAATGTGTGGTTCTCTGCATTTAATCACTGAAAAGGACTATAAGGAAGTGTGGTACCGAGTGTCAAGGGACGTAAGATAAAGGGAGGATTTGTGGCTTTGAGACAACAGATATTGTGATTTATTTAAACCCTGTTTTACATATGAATGGATGTTCTTGCAAGAATTTATGTGAGTTAGATTGTTATACTTACATTAACTTCAGCTAAACGTTAAACTCGAGTCTGCATATTGAAAATTAAACTAATAAACCTTAACAGCTTAGAATATAGTTTTTAGGAGTAGATTGTTTATTAGTGGTAACGATAAATAACTGAAGGAATGAAATATATTTTTGAGAAATGCATGCTTCTTTTCCTAGAGAAAAATATTGTTTTATAGACACTGAAATCCGACAACTATCAGTTACAAGGGAAATGTTTGCATTATAAATCTGTAGGATCTAATCTACTCTAAAATGCTACTTTTATTTCCTATTTCTTTTAAAACGCTGAATGTCAAGTCAAGATGAGTGGTGATGAATTATAAAAATTAAACAACTATATAAACAATGTCGTCACAATAAAGTCTTATTTCATATTTAACTGAAATGTAATTTTAGTCGGAAGTTTTTACAAGTAACGGATCTGTAATGAAATCTAAAACATATTTAAAATTTGTAAAAACAAAAAGTAATATCGTTAATAACATAAATTAATGTTTAGATAGAAATGTTTTACAGAGATTCTGTCTGTATTCATAATAGAAAAATTTGTTATTATAATTAACCCTGATAAGTTGTTTAATAAAACATAATGTATTTGTAAATCAGGTTATATTTGAAACGTTTCCGATCTTGTATCAGACCCTCCGTTCATCCCTTCCCCTAAGTCACCCCAGCTAAGACGTCATCAGGAACACTAGTCAGGACACGCCAGTAGACCCCCTTATGTAATCGACGTCTGTCATCGTCACTTCCGTCATTCGCCTGAGAACATCATTACGTTAAGACATCACTACAGCAATGCCTGTTAGGACACGTCACTAGACGCCCTAATGTGATCAGCGTCTGTCATCGTCACGTCTGTCATTCGCCTTATGTTTATGAGAACATCATTACGTTAAGACATCACTACAGCAATGCCTGTTAGGACACGTCACTAGACGCCCTAATGTGATCAGCGTCTGTCATCGTCACGTATGTCATTCGGCTTATATTTCTGAGAAAATCATTACGTTAAGACGTCACTACAGCAATGCCTGTTAGGACACGTCACTAGACGCCCTAATGTGACGCTTGATGAAAATAAATACAGCAGCATTATTATTATTATCAGTGTCTGTCATCGTCACGTCTGTCATTCGTCCTTATGTTCTTCGAAACATCACTGATTAGTGATGGATGAAATATTTACAATTATGATTACTTAATTTCCTCACATTAGTCTGTTTTTGCGTAAATCAATCACATATGTACATGTGTATAGTACGCTTAAAAACTTAATAGTTTAATATTAGAAACATCCTAATTCCTTTTCAAGAATTCATGATTCTACTGGTTAGTTTAATGAAATTATGATCAAACTTTTGATTTAATTCAAATCAACTTAGCTACTTTTGCGGGTTTGTAGAACAGTGGGGAATTATATTAGATGCTATAATCCGATTTTTAAATCTTAAATTGTAAGAGATACCGTATAAAAATATTTATTAAAAAGAAAATAATTATGATAAGAATTAAAAAACTGCACTGCAGTTACGATTCATGTAATCAATATTAAACGACGAGTATAATTTTATAGTGAAATCCTAGTTGTAACACAAAAAAAATAAGAGAAGTGGCTATTTGAAAACGAGATAATCATTAGCGGGCCAACCGGTTGCTGCGAGCTGATAAGCGGGTAAACAGAGTACTGAATAAGTCCCTGGATATCAAAATAACATCGCTCAGTCCAGTAGTCTTGTCACAACTGTCGTTTAAATTGCGTCAAGTGAGAATTGTTTGTTGGGAAAATCTTCAGTGCAAAGATTGAGCAGCGTAATGTTATTAAGTTCCTGGTAAAACTTAAATACTTAAAAAAATCGCTTACCGAGTGTTAAAATATGTTAAATAAAGTGTTCGTTGACTCGACTATGTCAAAAAGAAGGTGTGATTTGTGCGGATGTTTTGGAGCGTTTTGAAAGCGACCAAGTTTCTTAGATAGGGTAATTAAATGCGATAGTACGTGTACTGAAAATTACCGACATCCCCAAAACTGAAGAAAGCGAGAGAGTGAAAAACTGAAAAAAGAAGTTATAAATGAAAGCCATGTTAATAGTTTTCTTCGTTGTTAATGGAATTTCGATAACTCAGTGGATTCCTGAGAGTTATTTAATCACGTGTACAACTATAGGTTCTTTCAAAGCCCTTCGAAACTGTGTACAACAACTCGTGATTCTGCCTCCAGACAATGCACCAGCCATACCGCTTTATCCGCTCAGGGGTTTTGAGCTAATAAGAGATCCAGCCTTGCAACATCCAACCTAATCTCCTGATTCAGTGCCGTGTTTCTTTTATATGTTTCCAAAGATCAAAAGTCGACTCAAGGGAACTCAATTTCAAAACGTTGAGGAGGTGAAACAGAATGCTGCACAGTTTTGAAGACGCTCTCAAAGATGACTTCCAGCTCTGCTTCAACCAATGGAAGATACGAAAGCAGCCGTGCTTTGAGAGAGGAGGAGAGTACGTAGAAGGGTATAAATAGAACGTAGCGTAAAACTTCACCAATTTCACTTTTTACAAAAAGTCTCTATTTCAAATATCCTTGCCTAGTACACTTTTGGAGAGACAGACCTATGGGTGAGTCTTCTGGCAATTTAGGAGCACTAGTGAGTATTCCTTACATAGTTATCTGATAATTTTGTACCACAATATTTCTGGTCAAGCAAAAAAACCATGTCTTACAATGCTGGATAGCAGGTACAGTATATTCTTGGAAGAGATAGTTCAACGAGCATGTCTACTGTAGTCACGAATTCCAATATAGAACGGTTACAATACTTGATAATTTTATAGTGATATAAGCAGCCGTGCTTTGAGAGAGGAGGAGAGTACGTAGAAGGGTATAGCGTAAAACTTCACCAATTTCACTTTTTACAAAAAGTCTCTATTTCAAATATCCTTGCCTAGTACACTTTTGGAGAGACAGACCTATGGGTGAGTCTTCTGGCAATTTAGGAGCACTAATGAGTATTAATTATATAGTTTCCTGATAATTTTGTACCACAATGTTTCTGCTGAAGCACAAAAACAGTGTCTTACAATGCTAAATAGCAAGTAGACTCTTGGGAGAGATGGTTTAACGAGTATGTCTACTGTAGTCACGAATTGAAATAGAGAATGACTACAATACTTGATAATTTTATACTGATATAGATCTAGTTCAGGAAAAATACAAGGTATTCTGTGATAAGTTTTACACTTTGTTTTCTCAATGGCAATTTTTGTTCAGTCATCTTTACAAACAGTCAAACAATCAATATTTTTCGTATTCCTTTACAATTGGAATACCATATTTTTAAATGGACTCTCCATTTAAATTCTTGGGAGAGGTGGTTAAACGAGCATGTCTACTGTAGCCATGAATGCCCATATATAATTAATTAGTACAATATTTAATAATTTTATACTGATATCAATCTAGTTTAGTACAAATAGAAGTTATTCTGTGAACCCCTGATCCTTATTTTTGCAGCGAGAATGGTAGTTCAGTTCTTGTATATTTACAATCATTCCACCAATCAATCTGTTTTCCATTCCTTTAGGATTGGAATTAAAAATGTTTGAATGGAACCCTAACATCATACGTTTTTTAACGTTACTTTTATCACAAAATACACCCCTTTAGTATACATAATGTAATAAAAATCGGTAGGAAAAAAGTGGGGAAATTGGATTGGTGGAAGCTAATTTGAAAAGAATGCGAGACTTGTTGCTCTTAAAAGTTCAGAGAGAAAATTGTACTTTCTTGACACCATTGCTTTAATTAAAACGAAATACCTGGGTTTGCCAATAAAACACCTGGAAGGGTTTTCACTGAACGCGGCAGATTAAAAGCTGTTTGGCCGAGACTTGATAAACGAACTGACTTTAAAAACCGAGATTCATTTTAAGTTTTAAAGATAAGAATATTTTCGCCGATAATTAAAACTCTTGCAAATATTCGTACTTAATATTTTATTTAAAATTAAAAATAATTACTTATGGATTTATGGATGCTAAAGTTCACTGAACGGAAAGAATATAATAAGTGTCTTTGACATTATATAATATTTTTACTGGATTTATAGAGAAATTTTAATAATAATAGGTGTGGTTTTTGTTTGTAGATTTACGTTATTATGTAGCAGGGCAGAAGTTTTCTCGACCTAGAAAACAATATGTATAGATAAATGTACAGGATTATTAGCTAATTATGCGCCAGAATATTTTCAAGATTTTAATCACACGCTTCTCGCGATTAAGCGCGTTTTTTCAAGGTCGTGTTTCTTATCACACTGTTACTCTCAAATCACAATTCATGGATGTGGTTATCACACTTCCTTCGTTTATTACACGAGTAACAAAACACAGAGCGAAGTCACAAGTTCTGTTTTACTAAGTGATATTTGCTCGTCCATAGAAATTAGTCATACGCCATGCAGATGATTATATAGCGGCCTGTAATACGTTGTCTTTGACCAAACGTTCCAAAAGCTTCCCCAATAATACCTAACGATTTGTACCCTAAACGATCAAGAGGAAATCTTTTCTTAAAGGTAAACCGATAAAAAAATAATCAAGTTTAGATCTAATTATTTATCCAAAAACTTTTTCTTGAGGGTTTTTAAACCTAGACCTACAGTACCTTACTTAAAATTGTATGTAAACTATTATTAAATAGAAATTAATTACAAAATTACTGTCATATTTAATTTATTAAACCCATGCCAATTACTTATAACAAGATAACTCTTTCTGAAGTTATTTAAAAACGTAGTGTTGACAATTCTTCTAGTTCTGATATAAGCTTGAGCATTTTAATAGTTAATGACTTTCAAATGTGTTCATTCAATTATTCAGAAATACAGTCAGTTTCACCTTACTTTCCATGTAATTTATGTTTGCTAGACATGTAAACCTAGCTGTTATAACCATCTGGGTTTCAAAGATATTAATTGTGTAATTAATTGCTAAACGTTCATTAACAAGTAATGAATGTAACGTCTGTCACTCAGCACTCAACCAACAGAATCGGTTATTACAAGAGAACATCAGTGTGACAGCAGTTACTGGAAGTCGTAATTAATTTCAATACATCTAGCAACAGCAATACAACTATCTAGCAACAGCAATACAACCATCTAGCAATAAATTTACAACTCAAACAGCAATACCTCTATAGATGTTTGGGTATCGAATCTTATAGAACTCTCAAGATAAAAAGATGGTAAAGTTTCATGGTTTGATAATTGACACTCTTAATTATCAACTTTCTTTGTTATCCTATAACTCAATCAATCGACCAGTCAGTCAATCATATTTTATTGCTTTCAAACTATTTTACATTGCAATTCTCTCACTCACTCACTCTCTCTCTCTCTCTCTCTCTCTCTCTCATTTATACATGGCTTCAGTATCGGTATGAAAATTAGTGGTCCCAGTGGCGTAATCTAAAAAGTAAAACGAAGTAAAACACTTCAGACACTAAAAGGTCCTTTAATTGTGCTTAAAATAGGATTGGGTTTTTGACATTTTTATGCTCTCAGGGAGATTATTAATTCATCTGACACCATCTTCTGAAGCAAGTTGTTCAAATACCAGTGTTCTATGATGTTGCATCCTGTAGTTGTCCCCACCTCTAGTATCATACACGTGGACGTCTCTGCTCCGCAGTAACTCACATCGGAATCGGTTATAAAGAGCTACATCCAAGATATAGAGGAAGGGTAAAGTCAGAAAAAACATGCTCCCTGATAGCATCGCTATAACTAGTTTACACAAGCAAAGATACAGTTTTATGTTTATGCCTTATGTCTTTCTTATGTGCCAATGAAACGCTTCACTTCTCTAAATAAACCCCTGCACCTAACACTAATATGTAATCTGTAAAAAATAACAGAATAAAACATTATAAGCCATATTAAGTCTGTGTTTTAAAAAGCCATATGGATAAGTAGGATAGCTGACAGAGAAGTAAAAATATTTTTTTCTTACCGACTGGATAGTCCAGGAGGCGAGCGCAAATTTGCATTGTAAATCGATAGCGAAAATTTCCAATAAGGAACTTGATCGAAATGCAGAACGATATTAAGAACAAGTGGATAGGGGAGAAGTGTACATACAGAGAAGAGGGTTGATTTACGGAATAATGCCACTCACCGAAGTCTTCTTCATCTGTGACACGCACAGCATAGCTGAGATGTCTCACCCCCCCCCCCCCCCAACATGATCACAAGGTAGGCACACTGGCTACAGGCACTTTACAGATGAGACTACAGTGTAGCAAACTTTACACTCAGAGTCCTATAGCATCAACATGTAGCAATATAAATTACACGGAATTCCCAAAACTAAGAACGTAAAATGTAATCCAGATTTCCATTTTGGAATGCCGGAAGACGTTAAAGACGCCGTTTCTGATCACGTGATGTCACTGATACCATTACTACCTACAGGGATCGTGCAAATATCTGACAGAGACTTTGCAGAGAATTTCTTACTGGTGTGGACCAATAGAAAGAGCAATCCTGATTCTACACTATCTACACAGCCTGTGTTGGCAGACCATTGAGTATTAGGGATAACAAATAAAAAATATAGAACAAATTGTAACAGTAAAATTATATTTTACTGCATAAGGAATTAGAATTGTACATGTTAAACATTAACCACCTAAGATGTTGTGAAAGCTGAAATAAGAGAGTATCAAAAAAGTAATGGTATGATACATTTCTAAGACTATACGGAGTGTACCGTAATTCTCTGGATCAAGATATACCCCGTTATTTTTCAGGTCAAGACAAAATTTTTTCTCCATGTTCATGGGTCTCCCTCCGATGCTTAGTTTCCCATCTCTCTGTCTGTGTGTTTTTTTTTATATATAAATAATATCTTTAAAACTAACGAGTTAAATTATGCCAAATTTTGGTCAAATGTTTATAACAACAAGGATAGTTAGTAAAAATCATACCACGAAATTATGTTTAGCATTTTCAAAATGGCGGTCATTAAAAGTTGTAACAAACAAATATCTTAAGAACCTGCAATGTTTTCAATAATTACAAGAATAACAGTTTTTAGTGAATTTTATCAGAAATCTAATGACTTCAAAATTATTGAAATCGAATAATAAATATCTGATTTAGAGCAGATTTACTGTGACAAGACATGACCCATATTGAGAGCTGCCGTTTATTCAGTGTTTGTATTGTATTGAGTTGTAAAAAAAAAAAAAAAAAAAAAAAAAAAAAAAAAAAAAAAAAAAAAAAAAAAAAAAAAAAAACATTCAGCCAGACCGATGGGAAACTAAGCATCGGAGACCCATGTTCATTTAGTGACATATGTCTTTCATTACCTGAGCAAAGATGTGGTATACCTTTGTCCAGAGATTTACAGAACACTCTGTATAAGTTTTAGCTAGAATCACTTAAAAAAAAAACGCCAAACAAAGAAATAATGTTAGATCATCGTTAGCCAACAAGCTATAGATCCTGAAAGTAACAACTACAGTCTCTTTACCAACTTGGTTGACGATGATACCATTATTGTTTATTTGCCTGATGGTATCGGATGGTAATAGAAGAATACAGAAAGACAACGTAAATGAAATTAAAATCTTAATCCTAGATTTTAAAAGTTAAACATTAACGAAAATACAGATAAGAGGATTATTTTCAACAGATAATTCCCTATATGAGGTATTAAAAATTCTACGTAGTCATTATATTTATTAAACCACTTTAGTTGTTGGGAACGATTAAAAGGCAGATAAAGAGATTATGATATTACCCAGCGTTTTGAAGTGAGATTATAGGTTAGCTTGTTAAAGTGAGTGGGTTTAAAAGCTAGGTTATAACCAATGCATTGCTATTACAAAGGAATATTGAATCAAGGCATATTTGCTGTAAGGTAGTTATTCTTAACATAGATAGTGTAGTATAACATATCCAAACTTATGCTTCATTGCTCTTCGAATTACGACAATACCTTTATGATGTTAGTTGACATTTTTCTCAAAACATTTTCTTTTATTTCTCTTTAGTCATGAATTACAGTCTTATGGAAATGCTTGAATACTAATGGCAATACAAATATTCATAGCAGCAGAAAGATTTCAAGAGGAGCAACACAATCAGAGAAAAATGTATTCCTCTAGATAAGTATATCTTCGTCAGGTACAGGCTCAGGTGGCAGAGACACCTTGGCGGTGAGAACCCACTCAAAAGTCATCTAACACCAGTGGAAGAACAAATATTTCCGATAAGGTACCGAAAACCTACTGAAAATGATTGATAGGTGATTTTCCAGTGTTCGTACACTGTCGGTGTTTCGTCATAATTTGTGCAGGAGAACATCTTAAATGCTCTTATTTACTTTTCTTGCAGTATTGTCATACATCATCTGTAAAATGTTTGGCATCGTACGGAGTTTCATTAGCTCATATTCTTATTGGAAGCACTGTTCAAAGTGTAGTGCAATCATGGTTGTCACTAAACAATCTGGAAACTCACTGAACTCTATCTTTTAATATCTCTCTTCTTCTACGGTTATTTCAAGGGTGGACTACGAAGCTAAGGGCAACAATTGAAAGGGATAGAGGAGATATTTCTAGGATTTTCCCGATCCTGAGTTTTTACCTCGACTAAGATAGAGTAGAAAGCCACAAATCGAAAATTCATAATTACATCAAGTATTTTCTGGTGGACAATTTCAACATGTTTTTGATGAAGAAATCGAATAACTTTCCATGCTCTAATCGTCTCTCCATCGCCAACAAATTAACTCCTCTAGAGTCCATTCTAGATTTGTGCTTTCCAGCTCACAAATATCAGCCTTCATCTAATGTGAATGGAAACTTGGGCGAATAAACTTCCACTGGGATAAGAACTTAAAATATGTTGTTGACTATTTGCATAGCAGCAACAACTTCAAGATTGGTCAACTGTTTTAGAAAAACTATACATTTAGCTATAGTATCAGTACCTATTTTAAAGCAGTTTAAAAATATAAATATTAATTTGTAGTTAGTTACGTTTTTGTATACTAAACAGTAATTGTATTGTCAGTGAAAATTTTAAATAACCAGTTAATAATTAGTATATTTCAAAGTAGTCTTCAAAGTATTGCATTGTACTGACATAGTTTTTTCTATACTACGTATAAATAATCCCGCGCTTGTAGAATTAGTCTGATTAAGTTGACTTGCAACTTAATAGTCAGTTCAGTAACCGCATAATGCTAATACCAAACGAGGGTCGGTTGGTAATAATTTACCACGGTAACAGGTAACTGGAAGGTAATACCAACTAACCATGTTACTTACGTAATAAGTTATTGAAAAATAACGGTACTTCCAATCTCTAATGTGAAGGTGGAGTAGCTAGCGAAGGTCAGTGCACTTCTCCTCGGTCCCCTCCTCCCAATACAAGTAATCAGCAACCATTGCCTTATAAATCACAGACATAAATTTAACTAAGGCACAGAGCGCCTGAAACCCGAAGATGCAAAGTAGAGACATTTGTGTAATGCAATGCAGGATAATTGCTTTAAAACGGAAGGAGCAGTTGAAAGAGCATAAACGTTTAGTTTCTTGTTTAGTTCTAATTTGAACATATAATAAAGATAATCAGTCCAGGGTTACATTTTTAAAATCCCCCTCAAATAAGAAGATGATGTTGATGTTAGATGGAATCGCTGCCACTGCTTACAGTTGTTCCTTTCGGGAAACTTTTTCGACTCCGTAATTAACATCAGATACAGTAATTCTTAGCGTACAGTACAAACATGCTGGAAATCTCAGAATGTATTGTCTAGGCGTTATTAAGCCTGGGTCTGGAAAAATTCAGTTTAAATCTATCATTATGATATCTTGAGAAAAAAACCGATCTACGGACTTGAAATTCGGCATGAAGCTTCGCGTCTATACAGGCAACAATTTTACATTGGTGTTATGGGAAGCAAAGATGGAAAGGAGATTAAATAGGTAACAAATACAGTGCAATCACATGGAATATTAACATACAATTTAATATATAATCGTGTTGATGTGTATTTAGAAATATCTAACACTAATCACGATAAGCTGCTTAAACCACCGCCTAACAGCAGACGAATGATTAAAAATCACATTTACACTTTTATTCATCCACTTTTATAGATC
This sequence comes from Homalodisca vitripennis, assembly GCF_021130785.1. NCBI lineage: Eukaryota > Metazoa > Arthropoda > Insecta > Hemiptera > Cicadellidae > Homalodisca > Homalodisca vitripennis. The sequence goes on along the minus strand of NC_060212.1, from coordinate 3,756,716 downwards.
AGATAAGTATCAGATAAGTATTACTATGGAACGAAGTATTTTGTAAATTCTTTGTTTGTCATTTTCCATAAAAACTAAAACTACGCTTTTAAAATATTTGTTCTATGTTTTATTGTATTATCTTTTTGATCATAGGATGTGCAATGGCGGGGAGAAAAGAAAATGATACAATAAACAAGTAACATTATAACAATGAGAAATCAATAATACCATGTGATTCCGATATTGCTGAAGACTACTGTGAGTGATATAAATTGGCTCTTACAGTAAATTGAATTACAATACTTACAAATTAAAACTAATTGCACCAGTCAAGTGTTGGTACTAGGAAATATAAAGAGCAATTACAGTAAGTGTGTGTGAGACCACGTGTATATTTACCATCCATAGTTGTACGTCAATATTATTGTAGTGCTTTGTAACATTCACCATGTCATTATAGATATAGATATATTATACTCCTTATAATAGATTGCATTATATATTCTATTCTTAAACGTGTATGACCTAGATTTTGAAAGTTTTTGTTTATTCTCAAGTTTTCTTAATTCTAGGCCTGGGAATAGTATCGTAGCCCTCATGAAAGCAACATGGGCTCAAGTACTCTTTATAAAAGTACAACTTGTGCCTGGTACACTATAGTACATTTACTATGGAATGGAAATGAGCTCGCTGCGCACACTTGGCTTGTTCACGTTAGTACCCGTCGCTTTATTTCAACCTGTAACAAACATTTACTTTTGGTTGTTTGCATTTGTTTCAAGGTAATTTCCCGAGTGCAAACTCAGGTTTACCCTTTCATCTTTATGTTTATCTGCATTTCATTTACATGGCAAAACCCCATCACATAGATACAAAAATACTTCCATTAATTGCTACAGTTCTAGGACAAGATAAAATACGTGAAATAATAATACGGACAATGAATGAATGGATTAATATTTATTTCACATTAATACAAATTAAAATAGATATATATCTTTCAGTACATTTTATTTAACTAATAGAGGTATTAATTATAACTGACAAACAAAAAATAAAACGACTAACTATATAAATATACTGGATAGAGATCCTTTAGGAAAATTAGGGCCTACATGGGCAAGTAAGTCTGTGCGTAGCCATTATTATGCCTATATTTAGAGCGGTTTTTAGAAGAAACCAAATTAATTTTATTTAATACATTAAATTAAAATGACTGTGCTACGACCAATGAATATGCGGACAATACAATTTAATGAATAATCAAGAGTTAAAAATATTTACAAGTAAATAAGACTGCAAAAATATAAAAAATATATAACAAATTCAAAAGCAACTCAATAGTATAAACAATAATATTACATGCAAAGGAAAAAGATGTTTATGCTCATGTAATAGTCATTTGGCAGGACCACTGTTCCATTCACCGGTATGCTGAAGAGCAGCAGGAACACATCTTCTGATAATCGCTGCACTGTCGTTGCAGATGTCGAACGTGTCGTAGAAGCTATTTCCGAGCTCATCATTCTTTGATGGATTGCAGAATTTCACTTATGGCAGAAGCATCGGTAAACTCAACTGTCCATTTACCAGCTTTGTCAGCAACAGAACATCTGCGATACAAAGCGTTTCAGTTGGATATCAGGGAGGAGAATCTCAGCCTGCATTCCAGTAAGAGGAACTTCCCTGTAGTGCAGTCCTTGTCGAACCCCCACATATCTTGAGAACTTCCTCTGCAAAGCCTCAAGTTTTTCAAAGACGCTGATGGTATAGGAGACTAGACAGGACTAGCTACTCAAGGATCTGAAGAACAAAGAAAGAGCAGAGCGTTTATAAGACAAAAGGATTTGTCATACCATGAGTTGACCTAGTGATGAAACCCAGTATTCTGTAAGCATTTCATCATAGGTCGTCAACGTTCTCATTGAATTATAAATCAGAAGGATATAAAACAACCAGATTGGATTTCGGCTGATCACCATTAAGCAAGCTTATTACTGCTTACATTTAACAACCATTCGCAATGAAATTATTAAAGTAATATTATTGTATTACATCAGACACAACACAGAACATTTATAATAAAATAATCTAACTTTAACAAAAGAGTCTAACTCATAATTTATTCTTTCCAATTTCGTCTGAATAGCAAGGCATTGAATAGACTCTTGAAAAGTCAATTAAAACTGAACTATCCATTAATATTATATTTATAAAAAAAAACAAAACAAATCAATTATACAGTATATATAGTGACTGTAATTATTTATTAACGATTTATTTTATTAGGAATAGTTTTTTTACATTACATGAAGAAATACTGCATCTATTATATGGATAGTTTAATTTTCATATTTGAGAATAGAATTTTTGATTACAAGCAACTAAGTGACAGTTATGGTCTTCTGTGAAATATGATAAGTATGTTTTAAATAGTGCAGAACATACCTAAAATAACTCATAACCTAGTATAAAACAATTGGATCGAAAGGTTTTACTACCTGAAGTACAATATAGGATTTCCTTTCATGATTTTATATGTGAGGAATAAAAAATATAAAAACTTTGCAAAGAATTAAGGATAGGTTCATTGAGTTTAACACTATTGACTCATGGATACGACCAGCAGATTCTCCCATATGATGATAAAATAAATTAAATTTGTAAACAATCTCAGTATATTCATATGTTACATGACATTTAGTTAATATGAAAACTGATGCACAACCATTAAGAATTCCTTGATATGTTTTAGGAAGAGCAACTTATGGAAGCCCTTTGACCAAAAGAGGGCCCAGAACAGTAATAATATTTTAGTATTTGAAGCCAAAATCCATGGATTTTCCAAAAGTCCATCCGTTCTCCTGCTCTGATTAATTGAAGTAGACTGATGTCCAGTCACAAACATATCCAACTTATACTATATATATATATATATATATATATACTACTAACAAAATAATGCATGGAAAATAAAAAACTTTTACGTACACGAAAAGTCTTGCAGAAAGTTATTACAAGGTCAGGCGGAACCTCGGCTGTATGTCACGATTTCTGTTTCCTTACTCACAAATTCTCTTATCACATTTCCCTCGCCTGGCCACTTACATCCTGTCGGACTTTACTTTCTTGGCTACAGATCTCCCATTTATTCTGTTCAATTTATCATAGAAACACACACAAGTATTATACTAGTTGAATCAGAGGAAAATACAATATATTTATATTACTATATCTCCTACAAGATATTCTGGACCAGTATTTTAATACATTTTTGTATTGTTGTCTATTCGCTGAGAGTAAAACAGTTATAAATAACAGATAAATCAGTTATTTATTATTCGATTGAAATAAATGTTATGTGATTATATTTTTGGTAAAACAAAAAGTTGGAAAGTATTTATAATTGTTAACCTTATAGCCTTTTATGATAACCATCCTTAAAAACTAAAAGTAGAAAATTTGTTATCTAGCGAAATAAAAGTGTAGGGATTAAACTAAGCAATTAAGTATATTTTTTTAAACAAGCTACATGAAAACAGCTGAAAACAATAATGCAAAATTTGTACTGTTCGTACGCCTTATAGTTTTAGGCAATAATATTTATGTATATGTGTTTGTAAAAGATGTAATGTAATTAAACAAATAATAAAAATATAAAATTTTCTAAAACTACATTTAAATAATTTAATTTCTATAACTCGTAAGTGAATAAAACATGACAGTCCCCAAAAAGTCATAAGTCATGGACATACTGTACACCTTTTTGTTTGAAGTTAGTTTTAGATGATGGAAGAATTATGGAGGAAACAGTATTTTGCCGGGCCTTTGTCATCTTTCAGACAAAAAGCTACAAGACTAAATTTCGAGATTTGCAATCTAATCTATAATTCAGGAAATAACTAACCTAACTAATGATTACAATCTAAGTTAAAATATTCTAAATAAATCACACCAGAGCGATGTGACACGCTTAAGTCAGGAATTCTAAAAAAATTTAATTTAATAAAACTAGTTTAATAATTAATATTATGTGTAAACACACAGTATATTATTAATATAACATATAGATTTCTTATTTTTAATTGTATTTAACGTAATAGAGAGATTAGCCTAAAGTGAAACAATAGCAGGTAGTAAAGTAGTCTTTGTAAAGTGTGAAGTAAGGGTAAAAGTATTTGCATAATAATAAACTCAAATTTATTAAAACATATAAGACACCTACTTTAACCTAAATATCAAAGAACATTCAGCTCTGCCATTATTGTATCTGGAACACTGAGGTGAAGTGCCATAGTCTTAGCCACGTTATCGGGGACTGATAGTAAGCGGCGTGACGTCTGGGTTTTATATTCCAACTCTATTTACTGGCCATTACATTCATCTTGATCTGAAATGATAGGTAGTAGTATAATTATCGTTGAGTGTTTTAATGTGTACAACTTACGCAGTTACGGAAGCAGGAAAACAAGGATATATGCAGGCTAAGTCTGGTCACCCTGCCACATAGAGTGTAATCTTATTATTTTAATAAATATATAAATAGGACTATTTGGGGGATCCGACAGAGCGTATTTATATTTGTTAGTTAGTAATTTTAACGCTAACCTACACACGTAGTTACTGCACTAACGGTAAACCAATACTGCAATCACCATAGCTATGATAGGATTTGTTAGATTAACGCATTGAATTGGAGGTGTAAATTGAATTTGATGCGACCACCACTCTGATGTCCAGTAATACAAACTTATAACTATAATATCTATCCTCATTTAGATTCCCCTTCGTTATTGAATTTGAATTCTAATAGCTATTCTAATTGTTGTAGAATAAATCGTAAAATGAAACTGCAACGCAGAATATACTTTTGATCAATCCCATCTCCGAAGACAACAAAATATCTTTATTCTTTGTACAGCCGGATGTCGGATCGTTAATAGTACTTGTTCTAACAAAATATTGCCATTTAAGCTTGTTTAAAATTCAATTACATAAATAACATTTGAATATTTCATATTTATTAGAAATTTTCAATTTTAATCATGAAAAATTGTATATTATTGTAAATAAAAAAAATATTTAAAAACATGAATAATTGTAGTAACATTTGGAAACGTCATTGATACTATATTACTACTGCACAATAGTAAAATATTTCAATGCCAACATGTTTACAGCCAATTAAGGATTGAAAAGACAATACATAGTATACTGAGAATACTAGAATATGATGCCATAAGTTTGGCGTCAGTGGTAGTTTGTATTATTGTAGTTACACCAGCTCACAATAACAGATGGCTTATAAACTACGGAGAGTGACTAACCAGCAAGTGTGAAGATACATTACAGGGGCAACCTCAAGGTGTATTACAAGAGATTTATCTGTACAGAAACTATTAATATCACATCCATGAAACTAGATCTCTAATTGTATTACAAGCAGCGCACATATATTAAGTGTCACGTGGTCTCAGCAGCTTACAAGAACAGATGGAGGCAATTAAGCTTATAAACTATGGAGAGTTAATAACCAGCATGTGTGAAGATAGATTGTCGGGGCAACCTCGAGGTGTATTACAAGAGATTTATCTGCACAGAAACTATTAATATCACATCCATGAAACTAGATCTCTAATTGTATTACAAGCAGCGCACATATATTAAGTGTCACGTGGTCTCAGCAGCTCACAAAAACGGATGGGGGCAATTAAGCTTATAAACTATGGAGCGTTAATAACCACATATGTGAATATAGATTGCTGGGACACCCACAAGGTATATTACAAGATAATCCTTCACAGTAACTATTAATATCAAATCATTGAGCATAGATCTATAATTTTATGAAGACCATTGAAAATTTATAAAATTCAAACAAATTAGTGTGTACTATGCTGGCGGACTATGCGTTTTATTTATTTTTTAGCCAAAAACTGTATGCCAGTTTTTAAAGAAATTGAAGAATTTTTACTACAGGTAAATACTTAATAATAAAACATTTTCTACATACTTCTTCTTTTAAAATTAATAGTTTATCATATGTGCAGTTAATTTTTGATTAAAACAGTCATATTTACACTTACTGTATAAGCACGCATGTGTTATTGGATATTTCGTCTTAATTTTAATTGACCGAAGATTCTTGTACATATTTTGCTTCATGATCAGATTACAGTGAAACGATACTACAAGAAATACGAAATAAGAGGGAAATATATGAAAAATTCGAAGTGGAAAGAGTAATAACGCTCGTTATACTAATAATACAGCTGGTTAATTGATTTTTCTAAAGAGAAATAAAATAAAGAACAGCCAGGGAATTTTTGTAAGGTTTGAAATATTTTTAAAATCCCTGAAAAGACCAATGTAAAAAGATAAAACCTTTGTTCGTTAAAATGATTTCACTTTCAATAAAAAATAAGACTTCACTCAAAAACGTGACAGGTATCCTGGGGTTTTATCCAGAGTAACAGCAAGGTAAAAGCATTTTAATAAAATATAGGGGAACTCGGAGTGGACTGTCCATCAATCAAGAACCCACATGTCAAGTATTATCTTCTACCCCTGAGCTCTTACTAGACATCCTGCAAATATCATATGCAGCATCTAGCTACCTCACAATACCTAATTTAAAACGTTTAAAACGTTCGCTATATAAGTACAGATTTGATTACGTGATTCAGTTTGGATGTTGATGGGGATTAAAATTTTAATATTTGAACAGAGGTGCGCTCTGAAGCAATTTGCCGCCCGTTTGTGAAAGTTTGATAAGACCTCGTAGGAGATACCACTCTTCAAAGGCACGGCAATAATGTATGGTGAAGAGGATTTGTCAACCTTTCCATATTCTGTTTGTTAATGAAGATCCTACGGCAACGGTGCTGTGGGAAAGATTATTTTTATAACGGCAAGGGATGACAAAGAAAATGGGCTTTGGAGTTGCGATCATATACTTTTGGGTCTTATCAGTGAGATGACTTAAAATATAGGGATAAGGATTCCTTCAAATGGTCATTTCTTATTTTAAATCGCATATGGATTTGTAATTCAAATACTATTCCCCTTAATTTCATAAAATAATTAAATTTTAAAATATCTATATTTACGCAGCATTTACAGAAAGTAAACATGGGGTGATTATTATAGTTTTCAAAAAGTGCATAAATAAATAATATTTGTTAAATAACACACAATTGTAAATTGTTAAAATACTTAGAAATCCAAGTGTACAGTATAAAGAACAGACTCTCGTGACAGTGTGTGTGTCTTCACTACAAAACCAGTAATGCCAGATGAAGTATAGTAGAGGTAGTACGGAGCTCTGCTAGTTACTTCGACCATTACGATGATGGATGAGTCTTATCTAACATAACGACCTTCTCAACTTCATAACTCTTGTCAGACTTAACCCCCTAACTCAACCATTAACTTGCTTTCTCTAGACAAAATTATCTATCATTGACGATATATCTCTGTTGAAACAAATTATTATACAATTGTAGGTTATTTAGCAGTTTAGGATTTCTTCACGATATATATATATATATATATATATATATATATATTAAAAGAAAAAGACTTCACATAAATCCTTAATATTTCGACTGTTATTGTCGTTATCAAAAAGGATACAAAAAGTGTATACAGGGTGAGGCAAACCACCCGTACAGTACGTATAGCGGCCAAACCAAACAAGGTATATTATTCGTAACAACTTAAAACCCCCTATTTCCACCCCAAAGAATTTGGAGAAATTATTTTGAAATCTCTAAAACTCCCCAAAAGGGTAGTTTTTGGGGGGTAGGGGTGGTTTTTGGAAAATTTTCAAATGTAAAGGTATGTTGAGTTATACCTCATTTTAAAGGTATTTCTTCACTGATTATTTTTTACATCCATCTTATTGGTAATCACGAAGACGACGAGAAAATTACAGACAGAGTAAATTAAGTTTGGAAAAACTGAATACAACCGTATAACATTTTAAAATGTGACAAATCAACACATGTAGCTGTAGAATTGAATGTAACATACAAACTCAGCGACGCCTGTTACACGAATCCTGGTCCGGCAAACTTCTACATAGTTTTAATTTAAACTTAAATGTACATTCCGTTTTTTTGAATGCATGTGGTTTCAATAATCCACATTGTTTAAGCTAAAAAAAGCTAATTACAATTGTAATTCAAATTAATCCAATGAGCATTTCAAATGAGTGAGCCCCAAGTGGACAAATCTGTGTGCGCATTGTTATTGCACAAACAAACATTATAAAAGTTAATGTTTACTTTTAGTTAATGTTTAAACATTGGAAGAATGGTTTGTACATTATGACGGAATATAGTGGCAGAGAAATGTAGTCATGGTTACAACTATTGCATAGTAATAATAATCTTTATCGCACTTAATGATGCACAGTTACATCATATCTGTCAAGGTAACACATTCTATTAGAATCGTACACCCATTTTGTAGTAAAATATCATTAGAATACATGGTTTGTTTTAAATTAGCTCCATATAAATATAGAATGCATGAATTATTATTATGTTAAAATAATATCTACCTTGTCAAATAGACAATGAAACAAAAGTATGTATACAAAACTTTGTATACATACTTTTGTTAAAACAATACGTGTATATCATATCCAGAGTTTTTCTCATTTCCTAATGGCTCACCATGGATTTATTAGTAGAGTAAACATAGGAAACATCAGAAACGTATGAGATGTGCCTCGAAACGATAATGGTTTTGAAATTTTGACGCTCTCAGGAAGCTAATTTATTAGTGATAAGAATGTACCGTGGAATATACTGAGGTTGTGTCAGTCTTTGATATTGGGTTTGAAAGTTGTCCCTGCCAATATTGTTGAACGTTCCTGAGATCAAAGCACCCCTGGTCCACAGTAGCCTATATAACCACTTCAAAGGCAGAGTTTGAAGTTCCAATGTCATAAATAGTTCATTAAATGTAACTTTCCAATGACTCTAATAACCCATATTAAAATACAGTGCCTCGAACCACTTTTTAACAAAACCTCTCCAAAAGTAAGAATTCAGATGCTATTTTTAACTTCAGTAAAAAACAGAACTTTAGTAATTAACACAAAATAACACGTCATGCCTAGCATAGGACTTATCAAAATAATCTTATTATATCAATACAGGTTATAAAAATTCCCAAAAATATTTCACAGAATATTTCATGAAAACAAGTCATCATTTACAAAGAAAGTAGATTGAACTGAGTGCTCCTTTTTGTAGTAAAATATCATTAGAATACATGGTTTGTTTTAAATTAGCTCCATATAAATATAGAATGCATGAATTATTATTATGTTAAAATAATATCTACCTTGTCAAATAGACAATGAAAACTTCGAATTCTCATAAAAATATATTTTATATAACTAAATAAGAGTAATTTGGGCTGTAATTTATTGCAGTCGTTATCGTAATACACATAAGACCATTATTTTAAATTCCTAAAACCATGTACAAATATCATTTGGATTTTTCTTGGTAGATTAGTTGATACTTTAAGATTTTATGTATCGTGTTAGTGTATACACTAAATACTAGTTCTTAGATGTTATTTATATCATGTATTAATTTTTCTGCTACCGAGTAATGATTTCTAAAATGATATTTGGATATGAAATATAGGGTAGAAGTACTCGTACAATGCAATGTAGACGAGGTTTACACTCATCTGGGCATAATATCGTACGATTTACAGCTCATATCCATACAATAGTATGGCGAAGAAATTATTTACGGTTTCTTTATGAAAATCTCGTATATGTTGTTACAACCCTGTTATTCTGTACGGGTCATTAGTATTTTTTAATGTTTTTAGTATATGTTTATAAAATAAATTATTGTCGGGATTGATTACTTAATTGGCTCACGTAGTAATATTTTCTCTATTGCACTTAGCAGTCGACACCCTGCCTACAGGTAAGAACTTTGCGCGCCTTATCCGTAAGCATAATTAATATTTTTCGTAAATAAAATAGCCTTTTAAGATAGGCATGCACATTAGTTGATTTATAATGTAAATTTGAAAATAGTTATTTTTCTGAGATGGGCTTTTTTGCCAGATCGAACTTTTGGTGATGTCTTTTTGATGATCTGGTCGTGATTTACTTTTAGGCTCTGTTCTCAGTACTGTTCTTCAGTACTGTACTTCATTACTGCTCTTAAGTACCGTTCTTCATTACTTTTCTTCAGTACTGCTCTTCTATACTCTTCGTGTTAGATTCTTCTCACTTTAAGGTCACAAAGATTCTTTTGGATTATAAACTTTTGCGCTCTGGTGTATAAGGTTACTGTTGAGCCAAGTCTACTAAATTCGTAGTTTTTCAGCCAATGTCTTCATTTCAGCAAATTCCAGTGTGTTATTAATGATAAAGTTTCGTAGGGAGTAGTCTGGAGAACTTTAGAACCACTATGCCGGCCCAGACAAAATATAAATTATTTTTTGATATTATTATGGCAGCAAGGTGGCAATGCCATATTTTTATTTACTACATAGAGTGGTGCGTGCAAGGTAATCTTGCCACAGTTAAAATTGCACGTAAGCTGTCTAATATCGTGTATTTATTACTAAGACCTCAGATTTCTCCAACCAATGCGTTTCGACTTCTTTGCGCAGTTCTCAGCTTGAAGTCAGGATTTATTTATGTAAACGAAGATATAGTCTCTTTTTCAGTAAATAAGTAACTATCCCTTGTACCAAAAGCTGAAAAAGCCTATGGTTTAAAAGCCGGGGACACTAGAAAAATATAAACATAGCCCACAGTGACAGTAAAAAATGTTGTTTGGGATATTATTAATAGTGAAGGACGGAGTCTACGGCTTATATTTCATCGATCGTAAAGATAAGAGATAATTCCATAAAAATGCCTTCTTCTTATAAATATAAATGAGGATATTTGTATATAAGTGATCATTATGAAAATTAGTGTGTATATGTATTTTTCCACGGAGAAGGTTTATGTCCTATACACATTGATCTAACTCGCCACCAGATGGCGCTGCAAAAGATATAAGTTTTGAAAGCGCCTGCACATTAAAAAACTGCAATTAGGAGACAGTTTATAAATAGCTATACAACATTTGAAGGCACTGTTATCATGCATATTTGCGTAAGATAAAATTACGGTTGAACTTAAAGCTTGAGTGTTAAAAAATTATATAATAAAGTATGTGTACGTGCACAATGACTACAAACATATACTTTTGAGAGATTTTCTTGATCGTGGTAGCATGGAAAATTCTAAATAGGCGTTGGAAATATAAGTTACTTGAACAAGAAGAGCTCATACACGGGCAAAGCTTACGAAAAGCGTGCGAAGCCGCGGGAAACAACTAGTATTTTTAATGAATTTCGAAAATAATTATTAAAACTCCCTAAAAGAGAACAAATCAATCAACCGATCATTACAACATCATTCTTGTCAAAATGTCATATATCTCAGTGAATTTACATTATATACGGTTATTCGTAGCATTCGTTTGAAGAGTTGTAGAAAACATGAGTTACATAACACTCTGTATATAAATAAACATTGCGTTGCATACATATGAGTAACTTGCTCGTAAACTCCCTGTTGCACAACTATAGTTTGCTTATTTTAAGAAACAATCGAACCATCAGGAAGTGTTAATGTTGAACATTTAACGCTCTTGAATCTAAAGAGGACATTTGATAAATCAGTTTACACTCCACCGTCCAGCACTGGAGCAATCAGGACACTACAGAGGAGATGAGCACCTATCGTATGGCTACACAAACGTAAAAATCACGAATAAGAGATTTCATGTAGTTGCTATGATTACTTTAGGGATACAATATGTTTAATATCTAAACTATTGAGTGAACCCTAAAGTTTAAAAACCATGTAAAACAATTGTGACGACCACTATTTTGAAATATTAAGGTTTGCTCAAGAAGATTGCCTTTAAAAATATACTTTACCTACTAAATGGTTGAACTCCATTTTTATTTAAATTTAGTCTAAGGACTTATTAAAAAACGCAAAAACACGTTTTTAATACTGAAAATTTTTGGCTGGCTTCTAACTGCAGGACAAAACCATGAACTATCAGACTTTTACATTATAAGTACACGCCATACATTTCTATAATTAAAGAAATAATTTAGATGCTCCTAATTAAATAGATATTTACAGCTCCACTATTTGCCTTGTTAAGTGTTTTATACGTTGTGTGCAAGAAAAGGACATCATAAGCTATCATTTTATTACAATTTAAAATATTAGATATGGTATCGTTATATTGTTACTGCTAACTCAGATCTTTGATTTACTACTTAATGGAGTGAATTTTATTTTCTACTTTGGAGCAACAACACCTCTTTAAGAAATTTCCACAAGTAAAACAAAATTGAGTTGTTATAAAACCGCGATAAGAGTTATGAAGTTGAACAGAGTCGTTATGTCAGATAAAGAGTCGTCCATCAATGTAATGGCGGTAGTAACGAGCTGTACTCCTTGTTGCCTGAAATCCATCTGTCATTACCGCATTTGTGGTGAAGAGGTTACAACGATGCTTTTATTCGGTGAACATTACATCACTTTTAGGGTATTTTAAAGCTATACTGTCAATTTACCGATTGGTTTTGATTCAGTTTTTAAAGAAAATATTAATGAACGGTTTGCATTTAACTCGTTTTATGCCGCAGTAATCTAGGTGCTATAATATGAAATATTTGTTGGATGTCACTTGAAAGAGATTTTTATAATTTTTGTAAGGCTCTAAACTATCGTTTATTTCAAGAAATTTCCTTTTTATCATCACGTTATTCCTTACTTCATCGACCACAGAAACAAGCGGCAATACAAGAGCAAGAACTGAATTTTGTTGCCGTGATACTATCTTTTGTTGATCCCTGAAATTTTCTTTATCTAGAGTTCAATGATGGTCAGAAGAAAAGAATACATCCAAGTCATATGACATAAACTGTATTAAGGCTGGGAATCTGGAGAGAGGTTGTTTACTTTTCACTACGTGAAAAGTGACATGCTTTCAGTCACCTCAGATGTCAACAATTCATTTTTCGAATTCTCTGTGTCAGAATGGTGTTTATTTTTAATGATCCAGAACCTCTAGAATATTTTTCCGCCCTAAAGGATTCGTGACAGACGTCATATTGGATGTTTTGAGCTTTCAGGGTAATGTGACTATTCTATAGTGTGAGTAGTTGTACGAGAAGTAATTTTATTATTCTACTGCAGGTCTAAACCATTATTTTAGCAACTAAAACCAGGCTTTAAGGTTCTTACTGACTGTTTAACGATGACTGATATCTAATACATGAAGTAAAAGAATGCATTTGTATATTTATTTTTACTTTCAAGTCACAAATTATGGACAGGAAATATAAAATGTGGATTTCACAACCCTATACGTATTTCATCGGATTAAGAGAGAATTGACAATTTTAATTCTAATTTGTTAAATGAATTGCTCTTGCTTTAAATTGGGAACATTGCCTGAAATTTAATGAGGAGAAAATATCATCGGATTTGTTGAAAAAATGTAAATACTTGTAAAAACATGACCTAACCTCTTCCATCGAAATGAGCGCTATGGCGTCACTTTCTCAGTTTGTTTTATTAATGAAGAATCACACAATGGATAAATTGTTAAACGTATAATATGTGCTTTGTATGTTTAAATTTGTTGTTAATAATGTTATAACTATCTTTGGCTGTTGTCCGCACTGAAAAGCTGAATGAAGAGCTGCAGTGAGACACGAACGACAGAGAACAGACAGACTGCAACCGTATTTTCATTCACATTATTGCAGCAAGAGCTACCACATCTTTGCAGTTCACTCAAGCGAGTTCATCTCTTCAATTTACATCGAGTGAACGAACTTATTTAAGTTTGTAATTGGTTACATCTCTCGTTTTCTTCAGCTTTTCCATATCTGTCCTTATTTTGTATATTTATGTACCAGTGTCTCCCCAAGAGGTTTAAAGTTTTGATTTAATATTACTTGTAAATTTATTCCCCAACAATTTTTACAATATAAAAAATTTATTAAATAGGTTATAAAAGTATTCTGTGAAATTTCAGCTGATTGTTGAAATATAAATTTGGTATTTTCAAAAATATACTTAATAAATAAATTATTTATTTCAATACTCTTGAGAAAGAAAGCATTTCAATCAGACAATTAGAACAAAGCCTATTAAAAAACCTGCAATTACAGTCCACGATTATTCGAACTGTAATACAGTCAGAGCGACGCACTTTTAACAGCGCTTAACAAATGAATCATAAGCTATAACAAAGCAATTCTGCGGTTTCGGCGAGGTTCCTCTTCAACCGATTGTTTTAAGCTACGGGTACAAATTCCTCCCTGTAATTAACTCCATAGAAACAAATAATCACAAATAGTTAAATCTGGGGATCGGTGTGGACAATCTAAACACTCACTTCTACGACCAATCCAACGGCCATGAAGGCTGTCATTTAGTAATCGCTTGACAGGATTTTTGAAATGAGGAGGAACACCATCTTTTTGGAAGATCGCTTGTTCCATTTCTGGAACCGTTTAGATGAAGCAAAACTTGTTCATTTAAACCCTGTTCATACCCTGTCGTAAGATATCATCCCATTACAACTCACAGCTGTACAAACAGTAATTCCTTTTGATTTGAGTAGAGTTTGTTCAAGAATGTGTGGATTACCGGTGTTGTTTGTAATATTTACAATTAAGCCTATTTACAGCACCATTGCGGTAGAAAATGGACTCGTCTGAAAAACGTTTGATTATGCCAATTAGGATTTAGCTCATGAAATTCAATGATACGAGAACAAAATATTACTCTCTTGTCCAGATCATCTCCAAGAAGATTATGGAGTAGGTGACTTTTGTAAATTTTAATTTAGTTTTACTTAATTATTCTCTGTTTTGAAGACTTTGGAACACCATTTTCAAATTCTAACTTCCTTAGTTATTTCGGTTTACCTGGAGTGCGGGCATTGATGCGCATACTAGTAATTCTCTTTCCCCATTTGATCCTCTAGAGGACTTTTTACGGCATTTCCACAGTTTCTAACAAAAGATGTTTCCATTTAGTTATTGTTGGAGTGCTTGGAGGTTTAACTCCTGCGTAGGCAACCAGAAATTGTCCAATTGCTTCCGTGATGTTGCCAGAAGCAATAGACCATGAAATAGACCACCCAATAGATATATACAGGAAAGGGAATATAACGAATACATTTGTATTATTACTTGAGTATATTGGTATTATTACATTTCATTCATACACAACGCATTTTCATACATTTCGTAAGTCACTTAGTTGGCATATCAAATACTGAATTACTAAATTTTACATTTAATATTAATGTTGCTTCCAGGCAACAGAACAATTGCCTGAAGCAATATACCCCACTTCACTTATGTTCAACATTAAAAGACATTTCTCGAAATTCAATATCACTAAAACTGTAATGGATAACTTCCATTGATATTTGTATAGCACAAGAAATATTTTTCAATCAAACAGCTGTTTTCAACAATGAGACTATTTAAAAACTCATTATAAGAGAACTCTAACTTGTTTTATTCATACATGTAGTTTTCTTCATGTTATTATACCCCTGTTTTTGGAACCAAGGTTCTATTCACAAGGTATCATGATATCTAGCAATGTCTATCGTCTTTCCGTATAAAACCAACTTGTTTTGTTTTATAACTAACAGTTAGTTTTATCATTATGACACGAAAAATATCCCACCTTTAAAATTATCCTATAATTTGTAAATAAACACACACCACGTCGGTAAGTTTTTACATTTTTTTCCTCAGCGTTAATAACAGTGTTCTGGCAACACAATTGTCAGTTTCTTTCTTTTGATCTAAAGAACATATTGTGGCAAGTTAATGCCACTAAAGTTTAACCTACCTTGTATTTCATCACTTTTGTACATTTTAATTATATATATATATATATATATATATATATATATATGTATATGTGTGTGTGTGTGTGTGTGTGTGTGTGTTTGTGTCTTTTAATTGTAGGTTTTTATTTTCCTCCATGTCAGTATACTTTTTTTAATACTTTTAGTTTCAGATAGATATAGATATTTTAATAATATATTTCACTCTATATAAAACCTTTCATAAATCTATAATGACAACATTTGTAAACATAATCTTTAAACAATTGAATCACTAAATATTGTAAATATTTGGGGACAATAGAATAGGATGATAGATGGATAAAGTTTTGTACGAAATTTATACATCGACACCAAAAAACAATCAAATTTATCATAATTAAGTACATCAACGTATAAAGAGTCAGTAGTTCTTAAACTTGTAAGGAATGCTGTTCTTAAGTTTATTAAAGACAAAAAGAAAGAAATTATAAATATTAGGATGAACATATAGGTTGAATACGTAAATATAAACAGAAGATTCAACTTATAAAAGAGTTATTTTTACGTTTTATATACCATTTTTCAATATATTCAGACTGTCCGCCGACATAGAATAGTATGAAACTCCTCCTATAAAACATTCTTGAAATAATGGAAATGTTATGTAAACAGACTAGAAAGTCAAGACTGGACATGTATGTCCATAAGGAGGTCCGCCCTCCGTGACTCACAGAAGACTCAGAAGTCAACATTGTCCGTGTGTTTGTTTGTAAACTTCACGGGACCAAATATTGGCCAGGATATTAGGGTGAAAGCAAGCATTCGTTTCCATTACATTCGTGCAAACATTATTTTACATTCAAGTATAAGTAAATATTCCTTTACAGGGTTTATGCGGAAGTCAGTTATTGGTTTTATCAAAGATGTGGAATTGGAATTTGAATAGCTTAAAAAGAAAATATTATTATTGTATATATACATTTGTTTTTATTATTAAAAGGAAAAAATATTTCTGTTTTCAATAAATTAAAATTAATGATACCTTTTATAAATTTTTTTTTTTTTTTAGAAATTTAACGATCTAATATTTAATAGGCCAACTACGTGACTTAAGAAAGAAAGTACGTTGAGTATCAAAGCAATTTAATCATACTAATATACTCAAGTAATAATACAAATGTATTCCTCATATTCCCCTTCCTGTATATAACTATTGGAAGCATGGTAACTTTTTTGAGTTTATCCTCTCTCCATGTGCTTTACATTTTAACCTTCATTTCCACACTGGAGGGAAAAGAGGGACTAAAGAGAGGGAGCTCTTTTGGTAGAACCATTGAGTACAAGAAATGAAAGGATTTCTTTTACGCATACACATTCAAATCCTCTCCTGTATGCGATGTGATTCCTTTGAACTTGTAAAAGTGTACAATGCACTTTCTAAAAGCTTTTATCAACCGTATGTTCTTCATTTTCAAAGGTAGGACAAAAAAGGTACTGAAGAAGCACAAATAAAGCAGTATATTCAATTGTGAAGGAACTTTCCTACAACGATCAAGTTTTGACTGTCCTTGAGAAATGATAATCCGGATTTCTTACCTGAAGATTAGAGAGTCCTAAATATTCTAAACTTTTATCCAAAACTGTACTCCTTAAAAAGTCTGAGAGATTCAGTTTGAAGATGATAACGCACTTAAAAACTATAGTATAGTAGTAAGGTGTGATTAAACAAGACGAATTGGTATTTTCAAATCATGTAACTGATAATATAATGTTAAATAGCCTGTTGGATAGCTAAATTTATCTGTGATTAATAAATTTACGTTCTGACTTGTTATCTAATTGGTGCTCCGTGTGATGAGATTAACTAACGTGGCTCATAGAATATAATGTTCAAAATATGGATAATATAGGACAAAACTAGCTGTGTGTAATTTATTTTGTAAATTACTCATCAACATAAGTTTTAAGTCCGAGTTGTCTCGATGCTGATGCTGATTAATATTTGCTCCATCGAATACAACACTTGTATGAAACTGAGATATTGTGTGCACTAAAGTCTACCGATACTCCCGAAGTCTTAGTTTAAGGCAGTGCTAAAGATCGTAACCTACTAACTACTTTACTACAGCTATATGCAAAGTTCTTCAAAGGAACTAAGAAGAAATAAAATTAGTACAACGATTATAGTATTTCCATTTGGATAAAGAATTCATGTTTAGTTACGGATAGTAATAAAATTAAATAGTTTATGGTATTATTAATTACACTACAGTACAATCACTTAAAGTCTGGTGCGAGTTTAGTGCCAAATAATTCTTGGGAAGCAAGTACACGTTTTAGGATAGTTTATTAATTCAATAAAAGGCACCACTGAAAAGAAATATGCTCAGGACAAAGACACTAGCTCAACTTGTAACGAGTTATAATAAAAAGTTACGTTCACTGAATTAGCAATCAGTAAGGGAGTAGACAAGATCATTGCAAGGCAGCTACAAAAAAAATCCAACTCCTTTTGTTTTAAATTTCTCTGACTTCATTTATATAAAAATCCAGCTGCAAAATGTATTTTAATGAGTTGCACCAAACATCTCAAATAGTTTTTTTGGGTTCATTCAAAGAGAGAACTCATGGACCCGTAAGGGAGATCATTGATTACAAGAGCTTTGAAGACGTTTGTTACCGATTCACATGTCAAGGAGCTTGGGAGTCAAGCGGGATCCTGCTGGAAATTCACACTACCACATGTTATCGTGGCTAGCCTAGAGTTGCTTTTGAAATAATAAATAATGAACTCATTTTGGATGTGTATTTCATGTCCTAAACTGCAAATAAATCCTTAAAAATAAAGGAATCCAATGTGATATTATGTTCTCACCTTACAAAAACACACAAAATTTATTTTAGGAGATAAACACTAATATAGCCACCGAAAGTGCATATGCGTGCACGGCGGAAAGGTTGACGCACTGCCGAAAAACACAGTGGAAACTTCCACATAGAGTCCTGTCTTTCTCACTAGGTTCTATTTTTTAACGGTAAAGCTAATATGGGGTGCGGTTTAACAGCATTAAGTATGCCTCTGATATGTTTTAGGCCCACTTCCACAAGTGCAGCTAAGTAAGCTGACCTCCAGCACTTATCAATGTCTTGGTCCAGAGTCACTGGACATGGTTAGTAAGAGGATACATAAATAAAAGGGGGACAACAAAAAACTCCTCTTGACTGTATATTTCGACAATGTAACTGAAAAAATTGTATCAGTTAGTTCAGTATTTGCTATTAAACTGCATGGACTAGTTGTTTACAAACAATAACTTTGAAATAAAGGAATAAGTCCACTGCATACTCCCCTTATTTTTCTTTGTGTATTTGCAATACTTCATAAAACTTGGCACGAAAAATATAAAACAGCAGAGAATCCTCTATAACACATACTATGTAAGATCTGCGATAGCTTTTTATTCCATTACAAATATTTTATACACATATTTACAGTACATAAAATCTAGATTCCCAAATAATATAAGAAATAAACTTATTTTTTTTCTTTCTAATTATTAAAATATAGTAAATTAGAGTAAAGTTACCCTTAGGCAGATAATTTCCCTTCAAGACTTATAACAAGAGAGTTTCCTGTTAACATTGAACCTGCTGTGTAATATTGGATCTTAACTTCTTCCTTAAGGAATGATATAAATCTTTAATGTTGATTATTTCAATTAAAGCTAGAACCCTATTTGAAGCAAATAAGTTTAATGAAGCAAATAATATTTTTTATTCATAATATGTTTTAAAAATGAGGAACCAATACTCTCTTACAGATAAGACACGATAATCATTGTAATTGGACTTTAAACTGTGGGTTTGAACCATTTTAATATATGCGCCATGGTGCATAAATAAATTCCAACACCAGCAGTGGTTTTTCCAATTATTACGTGATAGTTATAATACCTCGTATATACTCTTAGCAGTATGGAGATTATAGTCCTTTGAGTATCTTACGCTTGAAAACCGAGCTAAGTAAAGCTGTAAACCCCTCCCACCTTGAGGGGCCACGTTAAATGTTCCTAAAATTTCAGTAGCTCATGATAGAATTGCCAATTCCAATGTTGAGAATTAATGAATAATTGATAATATTACTTTCCTTAGTGGTTTTCCATATTAAAATTGTTCCAAAAATGTTACCGTGGATTCTTTCTCCATATATAAACAAGTCTGCAAGTATTTATATTTACGATGCAAATAATATGGAAACGTCTATTTGCTGAGTGTCAGCGAAGCTTATAACTCGAAAGACTGGAAAAAGTAATTTCTGTCCGTCTGTCTGCCTGCACAATAACTCAATAACGAACTGACCTATACGAGACTCCTGCATGAAGCAATTAGGCATAAAGGTTTATTTCTAAATAAGGAACACTGAGTTTGATGATGGTGCATGTCACCCCATCGCATTTGACTTCTTGTTATCAAATTTTTCTTATGGTAAAATTGATAGTATTGATAAAATATCATAATACTTAGGTTTTAAACAAACTCAATATAAACGTATAATCTTTTAATATGTGACATATTAACACATGTAGCCTAACCATCCCAACACATACATCATCATGTTATACTAATTTGGTGCGTAAACGAGTAATATTCAAACACTGATCTCCTCCCAAACAGAAAACAATCATGTGCAAAGATATATCGAGAAAGATATCACTGTAAAATATATCACTGTACCTGACTTTGAATTTTGCATTAAACTTCATTTCTACAAATAATAAAAATAAGTTTCATGATGTGTAATGTTTTTTAAACTTCGCATTTATCTCAGAATGTGTGGTTCTCCGCACTAAACCACTGAAAAGGACTAGAAGGAAGTGTGGTACCGAGTGTCAAGGGACATAAGATAAAGGGAGGATTTGTGGCTGAGACAACAGATATTGTGATTTATTTAAACCCTGTTTTACATATGAATGGATGTTCTTGCAAGACTTTATGTGAGTTAGATTTTGATAATTACAGTAACTTCAGCAAAACGTTAAACCCGAGTCTGCATATTGAAAATTTAACTAATAAACCTTGACAGCCTAGAATATTGTTTTAGGAGTATATTGTTTATTAGTGGTAACGATAAATTTAATAACGAAAGGAATGAAATATATTTTAAAAAATTGCATAATTTTTTCCTAGAGAAGGGAAGTGTTTGCATTATAAATCTGTAGGATCTAATCCACTCTAAAATACTACTTTTATTTCATATTTTTTTTAAACCGCTGAATTTCAAGTCAAGATGAGTGGTGATAAATTATACAAATTAAAAAAACATAAAAAAATGTCGTCACAATAAAGTCTTATTTCATTTTTAACTGAAATGTAACTTTAGTCGGAAGTTTTGACAAGTAACGGATCTGTAATAAAATCTAAATCATATTTACACTTTGGAAAAACAAAAACTAATATCGTTAATAACATAAATTAATGTTTAGACAGGAATTATTTACAGAGATATTGTCTGTATTCATAATAAAAAAATTAGTTATTATAATTAACCCTGATAAGTTATTTAGCTAAAAATAATGTATTTATAAATCAGGTTATATTATAAAAGTTTCCGACCTTGTATCACAACCTCTATTCATCCCTTCCGGTAACTCACCCCAGTTAAGACGTCAGTATATCAGGAACACCAGTCAGGACACGTCACTAGACGCCCTAATGTGATCAGCATCTGTCAGCGTCACGTCTGTCATTCGCCTTATGTTTCTGAGAACATCATTACGTTAAGACGTCACTACAGCAATGCCTGTTAGGACACGTCACTAGACGCCCTAATGTGATCAGCGTCTGTCATCGTCACGTCTGTCATTCGCCTTATGTTTCTGAGAACATCATTACGTTAAGACGTCACCACAGAAACGCCTGTTAGGACACGTCAATAGACGTCCTAATGTGATCAGCATCCTGTCATCGTCACGTCTGTCATTCATTCTAATGTTCCTGAGAACATAATTACGCTAAGACTTCACTACAGCAACGCCTGTTAGGACACGTCAGTAGACGCCCTAACGTGATCACCGTTTGTCATCGTCACGTTTGTCATTCGCTCTCATGTTCCTGAGAACATCATTACGATAAGACGTCACTACAGCAACGCCTGTTAGGACACGTCAATAGACGCCCTAACGTGATCACCGTCCGTCATCGTCACGTTTGTCATTCGCTCTCATGTTCCTGAGAACATCATTACGATAAGACGTCACTACAGGAACGCCTGTTAGGACCCGTCACTAGACGCCCTAATGTGATCACCGTCTGTCATCGTCACGTTTGTCATTCGCTCTCATGTTCCTGAGAACATAATTACGTTAAGACGTCACTACAGCAACGCCTGTTAGGACACGTCAATAGACGCCCTAATGTGATCAGCGTCTGTCAGCGTCACGTCTGTCCTTCGTTCTTATGTTCCTCGAAACATCATTGAATGGCGACGGATGAAATATTTACAATTATGATTACTTTATTTCCTCAAATTAGTTTGTTTTTGAATTAAATCAATCACGTGTGTACATGTCTGTAGTACGATTAGAACCTTAATAGGTTAATATAAGAAATATGTAATCCTGTTTCAATAATTCATGATTCTACTGGTTGGTTTAAATTAATTTATGAATTGATTTTCAAAAAATATCAAATATATGTTTTAATAAATTAAAATCAACTTTGCTCCTTTTTAGGCTTTATAGAACAATGAAAAGTAATATAAAATACTGTAATCAGATTTTAAAATCTAAAATTCTACGAGATATTATATAAAAAAACTATTAAAAAGAAAATAATTATGGTACGAATTAACAGTTGTCACTGCAGTTACGATTAATATAATTAACGATAAACGACGAGTATAGTTTTTTTAGTGAAATCCTGTTTGACAAATCTGTAACATATAAACCATACGAGGAGTGGCTTTTTGAAAACGAGATAATCGTCAGCTGGCCAACCGGTTGCTGCGAGCTGATAAGCGGGTAAACAGAGTACTGATTATCTTCTCACGTATTGATAAGTCCGTGGATATCGAAATAACATAGCTCAGTCCAGTAGTATTGTCACCTTTTGCTAGGTAAATATTAAGTGCAAAAAGTGAGCAACGTGTCGTGATCAAGTTTCTGGTAAAACTTAATAAATAAACGAATCAGCTACCGAGTGTTTGAATATATTAAATGAAGTGTTCACTGACTACTGCGTCACAGGAGCGTGTTTTTGAATAGGAAAAACGGTTTGGTGAAGTCGAAGAAGAGGTGAAAGATGAAGTCGACTTAATGACATGCATTTCAAATACTGACAATAACATCAAAAGAACCTACTCTTGAGTAAACCTCCATCGCCATTTAACTATCCGAGCTATTGCTGATAAAGTCAAAATCTATAAGGAAACTGTGAAGCAGAATTTACATGAAAAATGTCCAAATTTTGCCAAGCCAAGGTTCTAGCAAAGCCATTCGAAACTGTGTATAACAACTCATGATTCTGCATCAAGACAATGCACCAGGTCATACCGCTTTATCAGGGGTTTTGAGATAATAAGAGATCCAGCCTTGCAACATCCAACCTAATCTCCTGATTCAGTGCCGTGTTTCTTTTATATGTTTCCAAAGATCAAAAGTCGACTCAAGGGAACTCAATTTCAAAACGTTGAGGAAGTGAAACAAAATGCTGCACGCGTTTTGAAGGCGCTCTCAAAAGATAACTTCCAGCACTGGTTCAACCAATGGAAAATACGAAAGCCGCGGTGTTTTGAGAGAGGAGGAGAGTACGTAGAAGGGGATAAATAGTAGGTAGCGTAAACCTTCACCAATTTACAAAAAGTCTCTATTTCAGATATCCTAGACTTGTACACTTTTGGAGAGACAGACCTATGGATGATTTTTGTGGCAATTTAGGAACACTAGTGAGTATTCCTTACATAATTTCCTGATAGTTTTGTACCACAATGTTTCTGCTGAAGCACAATGACCATTTCTTACAATGCTGGATAACAAGTATACTCTTGGAGAGATGTTTTCAACGAGCATTTCTACTGTAGTCACGAATTCCAATAGAGAATGGCTACAATACTTGATAATTTTATACTGATATAAATCTAGTTCAAGAAAAATACAACGTATTCTGTGATAAGTTTTACACCTTGTTTTCTCAATGGGAATTTTTGTTCAGTCATCTTTACAACCAGTCAACCAATCAATATTTTTCCTATTCGTTTAGAAATAGAATAACATATTTTTAAACGGACTCTCCATTTAATTTCTTAGGAGAGATGGTTGAACGAGCATGTCTACTGTAGTCATGAATGCCCATTTATAATTAGTGCAATACTTTATAATTTTACTTAATAATCAATCTTTTTTCCATTCCTTTATGATTGGAATTAAAAATGGGTGAATGGAACCCTGACATCATAAGTTTTTTAACGTTAATTTTATCACTAAATATAGCCCTTTAGTATACATAATGTAATAAAAATCGGTAGGAAAAAAGTGGGGAAATCGGATTGGTGGAAGCTTATTTGTAAAGAAAGCAATACTTGTAGCTCTTAAAAGTTCAGAGAGAAAATTGTACTTTCTTGACACCATTGCTTTAATTAAAACGAAATGCCTGGGTTTGCCAATAAAACACCTGGAAGGGTTTTCACTGAACGCGGCAGATTAAAAGCTGTTTGGCTGAGACTTAATAAACGAACTGACTTTAAAAACTGAGATTCATTTTAAGTTTTAAAGATAAGAATATTTTCGCCGATAATTAAAATTCTTAAAAATATTCGTTCAACATATATTATTTTAAAATAAAGATAATTACTTATGGAGTTATGGATGCCAGAGTTGCAGTGAACCGAATGAATCTAATAATTGTCTTTGACGTTATGTAATATTTTTACTGGATTTATAGCGACATTTTAATAATAATAGGTGTTGTTTTGGTTTGTAGATTTACGTTATTATGTAGCAGGACAGAAATTTTCTCGACCTATAAAACAATATGGATAGAGAAGGGTTCACGAATATTAGCTAATTATGAGCTAGAATATTTTCAAGATTGTAATCACACGCTTCTCGCGATTAAGCGCGTTTTGTCAAGGTCGTGTTTCTAATCACACTGTCATTCTCAAATCACAATTCATGGATGTGCTTATCACACCTCCTTCGCTTATTACACGAGTAGCAAATCACAGGGCGAGGTCACACGTTCTGTTATTTGCTCGTCCATAGAAATTAGTCTTAGGCCATGCAGATGATCATAGCATCCTAAAATATGTTATCTTTGACCAAACGTTCCAAAAGCTACCACTAATAACACCTAACGATTTACACCCTAAACGATCATTGAACATTGTTCTTGAAAGTAAACCAATCACTAATTGATCAAACTTACATCTAATTGTGTATGGAAAAACTAGATTTTTTAAAAGTATTTTTAAACCTAGACCTACATTATCTTACTTCCAATAATTGTATTTACTCAATTATTGATATAACATAAGAAATAAAAATTAATTAAAAGATTACTGTCATATTGAAAGCATGATAATTACGTTTTACAAGAGACCTCTCTTCTGAAATTTATTTTAAAACGTAGTGTTGACAGTTCTTCTAGTTCTGATAAAAGCGTAACCAGTTTAATAGTTAATGAGTTTCAAATGTGTTCATTCAATCAGTCAGGAATACAGTAAATTTTACCTCACATTCTATTTAATTTATGTGTGATAGACATGTAAACTTAGTTGTTATAACCATCTGGGTTTCAAAGATATTAATGGTGTAATTAGTTGCTAAACGTTCATTAACAAGTAATAAATGTAACTTCTGTCACTCAGCACTCAACCAACAGAATCAGTTAATACAAGAGAACGTCAGAGTGACAGCAGTTACTGGAAGCCGTAATTAACTTTAATACATCTAGCAACAGCAATACAACTATCTAGCAATACATTTACAACTCAAACAGCAATACCTCTATGAATGTTTAGGTATAGAATCTTATAGAGCTCCCAAGATAAAGATATGGTAAAGCTTTACGGTTTGATCATTAACACTCTTAACTATCAATTTCCTTTTTTTATGTATATAAGTCAATCAATTAATCAATCAATCATATTTTTTTCTTTCATAAAATTTACATGGCATTTGCAAACGTTGATAAATAAAACTAAAAAGCCTGCAGTTTACTATTCTAAGCAGTTAACTAGATTCATTCATTGCACGCATACATAGATTAAATTACATTCTCTCTCTCTCCCTCATTCATACATGGCTTCAGTATCGGTACTTAATTACGAAAACTAGTGAAAAAGCGGCGTAAAATAGGATCATCCACAGAGTAAAACTAGTGGTCCCAGCGGCGTAATCTAAAAAGTAAAACACTTCAGACACTAAAAGGTCCTTTAACCGAGCTTCAAACAGGGTTGTATTGTAGACATTGTTATGCTCTCAGGGAGTTTATTAATTAAACAGACACCAGCTTGTGAATGTAGTTGTTCAAATACCAGTGTTCTATGATGTTGCATCCTGTAGTTGTCTCCACCTCTTGTATCATACTTGTGTACTTCTGCCCCGCACTAACTCACATCGGAATCGACAATACAGAGCTGCATCAAAGATATAGAGGCAGGGTAAAGTCAAAAAAACATCCTCCGTGATAGCATCGCTATAACTAGTTTACTTAAGCAAAGATAAAGTTTTCTTTTTATGCTTAAGGTCTTTGTTATGTGTCAAGGTGTGTGTTATCTAAATATACTCCTGCACCTAATGTTGACAAGTAATCAGTAAGGAAAATAGAATTAAACATTAGAAGCCATATTTTGTTTGTGTTTTAAAAAGCCATATGGATAAGTGGGATAGCTGACAGTGATGTAAAAATATTTTTTTTCTTACCGACTGGATTGTCCAGGAGGTGAGTGCAAATTTTTATTCAAAATCGATAGTTAAAATTCCCAATAAAGAACTTGACCGTAATGCAGAACGATATTAAAAACAAGTGGATGGGGGGGGAGTGTACATACAGAGAGGAGGGTTGAATTATGGAATAATACCATTCACCGAGTCTTCTTCATCTGTGACACGCACAGCATAGCTGAGATGTCTAACCCCCCCAATCGGGAATCCCCAAACGAACAACGTAAAATGAAATTCAGATTTACATTTTGGAATGCCGGCAGAGGTTAAAGACGCCGTTCCTAATCACGTGATGTCACTGATACCATTACTACCTACAGGGATCGTGCAAACCTCTGACAGAGACTTTTTTTACTGGTGTGGACCAATAAAAAGAGCAATCCTGATTCTACATTATCTACGCAACCCGTGTCGGAAGCACATTGAGTATTGTAGATAAAAAATAAGAATATATAACAAATTGTAACAGTAAAATTATATTTTACTGCACAAAGTATCAGCATTGTACAAGTTAAACATCAACCACCTCAGATTTTGTGAAAGCCGAAATAAGAGGATATCAAATAGGTAAATTATATGGTATGATACTTTTATAAGACTGGACGGAGTGTGCCATAATTCTCTGGATCTAGATATACGAGTACAACGTTATTTTTCAGGTAAAGACAAAACCTTTCTCCATGTTCAGGGTCTCCCTCCGATGCTTAGTTTCCCATCTGTCTGTCTGTGTGTGTTTTATATAAAAAAATATTTTTAAAACTAATTAATTAATTAAATCAAGTTTGGCTCAAATTAATGTATATAATAACAGTACCAGTTAGTGAAAGTTATATCACGAAATTATGTTTAGTATTTTCAAAATGGCGGCCAAAAACTTGTAACTTTAGAATATCTTAAAAAATTGCACGTTTTTCAATAATTAAAAGAATAATAGTTTTTTAGATAAGTTTATTACAAATCTAATGACATCAAAATTATTGAAATCGAATAATAAATATCTGATTTAGAGCAGATTTACTGTGACAAGACATGGCCCACATTGAGAGCTGCTGCTTATTCAGTGTTTGTATTGTTGGATATTCACTGAAAACCTCAAATACTTAGTTTTAAGATTAGAATTTGTTATAAAAACACATACATAAAGACGGATGGGAAATTAAGCATTGGAGACTCATGTTTATATGGTAACATAAGTTTTTCTTTACCTGAGCAATGATGTGGTATACCTTTGTCCAGAGAGTTACGGGACACTCTGTATACTTTTTTGCTAGAGTCACTTAAAACCAAACGCTAAACAAAGAAATAATGTTAGATCAGCGTTAGCCAACAAGCTATAGATCCTGAAAGTCACAACTACAGTATCTTTACCAACTTGGTTGACGATGATACCCTTATTGTTTATTTGCCTCATGATATTGATGGTTATAGAACAATACAGACAGACAAAGTCATTGAAATTAAAGTCTTAATCCTAGATTTTAAAAGTTAAATATTAACGAACATAGAGATAAGAGGATTATTTTCAACATATAATTCCCTATATGAGGTATTAATAATTCTACGTAGTCATTATATTTATTAAACCACTTTCGTTGTTGGAAACGATTAAAAGGTGAGTAAAGAGATTATAACATTAACCAGCGTTTTGAAGTAAGATTGTAGGTTAGCTTGTTAAATTGAGTTGGTTTATAAGCTTAGTTGTAACCAATGCATTGCTATTACGAAGGAATATTGAATCAAGGAATATTTGCTGTGAGGTAGTTCATAACATAGATAGTGTAGTATAACATATATCCAAACATTTTATACTACGTATATGCTTCACTGTACTTCGAATTACGACATAAACTTCATTATTGTAAATTTATTTATTTTCTAAATTTTTTTATTTCTCTATTGTGTTGAATTAAAATCTCATGGAAATGTTAGAATACTACTGGCAATAGAAATATTCTTACCAGCAAAAAGATTTCAAGAGATGTTACAAAAGCAGAAAAACATTGAATAAAAGTAAAATTAAATAAGGTATAACCGTATTCCTCTAGATAAGTGTAACGTTGTCAGGTACAGGCTCAGGTGGCAGAGACACCTTGGCGGTGAGAACCCACTCAAAAGTTATCTATCTCCAGTGGAAGGACAAATACTTCCCACAAGGTACCGAAAATCTACTGAAAATGATGGTTATTTTCCCGTGTTCGTACGTCAGTGTTCCGTCATCATTTGTGTAGGAGAACATCTTAAATGCTATTATTTACTTTTCTTGCTGTATTTTTATATATAATCTGTAAAACGTTTGGCATCGTACGGAGTTTCATCAGCGCATCTTCTTATTGGAAGAACTGTTCAAAGTGTAGCGCAACTGTCACTGGAAACTCACTGAACTCTATCTTTCTTATCTCTCTTCTTCTACGGTTATGTCAAGGGTGGACTACGAAGCTAAGGGAAACAATCGAAAGGGATAGAGGATATATTTCTAGGAACTTCCCGATCTTCCCGTGTTTTTGATGAAGAAATAAAACGTCTTTCCATGCACTAATCGTCTCTTCATCGCCAACAAATGTAACTCCTCTAGATTTAATTCTAGATTTGTGCTTTACAACT
The DNA here is from genome assembly GCF_021130785.1 of Homalodisca vitripennis. Classification (NCBI taxonomy): domain Eukaryota; kingdom Metazoa; phylum Arthropoda; class Insecta; order Hemiptera; family Cicadellidae; genus Homalodisca; species Homalodisca vitripennis. Next base: position 3,727,261 of record NC_060212.1, on the reverse strand, counting down.
CACAAATATCAGCCTTCATCTAATCTGAATGGAAACTTTGGCGACTAAAAAATTCCATACTTAATTGAAGTACCAACTGCCACCGGGATAAGAGCTTAAAATATGTTGTTGACTAATTGCATAGCAGCAACAATTTCAAGATAGGTCAACTGTTTTAGCAAAACTGTACATTTAGATATAGTATCAGTATATATTATAAAGTAGTTTAAAAATATAAATATTAAATTGTATTAAGTCTTTGTATACTAAGCAATAATTGTATTGTCAGTGAAAATTATAAATAATCAGTTAATAATTAATTAGTATATTTTGAAGTAGTCCACCAGTCTGAATATTACATTGAACTGACATAGTTTTTTTTAAACTACGTATAAATAATCCCGCGCATGTAGAATTAGTTTGATTAAGTTGATTGCTACTTAATGGCGTCGGTTCAGTAACACTATGATGCTAATAACGAGCGTGGGTCGGTTGGTAATATCTTACCACGGTAACAGGTTACTGGAAGGTAATACCAACTAACAACGTTACTTACGTACTAGGTATTGACAAATCACGGTATTTCCCCTCTCTAATGTGAAGGCTGAGCGGCTAGCGAAGGTTAATGCATTTCTCCTCGGTCCCCTCCACCCAAGTAATTAGCAACCACTGCCTTATAAATCACAGACATAACTTTAACTAAGGCACAGAGCGCCTGAGACCCGAAGAGGCAAAGTAGAGACATTTGTGTAATCTAATGCGGGATAATTGTATTAAGACTGAAGGAGCTAAAACATGCCGTTTCTTTTTTTGTTTTAATTTGCAACATATAATGAAGATAACCAGTTCAGGGTTAATTAAAAAAAGTCCCCCTCAAAAATGTTAATGAAATAATTGGCTTCATGTCCCTTCCCCTTTAGGCACCTCAGCCTGAAGATGATGTTGATGTTAGATGGAATCGCTGCCACTGCTTACAGTTGTTCCTTGTGGGAAACAACTTAGACTCCGTAATTAACATCAGATGCAGTAATTCTTAGCGTACAGTACAAACATGCTGGAAATCTCAGAATGTATTGTCTAAGCGTTATTAAAGCCTGGGTTTGGAAAAATTCAGTTTAAATCTATCATTATGGTATCTTGACAAAAATACCGATGTACGGACTTGAAATTCGGCATGAAGCTTCGCGTCTATACAGGCAACATTTAGTTAAATGAAGTTGCATAAAAAACTTTACATTGGTGTTATGGGAAGAAATGATGGAAAGGAGATTAAATAGGTAACAAATAAAGTGCAATCACTCACAATTTTGACATACAATTTAATATATTATCGTGTTGATGTGTATTTGGAAATATCCAGCATTAAATACTATAAGCTGCTTAAACTACCGCCTAACAGCAGACGAATTCATAAAAATCACATTTACACTTTTATTCATCCAATGTGCTGATTTATAAGTCCAAAGATGGAATAAAGTATTTTTGTAAATAATTTTTCATTTTCCCTATAAACTAAAACTACGATTTTAAAATATTTGTTCTGTGTTTTATTGTATTGTTTTTTTTAGATCATAGGATGTGCAGTGGCGGAAAGAAAATGCAATAAACTAGTAACATTATAACAATAAGAAATCAATAATACCATGTGATTCCGATATTGCTGAAGACTAATATGAGTGATATAAATTGGCTCTTACTGTAAATTGAATTACAATACTTACAATTAAAACTAGTTGCACTAGTCAAGTGTTGGGACTAGAAAATATAAAGAGCAATTACAGTAAGCGTGAGAGACCACATATATATTTACCATCCATAGCCGAACGACAATGTTATTGTAGTGCTTTATAACATTCACCATGTCATTACTCCTTAGATATAAATATATTATAATCCTTATAATAGATTGCATTAAATATTCTACTCTTATTCGTGTATGACCTAGAGTTTGAAAGTTCTTGTTTTATTCTCAAGTTTTCTTAATTCTAGGCCCGGAAATAGTATCGTAGCCCTCATGAAAGCAACTTGGGCTCAATTACTCTTTATAGAAGTACAAATAGTGCTTGACACATTATAGTACATTTACTATGGAATGGACTTGAACTTGCTCAGCACACTTGGCTTGTTTTGCCACGTTAGTACCCGACGCTTCATTTCAACCTGTAACACACATTTTTTCTTTTAGTTGTTTACATTTGAACGTTTCGAGGTAATTTCCAAACTCACGTGTACCCTTTCATCTTTGTTTATCTGCATTTCATTTCAATGACAAAAAAAACCCATCACATTGATACAAAAATACATCCAATAATTGCTAAAGTTCTAGGACAAGCTAAAATACTTGAAGTAATAATATGGACAACGAATGAATGAATTAATATGTATTTCGCTATGATTCGAATTAAAATAAATATGTATCTTACAGTACATTTTATTTTTGACATAAAAAGGTAATAATTATATCTGACAAACAAAAATAAAACGACTAACTATATAAATATACTGGATAGATTTCCTTTAAGGAAATTAGGGTCTACATGGGCAAGTAAGCCTGTGCGTAGGCGTTATGGTGCGCATATTTGGAACGGTTTTTAGAAGAAACAAAATTAATTATAATACATTAAATTACAATTACCGTTCTACGAACAATGAATATATGAACAATACAATTTAATGAATAATCAAGAGTTTAAAATATTTACAAGTAAATAAGACTGCAAAAAATATAAAAATAAATAAAAAATGCAAACACAACTCAACAGTATAAAAAACAATATTACATGTATAGGAAAAACATGTTTATGCTCATGTAATAGTCATTTATCAGAGCCACTGTTCTATTCACTGCTATGCTTAGTAGCAGCAGACACACATCTTCTGATAATCGCTGCACTGTCGCTGCAGATGTCGAACGTGTCGTAGAAGCTAAATAGCTTCCGAGCTCATCATCTTTGATGGAATACAGAAGTCCACTTATTACAGAAGCATCGGAAAATTCAGCTGTCCATTTACTAGCTTTTTCAGCAACAGAACATCTGCGATACATAGAGTTTCAATCGGAGATCAGGGAGGAGAAGCTCAGCCTGAATTACTGTAAGAGGAACTTCCCTGTAGTCCTGGAAATGGCCAGATAAGGCGGACATCGAGAAATATGACTGGAATGATGTAATAGGTGCAATAGAAGAACCAAACTCATTTCGAAACGAGGATTTTATAATATCAAAGAATTGCAAAATTTGTGGGATGCCTACTAGTAATCTATTTAACTATATGGATGTGTCCTGGCAAACAACTCATACTTTGTATTTGCATGGTTTAGTTTTTATGCGTTTTGTAAGGCAAACATTATTATTTTAAGTCAATTAATACTGTATTTTTTAGGTAAAAGAGTTCTAAGATTTAAGTTTTTAATTTGTGTAATTTGTACAATTAATTAAAAGTGTTTTTATATATGGCTCTTGTTTATTTTAATGTGGAACCTAATCCCGATCACAACGTGGGTGCCTTGCATTGTTTCTATTTTGAAATTCAATCAATTTTAACATATGTCAGTGATATTTTATACACATATAAAGATATTGGATCAGGCCCAGATACCACACAGCAAATTATACAAGCACAAATGATATTTATAGTCAAATGGTCCAGTTGCCCCAGACTCAAGGGGTAACTGGGCCCACCAAACGTTAAAAAGGAAATAAATGTTTATATTTTATGTCAGTTATAATAATCGAAATGAGATTTCATGTGTGCAAACAGTATAAGTTGGAGCTTCATTTCCATCACCTATGCTCTAGTTCTTTATTTTTATTTTGACTAATATTTAGGTAAAATGTTCAAATATGTACTAGTCCAATGTAAAATCGTGGTCCAGTTACCCCACCTTACCTTACTTGCAAGTTACTGATATGAATGTAACGGACATATATATACCGGTGAGTTTTTAAAGTGATAAATAGCTAAATTTTTAATTACACGACTTAGCACCACACTTTAAATTTGAAACTTGCTCAATTTTAAGTTTCACTCAGGAATACACTTTCAAAGGTTTTGAAGATGGCCGCTATTTTCCAATATGGTGGCCAACTTTAAAATCTGTTATGGAACACTCTGTATTTTATGTTGCTTTTATATTATACTCTAAAAATTAGGACATTTTTGCTATTGAGAGATTTTCAATATCTCTAATGGTTCAGGAACTACGTGGACTGGAGGTTTTCATCATCAGTGGCATGAACTCTTAAAGCACGTTTAATCAATGTTAGTTTAATGTGTTGTTAGTGTTTTGTTATGTGTGTAGTTTGTATGTGTTTTGATATTATACATATTTTACGCTGAGCATTAATCATTTTGCTTTTATATTCAAAAAACTCACCCGATATCTTTATATATATATATTTCTTGTGTGCGTGTGTATGGTCCTGAACTCCTCCTAAACGGGTGGACCGATTTTAATGAAACTTTTTGTGTGTCTTCAGTTGGATCCGAGAATGGTTTAGATTCATAATTCGGTCCAATTTTAATAGTTTATTTAATTAATTTTTTAATAATAAATTGTTGTTGATTGTGGAGTGTTTTACATTGGATCCGCCAGACTACGCCACCGCCACGACACGTAATACAAAGTGAACTGTTACTTAACAACTGTGAATATTTTCAGCTGAAGTTCATCAAAGAGGCAGAAACATTTGTTCACATTTAAAATTTAGAAAGTTCATATTTTAAATTTGTAAAGTGCTTGATCAGTAGTGTAGGCCTAATGCAGATTGCAAAGATGAAGTTTCACCAATTGTTCTACGTAAACATTATAATATTACAACACAGCCATGTTTTTCTATTTTAATTCCAGGTTTTCCCGACAGTTTGTGCTGCTGTCAAATTTGTGCGTTGTTTTGTAACATTCTGTAATTATTGTGTGAGTGCTAATTGTTATAATACATTAATGGAGATTGAAGATGTTTGAAGTGCATAAAAAACTATAGTTATTTATTAAAGTTATTGAACTCATTTTGCAAATTTATTGAAGTGAGTATATTGGTCGCATACCTCAAATAACCTAAGTAGCATACAAATCAAAAGGTTATGTTTCTATGTGTGAATATTGTTAACAGTTTAGATAATTAAGTTTTAAACTAATTGGATTTAAAATAATTTGTTGTAATTTACATTTTTTAATCTGCAGTCAGAATTGGTCACATAAGTTCAAATTAAGTAGCATACAAATCACATGTGTGAATAACTACTTATTGTTAATAGTGTAGGAATTGGTTTTAAATTAAATTCTGTTGGCCAGTTCCAATATTATACTATAATTTTAAATTACTAATTTTATAACAAGTATATTTTTTTTATTTACAACTTAATTTATCGTAATGCTATTGAATGTACAGTATTTTTTGTTAATCCTTCAGGAGTGTACATAAACAAATTAGATGGTTTTCCGATAAGGCTGAAGTATAATAAGTGGCCTCCATCACAATCGAATTATTGATATTTCTGAATAGCCTATCCAAACTACTATCCGAATTGGATTATAGTTATTTAAAGGCTGAAGTATAATAAGGAGCCACCATCACAATCGAATTATTGATATTTCTGAATAGCCTATCCAAACTACTGAATTTCATTATAGTTATTTATTCGGCAAATTTAATTAAATTTTTGTTGATGTTGGAGTGTTTTATATTGGATCCGACAGACTGCGCTACGACACGTAATACAAAGTGAACTGATACTTAACAGATGTGAATATTTTCAGCTGAAGTTCACCAAAGAGGCAGACACATTTGTTTACATTTAGATTACATTATTATAAAGTGCTTGATCAGTAGTCTAAAGCAGATTGCAAAGTTAAATTTTCACCAATTGTTCTATGTAAACATTATAATATTACAACACAACCATACGTTTAATCAATAATAGTCTTGAAAGCATAGAGTAAGCATAAACATATAAAAAAACAGCACTTCTTATTTCAATATATTCTGTACTCACTTTGGAGGATAGAGATTATCCAGATATAAAATTGGAAGTTTTAGCTTTTAACTGAAATTGTCAGTTTGTGCTGCTATCAATGTGTGTGTGTTGTTTTGTAAGGTTCATGTTTCAAAAGTAAATACGGCAAATAACATTAAAATATAATAGAATGAAGTTATAAAAATTGTACTACGTGGCCGCGTTATAAGTTTATAAAAGCCATCAGGCAAAAAGAAGAAAATAAAAAATAAAACATCGTGTAATTATTGTGTGAGTGCTAAAATTGTAATAGTACATTAATAGAGATTATTGGTCGCATTACCTCAAATAACCTAAGTAGCATACAAATCAAAAGGTTGTGTTTCTATGTGTGAATAACTATTGTTAACATTTTAGATAATCAAGTTTTAAACTAATGGATTTAAAATAATGTGTTGTAATTTACATTTTCAATCTGCAGTTAAAATTGGTCAGATAAGTTCAAATTAAGTAGCATACAAATCACATGTGTGAATAACTATTGTTAATAGTGTAGGAATTGGTTTTAAATTAAATTCTATTGGCCAGTTCTGATACTATACTGTAATTTTAAATAACTACAATAAAATTCGGTAGTTTAGATAGGCTAATCAGGAATATCAATAGAGGTTATCCAGATATAAAATTGGTAGTTTTAGTAAAATACACTTTTAACTGAAATTCGTAAATATTAAGTGTGCAGCGATTGATCAGTTAATTTTTTGTTTATAAATAAATTGTTTTTTATCTTGGTATGTTTTAAATTGGATCCAGCAGAATGCGCAACGATCGTAGTTTCAAATGTTTTTCTATTTTAATTCCAGGTTTTCCCGACAGTTTGTGCTGCTATCAAATTTGTGTGTTGTTTTGTATCATCGTGTAATTATTGTGTGAGTGCTAATTGTAATATTAAATTAATAGAGAATCACATGTGTCAATAACTATTGTTAATAATGTAGGAATTGGTTTAAATTAAATTCTGTTGGCCAGTTCTGATACTATACTGTAATTTTAAATAACTATAATGAAATTCAGTAGTTTAGATAGGCTAATCAGAAATATCAATAATTCGATTGAGATGGTGGCTGCTTATTATACTTCAGCCTTTAAATAACTATAATTTGGATCGTCATTTTAGTAGTTTAGATAGGCTATTCAGATACATCAATAATTCGATTGGCCACTTATTGTACTTCAGACCTATAGGGAATACTTATTTAGTATATTAGATAAATTAAATTCTGTTGGCCAGTTCCGATACTATACTGGAATTTTAAATAATTATAATGTAATTCGGTAGTTTAGATAGATAAATCAGAAATATCAATAATTCGATTGTGATGGTGGCCACTTATTGTACTTCAGACCTATAGGGAATACTTATTTAGTATTTTAGATACTATAGTCTACGTTGCTATACATTTTTATCTAGAAGTTTCTTAATTAAAATTACATATTCAATAAGTTACTGAAACCGTACATCGCCGCTCGCACACCCACAGCAAACCATCAGGGAAGCGCGCGCCCATGGTGGCGAACGGGATGCCGGATCAAAACAAAACTAGGTAAAAAAGAACACCGTGGTCAGTATACTCAGGTTCATTTACTAAGACACCACATAGGCCTATCCAGTCAAAAATAAATAAATATATATATATACTATAAAAAAAAAAAAAATTGCCTGCAGTAGTATACCTCAAACAATCCTCGTCAGGTGCACCTGCATACAAAAATTAGAAACGCCATAATTTGAAACAAGAAATGCCAATTCCACCCGGTATCCTTCGGCTAAGGGCGGGCTCCTAATGAAATCCAAGAAATAACTAAATAATATCTAAAACTAACTTAAAATTAAATAACAAAATATAAACTATATATATGGCAACAATAACAATAACAAATAAATAAAGAATATGGGCAGGGTATCACAGATGTTGACTAGTAGAAATGTCCATCATGGTGGCCGTCCTTCAGCAGAGCGCAAAAGCGAAGGTTCTCTGCGACCACGCATGATGGAGAGATGACAGCAGAAAATCAACTCATCTCCTGGACCCTGAAACCAGGTTTCAGCCTAGTACCCTTTTAAAGTTAATAATAATTAATAAATAGTTGCCAAACAATATAGATTTTAATAAAAGTAAAGTTGCCAAAAGTTATCTATCAAGAATTTTAAGTTAAGTTAAATTACCAAAATTTCAAAATATCACAGACGAATCAATTACTGATAAAAATTAAAATAAACCTTAATATAGAAGCTGGTAACATTAGAAAACAATAAATAAACAAGATATTCCATTTAAAAGACTACAACAATAAGTTATAAAGAAATTTAGGTACTTTGGGATTATACCGACCACACCCAGACATGAATCGTTATTTCACATTTCGTTTCTACTGATTACTAGATTAGCGTAGAACAATATTTCGTCAATATAAAACAGGAATTGTCTTATCGCAAACCCCTCCCCATCCTCAGACAGAGGTCAAAGTCGAGCGTCTAGTAGATAACGTGATTGCAGAGTCTCGCCGCCCGTTCAGCTGGTGCATCGCTTTGTTGTACTTCCGTGTTTTACCTCTACATTTCTCCAAACACAAAAATTCAACAAAAACAAACATTTACCAAACTAAACTTTTTATTAAAAAAAACACTCAAAACTTGTTTTTATTCTTGATCACATTCCGCCACCCAAAATGCGAGTGCCTCCGGCCATCAGCGCGAGCTTCGGCAGCACCTTCGGTGCTGCCCCGCGCTGATGTCGACGAAAGAAAAACATCCCTCGAGATAGTACCTATCAGTAAAATATCAAATTCTAGAGGGGCTAATCAGAAATATAAATTGAATTGTAATGGAAAGGCAACGATGTACCGTGCAAATCACGTGATGCCGCGCGGCCTGCCGTAATCAGGATTCTCGAGAAAGATAAGATAACAGCGACAACAATACCGATCACAATACCTGGAAATGCTTGTAAGTTTGTAATTTTGTAATTGAAGAGTTGTTTTTTCGTTCGTTCTATCATGTTTGTTTCTATAAATTTCTATTTTTGTGTTCTTCATACTGGTGTGGTCGGTATAATCCCAAAGTACCGAAATTTATTTGAGGTATACGCAGTAGCCTACCATACGTAACAATTTGGTTAAAACATTTTTAAAACAGGCATTTAATGACAGAATTGGCTCAAAATTGGTGAAAAGCAGGGGAAGGGCATCCTGCACTTAAAATAAAATTCCCAACTCAAAACAACAACCCCAAAGAAAGTTAGTATGAAAATCCCCTCTGTCACAGAAAAAAAAATTTAAGCGTTTTACTCTTGGTAAAAAAAAAAAAATTTTTAGAAAAAAAACTGATGGCCATAAGTAGCAGCCTATTAACAGGAATCTAAATTTAAAATTTGATGGCAGAAGGCCTTAAATTAACCAAGTAGGCTATAAGGGGGAGTTATGGGCTAAAAGACCCGAAGAACGTTACATCTCTCAGAAAGGCTTAAAAATTTAGTAAAATGAACCTTCAGCAGTCTCTCTGGGTTTGTTTACAAAAGCTACATAACAAGTGACACATTACAAACAATATTGGCTGCAGAATAAAAATGAACTGTAACATATAGCCTAGGACTGGTCCTCACTGAGAGACAGAAAATTAATTTAAGCCGAAAAGAAAGGGTGAAAACTAATAAAAGAGTAAGAGAATTAATTTGAAAGCCAATTTAAAATTTAGTTAACAGCCAGAAGTACTAAAATTTAATAAAAAGCAAAACTACAATTTGGAAAACCATGTGCTCTTAACCTTCACAGTTTGAAAAATAAAAATAATCACTAAAATTTAAAAGAAAGCAAAACTTACTCATCAGTGAGGGGCCGCACTTAGCCGCACATGTCAGAAGGAGAATAGCTCAGCAAAACTAACGAACACTTAAATAAACAAAATATATTAAACTGGAGCTACTCCTAACTTGTACACCACGGCTCGGAGTCTTTGCCACTCTACCGGAAAGGCCAAACGCCTTCAAATGGTCAGTGGCCTCTGCAGCCAATAAACCACACACACATACACTATATAAAACACACGAGCCGGGGAGATATAGGTATTGAACCGGCTCATTACTCATATTCATTGTGTACTATTATACAGAATTTTATTTTTACAGAAAAATGCCACGTCTTCGTGGAAGAGGACGAATAGTTATTCAATTACGTGATTTATATGCTACTTAATTTGAATTTATGTCACCAAACTGTTTACAATAGTTATTCACACATAGAAACACAACCTTTTGATTTGTGTGCTACTTAGGTTATGCGACCAATATACTCACTTCGTTTAATAAATTTTCAAAATTAGTTCAATAACTTCAATAAATAACTATAGTTTTTTATGTACTTCAAACATCTTCAATCTCTATTAATGTGATATTACAATTAGTACTCACACAATAATTACACGATGTTACAAAACAACACACATATTTGATAGCAGCACAAACTGTCAGGAAAACCTGGAATTAATATAGAAAACATTTGAAACTGTGATCGTAGCGCATTCTGCTGGATACAATGTAAAACATTCCAAGATGGTGACCCATTTAGGAGGAGTTCAGCTCCATACACATGCACACAAGAAATATAAATATAAAGATAATGAAATTCGGTAGTTTAGATAGGCTAATTACAAATATGAATAATTTGATTGCGATGTTGGCCGCTTATTATAATTCAGCCTTTAAATAACTATAATCTCATTCAGTTCGTTATTTTATTAGTTTAGATAGGCTATTCAGAAATATCTATAATTTGATTGTGATGGTTGCCACTTATTATACTTCAGCCCTATACGGAATACTTATTTAGTATTATAGATAAATTAAATTATGTTGGCCAGTTCCGATACTATACTGTAATTTTAAATAACTATAATGAAATTCGGTAGTTTAGATAGACTATTCAGAAATATCAATAATTCGATTGTGGTGGTGGCCGCTTATTATACTTCAGCCTTTACATAACTATAATCTAATTTGGATAGTAGTTATATAGGCTATTCAGAAATATCAATAATTCGATTGTGATGGAGGTCACTTATTATACTTCAGCCCTATTGGAAAATCATCTAATTTGTTTGTATATACTCCTGAAGGTTTAACAAAAAATATTGTACATTCAATGGCATTACGATAAATTAAGTTTTAAATTGAAAAAAATATACCTGTTATAAAATAGTTTGTTTCAACTTTTTTACCTTCAGATTAAGTAAGTTTTCATTTAAAACATCCTCTACATTTCACATCACTCATGTTATACTCACACACTATCGGTTGGTCGAAGTGTGATTAAATGTACATGTGATGAAGTTAGATATTGTAATAACTTTTTAATAGACATTTTTATCATAACAGCCAAGATTGTTACAGATTAATCAAAGTTTAAAATTTTCTAATTAAAGACGTGTGTACAGGACAACGTCTGTCGGGTCTGCTAGTATATATATATATATATATATATATATATATATATATATATATTTGTTTGTGTGTGTGTGTGTTATATATATATATAAATAAATTGCTTATTTAAACACATATGTGACAGATACGGCCAAATACAAAATAATTGAATCGGAAAAAGTAAGCGCTCTGTGGTGTAATGGTAGCACATTCACCCGGCAAGTGAGAGATCCGGGTTCGACTCCCGGCGGAGCAAGTACTTTTTGCGATTCAATGTTTATTGAAATTAAATAAGGCTATTGCCATTTATACAATTTAATGTAAATAAAAGTCGTTTGACAGGTATTTGGTCTTCCGATCATATGTTAGTTTGCTTATTTAAACACATATGTGACAGATACGGCCAAATACAAAATAATTGAATCGGAAAAAGTAAGCGCTCTGTGGTGTAATGGTAGCACATTCACCCGGCAAGTGAGAGATCCGGGTTCGACTCCCGGCGGAGCAAGTACTTTTTGCGATTCAATGTTTATTGAAATTAAATAAGGCTATTGCCATTTATACAATTTAATGTATATATATATATATATATATACACAGAGTGTTATGTTACATGTTCTCTACACATCTTCAAACGAATGTAATGAATAACCGTAAATAAAAGGAATGTAAATTTACTGAGATATATGACATTTTGACAAGAATGATTTTGTAATGTTCGGTTGATTAATTTTTTCACTTTTAGGGGGTTTTAATAATTATTTTCGAAATTTATTAAAAGACTAGCTGTTTCCCGCGGCTTCGCACGCTTTTCGTAAGCTTTGCCCGTTTATGAGCTTTTCTGGTTCAAGTAAATTATATTTCTAACGCCCATTTAGAATTGTCCATGCTACGACGATCAAGAAAATCTCTTAAAAGTGTATGTTTATAGTCGTTGTGTACGTACACATATTTTGTTATATAATTTTCTAACACTAAAGCTTTAAGTTCAACCGGAAATTTATCTTAGTTAAATATGCATGATAACAGCGCCTTCAAATGATGTATGGCTATTTATAATATTATTATTTATAATATTTATAAACTGCTCCTAATTGCAGTTTATAATGTGCAGGCGCTTTGAAAACGTATCTTTTGCAGCGACGCCTGGTGGCGAGTTACACACTAATTTTCATAATCATCACCTATATACAAATATCCTCATTTATATTTATAAGAAGAAGGCATTTTTATGGAATTACCTTTTCTCTTATCTTTACTATCGATGAAATATAAGCCGTAGATTTCGGCCTTCAATATTAATAATATCCCAAACGACAATATTTATTATCACTGTGGGCTACGCTTCTATATTTTTCTAATGTCCCCGGCTTTTAGACCATAGGCCTTTTTGGCTGTACACGAGGGTACTTACTTGTTTACTGAAAAAGAGACTATGTCTTTCGTTTACCTACAGTAAATAAATCCTGACATCAAGCTGAGAACTGTGCTGAGAAGTTGAGACACATGGGTGGAGAAATCTGAAGTCTTAGTAATAAATACACGATATTGGACAGCACACATGCAAGTTTAACTGTGGCCATATAACTTATACGCCCCACTTCTATGTAGTAAATAAAAATATAACTTTGCCACCTTGCTGCCATAATAAAATTAAAAAATAATTTATATTTTGTCTGGGCTGGCATAGTGGTTCTAAAGTTACCCCTATACTATTCCCTACGAAACTTATTCATTAATAACACACTGGAATTTGCTTAAATGAAGACATTGGCTGACTAACTACGAATTGGTAGACTTGGCTCAACATACACCAGAGCGCAAAAGTTTATAATCCAAAAGAATCGTGGTGAACTTAAAGTGAGAAGAATCTCACATGAAGAGTACTGAAGAGCAGTACTGAAGAACACTACTGAAGAACAATACTAAAGAACAGAACCTAAAACTAAATCACGCCCAGATTAGCCATTTATTCAGACCACTTACATTTACGACAGCGAGAGTTCATTATGAAGACATCACCAGAATCTTTTCCAATATAGCAAAAAAGTCATCTCAGGTAATTTACTATTTACAAATTTACTTTATAATGCAATTAAAAAACACGTCTCTCTAAAAGAGCTACTTTTTACGACAACTATTAATTTTGCACACGGACATGGCGCTCGAAGTCCTTCCCGGTAGGCAGGGAGTCGACTTCTAAGTTCAATAGAGAAAGTATTACTACGCGAGGCAATTAAGTAATTAATAACGACAATAATTTATTTCCAAGAACATAAAAGAATACTAATGACCCGTACAGAATAACAGGGTTGTAAAAATATATACGAGATGTACATAAAGAAAAATTACCGAATTTCTTCGCTATACTTTTGAATGGATATGAGATCTAAATTGTATGATATTATGCCCAGATAAGTGTAAACCTCGTCTACATTGCATTGTACGAGTACTTCAGACCTACATTACACATACAAATATGATTTTAGAAATCAATACTCAATATCAGAAGAATTAATACATGATATAAAAACTAAGAGCTAATCTTTAGTGTATACGATAACGCGGTAAATAAAATAATCTTAAAGCTAATTGATTTACCCAGAAAAATCCAAATTATATTTGTACGAATTTTCAAGATCTAAAAGTAATGGTCTTAGGTGTATTACGATAACGACTGCAATACATTACAGCACAAATTACTCTAATTTAACTATATAAAATATATTTTTATGAGATTTCAAAGTTTTCATTCTCTATTTATCAAGGTAGATATTATTTTGACACAATAATAAATCATCTATATGTTTAATATGTCTAATAATAATAAAAATATGTCTAATGGTATTTTACTACAACAAGGAGAACTCAGTGCAATATACTGTCGTTGTGAATGATAACATGCTTTTAAGGAAATTATCTTCTAGAAATTCTTTATAACCCCTATTGACCTGGAAGGATTACGTTGACACGTCCTATGCTAGTTACATGTGTCCTGTGTTAATTACTTAAGTTCTGTTTTCTTCCTGAAGTTAAAATGGCATCTGAATTCTTACTTTTGGAGAGGTTGTTTTTTAAAGTGTTTCCTATCACTGGATTTCAATAACGATTATTAGAGTTACACGGAAGTTAAATTTAATGAACTATTTAGGACATTGGAACTTCAAACTCTGCCTTTGAAGTGGTTATATAGGCTACTGTAGACCAGGGGTGCTTTGATCTCAGGAACGTTCAACAATATTGGCAGGGACAACTTCCAAACCCAATATCAAAGACTGACACAACCTCAGTATATTCCACGGTACATTCTTATCACTAATAAATTAGCTTCCTGAGAGCGTAAAAATTTCAAAACCATTATCGTTTAGAGGCACATCTCATACGTTTCTGTTGTTTCATATGTTTACTCTACTAATAAATCCATAGTGAGCCACTAGGAAATGAGAAAAACTCTGGATATGACATACACGTATTTTTTTAACAAAAATAACACACAAAATAGGGTGTTTGATTCTAATAGAATGCATTACCTTCATAGATAAGTTGTAACTGTGCATCATTAAGTGCGATAAAGATTATTATTACTATACAATAGTTGTAACCATGGCTACATTCCTCTGTCACAATATCTCGTTATAATGTACAAATCCATTCTTCAAATGTTTACACATTAACTTAATATAAAAATTAAGTTTTATAATGTTTGTCCGTGCAATATAATGCGCGCACAGATTTGTTTTACTCCTTTGAAAAGCTCATTGGACTAATCTGCATTGCAATCGCAATTACCTTAAGCACTGCGGATTATTAAAACCATAGGCATTCAACACAACGGAATATACATTCAGGTTTAAATTAAAACTATATAGGAGTTTGCCGGACCAGGATTCGCGTAACAGGCTTTGCTGAGTTTGTATGTTACATTCAATTCTACAGCTGGGTGTGTTGATTTGTCACATTTTAAAATGTTATGCGATTGTATTCAATTTTTGGAAACTTGATTTGTTCTGTATTTTCTTGTCGTCTTCGTGATTACTAATAAGATCGATGTAAAATTTTTCACTAAAGGTGAGCAAATCTCATGTAGTGACATTCACCATCATCGAACACGATGATTATGTAAAAATGAAGATATTTAGGTAGTTTCGAACTATATTATATAAGAAGTGAACTGATCTATAGACTGAAATTTTGTAAGAATCTTCATTTCTATATCAGCAACACTGAATTAGACTATGGTTCTTGCCACCCTAAGGCATATATTTGGCTGAAACTTTGAAACGC
This sequence comes from Homalodisca vitripennis, assembly GCF_021130785.1. Taxonomy (NCBI): domain Eukaryota; kingdom Metazoa; phylum Arthropoda; class Insecta; order Hemiptera; family Cicadellidae; genus Homalodisca; species Homalodisca vitripennis. The sequence continues at coordinate 3,711,566 of NC_060212.1, read as the reverse complement.
GTATTTATTTTCCTTTACACAGAAACTAAAATGGATTCTATTATGGTGTACGTCCAAGCATAAAATTTGGAGATCGTTATTGAAGCCTGTCAGTCCAGTGAGTAGGCTGACACAATTTCTCTTATATCTAGCGAGGGATGCAATTTTTGTCTGTGTTATATCTGTTTGAAATTGGGTATGCTAACTCAGTGGAGCCTGTTACGCGATAGGTAGTGTGGGGTGACCGTGGTTGTATTATAGATAACCATGATGGCAACTAATAAATAGCTAAATAAATCAATTATCAAACATGCTGACTAAAACCATATGAGATTTTATCATGTGAATTATTATTGTTTTCAACAAAATTTATTTTATCCATTATTTTGTGTCAGTTATAATATACTGTTACACTTTGGTTTGAAAATATAATTATTTTCAACAAATTATCTATATAAGTCGGAAAATCCAATATTGGACAATTTTACAAACAGCTTTTGGCACAAGTTGTTAGTCGTAAAAAATTTTAGCTAAGCCTATAATTATGTTTAGTGTTTCAAAATGATAATACAATAAATTATAAAAACATTCAGTTTCTTTTCGAGTATATAACTCAAATAGTAGGGCCTACAGTTATGTAGAAACGTTATTGATTAATGATTAAAAACTAATGGTGGATCAATATAATATAACGTGTTTATCACAGCACCAGGTGAAAAATGTGTAAAAACAAAAGTAATAAATATTGTCAGAGGTCACACCTCGGCCAGTGTGGTCTCATTGGCTTACACCTCTCTTGCTATTGATGACGTCATAACCTGGTGTGGCCTCAAATATTTGTATTTGTAAACCACATGTAATGTTACGGTATTCATTCCATTTTATTAATTTTATTCCGGTTTTAAATAATACTATTTACAGCTTCGTTTGTAAAATATTTCACAATAATGTTTGTAATTGTAGTTATGTAGTCAATTGTTTTACATTTACACTTTCGGATTGTTTAAAGTTTGAACAAACATATATACTTATTTATGTTTCAATGATTGAATATTCCAATATAGCGTCTTACAATGTGGTTAATGACACATTAATTTCTGCTCAAACATATACGATCGTAAAACTTTGATTTTATATATATATATATATATATATATATATATATATATATATATATATATATATATCAAAGAGGAGATTAGGAGGATAGGAGGTTTGTTTGTTCATTTAGAGGAGTTTTAAAAGAAAGCTGCAACTAATTATTGTACAATATTTCGTTATTACAACCTTCTCAAGTACAATGTATAAACGTATGCTGAATAAAAATAAATAAACGAACAAAAAAAGAAACACCTGATAACAAACTTTCTAAATTTACATCATAGTTTTGACATTCACACAAGTTTTGATATGTTGCTGTATTTTAAAGATAGTATAACATAATATAATTTTGAATTTATGTAAGTTTTGTAGATCAGAATCTAAGCATTTATGTGGAAAACAATAGTTTAGCTCTATATGTGTGTGTGTGTGTGTGTGTTTTTTTATACAATGTATATTTTGTTGCTTACATAACTGACGTTTGTTTGATTCCACCTTAGACCTTTTTAAAAAGAATAAATAAAAAAAAATACTGTTTAGTTATGATGGAAACTAAAACTCCCCCTAAAGTGAGAGTACACAGTATTTTGTAGATATAGTTTCTTTGTTATTTATTTTCTAATCACCAAATTCATATTTCATAAAAACTACTAACCACACTTTTTGATTAGTTCACAAAGTTAAATGAGTTGATTATTGGCTTAATGATTATTAAAGTTATAAATTTAAGAATTGAAGCTATGTGGTTTGCTTGATTACTGTACCACTTTATGGCTGCTAGACTTCTTTAAAATTGCGTAATACAGTTTAAAAATTTAAAAAAAATTAATAGAAATAAAAATGTTATTGCCTTTTTGGCACATTTTCTTTACTGCGAAAGAATTTCGTATGTTTATAACAACGGATACTCGTTGAATAGGTATAAGACTAGTATAGATATGTAACAAATTGAATATCAGTTATCATGTTTTTGTATTGTATAATGTTGTGTGTAGCGTGCATAAGACAGTATACAACATGGAGAATGGCTTTGTAGTACCGAGCGACAATGATAAAGTGATGTGACAACTGATCTGACAGAAATGTTGATATGACAAGTACACGTCATTCGTGGCGTTCAACATCAATTGAATTTGATTGACGTATTGAACAAGATAATCTATTGCGTCTGTTACAATACAGCCACGTGTTTACAAATATAAATAAGAATATTTGTTGGAGATGCCATTTTATCCGGTCTTCCCATCACATAACGTCAATTTCTTACTTCCTCTTTTATTTGGCTAAAAATAGATTGATATACTATGCAAGTTGTAAAATATATCTAAAAATGTGTTGAATAATAGATTTTTAGATAAGTAATGTATTTTAAATTTGATAAATTACCCATTTTAAACAACGAATAAATTTAGGTTTTGCGTTAACGTTTGACAGGTATTTGGTCTTCCGATCATATGTTAGTTTGCTTATTTAAACGCATATGTGACAGATACGGCCAAATACAGAATAATTTAATCGGAAAAAGTGAGCGCACTGTGGTGTAATGGAAGCACATTCACCCGGCAAGTGAGTGATCCGGGTTCGACTCTCGGCGGAGCAAGTAATTTTTGTGATTCAATGTTTATTGAAATTATATATATATGATCGTTTCAAATTGTCAAATGAGATATCTCAACCAAGGACGTAGCCAGCCAGCAAAGGAAGGGGTCCAGGGGTCAGAAACGCCGACATTTGTAACTTTTTCAATACATTTTTAGTAAATTAATACTGTTTTTTAAATAATCCAGTATTACTGACATGTACTGATGAAAGATCGTTCTAAGCAAAGGAATGGGTAAACAACTTTGTAAGGAACACAATAGGTCCTTACTCTCTGCCCACTACGGGATAATACCAGTTGTCTGAACCTCCTTTAAAATATTTCCTGGCTACGTTATTCATCTGGACCAAAGCATCTAACTAGATTGGGGATTCATGAGCTCTTTCCATTACAGAAAAATGTTTTTTACTTTCTCACTGAAGATCCATTCACCAATCCCACAATGTTTAATTATAACTAAAACGTATTCAAAATGAAAATCCCTCCATTATTTGAGGGAATTTTGGAGCACGCCATTACTAGAAGGAGAGTGAATGTATTTTTCTTTTTTCGTGTGCAAATCGTGTCTGGAGATGTAAGTAGTGTTAATTATTTTCTACGTAAACCTTTCAAGTGGTTCTCATATACTAGCTTTAAAATTTTTCTTATTCATTTGACCATATGGATAAAAACACGCCTGGTTAAAAGTGTTTGAATTTTTAGAGCAATATAGAACATTTGCCTTTTAGCCTTTAAAAAAAAATTAAATGGGTACGAAAGTTAATTTAACTTTACCTTTAGTTAATTTTAAGTTGTGGTCCAATTTTAAACTGTACACATTGTACGCAAATGCTAGTTGACTTTCTTTACCAATAATAATTTATATTACTGTCGGTATTTCCTTAAGGTCCTATTTAAAAAAAAAAACTTATATCAACCGTACCAAAGTAATGGTTGCTTGTTCCATTTGACCTCTTTCCTCTTACAGCCAAAACATATTAAAGATCATCTTGAGTTGAGTTAAATCTATGAGTATTTTTTGTTGGAATTACACATCAACACGCTATATATCTATCAATTCGTAGCTAAATAAAACCTACTATGACACTCTTGAAATATGTCGGTTTACTTTATCTTGTTTTGTTGAAAGGACACATTTGTATTAGTTCTTAGCCATAAATATCTGTTGTAAATGTACAGTTGAGCAGACCTGATGATAAATGGTTGTTGTATACATGAGTTAACAGGGTTGGTCAGAAGGGGGGTAGGAGGGGGGCAGTCAGCTGGAGTTGACATGAGAGTAATTATGGGCTACCACAATATCGTGTTAGTTTGGGATACAACTCTACATTGTATAGTGTCTGTGGGGGGGGAGGGAGGCCCAGAGGGTTCATCTGCTAGCCTAGATGCAACCAAGCTGCATATATTTCTTTCAATATGATTTAAATTTAGTAAATCGTGTTAAAAATATTGTATTTTATTGAGTTGTATCAGAAAAGATTTAACCTAACATTAACAGTTTGTTCCTTATATGTGTTTGTAGGCTATGATGAATGATTCTTGTAAATCAAACACATTAGTTAAGTGTTCATTCTATAATGTAACAAAGCAAATTTGTATACAATTACACAAATAATAGCGATAGTAAAATAACTTAAGCTTATAACTGTAAACATTATTTAGTACTATTTTTACATATTTAAAAAATTCAAATGTGTTTTAGTTGATGAAATTACAAATATATTGATGTCTAAATATTTAATCCAAACTTTCTCATTTTTACATGTAATCTTTAGGTAATTTTGAACAATCTACTGACAAGAAATAGAATCATACAATTTCCGCTTTAAAAAAGTAAAACTAATAATATTTTATTGAAAGGCAATTAGATTAACAATGAAATAGGTTCTGCCCACACGTCTTATTCTTCCCCAATCTTAAATTAAACCCAACTTGTGTGAGAGTAAGTGAAGTGGGCTGCAAAAATTTCGTTTATGTCTGTCTGTCTCTCCCCACGATACCTTGTGAACGAAGTATGCTATAGACTTGAAGCCTTTTATATAAATTCATTTATATATTAGTGTTATCTAATACAATTTATGGAGTATCGCACTCTAAGGGGTTTGGCAGAGCGTAGTGAAGTAGCCAATATTTCTCATTTCTGTCTATCTTTTAGAGTGCACCAAATCACGAGAACGATCCGACCTACAGACTTGAAACTTTGCATGCAGCTTCATCTCTCTTGAGGCAACATTGAGTTTGACGATAGAACATGTCACTTTACGAGGTTTAGCTGAGCCTTAAAGAACACTATTTACATTTGTGCTACGGTTAACCATATTAGTAACGAGACAAATGTAGGATAAATAGATTTGTTATCAAACTGAGAAAAAAATCAAGTGCTTTTTTAATTTGTAACACATGTAATCTAATGTAAGCTACAGACTTAAAACTTTGCATGCGGCAACATTGAGTTTGACGATAGAACATGTCACTTTACGAGGTTTAGCTGAGCCTTTAAGAACACTATTTACATTTGTGCTACGGTTAACCATATTAGTAACGAGACAAATGTAGGATAAATAGATTTGTTATCAAACTGAGAAAAGGTCAAGTGCTATTTTAACTTGTAACACATATAATCTAATTTAAGCTATAGACTTGAAGTTTTGCATTCAACCTCAGCAAAACCTGTTACACGACATATGATGTTACGTACTGAGAGATACAAACATTCTATTAACACATGTATCCCAACTCTTCCAACATCATTTTATAGAGGGTCAGCGTGGTGGCTCACGCTATCAAAACGCTGATATAAATCAAAGCTAATAAAAAACTCGGAATGTATCATGTAGCATTATATGTAGTGGAAGATTTTATATGTGAACTTGAAATTTGGAACTAAATTTTTTACAATAAATAGTTCTATGATTCATGATATTTGTGGAATCTTCGTTTTTGTGTGATTGCCTGTCCATCTGTCCGTAGGATAAACTACAGATTTGAAATTTGGCATGCAACCTTGTATGTTATGTGTAGAAGTTTCCTAACATAAATGTGAACGTGTTTATGCTAAAAGCTTTGATTAAACACAACAAGACCAATATTAAACAGTTATACTGCAGTTTTTCTTTTAGTTTTTACGATTCAGATGTTTATTAGAAGCGTTTTAGATTTTTTCTGTAAGGCAGGCAACCGCTACACAGACCATTTAAAGTATTCAGTAGTTAGGAAACAATGACTTTCTTCCTTGCTCTAAAGGGTTAAATTTTATATTGAATTAAAATGTCACTATAGTTTTCGATTAATTATATTACAAGTGTTTTATTTTTGCATAAATGTTTATTAAATAATACCAGAGACGGGAACATTTTATTTTTATAAAACTGTATATATTATTTTCAATTTAAATTTTCTTCATTTTCATGTTATAACGTGTATGTTTAAAATTTTAAAATTATCAGTATTACTTGTTTTTAAAGCTATATCTAAAAGAACTGGAAAGATATGAAATCCAATTTGTCCACACTTATCTTATTAATACTAAGGTGTATTTTTGAAGATTCTTGAACACGAAAAAGCTCAATATCGATCATTCATGCAACAAACGATCAAACAGATTGTGTCAGTTCGTGAAGGATTGCCTAATTTCCGTTTCTCGACACTTCATTTCCGGTTTAGGAGTAAGGAGCAAACGTTTTTTCCGTAACACCATTTCACAACACTTAAAACCCTGTAAATGAAGATTATCGTAATATTAAGACACCAATGGAAGTAGTTTAAACGTGTAAACTCTAACTTTTTTACAATGAATACTTGTTATATACGTCCTTAAACATATTTTATTTCCCCCACATTTCAACAATGGTACAGAATGCATTAATGAAGAAGAGTGAGCCATAGAAAATCATTTCCATGTTGATTCAATAAGGAATTTCTTAGAAACATATATTTTTAGAATACATGATTGCTATTTCTATACAATATTCCACAGTATTTTTATTCATAAAAAACTGTATGTCAGTTCCCTTTTAGTCTTAATACATCCGTGCTCATAGATAGTGCGAGGGCATTATACAAAAAAAAGGTAAGAGAATATACAGTACAAATTCGATATTACTGATAAAATGATGTCCGGTCACTGGTAGGACTTGAGCCGTTGTATGCCTATATGAGAGCGTAGTTTGATGCCTTTGATTTATTAAGCTATTTGATTAAAGGTTGGTGTACAATAACAAAGTTCCATATTGACCACTACAAGAAATACACAGTAGTAATAATTAAAACTAACCTATGGAGAAGAAAAAATTTGCCTGTAACTGGCAGAATGATAAGTTTAAATTTAAAAGAAATTTTTTAGAACATTTATAACTTAAAACTTACTGTTTGTCTAAGTCAGCTTGGCATCTTACATTAAATATACGCGAACTTTCTGAGAAATATTTTACCACCTTTAATCCGAAAATATTTGCAGTTTTCCTCAGTCTTAATTCTTCCAGCCATAGCAAATATCCTTTTCCTATCAGGCGTTAAACATTCATTTATAAAGACAGAAGAGTCTGTTGGAAGTCCCAAGTGTCTCGTGGAAAGTTCCTTCCTCTTCTTTCGATCAATGGACTCTCTGCATCTATTCCTTTTTAGGACCAACAGTTTTAGGTCTTTTATCAAGTAAGAGGCAGGTTTCAAACATAGATTCGTTTATTTCTATTCCTACAGCCTGACCTACACTCTATGTAAGACCTTATCATCACTAATTGGAATTCCTTGTATTTCTGTTCAATTTCTTCTAGAATACTGTTCCATATCCTCTACTTTATGCACTAACAAATGTACCTTCTCCTTCAATTTTATATTTTCATTGACAAGAGATTCAATGACTGTTATGTACTCACTAATTGTATCCGTGTTTTGCTTCAAAGCACTAGTGTTCTCTTCCAACTCATTATTTACCACCTCATAAGAATCATTAAAATCCCTCATGGAGGCTTTGTGCTCACCTCTTAGCTTAGTAATTGCCTTCATGATGTCATCCTGAGTTTGGCTTCCCTCGTTCGCTTAAACTGCTGCACCTATTTACGCCACAAGGCTCCCGTCTTCATGCAACCTGTTCACTAGCGTATGTCCGTTTTGCTGATCTTTTCACAAGGACCATGACAAGATTTATAACAGTCTGAGCAACTAACCTCCGGTTGCCTTGGCTTTTATTACAAACACCACACAATGCCATTTTTAGGTTAGGTTTGATGCACTGATGTATAAAAGAAGCAAAACACTAGATACCACAATTTTAAACTACGCAATTTCGACACTTAAAGCATTTATAACTCACTGCTTTAATTCATTTGAACATTTTCTCACTGAAAATTCGATTGTTCCGAAGATTTGATTGAGAATACGGGTCCACTGTTCCCTCTGCCATCTGGACGTATTTCAAATTATTGAATTGACTCTTGTAAAATCAATTAAAACAGAACGCTGCATTAATGCTAGTAGTTTTGTTGTTACTCTAGCAGCACATCTATAATCTGATTTTGATTGGGAATGAAGTTGCAAATACCTGATAAATCAATAAGTGTAATATTTTTATCATAAAACATTGCTGGACATTCTAGTTTTAACCGTTTTGTAATATGCTGTGAAATTTATATTCTAGGTATACGTCTGTAACAATTTTTGGTTTCTTTAACAAATAACTTTGTTTAATGCCAGAAATATATGTTAAACAGTTAAAAAGGATTTTCAAGTATGTTTTAAGTTGATATCACTTATCATTTAAACTCACACAATTGGAAGCTTATCACTTGATATTAAAATCACTTGTATATACAAAATGTATAACAAACTATGTAGAGATTTTACTAGTATAGTACAGTATATAATGTAACTTACAACACATTCCTTAGATTGGAAGCAGCAGATCTCACATACTACAGTTTAGATAGTTCAAGATGATCACACATTAAGATTAATGGCTGCTAATTACTACCTCAAGCCGCCTTGGGAAAGCTCTTAGACGTAATTACACATTTGCTCCTTGATTCACAATTATCGAGCCCATATTCTCCACGTATTGAAAAATACTCACCTTTTACGAAAAATAAAAGTTTCCATCCTTCATATTCGTGATCGTTTTTCTGATAAAGTGTATGGCCGAATCAATTACACGGCATAACATGTATATTCTGAAGTTCCAGGAAATGGGTGATAAAAACTTCGGAAACATTGCCACCTCTCAGAGAGCGGTATAACGGTCAATAGTCAAACATTCGGAGAGGTATTACTGTTTGAGTTTGAAATTAATTAAGGTTTCCAGCGACCGCTGCCAGTTAAATGTTCTCCTGTATTAACTGTTTCTCTTGGTTGTGTACTGAGTGATCAGACGAATTTCATTATTAGTGAACGTTTTACACTCCTCCTTACTATTCCTTTTAGAAATGATGCAGTTGAAATTTATATGCAGTATTAAAATGAAACAATTCATTGAATTTTAGATAAAACTCATTATAGTCATGAGCACCATTTGGTTGGACAAATTTTAAAATGAAAATAATTACATAAAATATTGAAACAAAACCTAAACAAGACCTCTTGTGAGTTTTTTTTGTGATAAAGAAAACTCTTTCGCGAGAGTGTCTTTGTTGAATAACTTTTTTTAAATTAAAATAAACTAACCTTAACATCGATTTATATGTACTGTTTTGGAAATATTTATAACTTTGAATTAGACAAAATTTATAATAATAATTATTATAATAAATTTGAACCAAGAATATTTATGAATTAATTTTAAAATTCTGGAATATACCGTAACGGTTGGTGTTTCGAGACGAAGTCACCATGGTTCGAATATAAACGTAAATGTTAATAACAATGTCTTTTCCGATAAATGAAACATTAACAATCAATTTCTTTTGTGGAATGTCGATTTATTAAGTTTTAATTAACCAAAGGAAGTTCTTACAATCAAAACGTATTACAAGTAAATAAGGGAAATAAAATTTATAGAGTTTTACCTCAGGATATGTTACTTCACTACACAGAAATGGATCGCCAACTATGAATATCAATTGCATTAATATGCGCTAAAAGTGTCTTGAAAAGAACACTGATACTTTCCTAAAGTGTTCAAGCGCACAGAAACATCATATATGTGAGAGAACAAGATATACGCTTGCAATATTTTTAATAACAATATTGCAAGGAAAGAGTACACATACATCGTGTCACATAAGAGACATAACCTATGTCTTCGACATATACTTATAAAGAAATGTAGGTTTGAGCAATGTTTTACTTAAATAATTTAGTTTGACCTTAAGATATGTTGCCGATATAGAAAATAGAACGAGACAAATTTTGCCGCTTCTCCGGCAGATATCTTAACTAGAGAAATTAACCAAACTGGATTTCTCTCATGTAAAAATTCATGCTCCATGCCTCGCTTACGCTCAGCCACATCCCATGCAAAGGACATGCACAGTCGTTAAGCCCGATCTTATGAATAAAGATTAACGAATTACACAGCTTTTAGGTTTCAGTTTTGGTGATATTCTGCGGATGAAAAAGACAAAAGGAATTTTTTTCAGGCCTCCTGAATCACAGGTTTGCAAACACTAACCAATAATATCAATAACGAAACTGATACAAATAATTGTATTTCCAAATCATTGAATGAGAAGGACTTTTACAAAAATGTATATAATTTAATTATTTTCTGTAGAATCGTCTTCAATTATTTGGTTAGAGGTATTATTACTTAACTTACTTACAAATTAGGATCAACATTTTTTATTTCCTATCATATGCACCATATCGTGCACTTTATACCATGAAAATAAGTACAGTATTGTTCTATACATTTGTTTGTAGAACCAAGGATATGGCAGGCCAGTAAATGAAGTTTTGCCGTAAAGCTCTGACGTCTGATCGCTCACGTTCTGTTTCCGATATTGTGACGTGTGGTCCTTCTCTTCGTTGTTACAGATTTAATCACACTGTATAACCGTTGAAAAAATTTAAATTAAATAATCCATTCATTACATAAAATAGGTTTTTCAAAATTGTCCAACTTGGTGCGTTTACTATGTGTTACCATATGGAAATATCTAGTTTTTTTTTTTATATTTTCCTTTAATTTCTATCAGAATGCTATTAAAACTTAAAGGAATATATTGAAATTATAATTAGCTTGTGCTAAGTATCTATGTATCAAAAGACTTTCTCTGTAACACATATAATTAAATGGAAACTCCATAAAACTAATTATGACATTGTTGAAGTATTGAACGTAGTTTAAAGGATTTTGGTGTCGTTTTAACTTATTAACAGTCAAACAACGACCATTGTTTTACAGCTGTTTGGTTTCGGAGGCCAGAGTTAGGAGTCGCGTCAGCTGAGTTATTGAAGTATTAACAGACTCAGCGTTCTTATTGCATCAACCATGACCAGATCAACAACTTACTAGATAAAGCGGACTGGAATGATGCATTCTTAGAACACAATTTCACAGGTGCTTTGATGTATTTTACAATAAATAAGTTGGTATTTTGTTTGACAAAAGTAATGAGAATTCACGTCATGATAACATAGCCATAAATAAATTAAAACCTTGGATAAACAACAAGAACACCTGTAAAAGGATTAAGATTAAATATTTATTAATGAAAAAGGTTAAAAATCAACCGACCAATGCCATACTTAAATCCCAGTTTATAAAAATTAGAAATAAACTACAGAACGATATTCGCAATATAAAGAATACGTATTATGAATCGTTATTTGAAATTAATTGCAAATGAATTAAACAATTTTGTTCTGTCAAAGCCTGAAAAACTAAATATAAAGAGAAACATATCCGCTGTCTTATCTACATTAAATTATAGGAAACAGTCAGAGGCCAGTTGTACAATTAATGTATAAGGCAACAGCACTGGAAAGTAATCTTAGAAAGCTCCTGAAATTGACGGTAATAGTTTACATATTATCAAAAAGTATTACCAAAAAATATCCCATGTATTATTAAGAAATGTTATTAATTTAAGTGTTGAGACTGGGGGCTTTCACTAAAAAGTTGAAAGAGGCTATCGTCATCCTAATTCATCAAAGTAGTACAAAACTTCTATTCGATAATTATAGGCGGATTTCATTGATATCTTCCTTTTCAAATGTTTTTTTTTTTTTTTTATAATGAAGACATATTAGTAAATTATTTAGAAAGAAGAAGATTTTTAGTAAAAATCACTTTAATTTTAGACAAGGTAAGAATATTGAAACTGCACTACTAGGACTTATGGAAAGGGTATCAACTGATTGGAATGATGGCAAGCGAGTGTGTGGTTTATTTTTGGATATTCAGAAATCTTTTGATACAGTGGATCATGAAATATTACTTAAATTTTATAATTGCGGTGTGAAGGGTGTTACGCGAAACACCGGAATCAACAGAACCAACATCGTTACGTTCTTCTGTGTGTCTGTCAATGTGCATGTAGATAAGTTTTCAACTGGATATCTCAGGACAAATGTGTTCTCTAGTCTTATAATTTTCATGTAACCTAATTTCTTACAGACAACGCCGTGTTTGTTAATGGTTACGCCCCTCAGTGGAATTTAGCTGAGCGTTTGCGTAGCCTAACTATCCCCAAAATATATTTAGAAGGTTTTCAAAGCAAAAGAATTTTAATATTGAAATACAAATTAGTTCTATATTGAAAATAATAAGTTCAATTATGACATGAGTCCTATTTATTGGATTTCTTTGAACGTGATTACAGCCTATCATTCCTTAGGCTGGAAAAATGTCCATTCAACCTGCGTGGAGGCTGTCTGTTTGTTTGTCTTTGCCTACAGGAAATCCCAAGAGTGAAATTAGCTACAGACTTAAAATGTTACGTATTTATGTGTGTTACATGGAATGTAGTGTGGTGTAGTCTTGTCTTGTTCTTCAAAAGGATTTAGGTTTTTACTAAGTGAGGTAAAAACTTCAAGACCATTTATGGAGGGGTGAAATTAAAATTTGATGTGGAAATAACGAGGTAAGTCGTGTATATAGCCGTGTAAATGGAGTCTTAAGTGTGTGTGTGTGTGTTCTAATTCAGACCCATTTACACTGTAGCATCCAGTCGCCGCACGATCAAAAACATCAGACTATGCTCTCAGGTAGGCATATATCGGCTCAAATCCTATCAGTGGTTGGGTATTTTCTTATTAGTAATACCGAATTTGTACTGTGTAGTTTATTACCTTTTTTTGAATTTGTATAACGCACTCGCACTATCTATGAGCACGGATGTATTAAGGCTAAAAGGGAACTGACATACAGTTTTTTATGAATAAAAGTACTGTGGGAAATTGTATAGAAGTAGCAATCATGTATTTTAAAAATATGTCTTTCTAAGAAATTCTTTATTGAATCAACATGGAAATGATTTTCTATAGATCACTCTTCTTCATTAATGCATTCTGTACCATTGTTGAATGTGGACGAAATAAAATATGTTTAAAGACGTATATAACAAGTATTCATTGTACAAAAAGTTTGAGTTTACACGTTTCAAATAATTCCATTGGTAATAATAATTGGTGTAATATTACGATAATCTTCATTTACAGGGTTTTAAGTGTTGTGGAATGGTGGTACGGAAAAAACGTTTGCTCCTTAATCCTAAACCGGAAATGAAGTGTCGAGAAACGGAAATTAGGCAATCCTTCACGAACTGACACAATCTGTTTGATCGTTTGTTGCATGAATGATCGATATTGAGCTTTTTCGTGTTAAAGCATCTTCAAAAATACACCTTAGTATTAATAAGATAAGTGTGAAATAATTGGATTTCATATCTTTCCAGTTTTTTTAGCTATAGCTTTAAAAAACAAGTAATACTGATAATTTTAAAATTTAAAACATACACGTTATAACATGAAAATGAAGACAATTTAAATTGAAAATAATATATACAGTTTTATAAAAATAAAATGTTCCCGTCTCTGGTATTATTTAATAAACATTTATGCAAAAATAAAACACTTGTAATATAATTAATCGAAAACTATAGAGACATTTTAATTCAATACAAAATTTAACCCTTAAGAGCAAGGAAGAAAGTCATTGTTTCCTAACTACTAAATACTTCAGATGGTCTGTGTAGCGGTTGCCTGCCTTACAGAAAAAATCTAAAACCTTTCTAATAAACATCTGACTTGTAAAAACTAAAAGAAAAACTGCAGTATAACTGTTTAATATCGGCCTTGTTGTGTTTAATCAAAGCTTTTAGCATAAACACGTTCACATTTATGTTAGGAAACTTCTACACATAACATACAAGGTTGCATGCCAAATTTCAAATCTGTAGTTTATCCTACGGACAGATGGACAGGCAATCACACAAAAACGAAGATTCCACAAATATCATGAATCATAGAACTAATTATTGTAAAAAATTTAGTTCCAAATTTCAAGTTCACATATAAAATCTTCCACTACATATCATGCTACATGATACATTCCGAGTTTTTTATTAGCTTTGATTTATATCAGCGTTTTGATAGCGTGAGCCACCACGCTGACCCTCTATAAAATGATGTTGGAAGAGTTGGGATACATGTGTTAATAGAATGTTTGTATCTCTCAGTACGTAACATCATATGTCGTGTAACAGGTTTTGCTGAGGTTGAATGCAAAACTTCAAGTCTATAGCTTAAATTAGATTATATGTGTTACAAGTTAAAATAGCACTTGACTTTTTCTCAGTTTGATAACAAATCTATTTATCCTACATTTGTCTCGTTACTAATATGGTTAACCGTAGCACAAATGTAAATAGTGTTCTTAAAGGCTCAGCTAAACCTCGTAAGTGACATGTTCTATCGTCAAACTGAATGTTGCCGCATGCAAAGTTTTAAGTCTGTAGCTTACATTAGATTACATGTGTTACAAATTAAAAAAGCACTTGATTTTTTTCTCAGTTTGATAACAAATCTATTTATCCTACATTTGTCTCGTTACTAATATGGTTAACCGTAGCACAAATGTAAATAGTGTTCTTTAAGGCTCAGCTAAACCTCGTAAAGTGACATGTTCTATCATCAAACTCAATGTTGCCTCAAGAGAGATGAAGCTGCATGCAAAGTTTCAAGTCTGTAGGTCGGATCGTTCTCGTGATTTTGGTGCACGCTAAAAGATAGACAGAAATGAGAAATATTGGCTACTTCACTACGCTCTGCCAAACCCCTTACAGTGCCATACTCCATAAATTGTATTAGATAACACTAATATATAAATGAATTTATATAAAAAGCTTCAAGTCTATAGCACAGATCGTTCACAAGGTATCGTGGGGAGAAACAGACAAACGTAAACGAAATTTTTCCAGCCCACTTCACTTACTCTCACACAAGTTGGGTTTAATTTAAGATTGGGGAAGAATAAGACATGTGGGAAGAACCTATTTAATTGTTAATCTAATTGCTTTTCAATAAAATATTATTAGTTTTACTTTCTTAAAGCGGAAATTGTATGATTCTATTTCTTGTCAGTAAATTTTTCAAAATTACCTAAAGATTGCATATGTAAAATGAGAAAGTTTGGATTTAATTTTTAGACATCAATATATTTGTAATTTCATCTACTAACACACATTTGAATTTTTTAAATATGCAAAAATAGTACTAAACAATGTTTACAGTTATAACCCTAAGTTATGTAACTATCGCTATTGTTTGTGTAATTGTATACAATTTTGCTTTGTTACATTATAGAATGAACACTTTGAACTAATGTGTTTGTTTTACCAGAATCATTCATCATAACCTACAAACACATATAACGAAAAACAGGAATTTTGGGTTAGATATTTTCTGATACAACTCGATAAAATACAATACTTTTAATACGATTTACTAAATTGAAACCATATTGAAAGAAATATATGCAGCTTGGTTGCATCTAGGCTAGCAGATGAACCCTCTGGGCCCCCCTTCCCCCCACAGACACTATACAATGTAGAGTTGTATCCCAAACTAACACGATCTTGTGGTAGCCCATAATTACTCTCATGTCAACTCCAGCTGACTGCCCCCCTCCTCCCCCCTTCTGACCAACCCTGTTAACTCATGTATACAACAACCATTTATCATCAGGTCTGTTCAACTGTACATTTACAACAGATATTTATGGCTAAGAACTAATACAAATGTGTCCTTTCAACAAAACAAGATAAAGTAAACCGACATATTTCAAGAGTGTCATAGTAGGTTTTATTTAGCTACGAATTATAAAAAAGAATTGAGAAATATATAGCGTGTTCATGTATAATTAAAAAAAAACATACTCATAGACTTAACTCAACACAAAATGTCCTTTAATATGTTTTGGCTGTAACTTCAATGGAAAGAGGTCAAATGGAACAAGCAACCATTACTTTTGTACGGTTCATATACGTTTTTTTAAATAGGAAATTCAGGAAATACCGACAATAATATAAATTCTTATCGGCAAAGAAAGTCAACTAGCATTAGCGTACAATGTATACAGTTTAAAATTGGGCCAGAACTTAATTAACTAAAGGTAAACATATCCCTTTCGTACCCATTTAATATTGTTTTTGGAAATAGTCAAATGCAAATTTTCTTTATTGCTCTAAAAATTCAAAAACTTTTAACCAGGTGTTATTTTATCTATATGGTCAAATGAATAAGAAAAATTGTAAAGCTAGTATGTAAGAACCACTTGAAAGGTTTGCGTCGAAAACAATTAACACTACTTCCATCTCCAGACACGATTTGCACACGAAAAAAGAAAAATACATTCATTCTCCTTCTAGTAATGGCGTGCTCCAAAATTCACTCAAATAATGTAGGGATTTTCATTTTAAATACGGTTTAGTTTTAATTAAAGATTGTAGGATTGGTGAACGGATCTTCAGTGAGAAAGTTAAAAAATCTTAGATTTTTCTGTGATGGAAAGAGCTCATGAATCCCCAATCTAGTTTGATCCTTTGGTTCAGATCAAGAACGTACCCAAGAAAAACTTTTGAAGGAGGTTCAGACAACTGGTATTATCCCGTAGTGGGCAGAGAGTAAGGACCTATTGTGTTCTTTACAAAGTTGTTTACCCCTTCCTTTGTTTAGAACGATCTTTCATCAGTACATGTCAGTAATACTGAATAATTTAAAAACCAGTATTAATTAACTAAAAAGTTATAAATGTCGGCGTTTCTGACCCCTGGACCCCCTCGCTGGCTACGTCCTTGGTTGAGATTTCTCATTTGTCAATTTGAAACGATCTTTTATATATATATATATATATATATATATATATATATATATATATATATATATATACAAACACACACACACACACACACACACTTATATATATATATATATATATATATATATATATATATATATATATATATATATATAAATTATGCGTTGCAATAATTCACAATTAGTAGCATAGTTTTTTTATGATTTTAAAATTATCGCCGTAGAGCGATGGATTCAATGTTTAAAATTTTATAACTTCTAACTTATACAAATTTCAATTTTAATATTTTCTAAAGTAATACTGGATCAAAATCTACATGAGATATGCGATGAAGATGTCAATGACTTTTGCTAACTACGGGAAATTTTGACTGGTTCGGCGCTAAAGCTTCAAATCAAGGAAAGCTTCGTATTCTCTGTTGTGTGTTAATTAACGCAAAACCCAAATTTATTCGTTGCTTAAAATGGGTTATTTGATAAAGATTAAAATACATTACTTATCTAAAAATCTACTGTTATTCAACACATTTTTAGATATATTTTACAACTTGCATAGTATATCAATCTATTTTTAGCCAAATAAAAGAGGAAGTAAGAAATTGACGTTATGTGATGGGAAGACCGGATAAAATGGCATCTCCAACAAAAATTCTTATTTATATATGTAAACACGTGGCTGTATTGTAACAGACGCAATAGATTATCTTGTTCAATACGTCAATCAAATTCAATTGATGTTGAACGCCACGAATGACGTGTACTTGTCATATCAACATTTCTGTCAGATCAGTTGTCACATCACTTTATCATTGTCGCTCGGTACTACAAAGCCATTCTCCGTGTTGTATACTGTCTTATGCACGCTACACACAACATTATACAATACAAAGACGTGATATCTGGTATTCAATTTGTTACATATCTATACTTTTCTTATACCTATTCAACGAGTATTTATTGTTATAAACATACGACATTCGTTAGTACTAAAGAAAATGTGCCAAAAAGGCAATAATATTTATTTATATTAAATTGTTTCAATTTTTAAATTTGTATTACACAATTTAAAAGAAGTCTAGCAGCCACAAAGTGGTACAGTAATCAAGCAAACCACATAGCTTCAATTCTTTAATTTAGAACTTTAATAATCATTAAACCAATAATGAACTCCTTTTACATCGTGAACTAATCAAAAAGTGTGATTAGTAGTTTTTATGAAATATGAATTTGGTGATTAAAAAATAAATAACAAAGAAACTATATCTACAAAATACTGTGTACTCTCACTTTAGGGGGAGTTTTAGTTTCCATCATAACTAAACAGTATTTTTTTATTTATTCTTTTTAAAAAGTTCTAAGGTGGAATCAAACAAACGTCAGTTATGTAAGCAACAAAATGTACATTATATAAAAATACACACGCACACACACACACACACACACACATACACATATATATATATATATATATATATATATATATATATATATATATATATATAGAGCTAAACTCTTGTTTTCCACATAAATGCTTAGATTCTGATCTACAAAACTTACCTAAATTCTAAATTATATTATGTTATGCTATCTTTAAAAAACAACAACATATCAAAACTTGTGTGAATGTCAAGACACTATGATGTAAATTTAGAAAGTTTGTTATCAGGTGTTTCTTGGCAAACTGCAACACACAAAACGCCTTTTGTTGAGCGGACGCCATTTTATTTCAGACTGACTAGAAACGAAGAAGACTGACATCTAGCGGCGATTTTATGAAACTTTAGGCCACGCCCATTCCAAATACACAGCTTTCCTTGCCCGCACGCCTTATGTTTCGTAATTATTACCGTACAAAATCAGGTCATTCTTTTTGATACACCCGGTATATATATACACCGGCCGGTATATATATTATATGAAAGAAACGGCCAAATACAAAATAATTGAATCGTAAAAAGTAAGGGCTCTGTGGTGTAATGGAAGCAAATTCACCCGACAAGTGAGAGATCCGGGTTCGAGTCCCGGCGGAGCAAGTACTTTTTGCGATTCAATGTTTATAGAAATTAAATTAGGCTATTGCCAATTATACAAATTTTATGAATGAAATATATATATATATATATATATTTCTAAATTATTGTTTTTCACATAAATCCTTAGATTCCGATCTAAAAAACTTACCTAAATTCAAAACTATATTATGTTATACTATTTTTAAAAAACAACAATAAATCAAAACTTGTTTGAATGTCAAAACTATGATGTTAATTTAGAAAGTTTGTTATCAGGTGTTTCTTTTTTGTTGGTTTATTTTTATTCAGCATACGTTTATACAATGTTCTTGGGAAGGTTGTAATAACGAAATATTGTACAATAATTAGTTGTAGTTTTCTTTTAAAACTGCTCTAAATGAACAAAAAAAACCTCCTCTCCTCCTTAACTCCTCTTTGATATATGTATATATATAATCAAAGTTTTACGATTGTATATGTTTCAGCAGAAATTAATGTGTCATTAACCACATTCTAAGATGCTATATTGGAATATTCAAACATTGCAACGTAAATAAGTATATATGTTTTTTCAAACTTTAAACAATCCGAAAGTGTAAATGTAAAACAATTGACTACATAACTACAATTACAAAACATTATTGTGAAATATTTTACAAACGAAGCTGTAAATAGTATTATTTAGAACCGGAATAAAATTAATAAAATTGAATGAATACCGTAAACATTACATGTGGTTTAGAAATAAAGGTATTTGAGGCCACACCAGGTTATGACGTCATCAATATCAAGAGAGGTGTAAGCCACTGAGACCACACTGACCGAGGTGTGACCTCTGACAATTTTTATTACTTTTGTTTTTACACATTTGTCACCTGTTGCAGTGATGGAAAATTTATATTCGTATTGTATTGCTCCACCATTGGTTTTTAATCACTAATCAGTAGCTTTTTGACATAATTTTGTTATGTGAATTATATAATTCAATAGAAACTGAATGTTTTGGTAATTTTATGCTCATTCTGAAATACTAAACATAAATTGTAGGTATCATCTCAAATGTTTGTAGGTAATTAACAAATAACAACTTGTGTGCAAAACTGTTTGTTAAAATTGTAGAATATTTAACTTCTGATTTATGTAGATAATTTAATTAAAAGTAAACCCTATTTTCAAACCAAAGTGTAACGGTATATTATAATTAACACAAAATAAGGAATAAAACATGTTTTGTTGAAAATAGTAATTCGCGTATTAAAAATCTGACATGTTTTTAGTCAGCTTCTTTGACAATTTATTTACTCTGCTATTTTCTTGTTGCCATCATGGTTACCCTTAAGACAACCTACAATACGTCTGGCGTAAACAGGTTTCACTAAGTTTGCATACACAATTTCAAATATACAGGGTGTCAATTAAGTCTGGAACCTCTTTTTTTAATTTTTAAACCACAATGTAAAAAAATACCAAAGTTCACACGTACTTACTGGTGATAGTAACGCACATATCTGCCCAATTACCCACCAAATAATCCCTTTGGGAGACGGTCCACAAGGAGTCAGACAACATTCTTAAATAACAGCATGGGTTAAAGTTTGGTAAAAAATTAAAGGTCTTATTTAGCAGAGTACAATGCCGCAAACCGTACTTAAAAAAGTGGATTCATTCAGTAGTTATAGCTATTTGAATTTTAAAAAAACAATTGAACAATGTAAATTATTAAGTATTACAAGTAAACACCAATTTTTAAGTACCTGTGATCAAAGTAAGTGTTCAAAAATGTTCCCCTACCATCGTCTGGCAATGTCCTAGGCGGTTGGTAAAAGCCATCCACTGCATTTTGAAGGTAGTCACGAGGAATATTTTGAGCTTCTTGGGACTATGAGATTTCTTAGGTGTACTAAATCTCGAGGCTTAGTACGATAAACTTTATCTTTGAGGTATCCCCAAAGAAAAACTCCAGCGGAAATAAATCAGGGGGACGAGCAGGCCACTCTAATGCACCACGTCTTCCAATCCATCTGTGAAGGAATATTGTATCCAAGTATTCTCTAAACAAGGAGAGCAAAGTGTGGTGGCGCGCCATCTTATTGGAAATAAATTCTTTGAAATTGTCGACCCAAGAGCAGCTTGTAGTGCAGGAATTATCTCACTTTGGAAGCATTGCTAGATACGAGTCACCATTTTAAATTACCATTGATAAATAAAGGGCCCATTATTTGATTTCCCATAATACCTGCCCAAACGTTAAGGTTCTATGGATGCTGTGTTTTTGTATGACTCAATCTGCCAACTTTCACATTCTAACAGTAGTTGTGTTATTGGTAATAATTATTGATTCCTAGCTTCGATTACTACATTGCCAGATGATGAGAGGGGGAACATTTTGAACACTTACTTTGATCACAGGTACTTAAAAATAAAAATTGGTGTTTTACTTGTAATACTTAATAATTTACATGGTTTAATTGTTTTAAAATTCAAATAGCTATAACTACTGAATGAATCCACCTTTTAAAGTCCGGTTTGAGGCATTGCACTCTACTAGTAAGACCTTTAATTTTTATATACCAAACTTGACCTATGCTGCTATTTAAGAATTTTGTCTGACTCCTTGTGGACCGTCCCCCAAACGGATTATCCCGGTCGGTAATTGGGCAGATGTGTGCGTTACTATCACCAATACGCACGTGTGAACTTTGGTATTTCTTTCTATTATGGTTCAAAAATTAAAAAATTGGTTCCAGACTTAATTGACACCCTGTATACATATATTTTATTTCATTCTATATAAGTTATATTGGCACATAGACAAATAGAAATACCACAGAAAAGAAATATTTACATTCCCCTGTAGTCATATTGGGAATTGTGTCAGCATACTAGTTTAAATGATGCTTAGCAAATTTTATGGTTTTACACTATTGTAAAATTAATTCTAATTTATGTGTAAAGAATACTTAATGCGCAATTGTAAGAGTATATATTAAAACCTATCTCAAGATATTTAGCCGTATCATATTTTTTCATTCAGTTAATTTGTATAGCAGTGTTTAAAGAATAAAAAACGCTGGTAATCTAGCAGGGGCATAACCATAGTGCGCTAAAATACACATTTTCACCAACTTTTAACATTGACACCTAGCTAATATAGGCTATAGTGTAACTTGCTAAAGTTTCATATGGTCGTACACAGTTTGGGCAGGTTTATTTATTCTGTTACTTTCTCGTTACCATCATAGTTGGCTATAGTACTAATGTACAAATATTCGCAAACGCTCAGCCAAATAAATGCCTTAGGGTTGCAAGCACCATTGTCGAATTCAGTGTTGCTGATATAGAAATGTAGATTCTTGCAAAATTCTACTCTGTAGGTCAGTTCACTTTTTATATATTGTTAGAACTTATCTGTACATCTTGACACGAATCTTAATTTTTACGTAGGCATCGTGTTCGATGATAGTGAATGTCACAACATGGGATTTACTGAGCTTTAGTGAAGACGACAAGGGAATTATAGAATAAATAAATATTTAAATATCTGACTA
The DNA here is from genome assembly GCF_021130785.1 of Homalodisca vitripennis. Classification (NCBI taxonomy): domain Eukaryota; kingdom Metazoa; phylum Arthropoda; class Insecta; order Hemiptera; family Cicadellidae; genus Homalodisca; species Homalodisca vitripennis. The sequence continues at coordinate 3,689,076 of NC_060212.1, read as the reverse complement.
ATGGTCGTATAACATTTTAAAGTGTGACAAATCAACACATGTATCTGTAGTGAGGAATGTAACATACACACTTAGCGAAGCCTGTTACACGACTACTGGTCCGGCAATCTCCTACATCGTTTTGGTTTGAACCTGAATGTACATTCCACTCTGTTGAATGCTTGTTGTTTTAATAATCCGCAGTGTTTAAGTTAAAAAAGCTAATTACCATTGTAATACCAATTAGTTCAATGAATATTTCAAATGAGTAAACCTCAAGTGGACAAATCTGTGCGCGCATTGTTATTGCACAAACAAACATTATAAAACTTAATTTTTACTTTATGTTAATGTGTAAATATTGGAAGAATGGATTTGTACATTATGACGGAATATAGTGACAGAGGAATGTAGCCATGGCTACAACTATTGTATAGTAATAATAATATTTATCGCACTTAATGATGCACAGTTACATCTTATCTGTCAAGGTAACACATTCTATTAGAATCGTACACCCTATTTTGTGTGTTATGTTTGACAAAAAATACGTGTATGTAATATCCAGAGTTTTTCTCATTTCCTAGTGGCTCACCATGGATTTCTTAGTAGAGTAAACATATGAAACACCAGAAACGCATGAAATGTGTCTCGAAACGATTAAGGTTTTGAAATTCTGGCACTAACAGGAAGCTAATTTATTAGTGATAAGAATGTACCGTGGAATATACAGAGGTTGTGTCAGTCTTTGATATTGGGTTTGAAAGTTGTCCCTGCCGATATTGTTGAACGTTCCTGAGATCAAAGCACCCCTGGTCTACAGTAGCCTATATAACCGCTTCAAAGGCAGAGTTTGAAGTTACAATGTTGTACCATAGTTCTAATTCTTTATGCTGAATCGCGGTAGGAAGTAGGCTCCTGTTAACTAGACGCGGTGCGTGGACATTGTTTGTTTAGTTGGACCGGTAATCAGCTGATCGGTCTACGTTCCGACCCGGCAAGCCTGGAGAGAGAGAGAGAAGCTGTCAGTCCAGTCTTGGCGATTCGAATAGAAGGTGTACCGGTCGAGTTAGATGCTGAATTTCTTTCTCTAACCCAATAGTTGGGATTTAGAGTAATTATTTATCGCGGGTAAATTCAATTTCAAGTATTTAAATTTTTAGTGCGTTTTATTTTCCGATCTGCCTGCGTAATCTTCAAAGTAGTAAGTCCCGTACCAGCGTATAGTTAATATCTTTTATTTTATAATACTGTAATTAAAATTTCTAAAGTTTCCCATCTTTCAGAGTCTGAAAATTTAATTCAATTTTTTTTGAAGTATTGTGAATTAAATTTTGGTCATAAAGTAAATATGAAGTTTTGTGTTATATTAATTTTGAGTATTTTGAGAAGAGAACTTTTTATTTTGTTTTGTTAATTTAAACCATTTTTGGAGAAGTATACATTTTTAGTTTAATTTTAATTTTAATACCTTTTAATCAGACTCTTAATTAGATTTGTTCGATTGAGTGACATTTGAAGAAAATTGAATCAAAAGTTTGTAAACTTTGTAAACTTTTGGGTGAACTTAAATTTTCGGAATAAAGCAAGTATTTCCGAAAAGTTGTTTAATTTATAAAGTATTCGCTCCATATAAATTTAAAATATATGTGCTATAATAACGGTACAATGTCCTAAATGGTTTATTAAATTTAACTTCACTGTAACTCTAATAATCGTTATTGAAATCCAGTGATAGGAATCACTTTAAATAAACAAACTCTCCAAAAGTAAGAATTCAGATGCTATTTTAAATTCTATACGAAAACAGAACTTAGGAATTAACACAGAACACATGTAACTATCATAGGAAGTATCAACGTAATCCTCCCAGGTCAATAGGGGTTATAAAGAATTCCCAGAAGATAATTTCCTCAAAACAAGTCATCATTCACAATGACTGTAGATTTTACTGAGCGCTCCTTGTTGTAGTACATTATCATTAGACTTACAATGGTTTTTTTTAATTTAGATCCATATAAATATAGAATGCATGATTTATAATTATGTCGAAATAATATCTACCTTGTTAAATAGAGAATGAATATTTCGAGATCTCATAAAAATATATTTTATATAATTAAATAAGAGTAATTTATGCTGTAATTTATTGCTGCACTCACTTTAAAAGTTCACCACGATTCTTATGGATTACAAACTTTTGCGCTCTGGTGTATAACGTTACTGTTGAGCCAAGTCTACCAAATTCGTAGTTAGTCAGCCAATGTCTTCATTTAAGCAAGTTCCAGTGTTTTATTAATGATTAAGTTTCGTAGGGAGTAGCTGAAGAACTTTAGAACCACTATGCCGGCACAGACAAAATATAAATTATTGTTTGATTTTATTATCTGTCATAAGGTGGAAAAGCCATATTTTTATTTACTACATAGAGGTGGTGCGTGTAAGTTATATTGCCACAGTTATACTTGTAGGGAAGCTGTCAAATATCGTATATTTATTACTAAGACCTTAGATTATTACTTTTTCCATCCAATGTGTTTCGACTTCTCAGCTTGAAGTCAGGATTTATTAAGGTAAACGAAAGATATAGTCTATAGAAAGAATGAAGTACCTTTTTGTACAGCCGAAAAGGACTATGGTTTAAAAGCCGGGGACACTAGAAAAATATAGGAGCGTAGCCCACATTGACAATAAATAATGTTGTTTGGGATATTATTAATAGTGATGAACGGATGCTCCGGCTTTTATTTCGTCGCTTGTAAAAAAAGAAAAGAAAATTACATAAATATTTTTGCCTCCTTCTTTTAAATAAAAAGAGAATGTTTGTATATGGGTGATCATTATGAAAATTAGTATGTATTTGTATTTTTCCACGGAGAAGGTTTATATGCTATACCCATTGATGTAACTCGCCACCAGATGGCGCTGCAAAAGATAAAAGTTTTAAAAGCGCCTGCACATTATAAACTGCAATTAGGAGACAGTTTATAAATAGCCATACACTATTTGAAGGCGCTGTTATCATGCATATTTGCATAAGATAAATTTCCGGTTGAACAGCTTGACTGTTAGAAAATTATATAATAAAGTATGTGTACGTGCACAATGACTATAAACATACACTTTTGAGAGATTTTCTTGATCGTGGTAGCATGGAATATTCTAAATAGGCGTTGGAAATATAATTTACTTGAACCAGAAGTTCTCATAAACGGGCATAGCCTACGAAAGGCGTTCGAAACCGCGGGAAACAGCTAGTTTTTTAATGAATTTCGGAAATAATTATTAAAACCCCCTACTGAACATTACAACATCATTCTTGTCAAAATGTTACATATCTATATTTACATTCCTTTTATTTACGGTTATTCATAACATTCGGTTGGAGAGGTGTTAAGAACATGAATTACATAACACTCTGTATATATATATATATATATATATATATATCGGGTGATTTTTTTTAATAACAAAGCAAAATGATTAATGCTCAGCGTAAAATATATCTAATATCAAAACACATACATATCTAGTAGTTTACACATAAAAAAACACTAACAACACATTAAACTAACATTGATTAAACGTGCTTTAAGAGTTCATGCCACTGACGATGAAAACCTCCAGTCCACGTAGGTCCTGAACCATTAGAGATATTGAAAATCTCTCAATAGCAAAACTGTCTTATTTTTTAGAGTAGAATCTAAAAGCAACATAAAATACAGGGTGTTTTTAAAAAATATTGTAAATTTGGCCACCATATTGGAACATAGCGGCCATCTTCAAACAAATTTTAAAGTGTATTCCTGAGTGAAACTAAAAATTGAGGAAGTTCCAAATTTAAAGCGTGGTGCTAAGTCGTGTAATTAAAAAGTTAGCTATTGGATCACTTTAAAAAACACCCGGTATATAATTATATGTCCGTTGCATACATATAAGCAACTTGCACGTACACTCCCTGTTGCACAACTATAGTTTCCATATTTTAAGAAACAATCGAACCATCAGGAGGTGTTAATGTTGAAAATTTAACGCTCTTGAATCTAAAGAGCACATTTGATAAATCAGTTCACACTCCACCGTCCAACACTGGAGCAATCAGGACACTACAGATTGCTTTTCCTTTAATTTGATTCCAGACCTTTGACATCGCGGTTGGTTAAATTTAAAGAGACTCTTTCAACTGTAATAACTCATAGTGATATTGTCTTTATGGATATGATCAATACACACCTTGAAGTATTAACTAAAGCTCATTACAATTTCATGTTTTTTAAATATACTCATGTAGTTGGTTTGATCATTTACTTATGTGGTTATTCACTCGCATTTAAATGCGCGTTTACAACTTTAAAATTTCTTAAGGTTGTAATAAACTTGAAAATATAATGGGCAATTTAAAAGTTAAAACATTGTAAATTTTAGTTAAAAATTAATAAATTTTTATTGCCGTTAGTTTTTGTAGAAGTATTAAAATAAATTGCAATTTTCAACTTCTAATTTTAAGATAGAATAAAATAGCCACGTGATGTTAACGTGCATAAAATGTCAGAGTGGAGATCTACGTTATAATTTTGTTAATTTTCTATTGAACATCATGTAGTACGAGACCATTCACCTTAAAAAGTAAGGAAGCTGGTGAGGTAGTAATCAATATTCCACGAATCACGTTATCACTATTCCACTAATCACGTTATCACTATTCCACGCATCACGTGATCACTATTTCACAAATCACGTTATCACTATTCCATGAATAACTTTATCACCATTCCACGAATCACGTTATCACTATTCCATGAATCACATTATCATTATTCCACGAAACACGTTAAGACTGCATTTTCAATTCGTGTTTTGTTGCGTTCATAACGATTTCAATGAAGATATAGAAGATGAGGAGATGAGCACCTATCGTAAAACTACACAAACGTAAATATTATGTCTAAGAGATTTCACGTAGTTGCTCAGATTACTTTATGGATACAACGTGTCTAATATCTACACGATTGCGTGGACTCTAAAGTTTAAAATCTGCAAAACAATTGTGACAACCACTAATTTGAAATATAAAAGTGAGCCAAGAAGATTGCCTTAAACAATATACTTTACCTAGTAAATGGTTGGACTCCAGTTTGATTTAAATTTAGTCTAAAGACTTATTAAAAAACGCAAAACACGTTATTAATAATGAAAATTTTTGGCTGGTTTCTAATTGCAGGACAAAACCATGAACTATCAAACTTTTACATTAGAAGTACAGGCCATTAATTTATATTATTAAAAAAATTATTTAGATGCTCCTAATTAAATATATATTTACAGCTCGAATATTTTCCTTGTTAAGTGTTTAATACGTTGTGTGCAAGAAAAGGACATCATAAGCCATTATTTTTATCACATAAAATATAAGATATAATATCATTACATTGTTACTGCTAACTCAGATCTTTGATTTACTACTTAATGGAGTAAATTTTATTTTCTACTTTGGAGCAACAACACCTCTTTACAGAAATTCATTCAAGTAAAACAAAATTGAGTTGTTATAAAACCGCGACAAGAGTTATGAAGTTGAACAGAGTCGTTATGTCAGATAAAGAGTCGTCCATCAATGTAATGGCGGTAGTAACGAGCTGTACTCCGTGCTGCCTGCAATTCATCTGTCATTACCGCATTTGTGGTGAAGAGGTTACAACAATGCTTTTATTCGGTGAACATTACATCACTTTTATGGTATTTTAAAGCTATACTGTCAATTTACTGATTGGTTTTGATTAAGATTTTAAAGAAAATGTTACTGATCTGGTTTCATTAAACTCGTTTTATGCCGCAGTAATCTAGGTGCTATAATATGAAATATTTGTTGGATGTCACTTGAAAGAGATTTTTATAATTTTTGTAAGGCTCTAAACTATCGTTTATTTTAAGAAATTTCCTTTTTATCATCACGTTCTTCCTTCCTTCATCGACCACAGAAGCAAGTGGCAATACAAGAGCAAGAACTGAATTTTGTTGCCGTGATACTGTCTTTTGTTGATCCCTGAACTTTTCTTTATCTAGAGTTCAGTGATGGTCAGAAGAAAAAGAATACATCCAAGTCATATGACATAAACCGTATTAAGGCTGGGAATATGGAGAGAGGTTGTTTACTTTTCACTATTTGAAAAGTGACATGCTTTCAGTCACCTCAGATGTCAACAATTCATTTTTCGAATTCTCTGTGTCAGAATGATGTTTACTTTTTATGATCCAGGACCTCTAGGATATTTTTCCGCCCTAAAGGATTTGTGACAGACGTCATATTGGATGTTTTGAGATTTCAGGGTAATGTGACTGTACTATAGTGTGAGTAGTTGTACGAGAAGTAATTTTATTATTCTACTGCAGGTCTAAACCATTATTTAGCAACTAAAACCAGGCTTTAAGGTTCTTACTGACTGTTTAACGATGACTGATATATAATACATCAAGTAAAAGAATGCAATTGTATATTTATTTTTACTTTCAAGTCACAAAGCATGGACAGGAAATATAAAATGTGGATTTCACAACCCTATACGTATTTCATCGAATTAAGCGAGAAATAACAATTTTAATTCTAATTTGTTAAATGAATTGCTCTTGCTTTAAATTGGGAACATTACCTGAAATTTAATGAGGAGAAAATATCATCGGATTTGTTGAAAAAATTTAAATACTTGTAAAAACATTACTTAACCTCTTCCATCGAAATGAGCGCTATGGCGTCACTTTCTCAGTTTGTTTTATTAATGAAAAATCACACAATGGATAAATTGTTAAACGTATAATATGTGCTTTGTATGTTAAAATTTGTTGTTAATAATGTTATACGAGTAACTATCTCTGGCTGTTGTCTGCACTGACAAGCTGAATGAAGAGCTGCAGTGAGACACGAACGACAGAGACAGAGAACAGACAGACTGCAACCGTATTCTCATTACCATTATTGCAGGACGAGCTACCACATCTTTGCAGTTCACTCAGGCGAGTTCATCTCTTCAATTTACATCGAGTGAACGAACTTGTTTAAGTTTGTAATTGGTTACATCTCTCTTGTTTTCTTCAGCTTTTCCATATCTGTCCTTATTTTGTATTTTTATGTACCGGTATCTCACCAAGAGGTTTAAATGTTTGATTTTATATTACTTGTACATTTATGCCCCAAACATTTTCACACTCTAAAAAATTTATTAAATAGGTTTTAAAATTATTCTGTGAAATTTTAGCTCTCTAGTAACTGTTGAAACATAATTGTGGTATTTTGAAAAATATACTTACCGTACTTTTGGTTTGTTAAAATTATTTATTGTCATAGTCTATAGAAATAAAGCATTTCAATCAGACAATTAGAACAAAGCCTATTAAAAACCTGCAATTACAGTCCACATTTATTCGAACTGTAATACAGTCACAGCGACACACTTATAACAGCGCTTAACAAATGAATCATAAGCTATAACAAAGAAATTCCCTAGTTTTGGCTAGGTTCCTCTTCAACTGATTGTTTTAAGCTACGAGTACAAACTTCTCCCTTTAAGTAACTCCATAGAAACAAATAATCACACATAGTTAAATCTGGGGATCGGGGTGGCCAATCTAAAATATCACTTCTACGACCAATCCAACGGCCATGAAGGTTGTCTGTCATTTAGTAATCGCTTGACAGCATTTGCAAAATGAGGAGGAGCACCATCTTGTTGGAAGATTGCTTGATCCATTTCTGGAACAGTAAAATGAGGCAAAACTTGTTCATTTAAACCCTGTTCATACCCTGTCGTAAGATATCATCACATTACAACTGACAGCTGGCCAAACAGTAATTCCTTTTGATTTGAGTAGAGTTTGTTCAAGAATGTGTGGATTACCGGTGTTGTTTCTAATAATTACAATTAAGCCTATTTACAGCACCATTGCGTTAGAAAGTGGACTCGTCTGAAAAAAGTTTGATTATGCCAATTAGGATCTAGCTAATGAAACTCAATGATACGAGAACCAAATTTTACTCTCCTGTCTACACCATCTTCAAGAAGATTATGGACTAGGTGAATTTTGTAAAATTTAATTTAGTTTTACTTAATTATTCTCTGTTTTGAAGACTTTGGAACACCATTTTCAAATTCAAACTTCCTTAGTTATTTCGGTTTACCTGGAGAGCGGAGCATTGATGCGCGTACTAGTAATTCTCTTTCCTCATTTGATCCTCTACAGCACTTTTTATGGCATTTCCAGTTTCTAACAAAAGATGTTTCCATTTAGTTATTGTTGGAGTGCTAGGAGGTTTAACTCCTGCGTAGGCAACCAGAAATTTGTCTAATTGTTTCTGTTATGTTGCCAGAAGCAACAGACCATGAAATAGACCACTTCCAATAGATATATACAGGAAAGGGAATATAACGAATACATTTGTATTATTACTTGAGTATATTAGTATTATTAACTTTCATTCATACACAACGCATTTTCATACATTTCGTAAGTCACTTAGTTGGCATATCACATACTGAATTACTAAATTTTACATTTAATATTAATGTTGCTTCCAGGCAACATACCAATTGCCTGAAACAATATACCCCACTTCACTTTTGTTCAACAATAAAACAAATGTCTCGAACTTCAATATAACTAAAACTGTAATGCAAGAGGTTAGGTGATATTTGTATAGCACAAGCAATATTTTTCAATAAACAGCTGTTTTCAACAATGAGACTGTTTACAAACTCGTTATAAAAGCACTCTAACTTGGTTTATTTATACATGTCGTTTTCTTTATGTTATTATACCTTTGTTTTTGGAACTAAGAATCCATTCACAGGCTATCATGATATCTAGAAAAGTCTATCGTCTTTCCGTATAAAACCAACTTGTTTTGTTTTATAACTAACAGTTAGTTTTATCAATCTGTCAAGAAAAATATCCCACCTTTAAAAATATCAGATAATTACAATAAATTTACAATAAACACACGAACTTCGGTAAGTTTTTACATTTTTTCCTCAGCGTAAATAACAGTGTTCTGGCAATACAATTGTCAGTTTCTTTTTTTGATCTGAAGAACATATTGTGGCAAATTAATGCAACTAAAGCTTAACCTACCTAGTATCTCACCAATTGTATGCATTTTAATTATATGCTTATGTCTTTTATTTCTTGGTTTTTATTTTCCTCCATGACAGTATACTTTTTTGAATACTTTTAGTTTCAGATAGATATAGATATTTTAATAATATATTTCACTCTATATAAAACCTTTACACATTTATCACAATTACGTACATAAAAGTATAAAGAGTCAGTAGTTCTTAAACTTGGAAAGAATGCTGTTCCTAAGTTTTTTAAAGACAAAAAGAAAGAAATTATAAATATTAGGTTGAACATATAGGTTGAATACGTAAATATAAACAGAAGATTCGGCTTCTAAAAGAGTTAGTTTTACGTATTTTATATATATATACGACCAATTACCATTTTACAATATATTCAGACTGTTCGCCGTCATAGAATAGTATGAAACTCCTCCTGTAAAACATTCTTGAAATAATGGAAATGTTATGTAAATAGACTAGAAAGTCTGTACATGTATGTCCATAAGGAGGTCCGCCCTCCGTGACTCACAGAAGTCTCAGAAGTCAACACTGTCCGTATGTTTGTCTGTAAACTTCACGGGAACAAATATTGGCCAGGATATTAGGGTGAAAGCAAGCATTCGTTTCCGTTACATTCGTGCAAACATTATTTTACATTCACGTATAAGTAAATATTCCTTTACAGGGTTTATGCGGAAGTCAGTTATTGGTTTTATTAAAGATGTGGAATTGGAATAGAAATAGTTTAAACATAAAAAATTATTTTTGTATTATAATTGTTTTTATTATTAAAAGGAAAACATATATTTCTGTTCTCAATCAAATAAAATTAATTATTCCTTTAAAATATTTAAATTTTTATATATTTTGTGATAAATTTAACGATATAATATTTAATAGGCAAACTACGTGACTTAGGAAAGAAAATACGTTGAGTATCAAAGCAATTTAATCATACTAATATACTCAAGTAATAATACAAATTTATTCCTTATATTCCCATTGCTGTATATAAATATTAGAAGCAAGGTAACTTTTTTGAGTTTATCCTCTCTCCATGTGCTTTACATTTTAACCTTCATTTGAACACCGGAGGGAAAAGAGGGACGAAAGAGAGGGAGCTCTTTTGGTAGAACCATTGAGTACAAGAAATGAAAGGAACTTTTCTTTTACGCATACACATCCAAATCCTCTCCTGTATGCGATGTGATTCCTTTGAACTTTTAAAAGTCTACAATGCACTTTGTAAAAGCTTTCATCAACCGCATGTTCTTCATTTACAAAGGTAGGACAAAAAAGGTACTTTAGAAGCACAAATAAAGCAGTATATTCAATTGTGAAGGAACTTTCCTGCAATGGTCAAATTTTGATTGTCCTCGAGAAATGATAATCCGGATTTCTTACCTGAAGATTTGAGAGTCCTAAATATTATAAACTTTTATCCAAAAATGTACTCCTTAAAAAGTCCGAGAGATTAAAGTTTGAAGATGATAACGCACTTTTTGAACCTTAAACTATAGTATAGTAGTAAGGTGTGATTAAACAAGACGAATTGGTATTTTCAAATTATGTAACTGATAATATAATGTTAAATAGCTTATTGGAAGGCTAAACTTATCTGTGGTTAATAAATTTATGTTTTGACTTGTTATCTAATTGGTGATCCGTGTGATGAGATTAACTAACGTGGCTTATAGAATATAATGTTCAAAATATGGATATTATAGAACAAAACTAGCTGTGTGTAATTTATTTTGTAAATTCCTCATCAACTTAGTTTTTAAGTCCGAGCTGTTGATGCTGAATTCGTATTTGCTCCATAAAATACAACAATTGTATGAAACTGAGATATTGTGTGCACTAAAGTCTACCGATACTCCCGAAGTCTTAGTTTAAGGCATTGCTAAAGATCGTAACCTACTAACTACTTTACTACAGCTATATGCAAGGTTCCTCAAAGGAACTAAGAAGAAATAAAATTAGTATATCGATTATCGTATTTCCATTCGGATAAAGAATTCATGTTTATTTACGGATAGTAATCAAAATTAAATAGTTTATGGTATTATTAATAACACTACAGTACAATCACTTAAAATATGAAAGTTTCGGGCCAGTTTTAGTGCCAAATAATTCTTCGGAAGCAAGTACACCTTTTAGGATAATTTATTAATTCAATGAAAGGCACCACTGAAAAGAAATATGCTCAAGACAAAGACACTAGCTCAACTTGTGACGAGCTACACGCAAAAGTTACTTTCACTGAATTAGCATAGATTAAGGAAGTAGACAACATCATTTCAAGGCAGATACAACGAAATCCAACTCCATTTGTTTTAAATTCCTCTGACTTCTTTTATAAAACAAAAATCCAGATGCAAAGTGTATTGTAAAAGAGTTGCACCAAACATCTCCCCATTGTTTTGGGTTCATTCACAGAGAGAACTCAATATTAGACCAGTAAGGGAGATCATTGATGACAAGAGCTTTGAAAACGTTTGTTATCGACTCACATGTCAAGGGGATTGGGAGTCAAGGGATCCTGCTGGAAGTTCACACCTCACACGTTATCGTGGCTAGCTTAGAGTTGCTTTTGAAATATTATAAACGGTAATAATGAACTCATTATGGATGTGTATTTCATGTCCTAAACTGCAAAATAAATCCTTACAATAAAGGAATCCAATGTAATATTATGTTCCCACCGTACAAAAACACACTCAAATTCATTTTAGGAGATAGACACTAATATAGCCACCGAAATTTGCTATGCGTGCGCGTTGGAAAGGTTGACACACTGGCGAAAAACACAGTGGGAACTTCCACATAGTGTCCTGTCTTTCTCACTTGATACTATTTATTTAACGGTAAAGCTAAATATGGTGTGCGGTTTAACAGCACTAAGTATGCCTCTGATATGTTTTATGGCCACTTTCCACAAGTGCTGCTAAGTAAGCTGACCTCCAGCATTTATCAAAGTCTTGGTCCAGAGTCACTGACATGTTTAGTAAGAGGAAACACAAACAAAAAGGGGAAAACTCCTCTTGACTATACTGGACAATGTAACTAAAAAAAGTGTATCAGTTGTATTAGTACTTGCTATAAACTGCATGGACTAGTTGTTTACAAACAATAACGGGCGAAATAATCGGATAAGTCCACTGCATACACCCCCTTATTTTTCCTTGGTGTATTTACAAATACTTCATAAACACTTGGCACGAAAAATATAAAACAGCAGAGAATCCTCTATAACACATACTATGTAAGATCTGCGATAGCTTTTTATTCCATTAAAAATATTTAATACAAATTTTTACAGTACTAAAAATCTAGTTTCCAAAATAATGCAAGAAATAAACTTATTTTTTTTCTCTCTAATTATTAAAATGTAGTAAATTAAGAGTAAAGTTTACCCTTAAGCAGATAATTTCTCTTAAAGACTTATAACAAGAGATTTTCCTGTTAACATTGAACCTGCTGTGTAATATTGGATCTTAACTTCCTCCTTAAGGAATGATATAAATCTTTAATGTTGAATATTTGAATTAAAGCTAGAACCCTATTTGAAGCAAATAAGTTTAATGAAGCAAATAATATTTTTTATTCATAATATGTTTTAAAAATGAGGAACCAATACTCTCTTACAGATAAGACACGATAATCATTGTATTTGGACTTTAAAACTGTGGGTTTGAACCATTATAATATATGCGCCATGGTTTAATAATTTTCAAACACCAGCAGTGGTTTTGCCAATTATTACGTGATAGTTATTAATACCTCGTACATACTCTTAGCAGTGTGGACATTATAATCCTTTGAGTATCTTGAGATAATACGCTTGAAAACTGAGCTCCCACTTAAAGTGGAATTAATTATTTAGTATTTAAACGTCACAGGATTAGAGAATATTCTTTTTAAAAGATGTAACCCCCCTGGGAGGGGCCAGTACGTTAAATATTCGTAACATTTCTGTAAGCTGATTATAGAAATGCCAATTTCCAATGTTGAGGAATCAATGAATAATTGATAGTGTTACTTTCCTTAGTGATTTTCCATATTAAAATAGTTCCAAAAGTGTTACCGTGGATTCTCCCTCCATATACAAACATGTCTGCAAGTATGTATATTTACGATGTAAATAAATTGAAAACATTTATTGGCTGAGTGTTATATTACATACTAGCGAAGCTTATCACTTGAGTGACTGAAAATACACAACTTCTGTCTGTCTGTCTGTGTATCCTCACAAGTACACATACGAGATTCCTGCATAAAGGTTTATTTCTAAATGGGGAAAATTGAGTTTGATGATGGAGCATGTCACCACATCGCATTTGACTTATTGTTATCAAGTTTTTACATTAAATTTGTCGTATGGGTAAAATTGATAGTATCGATGAAATAGCTTAATACATAGGTTTTGAAAACAAAACTCAATATAAACATATAATCTTTTAATATGTGACATTTTAACACATGTAGCCTCATCATCCCAACACATTCAGCATCATGTTATAGTAATTTGGTGCGTTAACAAGTAATATTCAAACAATGATATCCTCCCAATGGTAAACATCCATATTCAAAGATATGTCGTTAGATATATCGTACATAGACTTTGCATTTTGCATAAAACTTAATTTTTTACAAACAATGACAATACGTTTTATGGTACGTCATTTTTGTAAAAGCTTTACATTTATCTCAGAATGTGTGGTTCTCCGCAACTTAATCACAGAAAAGGACTAGAAGGAAGTTGTGGTACTGCGTGTCAAGGGACATAAGATAAAGGGAAAATATTGTGGCTGAGAACAACAGCTATTGTGATTTATTTAAAACCCTGTTTTACATATGAATGGATGTTCTTGCAAGAGTTTATGTGAGTTAGATTGTGATACTTACAGTAACTTCAGCTAAACGTTAAACCCGAGTCTGCATATTGAAAAATTTAACTAATAAACCTTAACAGCCTAGAATATTGTTTTTATTAGTATATTGTTTATTAGTGGTAACAATAAATTTAATAACGAAAGGAATGAAATATATTTTAAAAAAATTGTATGGTTTTTTCCTAGAGAAGGGAAGTGTTTGCATTATAAATCTGTAGGATCTAATCTACTATAAAATACTATTTTTATTTCCTATTTTTTTTAAAACGCTGAATGTCAAGTCAAGATAAGTGGTGATAAATTTATATAAAATTTTAAAAAAATATATAAAAAAATGTCGTCTCAATAAAGTCTTATTTCATTTTGAACTGAAATGTAAACTTTACTTGGAAGTTTTGACAAGTAACGGATCAGTAATAAAATCTAAAACAATATTTACAATTTGCAAAAAACAAAAACTAATATCTTTAACAACATAATTTAATGTTTGGAGAGGAATTATTTACATATATATTGTCTGTGTTCATAATACAAAAATTAGTTATTATAATTAACCCTGATAAGTTTTTTAGCTAAAAATAATGTATTTATAAATCAGGTTATATTAGAAACGTTTCCGATCCTGTATCACAACCTCTATTCATCCCTTCCCCTAACTCACCCCAGTTAAGACGTCAGTATATCAGGAACACCAGTCAGGACACGTCACTAGACGCCCTAATGTGATCAGCGTCTGTCATCGTCACGTCTGTCATTCGCCTTATGTTTCTGAGAACATCATTACGTTAAGACGTCACTACAGCAATGCCTGTTAGGACACGTCACTAGACGCCCTAATGTGATCAGCGTCTGTCATCGTCACGTCTGTCATTCGCTCTTATGTTCCTGAGAACATCATTACGTTAAGACGTCACTACAGCAATGCCTGTTAGGACACGTCACTAGACGCCCTAATGTGATCAGCGTCTGTCATCGTCACGTCTGTCATTCGCTCTTATGTTTCTGAGAACATCATTACGTTAAGACGTCACTACAGCAACGCCTGTTAGGACACGTCACTAGACGCCCTAATGTGATCAACGTCTGTCATCGTCACGTCTGTCATTCGCTCTTATGTTCCTGAGAACATAATTACGTTAAGACGTCACTACATCAACGCCTGTTAGGACACGTCACTAGACGCCCTAACGTGATCACCGTCTGTCATCGTCACGTTTGTCATTCGCTCTCAAGTTCCTGAGAACATAATTACGTTAAGACGTCACTACAGCAACGCCTGTTAGGACACGTCAATAGACGCCCTAATGTGATCAGCGTCTGTCATCGTCACGTCTGTCATTCGTCCTTATGTTCCTCGAAACATCATTGAATGGTGACGGATGAAATATTTACAATTATGATTACTTAATTTCCTCAAATTAGTCTGTTTTTGCGTAAATCAATCACATATGTACATGTGTATAGTACGCTTAAAAACTTAATAGTTTAATATAAGAAATATGTAATTCCTGTTTCAAGAATTTATGATTCTACTGGTTGGTTTAAATGAAATTATTATTAAATTTTTTTATAATAGCCGATTTTACGGCTTTACTACTTTTGCGGGTTTGTAGAACAGTGGGGAATTATATTAAATGCTATAATCAGATTTTGAAATCTTAAATTGTACGAGATACCGTATAAAAATATTTATTAAAAAGACAATAATTATGATAAGAATTAAAAATTTTCACTGAAGTTACGATTTATGTAATCAATATTAAACGACGAGTATAGTTTTATAGTAAAATTCTAGTTGACAGTTCTGTAACACAGAAAACATAAGAGGAGTGGCTATTTGAAAACGAGATAATCGTCAGCTGGTCAACCGGTTGCTGCGAGCTGATAAGCCGGTAATCAGAATACTGAATATCTCCTCACGTACTGATGTCCGTGGATATCAAAAAAACATCGCTGTCCAGTAGTCTTGTCAAAACTGCCGTTTAAATTGCGTCAAGTGAGAATCGTTTGCTGGGAAAATGTTAAGTGCAAAGATTGAGCAGCGTAATGTTATTAAGTTCCTGGTAAAACTTAAATACTTAAAAAAATCGCTTACCGAGTGTTAAAATATGTTAAATAAAGTGTTCGGTGACTCGACTATGTCACAAAGAAGGTGTGATTTGTGCGGATGTTTTGGAGCGTTTTGAAAGTGACCAAGTTTCTTAGATAGGGTAATTAAATGCGATAGTACATGTACTGAAAATTACCGACATCCCTAAAACTGAAGAAAGCGAGAGAGTAAAAAACTGAAAAAAGAAGTTATAAATGAGAGCCATGTTAATAGTTTTCTTCGTTGTTAATGGAATTTCGATAACTCAGTGGATTCCTGAGAGTTATTTAATCACGTGTACACCTACTAGCTATAGGTTCTTGCAAAGCCCTTCGAAACTGTGTACAACAACTCGTGATTCTGCCTCCAGACAATGCATAAGCCATACCGCTTTATCCGTTCAGGGGTTTTGAGCTAATAAGAGATCCAGCCTTGCAACATCCAACCTAATCTCCTGATTCAGTGCCGTGTTTCTTTTATATGTTTCCAAAGATCAAAAGTCGACTCAAGGGAACTCAATTTCAAAACGTTGAGGAGGTGAAACAGAATGCTGCAAAAGTTTTGAAGACGCTCTCAAAGATGACTTCCAGCTCTGCTTCAACCAATGGAAAATACGAAAGCAGCCGTGCTTTGAGAGAGGAGGAGAGTACGTAGAAGGGGATAAATAGGAGGTAGAGTAAAACTTCACCAATTTCACTTTTTACAAAAAGTCTCTATTTCAAATATCCTTGCCTAGTACACTTTTGGAGAGACAGACCTATGGGTGAGTCTTCTGGCAATTTAGGAGCACTAGTGAGTATTCCTTACATAGTTATCTGATAATTTTGTACCACAATGTTTCTGCTGAAGCAAAAAAACCATGTCTTACAATGCTGGATAGCAAGTACAGTATACTCTTGGAAGAGATGGTTCAACGAGCATGTCTACTGTAGTCACGAATTCCAATATAGAATGACTACAATACTTGATAATTTTATACTGATATAAATCTAGTTCAGGAAAAATACAAGGTATTCTGTGATAAGTTCTACACCTTGTTTTCTCAATGGGAATTGTTGTTCAGTCATCTTTACAACCAGTCAACCAATCAATATTTTTCGTATTCCTTTACAATTGGAATAACATATTTTTAAATGGACTCTCCATTTAAATTCTTGGGAGAGGTGGTTAAACGAGCATGTCTACTGTAGCCATGAATGCCCATATATAATTAATTAGTACAATATTTAATAATTTTATACTGATATCAATCTAGTTTAGTACAAATAGAAGTTATTCTGTGAACCCCTAAACCTTAGTTTTGCAGCGAGAATTGTAGTTCAGTTCTTGTATATTTACAATCATTCCACCAATCAATCTGTTTTCCATTCCTTTAGGATTGGAATTAAAAATGTTTGAATGGAACCCTAACATCATACGTTTTTTAACGTTACTTTTATCACAAAATACACCCCTTTAGTATACATAATGTAATAAAAATCGGTAGGAAAAAAGTGGGGAAATCGGATTGGTGGAAGCTTATTTGAAAAGAAAGCGAGACTTGTTGCTCTTAAAAGTTCAGAGAGAAAATTGTACTTTCTTGACACCATTGCTTTAATTAAATCGAAATGCCTGGGTTTGCCAATAAAACACCTGGAAGGGTTTTCACTGAACGCGGCAGATTAAAAGCTGTTTGGCCGAGACTTGATAAACGAACTGACTTTAAAAACCGAGATTCATTTTAGGTTTTAAAGATACGAATACTTTCACCGATAATTAAAACTCTTACAAATATTCGTACTCCATGTTTTATTTTAAAATAAAAATAATTACTTATAGAGTGTGAAGTTATCTTGAACGGGGGAAAAATCTTTATAATGGGTGTTTTTTGGTTTTTAGATTAAGTTATTATGCAGCAGCACAGAAATTTATTCGACCTAGAAAACAATATGGATAGATAAATGTACACGATTATTAGCTAATTATGAGCTAGAATATTTTCAAGATTGTAGTTACATGCCTCTCACGATTAAGCGCGTTTTTTCAAGATCGTGTTTCTTGATTACACTGTTACTCTCAAGTCTTATCAAAATTCATAGATGTGCTTATCACACTTCCTTCGCTTATTACACGAGTAACAAATCATCGGTCAGGGTCACATGTTCTGTGTTTCTAAGTTTTATTCGTTTGTCTATAGATATTCCAACAGCTATCATTAATAATCCCTAACAATTTGTACTCCAAATGATCGAGGAAAAATTGTTCTTATAGTTTTGATAAAAGCTTAAGCAGTTTAATAGTTAATGAGTTTCAAGCACAAAATGTGTTTAGAAATACTGTGACTTTTACCTTACCTATGCAATATATGTTTGCTAGACTTGTAAACTTAGCTGTTATAACCATCTGGATTTCAAAGTATATTAATGGTGTAATTAATTGCTAAACGTTCATTAACAAGTAATGAATGTAACGTCTGTCACTCAGCACTCAACCAACAGAATCAGTTAATACAAGAGAACGTCAGAGTGGCAGCAGTTACCGGAAACCTTAATTAATTTCAATCCATCTAGCAACAGCAATACAACTATCTAGCAATACATTTACATCTTAAACATCAATACCTCTAAATATTGTATAAATAATAAAAAAATAAGGTATAAATAATCTTATAGCCGATGTTTGGGTATCGACTATAAGTTTTACGGTTTGATGATTAACATTCGGGACCATCAATTTCCTTTGTTATCCTATAACTCAATCAATCGACCAGTCAACCAATCATATTTTATTGCTTTCAAACTATTTTACATTGCATTTGTAAACGTCAATAAATAAAACCAAAAAAGCCTGCAGTTTACTATTCTAAGATTCATTTATTACACGCATATATTAAATTAAATTCTCTCTCTCTCATTCATACATGGCTTCAGTATCGGTACTTAATTGCGAAATCTAGTAAAAAGCGGCGTAAAATAGGCTCATCCACAGAGTAAAAACACTAAAAGGTCATTTAATCGAGCTTCAAACAGGGTTGGGTTGTTGACATTTTTATGCTCTCAGGGAGATTATTAATTCATCTGACACCAGCTTGTGAAGGAAGTTGTTCAGATGCCAGTGTTCTATGATGTTGCATCCTGTAGTTGTCCCCACCTCTAGTATCATACCTGTGGACGTCTCTGCCCCACACTAACTCACATCGGAATCGGCAATACAGAGCTAAATCCAAAATATAGAGGTAGGGTAAAGTCAGAAAAACATGCTCTCTGATAGCATCGCTATAACTAGTTTACTTAAGCAAAGATAAAGTTTTATTTTTATGACAGAATTCTTTTTTATGTTTCAATGAAACGCTTCACTTCTCTAAATAAACTCCTGCAACTAATACTAATAAGTAATCAGTAAAAAAAAAACAGAATTAAACATTATAAGCCATATTAAGTCTGTGTTTTAAAAAGCCATATGGATAAGTAGGATAGCTGAGAGTGAAGTAAAAACTTTTTTTTTCTTACCGACTGGATAGTCCAGGAGGTGAGTGCCAAATTTTATTGTAAATCGATAGCGAAAATTCCTAATAAAGAACTTGATCGTAATGCAGAACGATATTAAGAACAAGTGGATGGGGGGGGGTGTACATACAGAGAAGAAGGTTTGTTTAGGGAGTCTATAAGTCGTTCCTTTCACCGAAGTCTTCTTCATCTGTGACACGCACAGCATAGCTGAGATGTCTCACCCCCCCCCCCCAACATGATCACAAGGGAGACACACTGGCTACAGGCACTTTACAGATGAGACTACAGTGTAGCAAACTTTGCACTCAGAGTCCTATAGCATCAACATGTAGCAATATCAATTACACGGAATTCCCAAAACGAAGAACGTAAAATGAAATCCAGATGTACATTTTGGAATGCCAACAGAGGTTAAAGACGCCGTTTCTGATCACGTGATGTCACTGATATCATTACTACCTACAGGGATCGTGCAAATATCTGACAGAGACTTTGCAGAGACTTTCTTATTGGTGTGGACCAATAGAAAGAGCAATCCTGATTCTACACTATCTACACAGCCTGTGCTGGCAGCCCATTGAGTATTGTAGATAAAAAATAAAAATATAGAACAAATTGTAACAGTAAAATTATATTTTACTGCACAAGGAATTAGAATTGTACATGTTAAACATTAACCACCTAAGATTTTGTGAAACCTGAAATAAGGGTGTATTAAAAATGTCAATTGCATGGTATGATACTTTTCTAAGACTATAAGGAGTGTACCGTAATTCTCTGGATCAAGATATAGGCTACCACGTTATTTTTCAGGTCAAGACAAACTTTTTTCACCATGTGAACATGGGTCTCCCTCCGATGCTTGGTTTCCCATCTCTCTGTCTGTGTGTGTTTTATATATAAATAATATCTTTAAAACTAACGAATTAAATTATGCCAAATTTTGGTCAAATGTTTATAACAACAAGGATAGTTAGTAAAAATCATATCACGAAATTATGTTTAGCATTTTCAAAATGGCGGTCATTAAAACTTGTAACAAACAAATATCTTAAGAACCTGCAATTTTTTCAATAATTACAAGAATAACAGTATTTTAGAGAATTTTATCACAAATCTAATAACTTCAAAATTATTGAAATCGAATAATAAATATCTGATTTAGAGCAGATTTACTGTGACAAGACATGGCCCATATTGAGAGCTGCCGTTTATTCAGTGTTTGTATTGTTGGCTATTCACTGAAAACCCCAAATAAAGAAAATAAAAAAAAACACATACAGACAGACAAATGTGAAGTTAAGCATCGGAAACCTATGTTCATTTGGTGACATATGTCTTTCATTACCTGAGCAATGATGTGGTATACCTTTGTCCAGAGAGTTACGGAACACTCTGTATAAGTTTTAGCTAGAGTCACTTAAAAAAAAAAACGCCAAACAAAGAAATAATGTTAGATCAGCGTTAGCCAACAAGCTATAGATCCTGAAAGTAACAACTACAGTCTCTTTACCAACTTGGTTTGACGATGATACCCTTATTGTTTATTTGCCTGATGGTATCGGATGGTAATAGAAGAATACAGAAAGACAACGTCAATGAAATTAAAATCTTAATCCTAGATTTTAAAAGTTAAATATTAACGAAAATATAGATAAGAGGATTATTTTCAACAGATAATTCCCTATATGAGGTATTAATAATTCTACGTAGTCATTATATTTATTAAACCACTTTAGTTGTTGGAAACGATTAAAAGGTAGATAAAGAGATTATGATATTACCCAGCGTTTTGAAGTGAGATTATAGGTTAGCTTGTTAAAGTGAGTGGGTTTAAAAGCTAGGTTATAACCAATGCATTGCTATTACAAAGGAATATTGAATCAAGGCATATTTGCTGTAAGGTAGTTATTCTTAACATAGATAGTGTAGTATAACATATCCAAACTTATGCTTCACTGCTCTTCGAATTACGACAATACCTTTATGATGTAAGTTGACATGTTTTCTCAAAACATTTTCTTTTATTTCTCTTTAGTCGTGAATTACAGTCTTATGGAAATGCTTGAATACTAATGGCAATACAAATATTCATAGCAGCAGAAAGATTTCAAGAGGAGCAACAAAATCAGAAAAAATTGAATAAGAGTGAAATGAGAAAAGGTAGAACTGTATTCCTCTAGATAAGTATAACGTCGTCAGGTACAGGCTCAGGTGGCAGAGACACCTTGGCGGTGAGAACCCACTCAAAAGTCATCTGACTCCAGTGGAAGAACAAATACTTCCGATAAGGTACCGAAAAACCTACTGAAAATGATTGATGGGTGATTTTCCAGTGTTCGTGCGTCAGTGTTCCGTCATCATTTGTGGCAGGAGAACATCTTAAATGCTCTTATTTACTTTTCTTGTAGTATTTTCATATATAATCTGTAAAATGTTTGGCATCGTACGGAGTTTCATTAGCTCATATTCTTATTGGAAGCACTGTTCAAAGTGTAGTGCAATCATGGTTGTCACGAAACAATCTGGAAACTCAGTGAACTCTATCTTTTAATATCTCTCTTCTTCTACGGTTATTTCAAGGGTGGACTACGAAGCTAAGGGCAACAATTGAAAGGGATAGAGGAGATATTTCTAGGATCTTCCCGATCCTGAGTTTTTAGGTTGACTGAGATAGAGTAGAAAGCCACAAATCGAAAATTCATAATTACATCAAGTATTTTCTGGTGGACAATTTCAACATGTTTTTGATGAAGAAATCGAATATTTTTCCATGCACTAATCATCTCTCCATCGCCAACAAATGTAACTCCTCTAGAGTCTATTCTAGATTTGTGCTTTCCAGCTCACAAATATCAGTCTTCGTCTTATCTGGATAGAAGCTTTGGCGAGTAAACAATTCCATACTTAATTGTAATACCAGGAGGGCCAACTGCCACCGGGATAAGAACTTAAAATATGTTGTTGGCTATTTGCATAGCAGCAACAACTTCAAGATTGGTCAACTGTTTTAGAAAAACTGTACATTTAGCTATAGTATCAGTATGTATTTTAAAGTAGTTTAAAAATATAAATATTAATTTGTAGTTAGTTAAGTTTTTGTATACTAAACAGTAATTGTATTGTCAGTGAAAATTTTAAATAACCAGTTAATAATTAGTATATTTCGAAGTAGTTCACCAGTCTGAATATTACATTGAAGTGACATAGTTTTTTTATACTACGTATAAATAATCCCGCGCATGTAGAATTAGTCTGATTAAGTTGATTGCAACTTAATGGCGTCGGTTCAGTAACCGCATAATGCTAATAACAAACGTGGGTCGGTTGGTAATATGTTACCACGGTAACAGTAACTGGAAGGTAATACCAACTAACCACGTTACTTATGTAATAGGTTATTGACAAATCACGGTATTTCCCATCTCTAATGTGAAGGCGGAGGGGCTAGCGAAGGTCAATGCACTTCTCCTCGGTTCTGTCCATCCAAACACAAGTAATCAGCAACCACTGCCTTATAAATCACAGACATAACTTTAACTAAGGCACAGAGCGCCTGAGACCCGAAGAGGCAAAGTAGAGACATTTGTGTAATGCAATGCGGGATAATTGTATTAAATTTGAAGGCGCTAAAACGTAACCTTTCTTTTTTTTATTTGCAACATATAATAAAGATAATCACTCCAGGATTAATTTAAAAAAGTCCCCCTCAAAAATTTTAATGAAATCATTGGCTTCATGTCCCCTCCCCTTTAGGCACCTCAACCTGAAGATGATGTTGATGTTAGATGGAATCGCTGCCACTTCTTACAGTTGTTCTTTTCGGGAAACATCTTACACTCCTTAATTAACATCAGATGTAGTTATTCTTAGCGTACAGTACAAACATGTTGGAAATCTCAGAATGTATTGAATAAGCGTTATTAGGGCCTATTGCTCTGGGCCTGGAGATATGTAGTTTATTTTTAATCAGTATGACATCTCGAGAAAATAACTGATCTACGGACTTGAAATTTGGCATGAAGCTTCACATCTATACAGGAAACATTAAGTTAAATGGAGTTGCATAAACAATTTTACATTGGTGTTATGGGAAGCAATGATGGAAAGGAGATTAAATAGGTAACAAATAGAGTGCAATCACATGGAGTTTTAACATACAATTTAATATATAATCGTGTCGATGTGTATTTAGAAATGTCCAACACTAAACACGATAAGCTGCTTAAACCACCGCCTAACAGCAGACGAATTAATAAAAATCACATTTACACTTTTATTCATCCACTTTTATAGATCAGATAAGTATCAGATAAGTATTACATGGAACGAAGTATTTTTGTAAATTCTTTGTTTGTCATTTTCCATAAAAACTAAAACTAAGATTTTAAAATATTTGTTCTATGTTTTATTGTATTATCTTTTTGATCACAGGATGTGCAATGGCGGGGAGAAAAGAAAATGATACAATAAACAAGTAACATTATAACAATAAGAAATCAATAATACCATGTGATTCCGATATTGCTGAAGACTACTGTGAGTGATATAAACTGGCTCTTACTGTAAATTGAATTACAATACTTACAATTAAAACTAATTGCACCAGTCAAGTGTTGGTACTAGAAAATATAAAGAGCAATTACAGTAAGTGTGTGTGAGACCACGTGTATATTTACCATCCATAGTTGTACGTCAGTGTTATTGTAGTGCTTTGTAACATTCACCATGTCATTATAGATATAGATATATTATTCTCCTTATAATAGATTGCATTAAATATTCTATTCTTATTCGTGCATGACCTAGATTTTGAAAGTTTTTGTTTTATTCTCAAGTTTTCTTAATTCTAGGCCTGGGAATAGTATCGTAGCCCTCATGAAAGCAACATGGGCTCAAGTACTCTTTATAAAAGTACAACTTGTGCCTGGTACACTATAGTACATTTACTATGGAATGGACTTGAGCTCGCTGCGCACACTTGGCTTGTTCGTACCCGTCGCTTTATTTCAACCTGTAACAAACATTTACTTTTGGCATTTGTTTCGAGGTAATTTCCCGAGTGCAAACTCAGGTTTACCCTTTCATCTTTATGTTTATCTGCATTTCATTTAAATGGCAGAAAATACATCACATAGATACAAAAATACTTCCATTAATTGCTACAGTTCTAGGACAAGATAAAATACGTGAAATAATAATATGGACATTGAATGAATGAATTAATATTTATTTCACATTAATACAAATTAAAATAAATATATATCTTACAGTACATTTTGTTTTTTAACATAAAAGAGGTAATAATTATATCTGAAAAACAAAAAATAAAACGACTAACTATATAAATATACTGGATAGAGTTCCTTTAGGGAAATTAGGGTCTACATGGGCAAGTAATCCTGTGCGTAGCCATTATGGTGCCCATATTTGGAACGGTTTTTGTAAGAAACCAAATTAATTTTCTTTAATACGTTAAATTACAATTAATGTGCTACGACCAATGAATATATGAACAATACAATTTAATGAATAATCAAGAGTTTAAAAATATTTACAAGTAAATAAGACTGCAAAAATAAAAAAATTAAATAACTAATGCAAAAACAACTCAACAGTATAAACAATAATATTACATGCAAAGGAAAAACATGTTTATGCTCATGTAATAGTCATTTATCAGGACCACTGTTCTATTCACTGGTATACTGAGGAGCAGCAGGCACACATCTTCTGATAATCGCTGCACTGTCGTTGCAGATGTCGAACGTGTCGTAGAAGCTATTTCCGAGCCCATCATTCTTTGATGGATTGCAGAATTCCACTTATGGCAGAAGCATCGGAAAATTCAGCTGCCCATTTCCCAGCTTTGTCAGCAACAGAACATCTGCGATGCATAGCGTTTCAGTTGGAGATCAGGGAGGAGAAGCTCAGCCTGCAGTCCAGCAAGAGGAACTTCCCTGTAGTGCAGTCCTTGTCGAACCCCCACATACCTTGAGAACTTCCTCTGTACAGCCTCAAGTTTTTCAATAAGACTCAGGTCGTAGAGAGATCAAACAGGACTAGCTACTCCAGGAGCTGACAAACTAAGAAAGAGTAGAGCGTTTTTAAGACAAAAAGATTTGTCATACCATGAGATGACCTAGTGATGAAACCCAGTATTCTGTAAGCACTTCATCATAGGTCGTCAACGTTCTTATTAAATGATAAATCAGAAGGAGATAAAACAACCAGATTGGATTTTGGTCAGGCATCATTAAGCAAGCTTATTACTGCTTACATTCAACAACCATTCGCAATAAAATTATTAAAGTAATATTATTGTTTTACATTATATACAACACAGAACATCTATAATAAAATAATATAACTTCGACAAAAGAGACTGACTCATAATTTATTCTTTCAAATTTCGTCTGAATAGCAAGAGACATTGAATAGACTCTTGAAAAGTCAATTAAAACTGAACAGTCCATTAATATTATATTTATAAGGAAAACAAAACAAATCAGTTATACATGGTATTGATGGTGACTGTAATTATTTAGTTTGATTTATTTTATTAGGAATAGTTTTTTTAC
Organism: Homalodisca vitripennis; assembly: GCF_021130785.1. Lineage (NCBI taxonomy): Eukaryota > Metazoa > Arthropoda > Insecta > Hemiptera > Cicadellidae > Homalodisca > Homalodisca vitripennis. The sequence goes on along the minus strand of NC_060212.1, from coordinate 3,662,934 downwards.
ATTACATGAAGACATACCTGATCTATTATATGGATAGTTTAATTTTGAGGTTTGAGAATCGACTTTTTAATTACAAGGAACTCAGTGATAGTAATGGCCTTCTGTGAAATATAATAAGTATGTTTTAAATTGTGCAGAAAATAATTAAAATAACTTATAAAATAGTATAAAACAATTGGATTGAAAGTTTTTTCTATCTGAAGTACATTTCAATAATGAATTTCCTTTCATGATTTTATACATGAGGTTTTAAAAGAAATATAAAAATTTTGCAAAGAATTAAGGAGAGATTCTATTGAGTTTAACACATACTATTGACTCATGGATACGACGCAGCAGAGGCTACCATATGATAATTTGGATGATTCTGGATGATGGCGCATAAAGATTAGAATATCTACTAATTCCTATACCCTCTTGGGAAACCTCTTAGATTACATAATTACACATTTCTCCTCTATTGTCAGCGATTCTCTAATTGCTTGTGTGCCAAGCTACTGTAATAAACTTTCATTGGTTTATAATCTTCATATATAATTGCTTTGATTATTTACAAGTTTGATAGTTTGATACATAAATCCATAACGTTCAACTTAGTTTCATTACATTCATTTACAACTGATAATAATCATTATCAATCAATACACTATCTTTATCACACTTAAATTTATAAAAAGATATTTTGAGGCCAGATAACACAAATTTCTACTGTGCAAGTTAATGTACTAAAGACTGAAAATGATCAGCTTTTTGACTCTCATGTCTGACCTTATGATATCTCAAAAACGAACTAACATATAGACTTGAAACTGTGCATGGTGATTAATTTTTTATATGAGGAACAATGAATTTGATTATGGTGTTATTTACTCCATGGGACGTATCTGAACGTTATGGAATATAATTTACATACTTCTTATGCGTAACCATGATGGCTACGAGAAAAAAGGTAGGTAAAATAAATTTGTAAAAATACTCAGTATATTCTTATGTGTACACAAATTTAGTTAATCTAAAAACTGATGCACAACCATTAAGAATTTCTCAATAACTGTTAATGGTCGGTAACTTAAGGACTCCCTTTGTCCGAAAAAGGATCCAGAAAAGTAATGGTATCTTAGTATTTGAACCCAAAATCCGTAAATGTTCCAAAAGTCCATCCGTTCTCCTGATTAATTGAAGAAGACTGATGTCCAGTCACAAAACTATCCAATTTATACTATATATATTACACCACAAAAATAATACATAGAAAATACAACACTTTCACGTACACGAAAAGTCTTGCAGAAAGTTATTACAGGGTCAGGCGGAACCCTCGGCTGTATATCACGATTTCTGTTTCCTTACTCACAAATTCTCTTATCACATTTCCCTCGCCTGGCCACTTACATCCTGTCGGACTTTACGTTTCTTGGCTACAGATCTCCCATTTATTCTTTACAAGTTTCCATGGAAACACACACGAGTATTACAATAATTGAAATAGAGGAAAACGCAACAATTTCCTTTTACTATATACTGTAAGATATTCTCGACCTACCATTTATTAAACTTTTGTATTGTTGCCTATTCGCTGAGAGTTGTGACTTCCCAAAGTAAATCTGCTGTAAATCAGATATTTATTATTCGATTGAAATAAATTTGGTTTGATTATATTTTTGGTAAAACGTAAAAAGTGGAAAATATTTGTGTGTAAAATTTATAGCCTTTTATGATAACTTCCTTAAAACTAAAAGTAGAAAATTTGTTATTTCTCGAAGTAAAAATGCAGAGATTAAAGTTCAGGCTTTTTTTTCAACAAGGTGCATTCAAATTACTGAAAATTTTAATGGAACATTTGTACTGTACGTACTGCTTATAGCTTTCGGGAGTAACATATATGTATTTATAAAACATGTACGTACTTCAGTTAAACAAATTGTAAAAATATGAAATTTTCTAAAACTACATTTAAATAATTTAATTTCTATAACTTTTAAGTGTATAAAAACATGACAGTCCCAAAAGCCATAAGTCATGGACATACTGCACACCTTTTTGTTTGAAGTTAGTTTTAGATGATGGAAGGATTATGGAGGAAACAGTATTTTGCCGGACCTTTGTCACCTTTCAGAGAAAAAGCTACAAGACTAAATTTCGAGATTTGCAATCTGATCCCTAATTCAGGTGAATAACTAACCTAACTAATAATTACAAACTAGGTTAAAATAAATAAATCACACCAGAGCGTTGTGGAACGCTTAAGTCAGGAATTCTTTTGAAACATATAATTTATTAAAACTAGTTTTTTAATGAATATAACATGTAAACACACAGTATATTATTAAGATAATATATAGATTTCTTATTTTTAATTGTATTTAACAGAACAGAGCTATTAGCCTAAAGTGACACAATAGTAGGTAGTAAAAAGTCTTTGTAAAGTGTGAAGTAAGGGTAAAAGTATTTGCATAATAATAAACTCAAATTTATTAAAACATATAAAATAGCTACTTTAACCTAAATGTCTAAGAACATTAAGCTCTGCCTAGTGTATCTGGAACACTGAGGTGAAGTGCCATAATCTCAGCCACGTTATCGGGGACAGATGGTAAGCGACGTGACGTCTGGGTTTTATATTCCAACTCTATTTACTGGCCATTACATTCATCTTGATCTGAAATGATAGGTGTTAGGATAATTAATTATCGTTGAGTGTTTTAATGTGTACAATTTACACAGTTACGGAAGCGGGAAAACAAGGAAATATGACAAGTCTGGTCACCCTGCCAAATAGAGTGTAATCATATTATTTTAATAAATATATAAATAGGAAAATTTGGAGGATTCAACAGAGCGTATTTATTTTTGTTAGTTAGTAATATTAACAATAACCTACACACGTAGTTACTGCACTAACAGTAAACCAATACTGCAATCACCATAGCTATGATAGGAATTGTTAGATTAATGCACTGCATAGGAGGTGTAAACTGAATTTGATGGGACCACCACTCTGGTGTCCAGTAATACAAACGTATAACTATATTATCTATCCTCATTTAGATTCCCCTTCATTATTGAATTTGAATTCTAATAGCTATTTTAATTGTTGTAGAATAAATCGTAAAATGAAACTGCAACGCAGAATATACTTTTTATCAATCCCATCTCCGAAGACAACAAAATATCTTTATTCTTTGTACAGCCGGATGTCGGATCGTTAATAGTACTTGTTCTAACAAAATATTGCCATTTAAGCTTGTTTAAAATTCAATTACATAAATAACATTTGAATATTTCATATTTAGTAGAAATTTTCAATTTTAATTATGAAAAATTGTATATTATTGAAAATAAAAAAATATTTAAAAACATGAAAAATTGTAGTAACATTTGGAAACGTCATTGATACTATATTACTACTGCACAATAGTAAAATATTTCAATGCCAATTTGTTTACAGCCCATTAAGCATTGAAAAGACAATACATAGTATACTGAGAATACTAGAATATGATGCCGTAAGTTTGGCTTCAGTGGTAGTTTGTATTATTGTAGTTACACCAGCTCACAATAACAGATGGCTTATAAACTACGGAGAGTGACCAACCAGCAGGTGTGAAGATACATTGCCGGGACACCCTCAAGGTGTATTATAAGGGACTTCCCTTCACAGAAACTATTAATAACACATCCGTGAAACTACACCTCTCACTGCATAGTAAGCAGCGCACATATATTAAGTGCCACGAGGTTTCTACAGCTCACAAGACGGATGGAGCAATTAGGCTTATAAACTATGGAGAGTTAATAACAAGCAGGAGTGAAGATAGATTTCCGGGGCAACCTCAAGGTGTATTACAAGGGCTTCCCTTCACAGAAACTATTAATATTACATCCATCAAACTACACCTCTCTTTGTACAGTAAGCAGCGCACATATATTAAGTGTTACGTGGTGTTAGCAGCTCACAAGAACAGATGGAGGCAATTAGGCTTATAAACTAAAACCAGCAGTTGTGAATATAGATTGCCGGGACACCCTCAATGTATATTACAAGATACTCCTTCACAGTAACTATTAATATCAAATCATTGAGCATAGATCTATAATTTTACGAAGACTATTGAACATTTATAAAATTCAAACTAATTAGTATGTACTATGTCGGCGCTCTATGAGTCTTATTTATTTTATAGCCATAAAGTGTATGCCAGTATTTACAGAATTTGAAACATTTTTTTCTACGGGTAAATACTTAATAATAAAAAAATTGTCTGGATAATTCTTCTTTAAAAATTAATAGTTTATCATATTTCCAGTTATTTTTTTATTAAAACAGTCATATTTACACGTACTGTATATGCACGCATGTGTTATTGGAAATTTTGTATTAATTTTGATTGACCGAAGATTATTGTACACAGTTTGCTTCATGATCAGATTACAGTGAAACGATACTACAAGAAATACGAAATAAGAGGGAAATATATGAAAGATTCGAAGTGGAAAGAGTTAATAACGCTCGTTATACTAATAATACAGTTCGTTAGTTGATTTTTCTAAAAAGAAATAAAATAAAGAACAGCCAGGACATTTGTGTAAGGTTTGAAACATTTTTCAAATCCCTGAAGTGACCAATGTGAAAAGATAAAACCTTTGTTCGTTAAAATGATTTCACTTTTAATAAAAAATAAGACTTCACTCAAAAAGGTGACAGGTATCCTGGGGTTTTATCCAGAGTGACAGCGAGGTAAAAGCATTTTAATAAAATATAGGGGAACTCGGAGTGGACTGTCCATCAATCAAGAACCCGTACATCAAGTATCTAAAATCTACCACTCAGCTCTTACTATACATCCTGCAAATATCATATGCAGCATCTAGCTACCACACAATACCTAATTTAAAACGTTTAAAACGTTCGCTATATAAGTACAGATATGATTACGTGATTCAGTTTGGATGTTGATGGGGATTACAATTTTAATATTTGAACAGAGGTGCTCTCGGAAGTAATTTGCCGTCTGTTTGTGAAAGTTGGATAAGCCCTCGTAGGAGATACCACTTCTCGAAGGCACGGCAATAATGTATGGTGAAGAGGATTTGTCGAAATTTCCATGTTCTGTTTAATAATGAAGATCCTACGTCAACGGTGAAGTGGGAAAGATTATTTTTATAACGACAAGGGATGACAAAGAAAATGGGCTTTGGAGTTGCGATCATATACTTTTGGGTCTTAGCAGTGAGATGACTTAAAATGTAGGGATAAGGATTTCTTCCAATGGTCATTCCTTATTCCAAATCGCATATGGATTTGTAATCCAAATACTATTCCCCTTAATTTCATAAAATAATAAAATTTATAAATATCTATACTCACGCAGCATTTAAAGAAAGTAAATATGGGGTTATTATTACTATTTTCAGAAACATTTTAAATAAATAATAATTGTTAAATAACACGCAATTATAAATTGTTAAAATACTTAGAAATCCAAGTGAACAGTATAAAGAACAGACTCTCGTGACAGTCTGTGTGTCTTCACTACAAAACCAGTAATGCCAGATGAATTATAGTAGAGGTACTACGGAGCTCTGCTAGTTACTTCGACCATTACGATGATGGATGAGTCCTATCTGACATAACGACCTTCTCAACTTCATAACTCTTGTCAGACTTAACCCCCTAACTCACCCATTAACTTGCTTTCTCTAGACAAAATTATCATTGACGATATATCTCTGTTGAAACAAATTATTATACAATTGTAGGTTATTTAGCAGTTTAGGATTTTCTTCACGAAACTGAGATTCTCTCGACAAATAAGCTGTCCATAGAATATATTTATTTTATGTTTTTTATGTTTCAATAGCTTGAATGTTTTTAAGAAACCCTGATACATGTTTTATATTGAAAAAAAGTTATATAAGTATTTTTTTTTTAAATTTATTGTACTTTATTACAATTAATGTAATTCAACCGGTGGGAAAGAGTAAATAAAGAAAGAACGAATTGATGAAAGTTTATTTGAAGAAAAGTGAAACTGTTGTTCTTGAAAGATCAGAGAAGATAATTGTGATTTCTTGACACCAGCTTTAATTAAAACGAAATTTTTTGGATTGCCGATAAAACACCTGAAAGGGTTTTCATTGAACGTGGCAGATTAAAATCTGTTTTCCCGAAACGGAATGAACGAACTTAGTTTGATAAGAAAAAAAGAAATACACCCATAGATAATTATTAAAACTGTGAAATATTGGTAATTTAGATTTCCTTTTAAGGTATAAACCACCTTAATAAAAATAATTACTAATGGTATTGTGGATGTTATAGTTTAGTTCTATGCATTTGATACAAATTAAATAAACAATGATTTTTAATTTATAAAACATATGACATAGGTTCACGATTATAAGCTAATTATAGACCCAAACTTATCTAGTCCAGGATCTCGTACAAGCATGTTTTATTATTTCATGATTCCTTATCAAGAACCAAATCAAACTGTTTATCTTACATTTTAAAAATTCGGGGAATTGCTTATCACACTCTTAATCTTCCTTCATTACACGTGTAACAGATCATGAACCAAGTTCGTATTTGTTCTTCGTTACCAAGTGACATAGGTTTCTTCCTAGAAAGTAGTTTCGAGCAATATATTACCACCATGTCGGCCTGAAAGATATTTACTGCCTTGGGAACAAACGTTTCAAAATTACTACAGTTTTATGACACATAATATACTAAACAGAAATTTGGAACTTTTCTTGAAGGTCAAAACAACCATAAGTCCATCCAGACTAGACCTAATTATATCTACAAAATCTTTGGAATATTTTTAAGAATTCTGAAAACGAGACGCACATTTTTTTAGTTATAAATTAGTATAATACAGACTAAAATAATTTTTCACCACTTATATTTTTTACATCTATATTTTTTCAACTAGAAAAATCACAATTATCATAATTTTATATAATAAAGAAACTTTTCTGTAAAGTGTATTTCATACACGTATCGTGTGAAAATTAATCATTTCTATGATGGTGAGTGTTCAGTGAAATTCAAACAATTTCACTTAGTATAATTGAAGCCTATCTCTCTGTAGGCTTTCACAGTTTTCCTTTTTACGTCGAAGGGCTGTGAAAATTACTTTTCTGTGTTATTATTTGTGTGTTAGTTAGTTCTCAGAAAAGTTCGAGAATTAAATGACGTATGGCCTTTAAAGATTCCACGCAATATTCGCAAAGCTTCTTAGAGAGTGGTAATGATACGTACAGTAGTAGTAGAGCATTGAAGTAACATGGGGCGAAAAATGCAAACAAATCCGACTGATAATTGAGCGACAGAAAACTTGCCTGGAATGAAAACTGTCCATGACTATAATAAATGAAAAGGCAAAGACGTTTCCTTACCAAAGTACAGAACTACAAGAAACTATATGGATCAAGACTATTCAACATGCTTCCATAAGACTGAAATTGTTACTCCAAGACCTTAAAAATATGACTATGCATCTGGCTTGGAGAGGAACAAATCCACACAACTGCCGAATCTAAGATTGTACCAAATACTTACCTGTAAAAGAAAGAAACTACATTTATCTTAACCTATTTAAATTTTTCATATCATTATCAAAATCAAAATAAAATTCACTACCATTATCATAATATGATTGTTTGACACGTTTTATTTTTGATGAAAATGGGTAAGATTATATTAACCTCTCACTTTTTGTTTTTTTTAATTAAGGGTTTGAAGTTTACAAGTAAAAACTCTGCTCAAAAACCTTAACAGTTAATATTTAGTAAAGCAAAACCAAGGTTCTTAGATTCTAGCTAACACATTTGACATAATTCAATGAAAACCTCTAGTAATATTATCAAAGTATAGTGCTCATTTTATAACTAGATTGAGCTAAGACTCTTTATAATATCACATTTAAACCTCACAGAAGGACTGACTGATAATTTATTCTTTCCAATTACGTCAGAATAGCGACAGACATTGAATAGACTCTTGAAAAGTCTATTAAAACTGAAAGCTCCATCAATATTATAATTACTAATCCAACAAAATCATCTCAATTATCTGCTATTTATTCAGATCAAAATTAATTGCTTCATAGTATTATGTACGGATTAATTAATTACGAGAGGAAATCCTGAAATTTGGGTATGAATCGGTTAAATATGTTCTTTTAGAAAAGCGGCTTTTAACTACAAACAACTCAATGACGGCACTGTTCTCCTTCAATATAGATAAGCAATTTTTTGTTAACAATAAAATAACAGAATTATTTAGTACCATGCTATAAAGTAATTCAATAGAACGTTTTTACTATCTGAAATCGATTTTAATTGTCTCATGAGATATGAAGCACCGAAAATCTCGTATGAAAATTTATAGTTCTGGATGATTACATAATAAGATAGAATCGGTTCCAATTCCTGCCTCATACCTTCTTGGGAAATTGTTAAGATTACATAATTTCACTTTCCTCCTTTATTGTCAATGAGCCACGCTACTGTAATAAACCTTTCGTGATGTATAATCTTCTCATTTAATTGATTTTTTGAAAATGTTTAATTTGGTTATTGACCAAAGGACATTCGTTAAAATTGTGTTAAGATATATTTTAGATAATTACAATAATTGACAACTGGTAAAATCGGCAAGGTTTTAAATAATCCCAGCACAATATTTTAGGAAAGCAGTTTGAGACAAAATAATTAGACGTCGACTTCGAATAGAAGTGTTTCGGAGATTGAACATTATCAGTTCGAACTGTATTAAACTTAATTTCAGTCACGAATAAAAGTCCTTAAAAGTAATTAGTAGAATACAGTGCTGGCAAACTTAAAAATGATTCCAATTTGTATTCAATTCTTGTGGGAGAGTGAGAATTAAATATTTTTTGTCAAAATATTTAAGTTTTATCAATGGCAAGTCAAATGAGTTAAATTGTAAAATATTTATAAAAGTAACTAAGAGAGAAGTCAGTTAAAATAAAATACACCCATGAAAAATCAAACATTCACAGATTATGAATCTAATGCTGTACAGTGATCAAGTGTAACGAAGGTGCAAGTCCCATCACCTGGAAGTACACACAAGTACATGTTTACAGAATGGTACCTCATATAAATGAAGTACACAATGTGTTGAGGTCCGCCAGGTCTTATCTCGCCTTGCAGCACTGTGCGCTAATATACTATAGAAGCTGTCTGCTTAAGAGCGTCTTACCATTACGCTGGAAATTTTCAGACAGAAAACATCATCGGCTACGGTTGACACATTTCAGTATCACGTTATATTGGTTCGGATTACAAAATAATTATGTAACTGGATCTCTGTATGGTGATATTTTTGGAGTTCCCAAAGCTATGTTACTATTCGCTAATATCAGGCGTTTTAACACATTTGCGCAATAAATAGCAAAATAAGTGTAACGGATAAAGCATTGAATGTTTGTTTTTGTAAGACCATGACAAGTGTAAATTTCCCCATTCAAACTTGACTGTTAATTTAGTTGAGTTTAAGTTTATAATAATGGATTCATAATTATGGTCAGTTAAGACGGATACCCTGTATTTTGATCAATTTAATCTTTGTGGTTACTTTTAAGTATTATAATTATAAAAGTAACCGAAATACTCCATATCTATATCCATAACTAAGGTCTTTTTTGCATGCTGTGATGTTCAACTGAACACAGCATACCAGAAATGGAATCTGTTATTTTCTATGATTTATTACATCTTTCTTAGACATACGAGTATTATATGTCCTCAGTCCTAACCACCACTCTGTGAAAGCATCCCTATGTCGACAGGACGTGCCATACTCTACATTTAATATACTTCATAAATGCATGTAATTTAAAAATTGTTAAATAAAATAAGAAGGCTAATTTAATCAATCAATGTTGTGGGAGAATGTTGAGACGATGATAACAGTACAGAGATAGACTGGGACTAGTGGTGCGTTGAGCGATATTTAATACAGGAAGGAGGATTTGGCTCTGAATGTATTCTCTTTGTAGAAATTCCCCTACATTACAATATGAATATATATTGTATATAGAATCCTGGAATGTATATGATCCAGCTATATAGGTTTTATATAAAAACGTGTTATTCGATTTCATCTTTATTATTTGCGTACGCATAATAGTGTACATAGATTAGTGTTCATAAAGAGATTGTTTATTTAACAAACTAAAAATTGTGAAAGTAAGAAATTTTTAATTATAACTGCTTTGATAATACAAAAAAATATAAAATCTTATGATAAATTTTAACAGCCATACTATATATATATATATATTATATATAATTTCAATAAACATTGAATCGCAAAAAGTACTTGCTCCGCCGGGAGTCGAACCCGGATCTCTCACTTGCCGAGTGAATGTGCTACCATTACACCACAGAGCGCTTTCTTTATCCGATTCAATTATTTTGTATTTGGCCGTATCTGTCACATGTGTTTAAATAAGCAAACTACCATATGATCGGAAGACCAAATACCTGTCAAACGACTTTTATTTATATTAAATTGTATAAATGGCAATTGCCTTATTTAATTTCAATAAACATTGAATCGCAAAAAGTACTTGCTCCGCCGGGAGTCGAACCCGGAATATTTGTGTGTTTGTCCTTTATGGAATTGTAAACTATTTGACCGATCATTACGAAAATTTGAATGTATATGTATTTTTCCACGAAGAAGGTTTCTATGAACTCGCCTCCAGGTGGCGTTGCCAAAGATAATAGTTTTCAAAGCGCCTGCACATTATAAACTGCAATAATTACGAGCCAGTTACGAATATTTAATATCCAAACACTATTTGAAGGCGCTAAGTTATGATGTATATTTGTCTTGAAGATAAATTTCTGGTTGAACTTAAAGCTTGAGTGTTAGACCACTTTATAATAAAACACATGTACGTGTACAATGGCTATAAACATACAGATTTTCTTTATCGTGGCAACAAAGCAAACTCTACATCGGCGTTGGAAATATAATTTACTTGAGCCAGAAGTGCACATAAACGGGTAACGCTTACGAAAAGCGTGCGAAGCCGCGGGAAACAGCTAGTATATAATAAACATCTTTATTTCAGTGAAACAATTGATTACCTTGTAACAGCCCTACATCAGCTTTCCGACAGTCCCCAACGCTTACTTGCTATGAACTTCAACTTGATTTGCTTAATAACCTGAAAAGAAGAGCAATTGATGAATATACGAGAAATAAGTGATAAAAATATTAGTTTAAGGTGACACAAATTGTGAAATCAATTTTACAAATATTTGTAATATAATACAATCAAAGTTTTTAAAAAAACGAATATTTTCAGATAAATTTAAATGTCAAAGAACATTAAGCTCTGCTATTTGGAAGTATCTGGAACACCGAGGTGAAGTGCTATAATCTCAGCCACGTTATCGAGAACAGATGGTAAGCAGGGTGACGTCTGGGTTTTATGTATCAACTCTTTTTACTGGCCATTACTTTCATCTTGATCGAAATAAAACACATAACGTGTAAATTTTAGAACATTATTTTTGTAAAAGGTGTCATGTACTTTAGTACTTTAGTAAATCCGTTTCAAGCTGAGTAAAGTTTCATCTAAATATAAAAGCCTAGTTAGAAAGAAAGCAGTTTCAACAAATTTTGAGGTGATTAATAGTTATAAAGTTATCGTAACTCGACGCATACTTTTGCATTCATTTGAACTTTAAAATTTCTTTTGAATCTCATTGTCATTGCCTTTTATTCCTTTGAATTGTGAACTTTTTTGAAATATTCAGCGTTTATAGTTACGTTTATTCAAACAACTATTAGCCTAAGAATTGTAATACTTGTGGTTTTAGTTTATATAAGCTAACATGTACATTGAGTAATACAAATAGGTAACCATAACGGTCTAGGCTTACTCTTAAGACTAGGTAAAAGTGTAATCTTATTCTTCCTAATTCGAGAAATCATGATACATCTACATCTATCTCATATTCATCTTCATATTGATGTCGCATAGTAGGACTTGCGACATATTAGTGATATGAGTTTCATAATCCTTGTAGTTAGTCAGGAATGTCCAGTGTAATTTTGAAATGTATATAAATAATTGACATTGTGGTTTAGGAGTTTGTGGCTTAGTTCTGACTAACAAAGAGTCTTTTAAGTAACAATTTGTTACCATTTTACTATTCTTACTCGTTTTACTAACCATTATTCAATACCTATTCGTTTGCCAGTTTAATGTGAAATCGTCATTCAAGACGCGATTAGTGTATCTGGACTTGCCAAGCCTTGTAACACAAACACTGTTACACTAACGCAAATGAAATGCACATTAGGTAACTTTAGGCTGATGTATTTGGAGAGCTCAGTTAATTTTTTTAATGCCGTAACTAATTTGATTTTGTTGGTGTGATAACACTTTACAACACGTGTAAACTAACTGAAAAAATATATAGTCCGTAACTATAACAGGATTCGATAGTCTAACGTATTGAACTACGTTAACCTCTTCAGGAGTAATCACGGCTTAAAAAGTGATTATGTGTAACAAGTGGAGGAGTAGTTAATTTTACACTAAAATACGTCTTAAGAGTATAGTTTTCACTTTAGGCTATTTTTGTGAAATCATTTTTACATAACTATTGGATCATAAATATATCTATTTTACATTCAAAAGTTGAAAAAATCTTTAAAAATTATGTTTGAGTTGTCATTGTCACTATGGAAACCCCCTCTGTAAAGCTGAGCTAAACAGTAAAATAGGTGCGAATTGGAAAAGCTGTTTTCAATACAAAATATGAATAACATGCCGTCATCATGAATGCACCCTAGCGGAAAACCAAAGTTCTTTTTAGTGTCGCAACTTAACATAAAATAGCAACACTATTGACATAGAGACAAAGTAAGAGTTTCTATAAATGATGATTGGAGGAAATATAAACCACTATTAGTGGTTTTATTGTCTAGCCCCTCTACAAAAGAGTTGTATGGTCATTACTAGATATTTTAGGTATAATTAGTAAAAAGCAGAACAATAAACCAAACCGTAATATTTCCTGATGAAAGCGGCCCAAGACGTGATTTCTCCTCTACGGTAGATTATATTTAAACGTCTGAAGACGTGTTTACTATTTAAGCATAAAAGGAAGCACTACTTAAAGGGTTAATTAACTGAATTTAAAATAATAATAATATATAAATAATAATACTTTGTTTATAATTATACTCATTCAGATACTCTTACGTTACTTCATTTGTTGCCAGCAATATAAAAAGCAGCAAAATAAAAAAGCACAGTTTTATTTTGGATGAATCCTGTCTGCTAGGAGAAAAAAAATATCTTGTACCAATTTTTCTTGTATGTACGATATTTAGAGTGTCTCGCCGTTTAATTGCATTTAATTATCTTTTTTTAGATATCTTATAACGGAACTTTAAATGAAGATATCTTTTTCAACACTTTTGTCTAAAATAACGATAAGTGTTATTAAGTAAGAAAAATGTGAAAATAAACAATAATTTGAAACATGACAAATATTTATTACAATTTGGAAACTATATTGATATCTTTTTTTACTGCAAAATAGTGAAATGTGGAGGGTCAAAAGTTTACAATACTTACTCTAAGTACCTGAACATTATTTCGTTCTGGCGTAATCAGTATATTAAGTGTCACGTGGTTTGAGCAGCTTACAAGAACATATGGGGCAAATAGGCTTATAAACTATGGAGAGTTAATAACCGGCAGGTGTGAAGATAGATTGTCGGGGCAACCTCAAGGTGTATTACAAGAGACTTCTCTTCTCATCCATCTCTAGTTTTGTAGAGACCAATGTTCATGTATGGAATTTTATTATATTCATATTTATTATTTTGTGTGCCCATTTCTTTTATTTAATGACAGTCACACAATCAATGCCAGTTTTTGGTGAATTACAAATACTTTTTCTTAGTGCTGAAGATTTTCAATTTTAAAATTTGCTAAGTGCTCTTTCTTAGATCAATACTACTTTTCATCTTTCGTACAGTTGTTTTTTAAGCAGCTCAGAGGTAAACTTACGCTTTAAATTTTCACGTTAGTATATTTTATAATCTCCTGCTCTATAGGATTCTTCTAGTAAAGTTTCTTTTAGAATAATTTAGGACTTAGTCTCCTCATAGACGTTAATTTTCCCAACTTCCCAGGTCCAATCCAGTCTGTCAATAAATGTACAGAGCAAGATGGATTGCGAATATTGCTCTTTCTTAAATCACCATACGCTACCTCAGATTGGCTACATAGTCTACATTTGTCTTCCAGATAGTAGTGGGGGCCTATATCACATAGAGGAACAAGAGAAAAAGAGAGAGTTGCTTGAATTTAGATTTATTTCAAAGACCTACGAACCAATCTCTAGCTCACAAATGCTAGAGCACTTATCTTTGTTCACAGTAACGGTTCGACTCTCACCTCTGTTAGAGCCCATGTCCAGTCCATTTGGAGCAGTGAGAAGGCTTAATTGCTTACATTAGAATTTTTCAGTTCAACATTTGATGGGTCAGACTTGCTCAGGAAGCATATCAGGTTACATCAGGATTCCAATTGTTATCCCTCTAGGAACCCTTTGAATCGTGACACGTAACAAAGAAGGAATAGGTTGCTGAGGTCTATACTTCTTTTAAAGACCATAATTTTACTCACAAATGCCAGGAAATCACATTCTTTCCTAGATATTAATAGTTTGAGTGAGATTTATATTGTCTTAGAACAGTGAGATAGGAGTGAGTCCAAAAAGTTACGGTTTTCAAATAAACATAGTCAACCCAACATTTACTGAGGATATAGTTATAATTGTATCAGGATTCTTCTGAAAGGCCTTTGAAACACAAAAGGGAACAAATAGATGGCATATGCTAGAGATGGATTATGTCTAGCCTTCGTCATAGATGCTAAAACGTGCTTTAGTATAACGGTAGGAAATACGTCAAGGTTCTTAGCTTTCATTAAACTAAGAATCAATAGAATTAAGAATCAGCACGTTCTCCTAAAAAATATAATATAGTTACCAAACTTTACGTTGTAGTCACTGACCACTATATTCCTGATTACATGAAGACAATATTAGTCACTAAGAAAAATACAATTTTAAAAATCAAAATAAACGGACTCTAAAAACTACTTGTTCTAAAACTAAGGAAATAAAAAGTAATAACCAACTTTAATTTGAAAAAATAAAAGTTATTCAAAGCCAATAACACAAAACATTTTATAAATTGAAAAATCGCTTAAACTAAGCATAACCAACCATTAGTAAGTCACGTATTTGGTGAAATAAAGAGTAAATCGATCTTGAAATTCTATACCGATGTGGTAAATGTCAATTTTTTTAATTGAACTAATCGATATGTTACTTAGTATGTAAAATTAATTACTTACTGAATGTAGATTTGGGGCTGTGGGATATAAATGTTTGTTTATCAAGATTAAATTAGTTTCAATAAAAGATAAGACGTCACTCAAAAAAGGTGACAGGTATCCTGGGATTTCAGCACGAGCTATACAGCATAGTAAAAGCATTTTAATATGATATGGAGGCACTCGGAGTGGGCTGTCCGTCAATCTAGATTATGTCAAATGTATGTTTCCTTCCTGGCTCTTATTTTTTATCATATAAATATCATATGAAACATGAGATAACTAATTATATGTAAGCTAAATCAAGTACAGAAAATTAAGTAGTGTATATCAGTAATATATATTTAAGGCACATTTTATAATCTTAAATCCGCAATAAAATATCAAGCAATTATTTAATGGCTAAAAGCCGAATGTACCGATGGAAATTTTGAAATTAAAACTACAAGTAATTAATAATAATAACAATAATAGTAATAGTTTATTCCAGCAATAATTTCAAACTTATTAATTATAAAAAATTCTTTCGCATTTACTGCCAAATAATACCAGTCCACTACTGGCCTGTAATATAATATAATAATAGTATTAAGGTACTTAATCTAGAGTCCAGCAAACTTAAATATTTATATAAAATTGAGCCTCCGATTGTGCTATTATCTAAAACACTATTGACGTGAAATAGAACTAAAAAGTGTGTATGAATATGCAAACGTTGGATGACGACGGCTAACCGTGATTTTATTTCCATTGGTTGCTCAACCTGTTCTGAGATCAAAGTTCAGTTTTGTCTTTTGACAGCGGTTCGTCCCAACTGTGCCGAACTCTGTCATGCGTTCTGGTCAGTCAATAACACAAGTCATCAGCAATAAATATAATATTTCAAACTACCAATTACAACTTGATATCCTATTTAAATTGTGTTTTCCTGTATTTTGATGAAGCTACCTCAAGCGGCTGTGTTGTGAAAACTAATAATTGTAATTGTGTTATGGAAATTAATACAAGGTCTCGTGTCGTGGAAAATAATGCATTGTCGTTGTGTGTGTTAAGGATAACTAACCTCTAACTTGGTAAGCTAATCTAATTCTAACCTTTCCTTCTTCTTGCTGAGTGTACTAATTCTCTTGACTGTAAATCATATGCGGAATATCTTATTGTAATAATAACTGAAAACAGAATTTAAAATAGTAGTAACTCATTAGTAACAACAATAACAATAGCAGTACCAAATTAACACATATGTCACAAATAAATAGTGAAATTTAAAACACACACACATATGTATACATATATATATATATATATATATAATAGTATATATGCGTGTGTGTGTTTTTAAATGAATTGCAAGTCTTACAGGAAATTTGCATTTTATTAAAATATTAGGAGCGAGGTATTGGAAAGAAAGTTTAAAAGTTTCTTTGTTAACTTCGAGAATTATTACTTACTCTACATTGCTACGGGCAGAGTAAAAGATTTTTGTCCCGTTATTCCCGTTTCTAATAAAGAAAGTTCTTTACACCTTGTATACAAAACGATGGTGAATCGGAAATATTTTAAAATCAATGTAAAGTGAAAATTAACCGTCAGTATTTTTTTTACCTTAAATTATATTCAGGGTGTAAATTTTTATACATCTTAATATTTCAATTAAATTTTTAAACGTCCCATAGGACAATTGATTTCATACTGCATCCTAAAATGAAGTTGCTTACCACAATATTTGAAACAAATAGAACTTTCTTATTGACATGCATAATTTTTTATGGAAGTCGTTTATGTGATTTTCCCATGTTAATCTACTGTCAGAGACTGTATCTAAAGACGCAAATTTAATGTTATTGGCCTTTTATATCTGTTGACAGTTAAAATCAATATAACTGCAAATTTAATCATGACATTTTAAAGTGAACGGAAGGGCTAAAATGAATATACTTTCTTTTGTCAATATTAACTGGCCGGTTGATATTAACTGTGTCAATATCAACACTTCACAACAATTTTTAATTTTTCGTTATCATAAGCCATAATATTTACTAAACAATTTACATCAGAATAAGAGTAAAATATAGCCAAAGTTGTCAGAAAATGCTTTTCCTTTAAAATTTGTTTGTAACAAATAATTTATAAGAATTAAGAGTAAAGTTGCAGGGATAACGGAATCTAGACCAAAATGCTTTAGCCTTAATGTGTTTTCTGCTATTAGTTGTGTATAATCTACTGCTATTAACAATTTAAACAAGGAAATCGTGAAATTTTACACTAAATAAATATTAAAAGTTTTCAGTTTAGAAGAAATCTCCTTTATCTCAAGTCTCTTCATGTTTCTCAACTTATACCTAACCATTTCATTATCAATAATAAAATTATTTGTAGAGTAAATAGTCATAACATTATAGTAAATACTGAGATTGTTATTAGAATACATTAGGCTTATTAAACAGTGATCATTTAACCCAATATCAAAAATATTAAAATTATTTAAATACCTATTCCTAAACACAAGATCTAAACAGGTATTAGAATTGGTAGTAGTTCTAGTCGGAATATTAACAAGTAAAGTTAATCCACTATTATTCAGAGTACTGAGATAGTTTCGAGCTGAGCTAATAATATATAAGTTATCTAAATTGTTATTTAAATTATAGTTGATAAAATAGTTAAAAGTTTAATTATACAGTATAAACTACACAGTCTCGTGACAGTCTGTGTGTCTTCACTACAAAACCAGTAATGCCAGATGAATTATAGTAGAGGTAGTACGGAGCTCTGCTAGTTAGTTCGACCATTACGATGATGGATGAGTCTTATCTAACATATCGACCTTCTCAACTTCATAACTCTTGTCAGACTTAACCCCTTAACTTATCCATTAACTTTCTTTTCTTAGATAAAGTTATCAATGAAAATATGTCTGTTGAAACAAAAAATACTAAATAATTTTGGTTTGTTTTTCAGCTTAGGATTTTCTTTATGAAAGTAAGATTCGGAAAGAATAAACACATTTTTTCTAAAAAAAGTACTTCCATTTGTTTACGAAATACCTCTAACAAATTCCTATATTTTTTACTTTAATACAATCGTTCCAATACAATTTTATTCTGAAAAATCATTACTTAGTTAGTGTACTGAACCTAAATTGATGAGAATTACCTGAGGTATTTTGCATCGAAAATATTTATATAATGAACAAACCATTATCATGCACTATCATGCACCGCACTCATTTTTTAGACATTTTAATGGGCAATTTCAATTTAAACTCCATTTCAAATTGTGACAAAATCTTTTTTTATAGTAAGTAGCGTAACTGGAATTTAAACTCTCTCGTCAAGAAATACTTATTATAAAAATTGACGATTAATAAGGGAGAGGAGAGAACCTGAGGAGGACACTGAAATATTGTGGAGGTACCAAATTACTAAATATTATTGTAGGCTGTATCTGTGAAGGTTCCATACCTCTTTGACATTTTGACCTAAAAATCAATGGGTTATTTCGTGGATGAAAAGAAATATATGTACTAAGTTTCACGTCTCTAGATTATTTGTAGCAAGCATTGTCATACTTACGAGCAGACGGACAGACTGTCTGATTTTTTATATTTTGAATACAAAATCAAAGCCCTGTGACCAAGAGGAACACATTAACCAAATTTTCCTCCAAAAAGTCTCTAGGTCCTTTGTAAGAAGATTAATGTTAAGGCTGGTAATGAAATGATTCCAACAAGGCTCTTTCTGGTTTTTAATAATACAATATGAACACGTAATATCTACCAATTACCTATAAATTACGTATAAATAAACTTACGAGTTATGAATCACTGAAGACACTTTCACGGAAGGTGATACAACTAGTGAAGTACAAATGAAACAGCCGTACTTTGAAAATCAATTTGTAATCAATGAGATGAAATGTGGTACGGCTGGTTCTAAATCACATTTCTCGGAAATAGAAAATGATAAAATCCTCAAGAGACATTTACGGTTGTAAGAATCTCTTTAGACCACATCAACCGCGTCGTCAAAGGACCGGAATCAAGTGGAAGGAAAAGCAATTTGTCGTGTCCTGATTGCTGCCGTGTCGGAGCGGAGGTGTGAAACAGCTGACCGAACGTCCTATTGTATCACAGCAAGAATCATTAATGTTTCACAGCAGTGATATTATGTTATATTTATCTCACAAGAGTTAAAAGTTTCCTGTAGTTCTATAAACTTGTAGTGATGTAAGAGGCGTTCTTTCAAATAGCGCCCATGCAAATTGTATATGTAGTGTAATATAGGAATTCCTTATATTTGATAATGATATTGTAATAGATCCTTTAAATTTGAGTTTTCTCTGTTACATAACTAATTAATAAAATGTTACATAACATGAATATCAATCTTATATTTTTATTATTGTGATAAAATTCAAAACTTTGGTGCACACCTGTATTTCTAAAATTTATTGAAGGAACCCTTTCAGGCATTGCTTGGGGAATCCATTTATTCTAATATGATGTAGTTTGTTAAATATGTTTTGTCGTTATTGCGATTGCTGTTTTAGTGTATCGTTACATGTATATTCCCGTGAAAGCCCTACTTAACTTCACAACTTGAGACACCCGTGGGCTTTGCTGGACGACCCTCCCTAGGCACATTACTCATCTAAACTTGCCGTTCATCTTCAAACTCCAACGACCACGTACATCTTCTTCATTGTTCACCTACTTGTTATCGACTTGACTTCATTAACTACACTTCAGCACTGAACCACTCTCCCCCAGCACTAAAGTATATGCTGAAATACACTAATGCTTTGTTATCCAGCAGTCATTCGTACATTTGTTTCAGAAGCTGCTCTGAGGGAAACCACCTCGTCTTCCACGATTAAGTTCAGTTGAGTTACATGTTATGCATCTTTGTTGAGTAAAGGTAATTGTTATTATTTTATCTATTTATTATGATGGCTTTATAAAATATATTATTAAATTGATGGTAAAATAAACGAACCAAATGTCAATATTTGAAATTTTATGATAACACTTTTATAAAGGCTGTACTTCTTAATGCAGGTATTGACCGTGCAACAAAATCTTGTGAACATTTTGATGAAATAACATTTTACTCTTAGTTTTTTGCAATACCTTAGTGTCTTCAGATAAAGCAGCTGTATAATGTAGCCGAGACATATATTACTGTGGTAGCATGATATTATACATACAACGCTTCTTTTAAAAGATTTTTTATCTTGCCAGAACAGTGTTTAACACTTTACTGAGTGTGAAGGAAAATAACATGAGCTTACCTACATAGTTTAATGTAATGAGTATGTGAAATCTTATTTTAAAATTTCCTTAATTCAATAAGTAAGGAATGACGAATAAAGATTTGAAAAATCTTTATAAATGTTATACAATTTGTACTTTTGGTTGTATGTCTATATAGATTTTCTAATTCATACTTGCTTGATCGTGATTTAATAAATAATTTTGTTACAATAACAAAACAGCATATTCCAGTTTCAGATTTAAAGAATATAGTGGATTTAAATTTCTAAAATCTGTAGATTACTTATTTAAATTTCTATATGGATGGAACAGTTGGATTGTGTGCTGTTCAAAATAAATTTGTCTTAAATAAACCTTGTTTAATTTTCACATAAAATTGAATATTCTATTCAATAAATCTGGATGATTATTCTTCAGTGTCAGGATGAATTTATGAATGTCTCTTAGAATTATGAGGGTTTACCTCATATCCCATGCGACATTCCATTTGTGATAAAGCAGGGCAAGGGAGATCTGATTACAAATAGAACATGAACATAGGTTTGTTCCAATATTGACTGTACCGGAAACTCATGAATTGACGAGCGGAAATTAAATAACCCGTACCTGACCAATATTATCTATTCGATTGTTTAACCTGGTACTAAATCCATCTAACCTTCCAGAATAATTAAGAATAAGTGTTGTCTACACATTAAAAATTTCGTAAAAGTGTAAAAAAATACTATGAATGACTTACTGTCATATTTGTTTTTGTAAATATTTATACAATTTATATTTATCTAAAGACGTGTACATAGATATACGAAAATTCATAAATGGTTTGATCCATTATACCGTGATTTATTTGTTGAAGAAAACAACCAATTTCTGTGAACACACACACACACACACACACACATCATGGAAACAGATTAATGTACTATAATTTATACTATAACACCGAACTTTGTAACATAAATATACTATAACAGAGTTTATGTGATTTAGTATATTTTATACAATATAATACAACTACCATTTAAATATAGTCGTGTCAAAGAATGATTTGTAACCCTTCTTTTTTGACGTTTATTTATATTGATTCGTTTTCATACAGAAGTACCTATAGCAATAAGTAATATTTAAAATTATGTCTTATCTAAAATGTATTTCTAAGACTTTGACGATAGATTAAATGGTAGATTGGTAGAAATGTTCTTTATTTTGCTGAGTAATATTATAACAATGTTTGAATACAAAAAAAGTTGCTGGGACAAAAGGAAACACTACTGAACTAATTTTAAATTCTTGATACAAAAAAATTGTCAAAACTCGGAGTATAACTATCAGTTCTGCGTCTAAAAGCGTCTAATTGGCATTTTGAGGTGAGGAATGTCACTTTCAGTTTACTAACTAGAGTAGAAATGGTCCATCCCACAATTTAAAACGACGCTACTATTCCGACTGATTCGAAATAGTACAGTGAGCCGAATCACTGAGCCACAGCGTACTTATGTACTGTAGTACCTGAGCCGTCCGCTGTAAGGCGCTTCAGCCATTGAAGCGAACTCCGGCGGATTTATCCTGAAACTACGTGTCTTACCAGGTCGAGCCGGACCTCGCCAGCTGACGTCTCCTGCGTTGGTGTTGAGCTACTAGAGTATAATTGTAGGTGAAGAAGTAAAACATCTTAAGATATCATTAAACTAAAAATATTTTCCTCTCCAAATAAAGAAATGCCTTATTTAAGCTCCCTGTAAAAAATTACTTGTTAAAATTATTAATTTGCTGTCAAAGTGAGTGGGTGTTTGTTATGCAGAGTGCATTGCTTAATACTCTCCTGTGGTTGTAAGTAATGAACTCTATCTCCTAGCATTTATGACGCTGTGGCTACATGCTTCTGTATATTATACAAAAAATACATTCAAATAAAAGCAAATTATCGTTGTGTGGTATTGTTGAATAATACCTCTTATTTTTTTAGTTTCTCTTTTTGAAAACTTTTGTTGCTGTCTAAATAAACTATAAGCCAGTGCAAATTTTCTCATGAAACAGTATAACAGAGAGAAACAATATACAAGGCAGAGACTACTGATAAAAACGTCCTCTATTCCTAGAATTTGGCGCTGCCGTTAATCCGGGATAAAATCCTACGTTATAGATTCTCTCTCTGGCACGGTCCGATTTGAACATAAAGCTCTATGCATACAGATGGGAATTAGTACATTTCTTTAGACGTAACCCTATGGAACTGTATTAAATATTTCCCACAGATTAATTGATAAATTGATCATCTCGAATACAAAATGTCAATTTATTATTTACTATATAGTAGTAGGTATTCTAATACATTCATAACACTTAAGACAATTTAGAATATTCATCATTTGAAACCTTACATGAGAAATTTTTTTAAATGCATGTGAGGTGGTTAAGTATTCAAACTTCGGATGTAGAATTAAATAAAATTAATTAAAATTATCTTTATAGCACATTCACGTATACAGATACGCTGTCTACTTACTTCAAAAATATGTATTTGTACGACTACGAACACAAAATATTTTTAGTATAAAAAAACACAAAATTAGGCATGGAAAGTATTGTAAATTTGCAGATAATACTAATAAACTTCCATTTGATTCCTCAGTGATATACACATTTATTTTAAGTCTGAAGGGCCTGTATATGAAACCTTAAGTAAAAAAGCCTGTTGTATCTAGATTTGTGAAAGCGGCATCTCCGAAATCCACTTTGTTAACAGACGACCACACATTTTGTAACTGTAAGATGTGCACACAGGAAATTGTACACATCAGTCGCTGGCGGTAGCAATAAATGGGTGAGATAGGGATGGGGGACGAAGCTGTAATATCAGAGGTGCTCTCAGATTCGAATGTGCATTAGAACGTGTTTTGGTGGAGCAATGGTTACTTTTTACTTCCTCAGTAAATTAAAATAAGAATTTTAATTATTGTACATTAATATTTAGTTTATTAGTTAGTATATTTAGTTTTCTGTATAATTATTTGTATTTCTGGACTTTTAAATTGTGTTTATTTAAAATTTTATTTCAATTTGCATGTACATAAATGGAGCTAGTTACACATGCGATAGCTGTTTGTAATCAAGCATCCAATAACACAGAGTGGATTGACGTAAAATGTATTAGTGTAAAATTACTAAGGGTACACTTATCTATGGTGTTTTTATTTTACTTTCAAAGTTAACTTCAAAAACTGAAAATATTACCGAATCAGTTTAGATTACAGCTTTCAAATACAATACAGTTTAACTGTATTTAAAATATACTAGTTAGAAGTACACTATTCCATGTGTCGTAACAGAATAATAAGTATGTATGTGTTGGGGTAGTTAGTCAACTTTTGTTAATATATCTCATATTTGGATCTCTTATTGTTGTATTGAGTTTGTTTGCAAATATATTTATCCAGCTATTTTTTGTTAACAATACGGTCAATGTAAACGCTAACGCTCAGCCACGCAGTGACATACGAACTCAGTGTTCCACATGTAGAAATAATAGTCACGAACAATTTCAAAACTATAGCTCATGGATATGAGAATCACGCCGACAGATAGACAGCAGGCAGAAATATTGTTTTACGCAAAAGCTGAGCCAATAAAATGTCACGGAAAACAGTTCCAATGCAGTATTACATTATTACGCAAAGCTTCTGCCAAGTAAACCGTACCATCGCTGGGTAACTAGCTGTAAAATAAGCTACTTTATTCATATAAAAATTCAATATGTGGCTTAACAATACACGACTTATCCTATTACTCCATTATAAACAGTATGATAGGTTTTACTGGAATAATATTTTCATGAATCAGTAAAAGATAGATAGGAAATTCACACACATTATGGAGTTATATTGAATACTTTATTTGCACCATTGTTTCATATTAACTAAATATAATTATACTGGTGGAATTCTGGCCAAAAAACACAGAGGAGGGGGTTGGGTGAGATTCATGGATTCGACTTAATGAAACTGTCAACAGAACCAGAATTTCTCTGTAATTGTGTTCATAAACAGACGACTATGAACTAGTTATTTATACACAAATTAAACTCTAAATTTATACTGTGTAAGTTTGCCGTTTATTATAAAGTTAGCCAGTTTAGTTTATTTGCAGTTGTAGAACTTTTGGCAGCAACTTCCTCAACAAACTAGATCTGTGCTATAGAAGTTTTTAAACTAGGTACAGGATATCTCGGAGTTTTGATCACTCCACTTTAATAGTGAGAACACATCTCTCTCGGTAACATTATATACTTACAATTATTGGCAGAGCAGTAACAAAGCGTGTAGATCAGCAGAAAATGTTCTTCTGTTTGTCTGTCTGTCTATCTACACGTTGTGATATGTAAACTAATCGATGTATAAATTAAAATATATAGAACTAATTATATTCTCCGATATCATTTTGACATGCAAATGTCCACAGGATATTTCTGGAACGGATTGTGCTTAAGATTTGAAATTTTGCATTATTTGTTAGCACTATAAAAGGAGAAAATGTCTTCTTCTGTTTCCCCGTCACCTCGTCTTCTGCTGCATATCTTGAGAATAAAATGAGCTAAAGATTATAAATATTACATGAAGTTTCATTTATAAATAGGAACAGGATCAAGAATGGTGTAAAATTTGGGGTAGTTTTCGTAGATTCTAAAAAAAATCTTTTGAAGATTGTTACTCGATTTAGCAATAAATTTAATGTAAACATAGATCAGAAAGGCTTACTTTAAACTTTGAATTTTTGAAACTTTGAATATTTAAATTTTTTATTTAAACTTTGAATATTAAAGAGTGAGATTAGCAACGTATATTTAAAACCATTATAGTATCTTAAGTTACAAATAAATGGAAAATTAATATTAATATAATATCACGTTGTAGGATGGAGGATAACTCTAATGAATTAATATCATTACATAGAAAATTGCATTATAAAAACTGTTAAATATTAATAAAATTGTCTTATATTCGCTACACACCATGTGAGAAATAGAAAATCAACATATATAATGTAGATTTAAGCTCTCAACTTTTGTAATGCACGGCAAAATATTTTATATATATTCTTATTTTTTGACAGACTTTTATATTCTGTGCCAAAACGTGTGTAATTAAATTTATCAGCTTTTAAATTAGAAGTTTTATCTACTAGTTTTATCGTTTTTAACATGTTGATAAATGTATCACATTTTACACTGCAAAAATAATAATTGTAACAAATGTAATGTATATTTGAACTGATTTGTAAAAAGTTTAAAATTAACATTTTATAACCACGTAGGCTACATAAGGGCTTATGAACTTTGATGATATAACAATTGTTGTTGACAAGAAAAAGCTCAGAAGAATCTCCAGAGGAATTTTAAAGAGTATGTATTAACCATACTTAAATGCCACACGAGTCCTTTTGCTTAGGTTACAAAATTATCTACTCTACTGTCAAAATTATTTGTTGCCGGTATTTATTTAATACAGTAGGACTACAGTAGCGGAATTTAGTGAATAAGAATAAAAAATGAATCTGAGAGTGGGGATTAAGAGAAGGAATCTAAAGATACAACCTTTACGGTTCGTAATATAATGTATTACTTCAGAGTTTTTGTTATCGAAATGTGTGTAAATCGAGTTTAAGAATGACTTGAAATAAACGAATTAAAAAATCAATTGATTAATCCTTGCAGATTTTCATATCTGAATGGTTAATTGTTTAATATGTTTTGACACTAACAATGTTCTAAACTATATGTTCTAACTATATAGGTTCTTTATACTCATTACGTTATATCTTAGATAGTTTTTATTGTTTAAAGCATTACGTAGATTTGTTCAAGTCTTGCTAGAAAGAGAGGTTCGTAAAGTTTTCCGGTTATTTGTTGATTATAGGATTGGTAATATTCTTATACAAAGAAGGTATATTATTTGAAATAGAATAGTAAATTCATGAAGGACTTTCAAATTATTTCTGGTATTTTCGTGCTGTATTACATTTAATTAGATGGATATTGTGAATTTCTATTGTTTTGTTCTGAATTGATATTTTAATTACATAACGTTGCTGGTTCCTCACCCCGCTGACACACGCTTTAACTGAATCAGTAAAAACTCTTTGTTCCAAATTATATAGAGAACAGAGAAATACCCTTTCACGTTTCATATGTTTTCCGTTCCCCGCGGATATATTGGGATAGCTGATATGCGTGAGCCGAGTGATTGTTGTGACCATGAAGTACTAAATAGGCATAATCGATTTATGCGGGTGTTTATACAATGCAACTCAAACAGAATATAGCTTGCTTTGTCAATTTAATTGATATAATAACCTCTTTAATACTACTTACCATGTCATAAATATAATTAAATAGTTTATTATGGAATTAATTATTCATACGTTATCTTATCTATCTTATGTTTACTTACTCAGACTAAACTAATAGAAGTTACTTCACATTGAGTCGAAAGATTGAGTTGAAATTTTAAATATGGAACGTAGGCAATGTTTAGTTTCAGAGTGAATTCGAAAACCTAGATTATGACCATCGTCCATGTAAGCTAATAACTAAAAAATTTTTTAAACGATTCGATAATGAAATAGAGTTTAGATTTTTTGGCGAAAATTACTAAATATGACTACAGAGTTTTAGTTTTCTTGTGAAATGTCACTTGCAACAATGTTATTTACTGTATAACAAACCAAAACAGCCCTTATAGATGGTATTTGTATTCATTTAGTTTATTCATCCTGGATTTATTGGACCAAACCATCCATGAAACAAACTATTATTTGAAAATATCATAATTATTTTTGTATTTACACAGTTTAAAACAAATTGTAAAACACGTTTATTCATGTTACATCAGCATCAGCATAATAAACACCTTTTATAGTCTAGTTTTGTGACTATGATACATTCATTATTTTTTTGACTAACAGTCATGCCTAAAGCTGAGCAAAACATTATCGTTTCAATTGTAACCCTGTTTGTTTACCTTTCCATTTGAATTCCAGCAAAAAAATTGCAACTGACTGAAGTTTTTGTTTTAGGAGAAAGGTTTCTGTCACTTTAAAGGTAGAATGCGATATAAAATTGCTCTTGGCTCCAATATTATCAATAAAACAAGCATAATAAATAATATAGCATGACCAGCTTACTCCGATATTGTCCAAACATGACAAATCACTACAGCGGAGTATTGGAAGGCGCCAAAACATTAACGAAAAGGGTATTGCAGATACTGAATAGGCGGACAGACGGTCCGTCCTGTTAAAGTTTTACTTTAGTATCTCTAGCTCTTCCTAGGACCATGTAGCAGTATTATCAAGTTCTGAGTTCCTAAGACAATCATAATACATGGATGGACAACAGTAATATATGGTACATGTGAGGGGCAGAGAAGACACAGTCCGCTGGTATTGGCATGTGAGTAATTATGGTAACCACAAGGTTGCATAGACCGCAAGTTACGTGTATTAGTGGTGATGACCAGTGTGTGGGGGCTTGCTGTGGTTTCATGCAAGCCTATTGTTCATTTAATTTAAATTTGAATTAAAATTGACCTTACAATATGGTACAGTAATCTATGTGTTATGGTTCCTTCCACTTGAATATTTGTAGTCTGTGAATCCTCACGTTGACTATACACTATCAGTTGTGTAAAATTCGTCTTTAAATTTTCAATGCCACAGTGAAGCAGCGCCTAGCGATAATTAAATGAAAGACTCACACAAAAGGACTAACTGTTCATTTATGTATTTGAATTATATTTGACGAAACCCAAAACTGAAAAGACTCTTGAGAAGTAAATTATAACTTAAAGATTCATTAATAACCAAACATTAACTGAACAATGAATGGTCTGGTTGTAATCTGAGGGTAACTTGGTAGTGATTTCAACAAATATGGATACGGTTTGTTTTATTTAGTTATACAATGAGTTAACGATATTTACGGTCTGCATTATTTAATTACGTGTGTGATAAACACAAGAAAAATCTAAACCCCTCATAAAGTATAGTTAGTTTAAAAGATAATTAATTAAGTTTTTAAAGCAAAATTGAATAGATAATTATTTATTTTTTAATTTTTATGCGTATTTGTGGTAAAAATGCAGGATATTTTGTTGTATATAAAAAAATACTAAACCATGATTTAATATTTATATACTTAATAACGTATCATTAATGAATCTTACGTCTTTTTTCAGTATTTCGTCGAAAGCAAAAACGTGATAAACAATTGGAATAAAACTATGTCGGTTATCATTTCTCAAAATTTCAAGAACATGGGTACGTGGGATATACTTGTATGTAAAGAAACCAATTGCATAAATTATGAATTTGACTTATGTAGTTGATATTTTATGAAAATGTTATCTTAAAAATCTTACCTTGCTCGTCAATGGACACATTCTAATGATTTAAACTATCGAGGTCAAGGATTTTTAACTTAATAAATCATCAATTAGAACAAAACCAACTCCAGACACTATAGATTTGTTTATTTAGCAAATTAGTATTTACTTTCAATTTTCGTGTTAGAGGATAAAAGAGGATAAGAACTTTAAACTTAAGAAGGCTGTGAACAACAACATTCCTAGTGTATTCCTGTATTCCTGCCACCTTATCATTCTCCATTTGACTGAGCCACTAAAAGGACTTAAAAATAGAAACTGACCTAAAATTTGTTTTATTCACTTTAAAACTATTGCTTGTACACCCACAGTCCAACTTTCATTAGAGTCCAAGAGGCACAGAGTCAGAATTTTTCTTTTTAACGCAATTTTGGTAAAGTATCTGTGGTGAAGTATAGTATATATTTTGGGTAAAACCCAACCTATACTACTTCATCAGAACTTCCACTTTTCCGATTATAATGTTTAATAAGTGTATCTAAGAAAAGTGTTTAACTCAAATTTGCAATTGAAATCATATTTTTCTATTATGATTAGTAAATTTTATAACTAATGAAGACTGTGAACATTTTCTCGTTGTATGAACTTTAATAAATTTATCATAATATCAAAAAACAGTTAGCAAATTCAACCAAACTCCGGAGTGAAGAGCTTGCTGTTGTATATAATTGTAAAAGATTACTTTGAATTATACATTGCTTTTTTATAACCCTCATAATTGAAACATTAACTTCATTACTTATTTACTTAGTATAACTTAACTTAAACATAATCTCTGAATTGTCATATATCAATATTGTACTAGAAGCAAAACATAGCAATTTTGACATTTATAATATATAAAAAATATATTAATTTTATAATAAAAATAAAATCCAAATTAACCTTTACAAAGGAAAACATAACAGAGTTTATTTTTATTTATTTATGACAAGTATTCTAATATCTAGCATTTTTGTATAGTAGTAGTATATAAATTTTACAAAACAATTCTTTTCTGTATGATTTTCTGTTTATCCACCCGCATATAATTATTGCAAACTGCAATACTTTTATATCCTATACAACTGTATTCTTTATTGTCTTTTAGGACATACTGTTATATTATTATTATTATTTGCTTTAAAATATATAACGTATTAGGGTTTTAAATAATAACTTTCTTACCACTTCTAATCATGTACCAATAATTTCATTCTAGAAATTCAATACCTATATAACGATTTTACTTAACAAACGAAATATATTATACATTTTATCAAACAGTGTTTGCAGTTAATATTTAATTCGCTCTTAAGCTGCCTAGTGCTAATTAAAATCTGGTTAAGCAATAAAAGCTCGGATTCTAGTGTCAGGATCACTGACCTATCCTTAGCGATGGGTGACGCCAATCTATAGGACACATGGCACTATACTATTATGTAATAGTTTTAATCTTACGAAATACCTTGTAGATTACTTTTATTATTTTAAGTACTATTCTGTTAGATTGGCTTTTCTCAGCAGTTTTAATCATGTTGTGCACTTAATTTTGTTCAGATATAAACTATTATAACTAAATAACAGACACGTAATTTAGTAAAGGCCTGATTATCGAATCTTAAGATAATTGTGGAATGGTTAGTACCATTTTGTACTTTGAAAAATCCTTCTTTTCCAAAATTTTTGTTTAGTCATCGTTCAATAAGAAACACTACTAATTTTGAATACACTTTTCAACAAGGATAGACATATTTGTTTCATGAATAATGTTTTTATTTAAAACGATACTAATGCTGGACTGTATTCACCATTTCTTTGAGATCGAATGTCAGTAACGCTATAAGTAAAGAAGGAAGAAGGAGTTATATAATAGATTTAGTTCCTAACAATAATAAGTACTCTTTTGTTTGTTATCAGCAGTGATAAGCCGTGCGCGCTGCAGTCAGTTGTTTGTTTAGTTATAAGCATCAAGACAGACTAGACTCATTCAAGTTTATCAGATATGTAATTTTTGCTTGTATATTAGACGCCAAGCCACACATACTGGCAATTGTGGCAAGGCCTATTCCAAGTTCTGTACTCTTGTTTGTATACATGTATGATATTGAGGAATAAATATTCATTATTTCATTTCATTTTTCATATTAAAATATCTAACCAAATTTTACGGGCAAGGCGTTTGAAGAGGTCGTGTTAGCAGTTATATTGAAAATATTTTAAACACGTTTTCAACTTCTTTAATATTCATATTTTAGTAATGTTGAGCTAGTTGACTGATAGCATATAGTAAGTAGAGCTGTGTGCATGTCAACTCTATATACCGTTGTAAGTACACCGCAAACTCTGTAAACTCTATAACCACATCCCAAAGAAATTAAGTGCAGAAATGCTAAGGCAAATAAATAAATCTGAGCTCGTTCTAAAGTGCACAACAATACTTTATTCTCTAGTACACGTTGTTAACCGTAGTACACGTTGTTAACCGTAGTACATGTTGTTAACCGTAATAAAACCACTAACGATGTGATGTACTTGTAAACTGCTGAACCTGCATTTCTTATAAAACAGTTGGTCTTCAGATGAATTATTACTGCAAATTTGCATGCACAACTGGTCGTTTTATATTTAGAAATTTAAGTTAGTCATATTCTGTAGGTATTGAGAAGTCAAATTCAGTTGCTTGAAGAGCTTAAATACGTGATATTTTAGTTTGCTATAAATATTTTTGCAATATAAATTTTTATATCAAGTAGTTTAGAATTATTGCTTTTGTACGCATAATCTTCTCAGATATCAAAGTGTTTGGCTCTCCTAGGCTCTAAATACTGATAACCAAATTTCCCGGTATATTTTTAAGCATGTTTGTAAACAGTAATTGCAGTATTACTATTTAACTTCCATTACATATGATAAATTTGAACTGACACCTTTTAATTCATTTGAGATATCATTTATACAATGGCACAAAAATCCATTTCAGTAAACAGAAAATCTACGTGAATAACTGTAAAATATTAGTATTTCCTAATTTATTATTTTTGGATTGGAACGACTATGGTGACTGAAAGAAAGATGGGGAAATTCCACATGACTACAACCTTTTAGGTTAGAAATGCTCACAACTCATGATAGCCCATAGAAATAGACATAGAGATATCTATGTAGGGAATTATATTAGTCCTAATTTTACTGGCAACACATTAGCGAAGGCTGCGAGATATCTGTCTCTCTACAGGATATCTTTACAGTGAATTTAGCTTTCTCTTAACCATCAGCTCTGCATAGCCAACCTCAAGTTGAATGATAGTGCATATTCACCCTGGATTTGGTAAAGCATTAGCGAATTTAGTAGTAGTCTTCTGGATACATTCTCTATTTAGCTCCGAAAGATTTCAAAGTATTATAAAGAAGAGTAAATAATCTCCATAGTCATAGAAGAAATAGATTCAATTAGCACTATTGAAATATATTTTATGTATTCAGCTCAGTTAGTTCTCCAGATAATCCCCTGAATAGACTTCTCTAACGCTCAGCCTTATTCCATGGAATGAAATGCCCCATTATCGAACTAGATGCTGCCTATAGAGAAATAAAGCTGAATCCAAAATTTCCAGTCAAAAAAGTCTGTTAGTTTTTGAGATAGATTAGTGCTTCCTGACAGACAAACTTTTTTGTGTAAGAATTTATTAATACATGCAATCTCCTATTACTCTACGTAAGCTCTTTAGATTAAAGAAATGTGTCCATTACTTAGAAAATAACTTTGAACTCTTGTGAAATAATTTTATGTTTAGAATTTTAACATGCGTACATAAAATTTACCCACGGTTTTGGAGGCAATTTTCTTCTGTGAAGAAAAGACACCACGAGCATATCTTTGTATGTTACACACATTTGTATGTGATATAAAAACAGCTGACTCGACAATTATGTTGCAAAAGAATTACTTTTAAAATAGTTTTTGTATATATTTCAACCTAACTACGGATTACACTCGTGTTGTATAATTGCTTCATCTTAGTTAATGCTAAATTAACTCCTAGATTAACTAGCACAAATGACTATATATGTCTAAAAAGTAAGGATTTTGTTGTATATATGAAAATGTATTTTAATGTAGTTAATATAGCTACTATAAATGCCAAGTCAGCGCTAAAACATAGCAGACATCTTTATCTAGATAACTTGCTTAGTTAATGCAAGTTCAGCTTTGCTTGTTGGCAACAAAGTTAAACTGCCGATCTCAGAGTTATCGGAATATGTTTGTTCACTTTAGTAAGAATTCAAATCAAGGTCCGTTTAACAGAATTAATTCGGTTGTAAATAAATGATTTAAGATTTTCTTATTATAAGTTGGTTAATCGTATTTATAAACGAACAATAGAATGTCTGGTATACTGCAGAGTAAAAACTTACAACACTTGTGGTAGAGAACAGTGAGTGTTTATATAAACGTAAGCACAGCAAGCAATACTAAGGTAACATAATTGTTGATTTATTCCATTAAAGTCCAATAAAACTGCAATCATATACTCGGAATAAAGTACACATATCAATACCTAGTATATATTATAAGTAACGTTTTATATAAAGAACAAATATTTGTTGGACATTGCGATATTATTACAATATTGATTGTGTGCATTGGAATGTGTGACATCGATCTATGTATTATTTCTGAAGTCTTGCAAAAAAATAATTTGCAACAATTAGACAATGTTATAGAAATATTGCAAAATCTTTATAACAATGAAATAATTGCAAAAACAATGACAAACGTATTTGTCACCTAGGTACCAAATAATTGTGGTACTTAGTTGTCATTAATTGAGGTAATAACATTTATAAGTACCACTTTTAAACATTAAATGAAAATTTAGACTTTGCCACGTTGCTGCAAAAATAAAGTAATAATGAACTTGGTTGGGCCTGGCAGTTGCAATGTTCCTAACAATTTTACTTGGGAACTTAGTCACTTTATAAAATTTGAAAATAACTTCACCTCATGTCAAATTTGTGAAGACAAAGTAAACCTTCAATGTCCCTAAACCTTGTAAACCTTGTCTTCTTGTTTCAATGTCGACTTACACACGGGGTGTCAGCATCTTGGCTCGAAATTGCAACTGTTGTCACGAAAAGGGAGATTAGAGGACTAAAAGTGTACAACATGAATACTGGCAGTACTTTAAGATGAACCAGAACTCGCCTAAAACAAAATCTCGACGATATGAGGTAATTATTGAAACAACTTATAATTACAACAACGTGGTCTCGTCAGAAGGAGACCAAATTTTATTTGGCAAATAAAAAAAACATAAGTAAGTAACGTTATATTTATGAATTTACTTTATATTACATTAACAATAGTAGTCTCGCATGAAAGAGCTAATATACATATAATACGAAAATGTAAATTTTTCTTACGGACAAGGCGCACGATGCGGTAACCCGTGTCTGCAAAGATAATGAGAGAACACAATTATAACGCGTGCCAATTATTCTGCCAAGAATTTAGTTCCAAGAACGTCAGAGAAAGATAATGGAAACCAGTAACGAGTAACGGGGCTGCGGAATGGTTTTATAACGTAAGTTGTGTTGGAAACAGACTTTAAAATGAGTATGATTTTTCTTTGCACACACACACACACACACACACACACACACACACACACACACACACACACACACACACACACACACACAACTTAAGCGTAGGCCCTCGCTTAAACTTTCATGTACATTAATTCGTTTATGAGATGCAAAGTTTGGTACAATAACTAGTTAGTTATTAATTAGTAAACTGGCGGTTTGTATGGGTTTCTTTATATATTTACGTTTTTACTATTGAAAACGGTTTTAACTCAGATATCCTTTCAGATAGTGAATTTAGAAGTATTTAGTAATAAATAGAAACAATGCAAAATATTCTAAAAATAAGTAAAGGTGCATTTCTTTTATTTCTTTTTTATATTAATAATTCAATAATTGTTATAAACGGATGTAAATGCAGTAAAACGTAATTAAAACCCTTAATACATTTCCTTCACAACGAGAATACGCTTTATGATTTTAAAACTGCCGCTGTTAACAACGCTGTAAAATAATTAATGTATTAAGTTGGTAGCATAAATTACGTCGAATGACAGACAAAGCCTGGTTTTGTAGCTTTATTACTTCTGAGAGCTGTAAAACATCCATTATAGAGTAATAAGCTCTTCCAGAATGACGTATTCTATCTATTTAGCCCTAAATGACTATCTTCATTTAGCTTTAAATTGAATTGATGTTAGTTTTCCAGAAACTAATTGGCTCTATTTCTCGAATGTATCTGAAACCGGAGATAATATACAAGTGAAAATTGGCTGATCTTTAGCGAAGACTATCGCTTGAGAGGATGCAAACAACGTCATTTCCTTCTGTGTGTCTACGTTTCCGGCTTTCTCTACAATATTTTAAAAACTACCAGACATTTGGGTCTATATACTTGAAAGCCTAGTTGTGTAGCTTTATTTCTTCTATAATGTGTAAAAACATCCAAATTTTCATTATGGAGACATAAGCCCTTCCGGTATCACGCTTGTTCGGTAGTCTTAATGGACTATCTTCATTTAGTTTTAAATTTAGCTAGCGTTTGATAGAAACTCTTTGGCTCTTTTAATTGAAGTAAAAGTTATTGGATATAATATAACAATGATGATTGACTGTTCTTTAGCGAATTCAATCACTCGGGGGCTGAAAATAATCATTTTTATCTACCTGCATGTCTGATATCTAAAAAAAGAAAACGACCTATCGACTTAAAGGTCTGAATGTGTTTCATTTCTATATAATCAACATTGAGTTCGATGATGCTGCATGTAATTCTATGGGGTTTTTCTGAACCATGACGGAAACGAATAATCGCAGAATAAATAAATTTATTGACAGACAAAGCCCAATCATATGGCATCTTATCATGTGACCAAGGAACAAATTCATCAACACTATCTGAAATATGTCTCTAGAAAGATTGAATATTTAGACTTTCACATGTAAATTTTGTTTGAAACTTCATATTTACTTAGACAAGAATAGGTTTGTCACTGCGCATGTCAATCCAAAGAATTTAGTTGGGCAGTATTGGTCTACTACGTCCAAGTAGCCTACTGGTTCAGAGGATGAGCGTAATCTATAATTGCCTTCTTTAATAAGAATAAGCTTTTAAATGAGCGTAATACCGCATCATTTGACCAAATGCTAAAGTGGATTTGCAGACTCCTAGAATCCGAATAGTAGTTTAAATTGTACTTCGGTGTAGGTTATACTAAAGCTCAAGGTTATTTAGTGATGTCCAGATACAACCTGTGCAACGTTTTGTAAAGTGTGCGTCATTACTTTAAGAACTATATACGTGTAAATTGACATTTATACAGGGTGAATTTAAGTTAGTGTCGAAAAATGTTTTGGGTGATACTACTCAGTATTATAGACCAAAATATGAAAATAAAAAATCCCTATCTCATCTATCTTTTAACTACGACCAATTTCACTATTTTGTTAAAAAATCATGTTTTGTTGCAATAAAACTCAATTTCCTCCATTATTTTTAATGTTTTTTTAATTCTAAATCTATTTTTGAAATCTACACAAAATTGTACATGGGAATAATGGAGAAAAACTGTCTTGAAAATAAGTTTGATACAAACAAATTGCTAATAAATCAAATTCTTAAGTTTTCGGCAAAAACATTAAAAAGATATTAGACCTGAGGAATTAAATGAAGTTAATTCTGAAGAGGGGCCAATACCACAAAAAACTTGCCCATTTTGTGGGCTTTAAAATGACATAATGCAACGTTACTTTTATTTTCATCTTATACTGGTTATTAAAGAATCAGTATTGGAAAACAAGGTCTACTTAAAATATCACGGTGCCAAATAACCAGTCAAAATTGTGTTTGATTCAATAATAAATCAAACATAGGATCAACACATAAAGAACAGTTACAAAAAAGAATAATCATAAAAGAAAGTAATCTACAAATTGCTTTCAAATTGCCTGCCTCCGTTTCTAATGCAGGCTCTCGCACGCTTCCTCATGGCCCTAACCGTCACGTTCAAAGATAACTTGTTACGCACTATTTGGGCAGCTAACTCAATCCGGTTTCTTAAGTCTTCCTCAGAGTTTACAGTGGTCGAGTAAACTTCCTGTTTCATAGTCCCCCAAACAAAGAAGTCCATAGGAGATAGGTCAGGAGATCTGGCCGGCCAAGCTACAGTTCCAGCGCGACCTATCCATGTAGGGTAATTGTCCGTTGACCACTGACGCACTTCATTGCTGAAATGAGGAGGAGCACCGTCCTGTTGGAAAACTATGTTGTCCCTCTGATTGTGGTCCATATCAAGTCCATCCAGAAGTGTGGGCAAGGTATGCTGTAAAAAGTCCAAGTAAACTTCACTATTTAAGGTTCCTTGAAAAATGTGGGGACCCACAAGTTGGTTTCCGATGACTCCTGCCCATACGTTGAGATGAAAACGTCTTTGAAAGGAACTTTCTCTTGAAGCCCTGGGATTTTGTTCTGCCCAATGGTGCATGTTATGCGTGTTAAAAACACCAGCCCTAGTGAAGGTAGACTCATCGGTGTACAAAATGTTTCTCAAAAAATGATATTGTTCAATATCACTATTGAGCAGCCAGCGACAGAACTCTACTTTTGGACCAAAGTCATTTGGTTCTAACGCTTGAACCTTTGTAAAGTGATAGGGGTGGAAGTTATTTTCGTGTAAGATTCCTAACACTTTACTCTGAGAAACACCAACTTCTCTGGCAAGTTGTCGGCTGCTGACCTCAGGATTTTCTTGAACTAAATCTAGAACTCGTTCATCTAAGCCAACATCTCGAAGAACAGGACCTACCTCATTACGCTGCCTGTGAACTGTTCCTCTCTCCAACAAACGCTGATGTAGCCTCGTAAAAACTTTATCACTAGGAAATCTACGATCTGGGTACCGAGCGTGGTATTCTCTCTGAGCAGCCAGAGCATTCCCGCCACAAAAACCATATACAAAATACATCTCTGCATACTCTCTCGATGTGAAATCCATGATAGCTACGACTCAAATAACTATTTTTAAGTTTATATAGGTAAAGTCAGCTGAAAGACAAAATAAAACCTGAAACATGGGGTATTCCTTCATACTTGTGATTGTAGAGATAAGATAGTCAGGAGTAAAAACTGATAAGATATGACAATCCGGAGGCAGTCAATTTGAAAGCAATTTGTAGATTACTTACTTTTTATGATTATTCTTTTTTGTAACTGTTCTTTATGTGTTTATCCTATATTTGATTTATTATTGAATTAAACACGATTTTGACTGGTTATTTGGCACCGTGATATTTTAAGTAGACCTTGTTTTCCAATACTGATTCTTTAATAACCAGTATAAGATGAAAATAAAAGTAACGTTACATTATGTCATTTTAAAGCTCACAAAATGGGCAAGTTTTTTGTGGTATTGGCCTCTCTTCAGAATTAACTTCATTTAATTCCTCGGGTCTAATATATTTTTAATGTTTTTGCCGAAAACTTAAGAATTTGATTTATTAGCAATTTGTTTGTATCAAACTTATTTTCAAGACAGTTTTTCTCCATTATTCCCATGTAAAATTTTGTGTAGATTTCAAAAATGGATTCAGAATTAAAAAAACATTAAAAATAATGGAGGAAATTGAGTTTTATTGAAACAAAACATGATTTTTTAACAAAATAGCGAAATTGGTCGTAGTTAAAAGATAGATGGGATAGGGATTTTTTATTTTCATATTTTGGTCTATAATACTGAGTAGTATCACCCAAAAAATTTTTCGACACTAACTTAAATTCACCCTGTATATAATGGGTACATTAATTCTACAAAGAGCCTTGCAGGATTTCGTGATCATTATGTAACCATAATGTAGAATTAAGAAGAAATGAAAGAGTTGGGTAAATATTTATTGAAAGATATCAATTCGGAAGCGTCAGGTTTTTCTTAGATCTTCACAACTTTTTCAACCACATAAAGCATCGACACTCTCGATAATATATTATCCCCGACAAGTCTATTGTAAAGGTGATACATCGCCTGTTCTGTACTTGATCTATAGATCCCAACTGTGTCAATAACTCGAAATCGTATTTTTGCCTCCAACAACACACTGTCGAGACTGCGATATATGTTGTCTTTTATTGACACTGATGACGCATCATTTATTGCGTCATATTTTAGAATTTAAAGTGATTAATAATATATAAATATTGTTTATCATTTGTTAGATAATTGAGTAGTTATCAGTTGCTTACGAAAAAAAAGTTCATAGGTTTCATTATATATATATATATATATATATATATATATATATATATATATATATATATATATATATATATATATAAAGGGTGTAAATTAAGCCCAGATACACCTTTATATATTCAAAACGGATTGAATATCGATGTAAAATCTTTACCATACTCCATAAAATACTTTTTGGGAGGATAAAAAATTCCCTCCTTTTCAATGGTTGAAGAGGGTAACTTTAAATTTTCTAAGTGCAACCTCTTTATTGTGACATTAAATGTTACAGATCTATTCAATAGAAACAAATGAAATGAATAAAACTATTCTACGTCTTTCCTAGAAAACGTTACGGGCAAATAGCCCCTTACATTTTAGGGTGTAAATTAATTCTTGATACGCCTGGCTATATTCTAAACGAATTGTGATATAAATGTATATACTTCACCATTTTGATTCATATTCTTTTGTGGATTTTGGATAAAAAGTTCCCTTTTAAAAGGGGTAGAAGGATAAAATTAAGTTACTGTAAATTACAAAATTAATTTTTCAACAAAAGATTTATCGGTTTATATCCAGTATATATTAATTCGGAGTTCATGGTTTTGCGCTGCGAAATCTTCTTGGTTTTCTGATAGTAGTCTGGGAAATCGTGGGTCGTTGAGATATTTTAGTGTTAGTTTCTCTGTTTTTTCACAACGGTATATGCAAACAGGCAAAGCTGTGTTATTTAAGGTTGGTTTTTTCAAACTATTTAAGTAACATTTTACAATGCATTAGGTGTTTTAAATTTGCCACTAGTGGAATACGCAATATAAGTTAGATATATATTAAGTTTGCATTTGCTATCTGCATTACACTACTGATAGAGTATTATACAATCAATACTTAATAATCATATTATTCAGCTAATTTTTCATACTTCTGCTGTGCATATTCCAGTTCAGTCTGTGACAGCGTCAGACTTAAATGTACGATGCAGAGATAAACTCAACATTCACATTGAATCAACCCTTCCCACCATAGCTACGTTGTTTGAATGAACATCTCATGTTCTTTTGTTGATGAGGAGTATAAATACTCTGCTGGAAAATAGCCAACAGGCAAGGCGTAGAATCAAGTAGTTAGTTCATAGACAAATACAATTTGGTGTTTGAATAATTCATTAGTTTTGTACAGTTTCATTCTTGGGACCATTGTCCTGTCAACACTACAATGGCGTGGGAAATATATCGCGTAAACCCTGCCCAACTTTTATTCCACTGCTCAGCTACTCAACTATAATTAAACTTTATGGTATTAATTATAATAATTTGTAATAAGTATACTAATAATTTTATTTATTATTTGCCGGCCAAAATTATTCCTCTTACTCTTATTGCATAAATTCTAGATTATACCGTAACATGTTCTCAGTCATGTTTACAGATATGAAGACAGCGATTTGTTTTTAAATATAAAAAAAATTGTTTAAGAGGAAAAGGAACTTTTTTTATATCTTATACGAACTACAAAGGGTTTATAACGCAAGAATGCGCTGAAATCAAACCTGCTTACAAACTTTTGCCATTGGCTTTCCACTCTGTTATTTTCTTGTATTCTACAAATAAAAATGTTATATAACAAAAAAATATATGATTGTATTCGGTTTGTTTAGTAGTTTATTTATTTTGGTATTTTCTTGTCACGATAGCGGTTACCCATAAAACCAATGTTAAATATTCGCTGTCAGCCAAATACCGGACAATGATGCCTATATAGAAATGAAGCTATGACAAATTTCAAGGTCAGATTCTTTTCGAGATACTGTATGGACAGATAGATAGAAACAAAACAAAATTGGATGATTAAAATACAGTTGGGTTCGATATTTATTCAAATGTTTAACACATTACATTTTCATTTATAAAAAAAAGGAAAATAATATATATGGAATATTTTTTAATGATAAGTGAATACTAAGAGTCCTATACACGACGAAATGAAATTTAGTAACAATCACATAAATACTTTTTCGATAATGGCTGTTTCTATAATGAGGTTTATATTCGAGTCCTATGTTATTGGGATGATTTTGATTCACTGTCATAACGATTCTCATAAGCTAGCTTCATGGATATTGATTTTTAATGTGAGAATATATTAGTGTTATATACAACCTAAAAAATGTTCAGAAACAAATGCTGACAGTATTCTAAATTGAATTGTTAATTTATGGGAAAATGGTAGATTCCAAGAAGGGGTTAATGGCACTTTGTTCAAAGTTGATAATGTCTTCCGGGTATAACGAGAACAATGGAATTGTCTTAAACGTCAATGCTGTAGAGTAAATTAATTACTTTCCCTTACATTCGTTTAGAAAAAAACGATCACACTGTTTGTACTTATAATTGTATTTAGTTCTTAAAAAGTATAGTTTTAAAGTATAGAATAGTTCCCAGT
Source organism: Homalodisca vitripennis (assembly GCF_021130785.1). NCBI lineage: Eukaryota > Metazoa > Arthropoda > Insecta > Hemiptera > Cicadellidae > Homalodisca > Homalodisca vitripennis. The sequence continues at coordinate 3,621,065 of NC_060212.1, read as the reverse complement.
TTAGGTAAAAGAAGTGTGTTATTTATTATTATAAATATAATCTACCTTATTCTTACATTTATTACAAATAATAAATGTCAGTATTAGACTCTTCTGAGAAACAGAAAATTGTCAACAAATTACATTATAAGAAGATTCAATATTGTGGTAAAGCAACTCTATATTGAATTCAAGTCAAACTTATTTGACTGCATTATTATTACTTAACCTCTCCAGTGTTCTTGATAAACTCTTAAAACGTATTCGTTCTCCACAGTAGTGGCATATATATTGGCAAATGTTGAATAGTTTGCTGTTAAATAGTGACCCCACTATATATATATATATATATATATATATATATATATATATATATATATATATATATATATTTTTTTTTTATTGTAAACTCCAAATATTGAGTTTAAAATCTCTAAAACTTCAAAATATTAATTTATGTGATTTTTTACATTGTTCTATAGGTTATCAAAATAAATCAATGGTCAAAGCTTTATTTGCGACGTAAAAATATTTAATACAACTATGTTTAGAGGTATAGTTCGTACAATGCATTGTAAATTTGAAACTGTTATAATTATTTATAATGTGCAAATCATACAATCAACAATTTTTTATAAATTAAACAAGTCTGAATTATCTTTATCTTTTTTGGATAGTTACTAAACGAAATTTTTTGCAACTTAATTGAAGGTGAGTAAGCATGCAGAAGACGAGTAAGCAAGAACCAGTCAATTCATTAAACTCTTAGTCAATGAAAGCAGTTAAAGGTAGTAAAACAATATTAATGAGGTGTTAAATTAATAATTGACCTCGACAAAGTTAAGCTTTGCCTTTTGTTTGAACAACTTTCCATTTGTAAAGTTTAAATTCACGCCTTTTCTTTCAGTTCTAATTCATTAATAGCTTTCACAATGACTAACAAAACTTTCATAGCATCTGTAGTTTTATGTAATGTATTAGTAGTTGAAGTATTTTATTAATCATATTTATTATACTGGTTGTCTTAAAAGTACCACACCTCTTGTTAAATTTCTTATGAATATAAATCAAGTGATTTACTTTTGGGGCATGTTTTGGCTGCTTTGTTGGCTTTCCATTTATAGAAATTTTTGACCGCTCAAAAATGGAGTAGTTCCTGGATATGATACAAATTGTGTCCTGTGATATGGAACGTCTACACCTAATCTTGGTCAATATATCCTTTCACATATTTCACACAAACATTTTGATTTATTCCAGTGTTACAATCCTTATAATTATTCATCAGTCATTTACACACGTTACTTATGATCGGAACGGGTTACGTAGCCGGGGCAGTTACAACAGTTGAGTCCTTCAGAGAATAATCTATAGACTTTATTTAAAAGGATATGAATGACAGAATGCAGCTTGAAATTGTGACGTTTCGTTTGATACAGTAAGAGTGATTTAGTGGCCTCTAGTTATAGCCCTCATTTTTCTTTTATAATACCTTTAAAGAGAGGTTTCCGTTGGTATAAATTCCTATTTAAACATACTGACTTATCCCAAAACGACCCCATTTGGTGGTATCAAAAATTTTCGTAAGGGAAAAACTTCTCAGTTGGTAATATAAACATTTCCCAACAAATTAATTCACTTTATCTCTACTCCTAATAAAGTTACTAAGGGAGGGGAAGGACTTTTAGCACACCCGGTATATATTAGATACAACATAATTTGGAATCATTATAGTGATATCTATAGCTATTTTATTTAAGATTTATTTAATAATGGTACTAATTATTTAATAATTAGAGGTATCTAATTTTACACTATACAATTTGGTTGTTATAAAATTTTAAATTTTTTTGTTTGATAAAAGCACTACAATTTAAGTTATACTCAAAGTTATTGTAAGGCTATAAGGCAGTTAAAAAATTCACTCACTAAATATTTTGGTAAACTATTTGACAGATTAAAGCTAGATTGAGCTAAAAAAATGGACGATTCCCAATTTTAACCTTTATTCTGTTCATTAATATCCTTTTAAATCAAATCTATAAATAATTCTCTGTAGGACTCTACTGTCATGACTGCCTCAGCTACGTTAACCATCCAGACTATAAGTCCCATGTATGAATGATTGATGAATGGATGATCACAATCATCCATAAACGGACGTTTTCATTATAGGATGATTTTGTTGATGTAAGAAATCAAAATGTATGTTTTAAATATGTTAAGAAATATAGGGACCAAGATTAGGTTTAGACGTACATATTGTACCGATTGTATTAAATAGTAATTTTGGGGTAACTGGATTACCGGTGGAAGGAGTAGGCCCACAAGAATGATAAGGACTGGACAGTACAAAAAAGCCTTCTATCTGCGAGGCGCGCATTGCAGATGGGAGAGTTTGATAACGAAATTGAGTGGTGGGGTGAGGTAGACAGTTGATCTGTAGTAGTGGTAACGATATAAAGCCTTTGAAAGTGTAGAGTGTGTTTCTTGCTAATCGTCATCGAACCTGCGGGTAAGTGAACTTTTAACTGGAGTCCAGTCAATATTCATTCTTAATTATTTTGAATAATCTTGGGGGAAAAAATATTGTTAAAATTAAATTTAAGAGGAATTTAGGATCTTTTCCTTTTGATCTGTGCAATATAAAACTTGTTGGTGCAGTGAGCACATGTATATAAAATGTTATGTAAAAAATACTAAAAGAGTTTTGTGGTTGTTACAGATGCTTTCAGCAATTTAATTCTCTAACACTGAAGAATATCTTTAATATTCTATAACACTGAAGAATATCTAACATTCTCTAACACAGACAAATCTTATAATACAAATATTGTTGATATTTAAAGTAAAGTAAAGAAATTAGTAACAGAATAAAATCGGATTTTGAAGATAAATTAAAGTGAAGAATTGCCAGATCAGTTTAGAGTGTGAAAGTTTTGAATTTTGAAAATTGAATAAAAGAAAAGCCGTGAGAACTTTGTACCTCTTTTTGAGTGACGAATATATTGCAAGTTTAAACTTAAAAGACATTAAGAAGTTTTTATTTTAATTTTAAATCCTGTGATTATTTTCAAGAAGAAGTTTTATTTTAGTTTGAACTTTATAAATTTCATAAGATTTTCGTTTCCTTTTTGAACCTTCACAAAACTTAAATTTCAAAGCTAACCCCTCATGTGCCAGTAAAACGGTACAATATCTCAGGACACAACTTTTATCATACCTAGGCATATTTTTCAACTGCATTGACTTTTATAATTGCCACTCGTTAACCTTAAAACTCTAATAATATTAACTAGAAAATAAAATCTACTAGAATAAATGTTTAAACATTCCTCTGCTTAATCTTTATTACCATGAAGAGTTTGATACCTACCGAATCACATTTTTGGGCCGATGATAAACCCCAAACAAATCTTCAGTAATTTTTTAGGGGTGAAATAACAATCGTTCACAAAACACAATCGTTTAACAAACCTTTGTATGACGTATTTATATCAAAAAGCACTATCAGTATATAACTATTTAACTTATAGTCGCTATAATTAAGGGCCAAGTAATATAATGAATCTTTCACATATAGGGAACAAAGAAGAGATCTCAGAGTCTCTATTGAAAATTATAATGTCCGAAGGATACATGACGGTTGCTATGGCAACTAATGGACAGCTTATGGTAGATTACATTGTATAAAATATTGATAAACGGTGAAAAGTAGTAATACATCCTCAACACTCCTAATTTTAAATTGAAATCGGAAACATTGTATTGGAAGAATCGGTAGCTGAGTGGTCTAGGACCTCAGATTTTGATTCTGAGTTAGAGATGAGGTATATACGAATACAGACTGTGAAGGTTGCATCAGTACTTTGTTTAAAGTTTGATTTTGACGATGGAAGATATGTGAAGGAAACATATTTATCTTCATTCAGTGGTACAATACAATCAGTTACACTACGTTTCGAGTTCAGAAATCTGATCTCGTCTTCAGGTGAATGACTAAACTAATGCGTAACTAATATCTAGGTTAATGTAAACAAAATATACCATAGCGTTGTGACACGCATAAGACAGTAACAACAACATCCATGTTGTGTATGAATGCCATGCAAAATACATCTAAAACGTGTAGTTAATAAAATCTAAACTTTAATTATTAAAACTGAACTACATAATTCAGGTCACAATAGGTTTGCATTCACCGGCCAACCAAATAGAAATGACTATCAGTACTGTCAACCATGTATAGTACTGACTCTTCATCTTATTCAAGTTGGTAAATTCGACGTACAGGCCAGTTGTTTGTAAGAAGGGCAGAATGTCCCCTTAAAAGTATCATAATTTTTTAAACACATACCACCAATGTGACGCGGTGTTAACTTGTAAAATCTTCTTTTATAACGTACTTTGATGTATGCAACAGCAATTAATTTCTGCATTAGTTATTGTAAATAGCTGAGTGAAATTAATTAAAATAGTTATCCAATCTTGGCTGTTGAAAGTTATTTCAAAGATTAATATAGTGTCATTCCGAAGTACAGAGAATATAAATTTGAATTATAGGTAAGCGGGAAGGAAGATTGAAAAAGTTTAACAAACAACCTCGTGATTGGAAAGCCAGTTACAGATGAGCAACTTATTTACTACAAGAAGTTACCGCGTTCATCTCTCTAGATGATAATTCACTCCTGGAATCTACATTTGAGTAATAGATTCAAGTAATAAATGAGCTACAAATTTTAACTATAATACGGTTTGGTGTATGGGACTATAACCACTTTAAAAATAGCACCGTTTTAAACTTGTATCTCTCTTTTTCTATTTCTATTTCAACTTAAGCGTAGGCCCTCGCTTAAACTTTCATGTACATTAATTCGTTTATGAGATGCAAAGTTTGGTACAATAACTAGTTAGTTATTAATTAGTAAACTGGCGGTTTGTATGGGTTTCTTTATATATTTACGTTTTTACTATTGAAAACGGTTTTAACTCAGATATCCTTTCAGATAGTGAATTTAGAAGTATTTAGTAATAAATAGAAACAATGCAAAATATTCTAAAAATAAGTAAAGGTGCATTTCTTTTATTTCTTTTTTATATTAATAATTCAATAATTGTTATAAACGGATGTAAATGCAGTAAAACGTAATTAAAACCCTTAATACATTTCCTTCACAACGAGAATACGCTTTATGATTTTAAAACTGCCGCTGTTAACAACGCTGTAAAATAATTAATGTATTAAGTTGGTAGCATAAATTACGTCGAATGACAGACAAAGCCTGGTTTTGTAGCTTTATTACTTCTGAGAGCTGTAAAACATCCATTATAGAGTAATAAGCTCTTCCAGAATGACGTATTCTATCTATTTAGCCCTAAATGACTATCTTCATTTAGCTTTAAATTGAATTGATGTTAGTTTTCCAGAAACTAATTGGCTCTATTTCTCGAATGTATCTGAAACCGGAGATAATATACAAGTGAAAATTGGCTGATCTTTAGCGAAGACTATCGCTTGAGAGGATGCAAACAACGTCATTTCCTTCTGTGTGTCTACGTTTCCGGCTTTCTCTACAATATTTTAAAAACTACCAGACATTTGGGTCTATATACTTGAAAGCCTAGTTGTGTAGCTTTATTTCTTCTATAATGTGTAAAAACATCCAAATTTTCATTATGGAGACATAAGCCCTTCCGGTATCACGCTTGTTCGGTAGTCTTAATGGACTATCTTCATTTAGTTTTTAAATTTAGCTAGCGTTTGATAGAAACTCTTTGGCTCTTTTAATTGAAGTAAAAGTTATTGGATATAATATAACAATGATGATTGACTGTTCTTTAGCGAATTCAATCACTCGGGGGCTGAAAATAATCATTTTTATCTACCTGCATGTCTGATATCTAAAAAAAGAAAACGACCTATCGACTTAAAGGTCTGAATGTGTTTCATTTCTATATAATCAACATTGAGTTCGATGATGCTGCATGTAATTCTATGGGGTTTTTCTGAACCATGACGGAAACGAATAATCGCAGAATAAATAAATTTATTGACAGACAAAGCCCAATCATATGGCATCTTATCATGTGACCAAGGAACAAATTCATCAACACTATCTGAAATATGTCTCTAGAAAGATTGAATATTTAGACTTTCACATGTAAATTTTGTTTGAAACTTCATATTTACTTAGACAAGAATAGGTTTGTCACTGCGCATGTCAATCCAAAGAATTTAGTTGGGCAGTATTGGTCTACTACGTCCAAGTAGCCTACTGGTTCAGAGGATGAGCGTAATCTATAATTGCCTTCTTTAATAAGAATAAGCTTTTAAATGAGCGTAATACCGCATCATTTGACCAAATGCTAAAGTGGATTTGCAGACTCCTAGAATCCGAATAGTAGTTTAAATTGTACTTCGGTGTAGGTTATACTAAAGCTCAAGGTTATTTAGTGATGTCCAGATACAACCTGTGCAACGTTTTGTAAAGTGTGCGTCATTACTTTAAGAACTATATACGTGTAAATTGACATTTATACAGGGTGAATTTAAGTTAGTGTCGAAAAATGTTTTGGGTGATACTACTCAGTATTATAGACCAAAATATGAAAATAAAAAATCCCTATCTCATCTATCTTTTAACTACGACCAATTTCACTATTTTGTTAAAAAATCATGTTTTGTTGCAATAAAACTCAATTTCCTCCATTATTTTTAATGTTTTTTTAATTCTAAATCTATTTTTGAAATCTACACAAAATTGTACATGGGAATAATGGAGAAAAACTGTCTTGAAAATAAGTTTGATACAAACAAATTGCTAATAAATCAAATTCTTAAGTTTTCGGCAAAAACATTAAAAAGATATTAGACCTGAGGAATTAAATGAAGTTAATTCTGAAGAGGGGCCAATACCACAAAAAACTTGCCCATTTTGTGGGCTTTAAAATGACATAATGCAACGTTACTTTTATTTTCATCTTATACTGGTTATTAAAGAATCAGTATTGGAAAACAAGGTCTACTTAAAATATCACGGTGCCAAATAACCAGTCAAAATTGTGTTTGATTCAATAATAAATCAAACATAGGATCAACACATAAAGAACAGTTACAAAAAAGAATAATCATAAAAGAAAGTAATCTACAAATTGCTTTCAAATTGCCTGCCTCCGTTTCTAATGCAGGCTCTCGCACGCTTCCTCATGGCCCTAACCGTCACGTTCAAAGATAACTTGTTACGCACTATTTGGGCAGCTAACTCAATCCGGTTTCTTAAGTCTTCCTCAGAGTTTACAGTGGTCGAGTAAACTTCCTGTTTCATAGTCCCCCAAACAAAGAAGTCCATAGGAGATAGGTCAGGAGATCTGGCCGGCCAAGCTACAGTTCCAGCGCGACCTATCCATGTAGGGTAATTGTCCGTTGACCACTGACGCACTTCATTGCTGAAATGAGGAGGAGCACCGTCCTGTTGGAAAACTATGTTGTCCCTCTGATTGTGGTCCATATCAAGTCCATCCAGAAGTGTGGGCAAGGTATGCTGTAAAAAGTCCAAGTAAACTTCACTATTTAAGGTTCCTTGAAAAATGTGGGGACCCACAAGTTGGTTTCCGATGACTCCTGCCCATACGTTGAGATGAAAACGTCTTTGAAAGGAACTTTCTCTTGAAGCCCTGGGATTTTGTTCTGCCCAATGGTGCATGTTATGCGTGTTAAAAACACCAGCCCTAGTGAAGGTAGACTCATCGGTGTACAAAATGTTTCTCAAAAAATGATATTGTTCAATATCACTATTGAGCAGCCAGCGACAGAACTCTACTTTTGGACCAAAGTCATTTGGTTCTAACGCTTGAACCTTTGTAAAGTGATAGGGGTGGAAGTTATTTTCGTGTAAGATTCCTAACACTTTACTCTGAGAAACACCAACTTCTCTGGCAAGTTGTCGGCTGCTGACCTCAGGATTTTCTTGAACTAAATCTAGAACTCGTTCATCTAAGCCAACATCTCGAAGAACAGGACCTACCTCATTACGCTGCCTGTGAACTGTTCCTCTCTCCAACAAACGCTGATGTAGCCTCGTAAAAACTTTATCACTAGGAAATCTACGATCTGGGTACCGAGCGTGGTATTCTCTCTGAGCAGCCAGAGCATTCCCGCCACAAAAACCATATACAAAATACATCTCTGCATACTCTCTCGATGTGAAATCCATGATAGCTACGACTCAAATAACTATTTTTAAGTTTATATAGGTAAAGTCAGCTGAAAGACAAAATAAAACCTGAAACATGGGGTATTCCTTCATACTTGTGATTGTAGAGATAAGATAGTCAGGAGTAAAAACTGATAAGATATGACAATCCGGAGGCAGTCAATTTGAAAGCAATTTGTAGATTACTTACTTTTTATGATTATTCTTTTTTGTAACTGTTCTTTATGTGTTTATCCTATATTTGATTTATTATTGAATTAAACACGATTTTGACTGGTTATTTGGCACCGTGATATTTTAAGTAGACCTTGTTTTCCAATACTGATTCTTTAATAACCAGTATAAGATGAAAATAAAAGTAACGTTACATTATGTCATTTTAAAGCTCACAAAATGGGCAAGTTTTTTGTGGTATTGGCCTCTCTTCAGAATTAACTTCATTTAATTCCTCGGGTCTAATATATTTTTAATGTTTTTGCCGAAAACTTAAGAATTTGATTTATTAGCAATTTGTTTGTATCAAACTTATTTTCAAGACAGTTTTTCTCCATTATTCCCATGTAAAATTTTGTGTAGATTTCAAAAATGGATTCAGAATTAAAAAAACATTAAAAATAATGGAGGAAATTGAGTTTTATTGAAACAAAACATGATTTTTTAACAAAATAGCGAAATTGGTCGTAGTTAAAAGATAGATGGGATAGGGATTTTTTATTTTCATATTTTGGTCTATAATACTGAGTAGTATCACCCAAAAAATTTTTCGACACTAACTTAAATTCACCCTGTATATAATGGGTACATTAATTCTACAAAGAGCCTTGCAGGATTTCGTGATCATTATGTAACCATAATGTAGAATTAAGAAGAAATGAAAGAGTTGGGTAAATATTTATTGAAAGATATCAATTCGGAAGCGTCAGGTTTTTCTTAGATCTTCACAACTTTTTCAACCACATAAAGCATCGACACTCTCGATAATATATTATCCCCGACAAGTCTATTGTAAAGGTGATACATCGCCTGTTCTGTACTTGATCTATAGATCCCAACTGTGTCAATAACTCGAAATCGTATTTTTGCCTCCAACAACACACTGTCGAGACTGCGATATATGTTGTCTTTTATTGACACTGATGACGCATCATTTATTGCGTCATATTTTAGAATTTAAAGTGATTAATAATATATAAATATTGTTTATCATTTGTTAGATAATTGAGTAGTTATCAGTTGCTTACGAAAAAAAAGTTCATAGGTTTCATTATATATATATATATATATATATATATATATATATATATATATATATATATATATAAAGGGTGTAAATTAAGCCCAGATACACCTTTATATATTCAAAACGGATTGAATATCGATGTAAAATCTTTACCATACTCCATAAAATACTTTTTGGGAGGATAAAAAATTCCCTCCTTTTCAATGGTTGAAGAGGGTAACTTTAAATTTTCTAAGTGCAACCTCTTTATTGTGACATTAAATGTTACAGATCTATTCAATAGAAACAAATGAAATGAATAAAACTATTCTACGTCTTTCCTAGAAAACGTTACGGGCAAATAGCCCCTTACATTTTAGGGTGTAAATTAATTCTTGATACGCCTGGCTATATTCTAAACGAATTGTGATATAAATGTATATACTTCACCATTTTGATTCATATTCTTTTGTGGATTTTGGATAAAAAGTTCCCTTTTAAAAGGGGTAGAAGGATAAAATTAAGTTACTGTAAATTACAAAATTAATTTTTCAACAAAAGATTTATCGGTTTATATCCAGTATATATTAATTCGGAGTTCATGGTTTTGCGCTGCGAAATCTTCTTGGTTTTTCTGATAGTAGTCTGGGAAATCGTGGGTCGTTGAGATATTTTAGTGTTAGTTTCTCTGTTTTTTCACAACGGTATATGCAAACAGGCAAAGCTGTGTTATTTAAGGTTGGTTTTTTCAAACTATTTAAGTAACATTTTACAATGCATTAGGTGTTTTAAATTTGCCACTAGTGGAATACGCAATATAAGTTAGATATATATTAAGTTTGCATTTGCTATCTGCATTACACTACTGATAGAGTATTATACAATCAATACTTAATAATCATATTATTCAGCTAATTTTTCATACTTCTGCTGTGCATATTCCAGTTCAGTCTGTGACAGCGTCAGACTTAAATGTACGATGCAGAGATAAACTCAACATTCACATTGAATCAACCCTTCCCACCATAGCTACGTTGTTTGAATGAACATCTCATGTTCTTTTGTTGATGAGGAGTATAAATACTCTGCTGGAAAATAGCCAACAGGCAAGGCGTAGAATCAAGTAGTTAGTTCATAGACAAATACAATTTGGTGTTTGAATAATTCATTAGTTTTGTACAGTTTCATTCTTGGGACCATTGTCCTGTCAACACTACAATGGCGTGGGAAATATATCGCGTAAACCCTGCCCAAATTTTATTCCACTGCTCAGCTACTCAACTATAATTAAACTTTATGGTATTAATTATAATAATTTGTAATAAGTATACTAATAATTTTATTTATTATTTGCCGGCCAAAATTATTCCTCTTACTCTTATTGCATAAATTCTAGATTATACCGTAACATGTTCTCAGTCATGTTTACAGATATGAAGACAGCGATTTGTTTTTTAAATATAAAAAAAATTGTTTAAGAGGAAAAGGAACTTTTTTTATATCTTATACGAACTACAAAGGGTTTATAACGCAAGAATGCGCTGAAATCAAACCTGCTTACAAACTTTTGCCATTGGCTTTCCACTCTGTTATTTTCTTGTATTCTACAAATAAAAATGTTATATAACAAAAAAATATATGATTGTATTCGGTTTGTTTAGTAGTTTATTTATTTTGGTATTTTCTTGTCACGATAGCGGTTACCCATAAAACCAATGTTAAATATTCGCTGTCAGCCAAATACCGGACAATGATGCCTATATAGAAATGAAGCTATGACAAATTTCAAGGTCAGATTCTTTTCGAGATACTGTATGGACAGATAGATAGAAACAAAACAAAATTGGATGATTAAAATACAGTTGGGTTCGATATTTATTCAAATGTTTAACACATTACATTTTCATTTATAAAAAAAAGGAAAATAATATATATGGAATATTTTTTAATGATAAGTGAATACTAAGAGTCCTATACACGACGAAATGAAATTTAGTAACAATCACATAAATACTTTTTCGATAATGGCTGTTTCTATAATGAGGTTTATATTCGAGTCCTATGTTATTGGGATGATTTTGATTCACTGTCATAACGATTCTCATAAGCTAGCTTCATGGATATTGATTTTTAATGTGAGAATATATTAGTGTTATATACAACCTAAAAAATGTTCAGAAACAAATGCTGACAGTATTCTAAATTGAATTGTTAATTTATGGGAAAATGGTAGATTCCAAGAAGGGGTTAATGGCACTTTGTTCAAAGTTGATAATGTCTTCCGGGTATAACGAGAACAATGGAATTGTCTTAAACGTCAATGCTGTAGAGTAAATTAATTACTTTCCCTTACATTCGTTTAGAAAAAAACGATCACACTGTTTGTACTTATAATTGTATTTAGTTCTTAAAAAGTATAGTTTTAAAGTATAGAATAGTTCCCAGTTTAGGTAAAAGAAGTGTGTTATTTATTATTATAAATATAATCTACCTTATTCTTACATTTATTACAAATAATAAATGTCAGTATTAGACTCTTCTGAGAAACAGAAAATTGTCAACAAATTACATTATAAGAAGATTCAATATTGTGGTAAAGCAACTCTATATTGAATTCAAGTCAAACTTATTTGACTGCATTATTATTACTTAACCTCTCCAGTGTTCTTGATAAACTCTTAAAACGTATTCGTTCTCCACAGTAGTGGCATATATATTGGCAAATGTTGAATAGTTTGCTGTTAAATAGTAACCCCACTATATATATATATATATATATATATTTTTTTTTTATTGTAAACTCCAAATATTGAGTTTAAAATCTCTAAAACTTCAAAATATTAATTTATGTGATTTTTTTACATTGTTCTATAGGTTATCAAAATAAATCAATGGTCAAAGCTTTATTTGCGACGTAACAATATTTAATACAACTATGTTTAGAGGTATAGTTCGTACAATGCATTGTAAATTTGAAACTGTTATAATTATTTATAATGTGCAAATCATACAATCAACAATTTTTTATAAATTAAACAAGTCTGAATTATCTTTATCTTTTTTGGATAGTTACTAAACGAAATTTTTTGCAACTTAATTGAAGGTGAGTAAGCATGCAGAAGACGAGTAAGCAAGAACCAGTCAATTCATTAAACTCTTAGTCAATGAAAGCAGTTAAAGGTAGTAAAACAATATTAATGAGGTGTTAAATTAATAATTGACCTCGACAAAGTTAAGCTTTGCCTTTTGTTTGAACAACTTTCCATTTGTAAAGTTTAAATTCACGCCTTTTCTTTCAGTTCTAATTCATTAATAGCTTTCACAATGACTAACAAAACTTTCATAGCATCTGTAGTTTTATGTAATGTATTAGTAGTTGAAGTATTTTATTAATCATATTTATTATACTGGTTGTCTTAAAAGTACCACACCTCTTGTTAAATTTCTTATGAATATAAATCAAGTGATTTACTTTTGGGGCATGTTTTGGCTGCTTTGTTGGCTTTCCATTTATAGAAATTTTTGACCGCTCAAAAATGGAGTAGTTCCTGGATATGATACAAATTGTGTCCTGTGATATGGAACGTCTACACCTAATCTTGGTCAATATATCCTTTCACATATTTCACACAAACATTTTGATTTATTCCAGTGTTACAATCCTTATAATTATTCATCAGTCATTTACACACGTTACTTATGATCGGAACGGGTTACGTAGCCGGGGCAGTTACAACAGTTGAGTCCTTCAGAGAATAATCTATAGACTTTATTTAAAAGGATATGAATGACAGAATGCAGCTTGAAATTGTGACGTTTCGTTTGATACAGTAAGAGTGATTTAGTGGCCTCTAGTTATAGCCCTCATTTTTCTTTTATAATACCTTTAAAGAGAGGTTTCCGTTGGTATAAATTCCTATTTAAACATACTGACTTATCCCAAAACGACCCCATTTGGTGGTATCAAAAATTTTCGTAAGGGAAAAACTTCTCAGTTGGTAATATAAACATTTCCCAACAAATTAATTCACTTTATCTCTACTCCTAATAAAGTTACTAAGGGAGGGGAAGGACTTTTAGCACACCCGGTATATATTAGATACAACATAATTTGGAATCATTATAGTGATATCTATAGCTATTTTATTTAAGATTTATTTAATAATGGTACTAATTATTTAATAATTAGAGGTATCTAATTTTACACTATACAATTTGGTTGTTATAAATTTTAAATTTTTTTGTTTGATAAAAGCACTACAATTTAAGTTATACTCAAAGTTATTGTAAGGCTATAAGGCAGTTAAAAAATTCACTCACTAAATATTTTGGTAAACTATTTGACAGATTAAAGCTAGATTGAGCTAAAAAAATGGACGATTCCCAATTTTAACCTTTATTCTGTTCATTAATATCCTTTTAAATCAAATCTATAAATAATTCTCTGTAGGACTCTACTGTCATGACTGCCTCAGCTACGTTAACCATCCAGACTATAAGTCCCATGTATGAATGATTGATGAATGGATGATCACAATCATCCATAAACGGACGTTTTCATTATAGGATGATTTTGTTGATGTAAGAAATCAAAATGTATGTTTTAAATATGTTAAGAAATATAGGGACCAAGATTAGGTTTAGACGTACATATTGTACCGATTGTATTAAATAGTAATTTTGGGGTAACTGGATTACCGGTGGAAGGAGTAGGCCCACAAGAATGATAAGGACTGGACAGTACAAAAAAGCCTTCTATCTGCGAGGCGCGCATTGCAGATGGGAGAGTTTGATAACGAAATTGAGTGGTGGGGTGAGGTAGACAGTTGATCTGTAGTAGTGGTAACGATATAAAGCCTTTGAAAGTGTAGAGTGTGTTTCTTGCTAATCGTCATCGAACCTGCGGGTAAGTGAACTTTTAACTGGAGTCCAGTCAATATTCATTCTTAATTATTTTGAATAATCTTGGGGGAAAAAATATTGTTAAAATTAAATTTAAGAGGAATTTAGGATCTTTTCCTTTTGATCTGTGCAATATAAAACTTGTTGGTGCAGTGAGCACATGTATATAAAATGTTATGTAAAAAATACTAAAAGAGTTTTGTGGTTGTTACAGATGCTTTCAGCAATTTAATTCTCTAACACTGAAGAATATCTTTAATATTCTATAACACTGAAGAATATCTAACATTCTCTAACACAGACAAATCTTATAATACAAATATTGTTGATATTTAAAGTAAAGTAAAGAAATTAGTAACAGAATAAAATCGGATTTTGAAGATAAATTAAAGTGAAGAATTGCCAGATCAGTTTAGAGTGTGAAAGTTTTGAATTTTGAAAATTGAATAAAAGAAAAGCCGTGAGAACTTTGTACCTCTTTTTGAGTGACGAATATATTGCAAGTTTAAACTTAAAAGACATTAAGAAGTTTTTATTTTAATTTTAAATCCTGTGATTATTTTCAAGAAGAAGTTTTATTTTAGTTTGAACTTTATAAATTTCATAAGATTTTCGTTTCCTTTTTGAACCTTCACAAAACTTAAATTTCAAAGCTAACCCCTCATGTGCCAGTAAAACGGTACAATATCTCAGGACACAACTTTTATCATACCTAGGCATATTTTTCAACTGCATTGACTTTTATAATTGCCACTCGTTAACCTTAAAACTCTAATAATATTAACTAGAAAATAAAATCTACTAGAATAAATGTTTAAACATTCCTCTGCTTAATCTTTATTACCATGAAGAGTTTGATACCTACCGAATCACATTTTTGGGCCGATGATAAACCCCAAACAAATCTTCAGTAATTTTTTAGGGGTGAAATAACAATCGTTCACAAAACACAATCGTTTAACAAACCTTTGTATGACGTATTTATATCAAAAAGCACTATCAGTATATAACTATTTAACTTATAGTCGCTATAATTAAGGGCCAAGTAATATAATGAATCTTTCACATATAGGGAACAAAGAAGAGATCTCAGAGTCTCTATTGAAAATTATAATGTCCGAAGGATACATGACGGTTGCTATGGCAACTAATGGACAGCTTATGGTAGATTACATTGTATAAAATATTGATAAACGGTGAAAAGTAGTAATACATCCTCAACACTCCTAATTTTAAATTGAAATCGGAAACATTGTATTGGAAGAATCGGTAGCTGAGTGGTCTAGGACCTCAGATTTTGATTCTGAGTTAGAGATGAGGTATATACGAATACAGACTGTGAAGGTTGCATCAGTACTTTGTTTAAAGTTTGATTTTGACGATGGAAGATATGTGAAGGAAACATATTTATCTTCATTCAGTGGTACAATACAATCAGTTACACTACGTTTCGAGTTCAGAAATCTGATCTCGTCTTCAGGTGAATGACTAAACTAATGCGTAACTAATATCTAGGTTAATGTAAACAAAATATACCATAGCGTTGTGACACGCATAAGACAGTAACAACAACATCCATGTTGTGTATGAATGCCATGCAAAATACATCTAAAACGTGTAGTTAATAAAATCTAAACTTTAATTATTAAAACTGAACTACATAATACAGGTCACAATAGGTTTGCATTCACCGGCCAACCAAATAGAAATGACTATCAGTACTGTCAACCATGTATAGTACTGACTCTTCATCTTATTCAAGTTGGTAAATTCGACGTACAGGCCAGTTGTTTGTAAGAAGGGCAGAATGTCCCCTTAAAAGTATCATAATTTTTTAAACACATACCACCAATGTGACGCGGTGTTAACTTGTAAAATCTTCTTTTATAACGTACTTTGATGTATGCAACAGCAATTAATTTCTGCATTAGTTATTGTAAATAGCTGAGTGAAATTAATTAAAATAGTTATCCAATCTTGGCTGTTGAAAGTTATTTCAAAGATTAATATAGTGTCATTCCGAAGTACAGAGAATATAAATTTGAATTATAGGTAAGCGGGAAGGAAGATTGAAAAAGTTTAACAAACAACCTCGTGATTGGAAAGCCAGTTACAGATGAGCAACTTATTTACTACAAGAAGTTACCGCGTTCATCTCTCTAGATGATAATTCACTCCTGGAATCTACATTTGAGTAATAGATTCAAGTAATAAATGAGCTACAAATTTTAACTATAATACGGTTTGGTGTATGGGACTATAACCACTTTAAAAATAGCACCGTTTTAAACTTGTATCTCTCTTTTTCTATTTCTTACGTTTTTGCATTGGGATAATTATTTTAGATGTTTAGAATTATCAATAAAACTTGGACATATGGATATTATTAAATTACTTATCCACTGTAAATTTTACGAAATACTTAGAGGATAAAGCAGGTATTTTATAATACTAAGATAAAATTAGCTACATCGGGAAGGACTATACCTAATTAGTTTAATTCCTTTAACTCTTCAAATAAGATTTACTTTCAGTTAAAGGATCACATCAGTCTCTTTCGGAGTTATAAAAAACGTGTTATAAATGTTGAGGTAAAATCCTTATACATAATCAATACACACTTCAAAAACAGTTAGTCGTGAAATTAGATTGCTTCAACACATCCAACTGTACTTCAGATAAAAAAAACCAAATCTTCTTAGTATTGGTCCTGGAAAAGTGATAGATTGTATCTAGTAAGAGTTTAAAAAAAGAACTAAGAAATTATTTATTGCAATACTAGGTGTTTCCCCCGGCTTCGCACGCTTTACGTAAGCCTTGGCTAGGTATTTGCATTTCTGGTTCAAGTGCATTAAATTTATAACACCGATGTAGAGTTTGCCTTGTCACGATCAAGAAAATCTGTGTATGCATATTATATAGCCATTATACACGTACGTACATGTATTTTATTATAAAGAGGTCTAAAAGTCAAGCTTTAAGTTGAACCATATATTTATCATAAAGACAAACACATATTCTAACTTATTGCCTTCAAATAGTCTTTGGCAAATTAATATACGTATCTGTCCTCGTTATTGCAGTTTATAATGTGCAGGCGCTTTGAAAACTTTTATATTTTGCAGCGCCACCTCGTGGTGAGTTTTATAAATGAGTATAGCATATAAACCTTCTCCGTCGAAAAGTACATATACATTCAAATTTTCATATATATATATATATATATATATATAGATTAAATCAATTATCATAACATATTAGCACGTACATTGCATTAAAAATATCCTTATAACACATTTTTTGCTCATATTTAAGCCATCCATACATTTAAGATAACTGCAATATGCTTTTAATTCTGTTCCAGTTTTGATTCTGGGTTTTCTTAGGAATATAAAACAAGCGTTCAAAGGAATGTTTATTTCATGTCAAATTCTAGGCTTTTATAGGTTTCCAAAGGCGATCATGGGATATTTCATCCCTTTTGCTGGTACATTGAATATAATAATATAACAGTAAATGTTTGGTGATAAGTGGAATGCAGAGATTTGAATGTGTACTGCAGTAGTCAGTGTTGTAAGTATTTGTGAGTAGCTTATAATCATATAATATTTAATTTTATAATAAATACTATTTTTGTAACACATATACTTAAAACCTTTAGTCAGCAAAAAAATATTACTCTGACGTATTTAATGTTACAATATCATCGTTAAAAAAACACACACACTAAACATGATAAAAAAAAACAAACAACGGACACGAAAAAAAAGATGCACTTTTAAACCTAGAAAAAAGTCAATTTTTTCTTAATCCTACGAGGATTTGAATGCATTTAAATAGTATTTGGAGTTAAATTGTATTCAGGCCAACATAGCAATGGCTGGAGAAAAGGATATATATTTCTACATTACTCAATCAAAGATGATTGAATTAATAAATAATATCATATTTAATGATTATAAGTATTCTTAAACTTTATACTTTTTAAATCACATTTGATTAAAAATAGTAAATCGCAGTTAATAAATTATTAAAACCACGACACGCTACTCTTAATACTTATATAAATACTGTAACAATTCAAATAAGTATTTTCTTACGTCGAATTAAAAATAGGCCATAACTCCAACTACATATCAATTTATGGCCGTGTCGTATGATTTTTGGTTTAAATATTTTATATCTTCAGAGAAGTTAAGGAAAGTAAATAAGTCTAAATAAATAACAGAAAACCCGATTACACCTGAATAATTGGGGTCATTAACCACCGCGTTAAATAAATGTGCAATGGTTTATGTAATTAACCATACTGTACGCTAACATTTATTGATTTTAATTGATTTCATAAAGTAAGTGAGGAAAGAGACTACTTAGATTCAGAACATAGTATAAAACTATCAACACCTAATGTATTTTTAAAAGTCTCTGTTAACTGATGAAATGAAAATAATAAAGTAAAGAAATAAATATTCGTATTTACAAAATAATTGAACGCATACCTCAAATAAAATAAGTAATACCTACTTGAGAAACAGTGATCTATTCTTTCCCACAGTTACACAGTCAGAGAGTAACGTTATAGACTGTAGAAGGTTTATGTAACCGATACATTTCCCGTGCCATTGTGCAGCTGTCAGATCAACGACCGCAAAAACTGGAACTGTTCATATGTTCTAAATAATGCAGGAGCCGAATCTTATTTTTCTGTAACATATTGGACATACATTTCTTCTTATATGCGCTGGAGGTTTTCCAACTAACATTTATTTGGTTCGCTGCATACAGAAAAATATCTTTGTTTTTACCACCGTGTTGCGCTGACCAATCAGAGGAGAGTTAGATTTTTGTTCTTGTCATTTAAGAGAAAGAGAATACAAAAAAGTCTTTTGTACAAGAAAGTATTTTTTAATAGCGTAATATTATTTTGTTATTACATAATATATTTTATTTATAATAATATAAATGCATAAGTACCATTTTTGTTTCTTTTACTTTCACTCGTAAAGTACTCACCTGACCGTACTGAAATTTTACATGGACATTCTTATAGTCCATGGGATGAATATAGGGCTATTTTTATTTCTTCCGAAAATCCCTCCGGGCTACGCCCCACTGGTTCTTAACACTTCAGTGGAGGCTATATCCTGTGATGACTGGATTAGTTTTTTGACACTGTTATGAGACGTAGAACACCCATATGATCTGCATAAGGGTGAGTCTGCATATTTTGTAATTCTATTAAAAGTTTGTTATTGACTAGGTCACGAAAATCCCGATCCCAGAAGTTCAATACTGACAGTAAGAGCATCATATTCACCGTAAACTATCTCATGTCATGGGCGTGGTCTTCTATGAGTACACCACTCCTAATTAAAACATACGCTTACGAGAGACCACCACTGCGCCTTTTCAAAGGTAATTTATGATTTTTTCTATTGGGAAAAGACGATCAATGAGAGTCTGATGTATTAGATAATACATTTCTATTGAGTGTTATGCCTTTGATGTTATTAGTTACACATAACTAAATCATTCATATAGACGATGTCTGTTGGAGGAGGATTAATGCAGGTCTGAATGATAAGCTAAAGTTCATCTTCCGGAGGAAATACCGTATACTAGATTGCAGCGTCTGGTATCTGTCGCCGTCTCAGACTTGCCTCCTGGAATATACAGTCATGTTCGTTTGAAGCTATCCAAAGAAAGCCGGCGATGGAAAAACTCAAAAATAATTTTATTTTGTTTCTAAATTAGATACACCTATGAATAAGTAAAGTGGCAGTCTCATTGTCTCAGCAGGTGCACAATTGAGTGAATTACGATGTTTCTGACACAATCTCTAAGTACGGCAGAAAATCCGAGTTTTCTACACATAACCTAGCTATGGTAGGAAGGGTTGATTCAATTTGAATGTTGAGTTTAGCTCCAGTCCACCTTCCTTTTATTGCAGCATCTGGTATCTGACGCTGTTCCAGACTTGACTTCTGGAATCTGGAGTTATGTTTGTCTGAAGAGATCCAAAGAAATTTGTCGACGAAAATGCTCAAAACGTACCTTTAAATCGTGTTGTCATCAAAAGCACTTAGTAATAGGTAGAGAAACAGTCTCATTGTCTGATCAGGTGAAGAATTGAGTATTACGATATTTCTAACATGATCTCTAATTGAGGTAGTTCTGAGTCCGGCGCTAAGGCTTCATCACTACCATGGGCTTCCAATAAAAACTTTTAAGAAAAACAACAATCATCTCTGTTAGTATTTAATGAAGTGTCAAGTTCTGAGATAGTGCTAACGTGACGATTACATAATTTATTTTCCACCAGTTAGAAGCCCTGTATTTGGAGAGCGGACAATCGTTCTGATTCGATTTAGCTGACCCGGACCCACGCATCAATTCATCTCTTTCTACTCCATCAACCGTGGGGAGGGGGTGAGAGAGTGGGAGACACAATTCATGTCGTGGTAAAATGTGCCAACACTGCACCGTATCTCAGAGCACAGAATGCGTCCAATCACTGTTTTTTGTAGTGGTTGAGTTTATAGCATTAGATGGGTTATTTATTGTGCAACTATTCAATCAAAAGTTATGCAAAAATTTCTAGCGAGAATTTACTGAAATTTGTGAAGTAAATCAAAACCTTCCTTACGTATTTTGTATTCTGAACCTAGCTTTGAAGTAAAGTGTTAACTTCGTGATCATTTTCAGTCTTCTACTTAGAGAACAAAAATTTAAATACAGTTTTTATTTTGATAGATACTCTAATTATGTCCTAATACCAAAAAGAAAGATCTACAAAATGTATATTCAATGGTGTAAATACATCATTTATATAAACGTTAAACCGGTGATATTATATGGCGAACCTCTTGTTGAAATTTATAATAACAAGGATATACCATATTGTTTAATTTATATCTTAAACAAGATTTATAAATAAAGAGAGCATTATACTTGTATAAATAGTCAGAGAAATATCTTAACAAGATAAAGCATCGACACTTCGATAATATATTTTTCCTCGGCAAGTTCCCGACAAGTGTATTGTAAAGGTGATACATCGCCTGTTCTGTACTTGGTCTATAGATCCCTACTGTGTCAATAACGTATGCCTCAAACAACAAACTGAAATATATGTACGCTTTTCTTTATTGTTTATTAAAACGACTAAGTATGGGTGTGTGGTTTAAAAGCTATTATTTAAGTATGGATGGCATTTCACAAATTTAAATCCTCTTGATACCTAATGTGAAATTTTGTTGCACATAGAATATCTTGAAACACGATCTAAATGGATTCGAACTAGATGAACTTTGCATTTATCATTTTACACATAGTTGTTTCACTCTTACAAACAAAAGGGTGTATGATTATTTTTAGTACACAATCTGTGGTTTATTTATTTAAAAGAATGATATATATGATTCGTCTCCCAAAGAGGATACTTTTACTGCATATTTAATGGAGACTTATCTATAAGTTAACATAATTTTAAAAACTGTATATGTTTCGCTCTGATAGGTCACAAAGTACCAAATTTCTGACATAAGTTGTCACAGCATCTTTGTTTTAAGCTGAAAAGCCACTGACAAGCAAAGCCAGAGGTTTATACAAACAACAACTCCCGGCACAATCCACCCCTGCTAGGCACTTCCCATGTAAATATATACTTTTGATTCTCAATTTATATTAATACAAGCTGTCACAGCGTCTGTGTTTTAAGCTGAAAAGCCACTGACAAGCAAAGCCAGAGGTTTATAACAAATAACAACTCCCCTCCCGGCACAATCTACCCCTGCCAGGCACTTCCCATGTAAATATATACGTTTGATTCTCAATGTATATCAGTACAGGCTAGAGACCTTTCAGCTGATGTTATAAATGAGTTTTGTATAAATGAGAATCTGTACAATAACAAGGTATAATTGAAATTTAGCAATGCAATTTGTATACATATGTACGTACTTTCTTAATATAAATACAACTCATCCATGCGTATCCATGCTTACACTAGAAACTAATAGTAGGATGAGATCAAGTAACGTTATAAACTCAGTAAAGAAGTAGTAAGCTGGAGAGCTGAAGCGATAAAGATGGAGTGACAGCTTCTCTGTCAGCAAGGGTTTCCACTCTAGTGACTATATTCACATTCGACGTTTCACATATAGTTCAGCTGAACTAAAAAAAACAATGGAAACATAGCAATTATGTACTAATACAGAAAATATAACATACAAATATGAGATTCAATAAAACATCGCAATAATTGCTGCCAACATCTAAATATCACGCTTAGTGGGCAACAATCCACACAACCAAATGGTCAGTTTAGACAAATTGGCAAAGGCTACGCAATTAACAAATATCAGTTTATGGGGCCAGAATTAATTTCTATACTTTTAGAAATATGAGTTACCGAATAATATATTTCGGATAGATCTAATTATACCGCATGAATTTCCAAGATAACCACTTTGTTAAAGCATGTGAATATTGAATCTAAAAGTTATTGGATCTGTACAACAAGCAGTGATAATTAACAAAAATAAAATTTTTTTTATTCTTGTCCAATGCTGTATCTAAACAATCACATTGTATTGACTCGCATTGTATGTTATACATTCTGTATTAGTACGTAATTACTATGTTTCTATTACTCTTTTAGTTTATCTAAACTTTTTGTGAAACATAGTGGCTTAGCGTGATCTTGTTGCCATGTCGGTTATAAAATAGAACGTGATATTACATCAGTCCTGATATTTTCGTTTCACATATGAGAAATTAAGTGCTAAATATGTTCATGGAGCTATATTTATAACTGCAATAAGCACTCGCCAGCACTTCGTGGAGATGCAACTTTTACGTCTCACGTATATAAATCGTTATTTACGAGGAGGATATTTCCATCGCTACTTTACGCTACTTTAGTGCGACGGTGATCCCTTTTGTCACAGCTCCAAGAAAATTGTTGGATATCTCTCGTACTTATAGCTACTATTTCTGTAATATCAAATTAGTGAAAATATCTTACTAATTACGAATTAAATCTTTAAATCGTTCACAATAATACATTATACCAGTATGAAGTATAATCATAGATTTATTCAAATTAATACGACTATTTGAAAGGATACATCATATTAGAAAGCATCGGATTCCCAAATTCGGAGAAAGCGTCTTCCAAAGAGAGTTTTGTAACTATATACGTTCCTTTGATATTATACATATAGGTATGAAGAAGCCAACCTGTTCCTCAGAAGATAAGACTTGTGTTGAAGCACCAGGTTTCATGGGGCAAGGAAATCATGGACAGCAGTTTTGTCTAAGTACAGAGAACTATGACACGAATTCTGTTAGTTATGATTATAGTTCCAGCAACGAATTGCACTGCCTTTTATTTAGCACTCAACACATCTTTGGAACAGACGCAGCCAACCAAATGTTACTTTTAAAGACCACGTCAAAGACGTCTATTCGTTGAATAAAGTGCATTGATTTAAATATAGTTTCATATCCCAGCTGAATTAAATAGCAACATTATTTCCAATGCAGTGAACAGTTAATTTATGAGAAAGGGAAGTAACAAATGAACAGCCTATTGGCATAGTTCCTAACTTCATTGGTGCTTGCCGGAAATAATGTTGCACAATTGGATTCTCCGAAACGTTACTGTTGTAAGAGCGGACAAATTACTTTAATTCCCTTAAGGAGGACTAATTCTTTGTACTTTCGAGACAACGGCAATGAATTTACTTTTCCAAGAGTAATAGGCTTCGCGAACGCTCAGCCAATCAGCAAGATTGTTTAATGTTCTTAAGTATATTTTTAGTTGCTGTGTGTATCCAAAGTTAAGTAATATTGCTATATCTTCATTGTCATGTTTTCTTAGTCATTAGGCCTACGCGGCCTGTGCCATAACCAACATCGATGTTTTCGGCGCAAACTGGGAGGCTGAAATATTTTAAGGAGATAGTATTGTGTAAAAACTATTTCAATAAAATTCTTTATGCTAGTTA
Source organism: Homalodisca vitripennis (assembly GCF_021130785.1). Taxonomy (NCBI): domain Eukaryota; kingdom Metazoa; phylum Arthropoda; class Insecta; order Hemiptera; family Cicadellidae; genus Homalodisca; species Homalodisca vitripennis. The sequence continues at coordinate 3,596,739 of NC_060212.1, read as the reverse complement.
CGTCACGTTTTTGTAATGTTTTTCATAGATATCATTTTTGACGAGCAATGGATTATATTGACATAGTGATTATGCAATATAAAATGTTGATCTGACGTCTCGTGTTTAAATTTGAAATTTCGAAGCTGAACCTGTTCATGAATAAGTATTAAATATTTATTTCATATCTAGGCTAGTTGAAACAATTAAAACTCTTCCTGCATAGTATATTTCCACGCAAAGGAAATATATCACAATAAAAATTCAAATAAATGATTAAGTGTTTTACCTGTAATTTGAGTAAATTAAAAAAACTCATTAAGTTTATTCTAAATTTTTGGATGTAATTATAGATTATAAAAAGTAAATAGCTGAAATTACAATATTTATTCAATACCCCATCCAGTTTTATATCCTTCTAATTCCCCAAAGCATATATTTTGGCCTCTGATACACGTGAGCTGAATATGCTAATGTGTTCATGCAGTAGTACTAAATTCATATGATCGATTTGGTAGTGCGAGTTTCTAAGTACTTGAAGCAGTCAAATAGTTTTAAAGCGTTATGCAGTGATAAAAAAATGTCTTATAAAGTTAATTCGTCAATTTTTAAGATAAGTATGGAAATTCTATTGATATGTAGTATTTTATGTTCAGATACATATTTTACCTTTTGTAACATCAAATGACGAGTGAAATGTACACAATGATTAAATGTGTTATTTTAACTGCGAACGTTTAGAGTTTACTGCAAGCTTTACACTTATATATGGAAAATTTCCATAACAAAGGTCTTTTTGCAGTCATGCTGTGATGTGTAATTGAACACAGCATATCAGAAATGGAATCTGTTATTTTCTATGATTTATTCCATTTTTCTTAGACATATATCCACCACTCTGTGAAGCAATCCCTATGACAACAGGACATGTTATACTCTACATTTAATATACTCCATATATGTATGTAATTTAAAAATTGTGAATTAAAGTAAGAAGGCCAATTTAATCAATCAATCATGTTGTGAGAGAATGTTCAAACGATGATAACAGTAGAGAAATAGACTGGGACTAGTGGTGCGTTGAACGATATTTAATACAGGAGGATTTGACGCTGAATGTATTCTCTTTGTAGAAATCCCCCTACATTCACTTCCTTGAAGGAATGTGATCCATCTATATAGGTTGATATAAAAATGCTTTATTTGATTTCATCTTTATTATTTGTGTATGCATAATAGTGTAAATAGATTAGTGTTCATAAATTGATTGTTTAATTAACAGACTAAAAATTTTGAAACTAAGAATTTTTAACTATTGCTGCTTTGATAATACAAAAAATATAAAATATTATGCTAAATTTTGAACAACCATACTATATATATATTGTATAATAATAAGTTTACGTGTTGATTAGCGGGTTAGAAATAATACGTTTATAACAGTGCCATTAACTTAAAGTTTAATGATTAAAATGTACAAAGAAATTTTGACTAGGTAATACTTACTTAACATATAAATTATGCTAATTGATTGATTTACGATTTAAAACCATTGAAATAAAGCATTTGTTAAGTAAAAACCAAACGGAAATTGGTTCTAAAATAAATAAGGTTGAGCATTTAAGCAATTTCAATAGAAATGAAAACCAAGAAGAGTAATAAAGCAATAAAGACAACAGCCGGCTTTGCGTGTAATTCAATCAGTGGTTCGTTGTATTTTCTTTCCGTATGACCTAATCTGCTGTGCATTGTTTCTTACGAATGGATATATTCCAACACGTTTTTTAAAGTGATGTATACAGTATTATATGTAAGTATCTCAATAACAGGTAGTTTTTCACATAACAAATTAGACAGTAAACAAATATGGATCTTGTGCAAAAAGTTCCAAAAATTTTTTTCAAAGCTTAGTTCAAAAATATCACACTATTCTAACAGAGATTAATTTTTTTATTAATTTTATTAAATTTAATCACTGTTAAATTTAAGAGTGAGTGTCATAGGATAATAAATAGGCTAGTTGTTTCAGATGTAACCTATAAGTAAAATTATATTTTTTGAAACAGTGAAACATGAACATTATTAAACAAAGGTTTTCAATTTCATAGAACTAATCGTTTTTACAGAATAATAGGCTAAACTAAATTTTTAACCAATTTCCACCTTTATGGATGGTTGATACTTATAAAAGTGCTTTTGTTATTTTAGAGAGGTCACATTTAATTTTATTAAGTGATTAAGTTTAAGGAAAAAATATATATTTCATTTAGGGTTTGGAGACATGTTAGAACTGTTTCAAAGCCCTCTTCCACTGAACTTCAAAACAATGGTGGTGTGCAACGGTATTTTTTTTATTTTAAACAATTTTGTCTATTAATAGTATAAGGCATATGAGAGTCAAACGTCATCTTTATGTGATTTTTGGGAACATGAAAAATATTTAGTTGTTCCAGGCAACACTTTAAACTCCTTTGTAAGTTTAATGTTCATGGAAGTGCTTTATACTTATATAGTGGGGAACATATGAGACATACGTGTTTTAAGTTATAACTTTCAGTGATATCGGGAAGTTTTACTATTAGTGATAAGAAAGTGAGTGAGGGAGGCCTTTTCTTTTCATAGGTTGATCGTTCCTTTAGAATAAGAACCCAGTTCTCTAATTAGTCGAGCAAATATGTCAATCAACACACCACAGATCCCTCGCATAATGAAAATGAGTAATGTTCCTTTTATGCTGTTACTTTCCTGCATCAATTTAATCAATCAAAATAACTTATACAATTCATTACTTACTGTTTTATTTAGTAATTTTCTCGAAAGGACTCTTTAAAATGCAAATTAATGCAGAAGACTTTTAAATCATTCCCAGTCTATCCCTCCATTCAAAATCCTTGAAAGCAGCTCAAGTCAGAACAATAATATTAATGAGGTGTTAAATTGGTAATTGACTTCAGAGAAGTTCGCCTTGACTTTTGTTCGAATAACTTTCCATTTGCAAAGTTCAAATTTACGAAGATAACGCTTTTTGTTGCAGTTCTAATACTTAATGGCTCTCACAACTGGCTTATAAAGGTTTTACAAAATTAAAACTTAGATTTAATGCATCTTTAATAACATTATTTTAGTTATAATGTTTAATAATAGTTTTAGACTTGGAAATCAGTAGAGTTCACTCGTTCTAAAGATGAAAATTTATAAAATAATTAACTTATGACAAGTTGTATCTATTTCAAAATTATAACCTATTCTTGTCTTAGTAATAATTAGGGTATATCTGCAACAAAAATATGTTCCCATACAGATAAATACCACGTTCAACAATTTCGAGAGTACTGAAAATGGTAAAAATCAGTTGCCACTGACTAGTTATCCTTAGCTATCTTAATGTGGCCTCTATTTTAGTCCAGTTTATGATAACTAGAGTTAGTTTAAAGTACTTATCAAATAAATAATGTGAACAGGATTGCCACAATACATGTGTTGTATGATTCTACAAAGTTTATCACAGTGTTTAATGTGACTAGTTCATTTGATCTTTCATGTTATATTAAAATATGAATCTGTAAAAAATAAAACCCATAGTTGTCTCTTCCGACCAAGTGACAGAATAAATTGATAACGAATGACATGATCTGCAAATAAAAAGTGAACTTCAAAATCGCAATCTGTCTGCCCTTGGTAGAACGCTGATTTGTGAGAAAGGGTTACCAGACTGTTTACACTATTTTTTAACTTTCTTCGCTGAGTTTGCATTCAGGATTATAAATCCGTAGCTCATTTAATACAACTCAAATAAAAAAGGGGTTGACACTAAAATAAAACATTATAAAACTAATTTTTGTAGAATCATTTAGTTTTTTTTTAGAACGTTTATAACTGATGTGAAACCCAACTAATTGAATAAAAATCTTAGTATTATGCAAAACGTAATTTCATCATATCTTAATACATTAAATACTTTGACTTTTATTCAATTAGTTGGGTTTCACATCAGTTATAAACGTTTAAACACCAAGTCACTATAAATTGATGACGTATGTGTTAGGATAGTTCGGCAGCATGTATTGATACGTTACATATGTGTATTCTCTTTTTTTACAAACTTATTTACCTACCTTTTTTATTTTACATAGTATGTTCCAGTTCTTTCGTTCTCAATTTTCTCTATCATGGCCATATCCTTCCGGCCAATGCAAAATGTTCGCTATGGCTTAGTGGAATTATATACACCTTCATTAAAAGCAGTGTTGCTTATATATAAATGAAGAATTTCTATATGCCTATGATGTGATTGACGTGTAATCACTATATCTAAACCCGTTTCAGATAACTTTGTTATAACACAAAGTGTAGAACATATCCATTCAAAACAATTTTCCATTTTTTTACATCCATAAATAATTTTAAAGACATGCAATGTTTTAGGTTTGGACTATTGGTATATTATTGGAAAGAGAAGGCTTACCAGTAAGTCAAAACATTTTGGCGAGATATTTATTATCAGTTTTAGTCTCAAGGTTCAGATTGTTTGTGTAGTTACCGTATCCACAACTATCGCCGTACAGCACAGGCATGTAGATAGTCAGATATGCTAACTACAAACATGTAATTGTTCGGTAAGTACATGTTAGATGAGTTGTGTAGAATTTTCCATTATTGCTTTCTTTAGAACACATGCAATTGTATACACAATAAACCTAAAAATTCTTAGGATGTTTCTATAGAATTAAAATTTTGTTGTAAAAATAACGTAATTTTAGGAAAAGACGCCAATTCTTTCTTAACTAAATAATTATAACTAAAGAAAATAACATAAAATAAATTATAAAACGTGCGATGTATACTAGAAATATAAGTGAGAGGGAAGGAAGATTGAAAAAGTTGACAAACAACATCGCGATTGGAAATCCAGTCACAGTTGTTCATCTTGTCTCTTACAAGGAGGCAACGCGAGTACATAATCTTATGATAAATGAATTATAACTGATTAGCTTCACGAAAATAACATGATGTCTCTTTTGTGACGATTTAAAAGAGTAAATCATTAGTTCCAACAAATTATAAAGTATTTCAAAGTTTTCCGCATTTTTACACATTATTATATAAACCACACTTAAAAAATCAGTTCTAATTGTCGAATGTCACAGAATAATAAAGTTACCATTTTTAATGATATTGGCGAATGATATTCGCCAATATCTTTATGGAGGAATTCGAGCGAAAAGCTTTGGCTTCAGCTCAGTTCAAACCGAAGATTTAATGATAGTTAATAATACTATACTGCTTATTCCAATAACGGTTTTGTTTGATTACCTTCTTTTTTGACATCTAAATTTGAACATATACTCGTGTTATCGCTATAAAAAAACTTACATGTAGTTTTACATTGATACGTGCATCCAAGTCATATCATATTTTTTAACTAACTGGTACAAAATGTATAAAATACAAAGTATGCTAAATTTGGATTATTAGCATTTATTATACCATGGCTAGGGCAGCTACGTTAGTACTTAAGATAGAATCTTCCAGTCGATAAAACATTCTGTCGAACATAAAACAGATCTATGGTAAAATAACTCTGCGAGGTTTAATCTCATTAAAAGACACGTTACATGCCACTCTTGTCAAGCTCAGCCGGACTGTAGTAAAGTGAAAAGGAAAAATAAGGATTTTGACAAGAGTGCAACACTCCTGTCAGAAAGGCTTTCCACTCTACCACTCTAGATACGGTTGGGTTATGGACTACCTTACCACTCCTCGCAACTACATCACTCTATTTTAAGATATGTGAAAAACGTCTATTTATATACTAAATTAATGTAGATGAGCTGTCGGATTGTACTGGCGTTAGCGAAGCTTTCTGCAGAATATATCAAGGATTTGAAAGTTTGCATGGATTTCAGTGCCTACATTTGTGGCTTGGACCTAGAAAAAAATACTCGTATGTAGATATTGGATGCCAACTTACATTAAATCATCTACTTCCGGTCTACAATATTTCTGGTGTTACAATTGATATTGATTTTTACCACGATCAAGAAAATATATGCCTACGTAAGTTTAACTTGTATCAACCCAGATAATAAAGTGAGAAATAAATATTCTGCGTGAGTTCTAAGCAAACCCCTGAGTCTCAATGACTTCACTTTGCTGTTACTAATTAAACAATTTAGAATTTTAGCCAATTTAAAAGAACTATTTCAGTCAAAAAGCATCTATTTCCGTCACTTAAGTTCTGCTTGCGGTGTAAGAGAAATAGGATTCTAGTATCAAAGTTCATTCATTATTAAATTTTAAATAATTTTTTAGAATAGGTTTCGAGTGATAGAAATCTTTTTTTGGCCTGTATTCTGTTAGAGATGATTCATAAGGCAGGTTTGAGTAAATTCTTCTGATTATCTTAACCCACTTGCAAAAATTTCCATTCACAATTTCATGGGAGCCAACCAGTTTCGTTTATTTTGTGTGTAAATAAACGAATAAATATTTGTGTTAAATAAATGTACAAAGCTGAAAAGGTTTGTACATAAATACATACATCGAATAATAATTTCGTTATATTTCTATTGTAATTATAATATTTGTATTACTGGTATATACTATTATGTCTATGTTCTTATTTAATTGCATGTCAGTGGTAGCAATATACAGCTTTGTATTGTATATATGTGCTAAGATCATATTTGATGTATATTTTCCATTTATTCTATATGCATATAAATTTGAATTTTTTTAAACTCATATACTAAAAACTAAACTTCAAGTGTATATTTTAGTAGAATACTTTCAATATTCACAAGTATTTTAAGCCTATAATTTATCATTTTGAGTAGTGTAAGTAGCGTAATGTTTAACTGAACATAAAATGACAATTAAATGTAGCCTCTCCCCTGTATTTACATTTTCATTTACATCCACTGAAGTACAAAGGTTTAAATTTACATAGAAAGTGGGGACTCACCCGTATTTTGACTTGAACAGTCTTATGGTACATCTGACTAATATCAAATACTACTGTGCAAAGAAAATGTCTAATGAAATAGTATTGATGCAACTTACTATTTGTTGATTAACATTTGGTTTAAAATAATCGTAGTATAATATCTGTATTTAATGTTTCGCTATCCAATTAGAAATGTGCCAATTGTATAAAGGAAATACACTGCACCTATTATTTAACTGGACAAGAAAAGTTTTTTTGAACTTTAATTTCTCTAAATAAACGAAAATACTTAGCATCGGAAAAATTATTTAAATAATCAAAATAATATTTCAATGTTTAATTAATAATAGATAATTATATAATTAATATTTCTCCCTGTTGCACGCAGATAGGTATGAGAAATATTTTAATTTATAAAAGTAATAGATTCTTATGTATTTTATAGTATTTATTTATATACTTATAATTGTGGGTGATTTTGCATTGTGGAAAAAGATTTATTACGAATAGTTTCTTTTTGAAATATTTTGTATAAAAAAGAAAATAAGGCAAAAACCGTGATGTAGTTTTACGTATTAAAGATTTTGTATTCGTATATTACAAAATATATCTGTATTTGACATGATAATATATACTAACTTACTGCATGATCTTTAAAAATGTGATGTGCCATGACGAAACGGTGGAACATACAGCATTTAGGCAAATCACAAATGCATTTAATTTTTCTTTTTGAATTTTCACAGAAACAAATTTTCTGTTGAGGACATATCGCTTGTTACATCGATCTCTACTTTCTTTTATAATAAATTTATATAAGTTTATTTCTGGACCATCCTAGGTTTTAGTCTTAAATGGTATGTCTTCTGTGTAATATTGAAGCCATAATTCAAACATCCATCTTATTCTTATATTTGCTTAAAATAAATCTTTGTAACTCTAATCAGAACAGTATATTAATTATTGTTCACCATAACTTAAAACAAATACATATCACCTTTACCAATTTTCTAAAGCTATAATTGATTTATAACTAATGTTTCAATCAGATAATCAAGTAAATTAATCCAATACCTTTATATATAATCGCTTCTCAGTGATGTATAATTTCTTAGAGCAATTAAAGTCAGCAATAGCCTAATAAGTATTAAATAAAATATAATACAGAAAATTATTATATTACTAATTAATTACAATCCCGAAACTTATGACGAGCGTATAATTTGTGTAACAGAAAGGAAATTCTAATTAACTATAAAAGACACTCCCTAGACACGGATATCATTTAGATCCAGAACACGAATTGCCAACTATACAATTCTTAGATAAGTTTGGTTAAATGAAAAAATCCTCTTCAAATCTACGCTTTCCAGCCATTAATGAAATTGCATTAGCATTTCGCGTAACTAAAGTAAATACAATATGAGTACAGAAACTGGTACCCTCAAGTAATCATCTCACAAATAGTCACAGTGTAACACAGTAACGATTTCTTTTTGTCATTTAAAATTGATACTTTGAACTACCAACGCAAAAGTATATAAATTTGAAGTGCATCAACACTATTTATTGATTTTTGTACAACGACTCACAATAATTAAACTTTTCTTTAATAATGACATTCTCTTCGTTGGACTTGGAGATGAGTTAGAGACATAGCAGATTCAAATACTATTTGTGACAGTAGTATTTTTATTAGTACTATCATCCTTATACGGTATCGAATTTCCTCCTTATTCTGGTAGATAATATCCTCACGCAGACCAGGGGCCAAGTAGGACAAGCATAAAAAGTTTTACAATATAATCACCTTTCTTAAAGCACAAAAATTAGTCAATAGAGATAAAGGTTATTTTTGACGATGGAAGGATTGTGAAGGAAACAGGATTTTTTCCGGACATTTACCATCGTTCAGTGTAACAAGAAATCAGTAACACTACGTTTCGAGATCTGCAATCTGTTCTCTTCTTCAGGTAGATAACTAACCTAATACATAACTACAAACTAGGTTAAAATAAACAAATCTTACCAAAGCGTTGTGGCACGCCTAGGTCAGGAATCACAACCTACATGTTGTTTGTCAACTTCACTAACTCTAAAACATGCACTTAATAAAAAACTATACACAACACTATTCATTATAACTGAACAACGGAATACAGGTCACAATACGTATTCATTCGTCTACTGACCACCTACGACAGTTTCACTGAACGATGGCAAGTCTCCGGAAAAAATCCTGTTTCCTTCAGAGATAAAGGATTGATTTGCATCAAGTAATCCTTTAAAATTATTATTTATTATTTTCTCTTTTCAACTCCTATATCTGTATCAAAAGTAATTAAAATCATTAAATTTTTAATATACGTATTAGCTCTGAAAAAATTAAAAAGTTTATGTTGTAATTTTGGATAGTTCCAGAGAACATTGAGTATATACAAAATAATAGAATATTGAATGAAAAATAATTACTCGAAATTTCCATAGTCTTGATTTCAGAACTATGTGTGTTACCTAATCCAATATTTTGATAAAAATACTTTCTCGCAATAGGCAGTCTACTGAAAAATCATTAAAAATGAATTTAATGTTTAAATCTATCGGATTGAATCCACAAAATCCTTGAAAATGGATCTTTGTTTCTTATAACAATTTAACTAATGAAATTGCTAAAAAATAAAAATAATACCAATATTAATGTATTCTCAAATTCCAAAATTAATATGCCAATATTGGGGAATCCAAAGAATAAAGTAAATATTTGATGATGGAAAATCTGGAATTTTTCAGAATAATTGTGACAACTGTAATTTCAAATACATTGGCGAAACAAAAATAAGATTAAAAAAAGGAACATAAATCATGTCTGGAATATCAGCAAGAGGAAAGATCGGCCTTGGCAAAACATGTACTTCATAAATTCTCATAAGTAAAATTATTAAAAGAAAATTTAAATAAAATATTCATCGATGCTTACGAAACTGTTTTTATACAGAAGAACCAAAATGACTTAATAAATAATGAGCCTGGACCTTAACACAATTCACCGTTACTGCCTGTACTCTAAATAAATATTAATGTTTACATACAGGGTGTATATTATGTCTGGAAACACCCAAATATATCCTTTAATAATTTAAATATAAATTTGAAACCTCTTACAATCGTGATAGAGATTGGGCATCTACTTTTTGGAACAATGTTTTGTTATGTCACACCAACGGGGGACGTCCTGCCGAGAGTATCGTGAATATTCTTAATGGAAGCCTATACCTTGTGATACATAATTTTAAAGGTAATAGCTTACTGAATTGAATGCCACAAACCGCATCTCAAAGGAATTATTCTATCAGAAAATATAGCATTTTTAGTATTGAAAATTTACTGATGTTCAACAATGTAATTTTAACATGGTTCTTGCCACAAAATGTGTTACACTAATTTTTTAGCATTTTTTAAATGTTCAATTAAAATAAAATAAACAATTTATTTTTAAGCTGGTTTCATTAGTACAAATTTACCAGTTTTTATTACAATGAGTAAAACTTATGAGTCACTTTCTCTGATTACTTATGAATCTGTACTTGGTGTTTTCCAGTCAGCAGGAAGGTTTAAAGAGACAAAGGTCACTAGCCTATGAGAAACATTATTGTGTTATTAATCATCTGGTCTACAGGTTTCAGTTTGTTGAGCATGGAGCTTTCACTAGACAGGTCTAAGCTTGGGAATTACAAATGGACAAAGGTCAAATCATTCCTGTCGAGTTAATCAGTGTCTCTGAAGCATTGCTGTCAACAAGTTATCTAATTACAGTAGTTCAGTTTTTATTTGGCATTTTAATGGAATTGTCTGAAAGAGAACGAATTACTCTGTTGATGATGCGAGGATATGGCGATCGTCAAAGATCTTATCGGGAAGTTTGTAATTTGTTTAATGACACTTTCCCAGAAAGGAATCCCATAAGTGTTTCAACAATATCAAAAACTATTGAGCGTTTTGAAATGACAGGGAGTGTACGTAATCGGCCAAAGTCGGGTAGGATACAATCTGCAACAGATGAAGAACATGCACTAGATGTTTTGCAAACATTTATTGAAGACCCACATACATCGCTCAGAAAAGCTGCACAGCAACATGATATGCACCCTATGTCTGTGAGTAAGATTTTGAAAATTAATAAACACAAACCATTTAAAGTTCATTTAGTCCAACAGTTAAGTGAGGATGATTACGACAGAAGAGTTGAGTTTTGTGAACTTGTGATGCGCAAATGTGATGACAATAGAGATTTTCTGACCAACATACTATTTTCTGATGAGACAACTTTTTTCCTAAATGGCAATGTTAACAGGCACAATTGCCGTTACTGGGCTAGTGAAAACCCACATTGGATTACTGAGTCCCATTCACAGCAACCACAAAAACTGAACGTATGGTGTGGAATTTTAGGTAACAAAATTTTTGGACCCTTTTTCATCAATGGAAATTTAAATGCCGAACTTTACTACAATATGCTCCAAAATGAAATAATCCCAGCTATTCAAATTGCATCAGGAGAATACTTTGATAATGTATGGTTTCAGCAGGATGGTGCTCCACCCCATTATGGGAGACAGGTAAGAGAGTATTTGGATTTAAGGTTTCCTCATAAATGGATTGGCCGAAGAGGAGAAATCGAATGGCCTCCAAGATCTCCGGATTTGTCACCAATCGATTATTTCCTATGGGGTCAATTAAAATCCAATGTTTATAGAAGAAAGCCTCATAATTTGGAAGACCTAAGAAACAGGATTATAGAGGAGATTGCTTTGATAACTGAAGAAATGTTAGGCAACTCTGTCGAATCATTTTACACAAGATTGGCTCATTGTCAAACCGTAGAAGGAACACAGTTCGAACAATTGCTTTCACACCAAATGCAGGTAAAACGTTTGTTGTAAGACTTTTCTAACAGCATACATTATTTTTTATTTGTAATAAGAAATCAATAACATAAGTATTTCCATAATTGTACTGTAATAAAAACTGGCAAATTTGTGCTAATAGAACCAGCTTAAAATGAAATTTTTGTTTAATTTAATTGAACATTTAAAAAAATGCTAAAAAATTAGTGTAACACATTTTGTGGCAAGAACCATGTTAAAATTACATTGTTGAACATCAGTAAATTTTCAATACTAAAAATGCTCTATTTTCTGATAGAATAATTCCCTTGAGATGCGGTTTGTGGCATTCAATTCAGTAAGCTATTACCTTTAAAATTATGTATCACAAGGTATAGGCTTCCATTAAGAATATTCACGATACCCTCGGCAGGACGTCCCCCATTGGTGTGACATAACAAAAAGTAACAAAAAGTTTTGGTGTTCCAAAAAGTAGATGCCCAATCTCTATCACGATTGTAAGAGGTTTAAAATTTATATTTAAATTATTAAAGGATATATTTGGGTGTTTCCAGACATAATATACACCCTGTATACAGTAGACATACTTCCTGGCATTTAAAATTTTATCTCTTAGTATTTTAATGACGTTATTTTATTTGAGTCTAAGTTTTGTGTATTATTACTTTAAAAATTTTATTTCAGTTATGTGGGTCTGATGATGTGTTCCTTGAACACGAAAGTGTTTGTTTATAAATTAAGCATTAAAATGAAAACAAAATAACGGTCACACTCCACCCCGCTTAGGCACGCGTGTAACTGGACAGCGACATATGTAGTATGTAATGCGGTGCGGAGTTGTAGCTTAGTCACCGAATATTCTCGTTAACGCTGACGTTTTACATTTAGAAATCTCACTGTGAAATGCTGATATTGCATAACGCAGCAAATATGTCAATAAATATCTATTGAATGTCGGATTCTACACGTTCCCTTGATTTACATTTTTTTGTCCGGTAATTAAATATAAAATTTACATCAACATTCATAAAGCTATTGTACAGCATGATTATACATTTATTGAGGTTTTATATTGTAATATATATTTCTAAGTTTTTAATATACAAATATTAGTTAGTGCTAAAAGTTTCCTCATTTATAAGTTTCTGAAAACCAGTTTTACTTTCCCTGGTTCAAAACCGTAATAAATAAAAAATTACAATCCTAAATCCTAAAGTTTAAAATCAAGAAATATTATGACGTTATTTACAGAACGGGGTGTTATGTTTCCTAATTTATTTTTTTAGGCATATTATTCAAGTTTTGATTATATTGCAAGTTGATTTTATTACTTTACAAAAAATATTACAATATATATATTTAAAGTATAATGTGTGGGCTTGCTGAAGTCATAGTTAGTCTTTGAATTTGACTAAAAGCATCAAATCGTGTAATAGTAAACCTCGCAATAAAGCTTTTTATTTTCATTTCCAGATTTTAAAAAAAATGCCCAGTTATGGTCAAACACGAGGAGTGAAACTTAAAATGTCTAACACACTGATTATGTTTAAGGTATAGATTACGAAATTTAACTTTTAATCTACAATCTAAACATTTCCTGTTATCGTTGGATGCTGTTTCAATGAATAATTCATAACTTTCTAAGATATCATTAGAATATATTATATAAAGCAATTATATAGCAATGTTTAACGTAGCTGTGGATGGTGGTTGATATTGAATCAGATTTAACATTGGGTTAAGCTCCAGTTCACCTCCAGTTGAGGAGCTTAACTTGACATTCACATTGAACAACCCTTTACACAATATTTACGTTATTTGTAGAAAATAGTTGCTTTGCCGAGCTTAGAGATAGTGTATATTAATCATAGTGCACTCAATAGTGTACCTGATGAGGCAATATACCTTTATCATAGATTACACTACATTTTGTAGTCAAGGTGTCTCAGATGTCGAAGCGATCTCATGGATTCGTTTTGAGCCACTTCTTTAACGATTTTTTTGGATTTCTTCAGAATAAAATGACTACAGATTTAAGATGTGAAATCATAACAGCGTCAGTTCGCAGACGCTGCACTAAGAAGAAGGTAAACTGGAACTTAACTCAACATTCATACAACTGTGTTGTATAGTTAAACACAGCAAGATCGAATATCTGTTTAATTGTATTGAAATAATTAAATATAATAATATGAATAGCAGAATTATTACTGTAAATAAGTCACGTTATCAAATGTTCAGTGCCTTTAGTTTCTAAAAACATTGAGCATGATCAAGAAATGGTTGCAACTTAGAAGCTGCTGTAGCCAAATGAGTAAAATATTTGTCCTAGATTGAATAATGCACAATATTGGCAGCAAACGAGTTAGATTAAATTAGTTAGTCTAGATTATTATATTGCTAACCCTCCCTTATATGGTAAGCTAGCAAAGAGAAAAAAGAAGTTAGAATTCATCATCGTTGATACAAAAACTCCTAATTTGTTACGTATGATTCAGAAATTGAATGGAGCATACTTAGGAAAATAACTATTACTTATGATTACAATAATAAAATCTCACGTTTAAACTATACTCTAAGAGTTTGTGCAATGTGAATGCATTTTTAACTACTTCTTTTGATATATATGTTTGTGCTTAAATTATTCAACGCGTAATGTTTTCAAGGCAGCAACTATATAAACAAATACCTACTGTATTTAAAAGCCAGTTTAAAGCTGGGTTTACCCATAAACTGTTTAGACGAGGACGGTGACAAGATACCTGCTGCAACTACGTACTGATATCACAAACCAGAGGTCTAGAACAGATCAGATTAATTGATACACAAGTGGCGTAGGGACTATAGGTCCTTGGTTGATTTTAGCTACCAATAGTTACTGCAAGCTACAGTACTTCAATATGAAATAATTTACCTATGAATAAAAGCTCAGTAAACTTACAAAACCTAATTCTTCACTACTGACTCAGTTATCATAATATTAGATAAGTTTATGTTTATACAATTCCAGAACTCTCTCAGAATTCATGATAGAAAACTGTCTCTACTGTAATCAATAAATTTAAAACTCTCTATCATCAGTTTCTTGATATACTACAAACACAACTAAACATAATTTCATCGACTCGAGAATACTGAGTGTGTAGGAGTTTCAAGAAACAATTATAAGTAAGAACTATTCACACGTTAACCTATTTATAACACTGTAGATTTGCAATGAAAATAATTACCATGCCAGTGGTGTCATAAGTCCGGATCAAGTACGAAAGATACGTGGATAATCGCGAGCATATAGAAATATCCTAAACAGAAAAATATTTTTGTTTATTAATAATATTCATCAAATTCAGAAATAAAGTTCTCACATTGTTTTAAAACACTTTTAGCCGTAATTCCCCTTTATTCTCCTTTAAAAATTGTTTTATAACTCAATTTAAAGTTGATCCAAAATAATGTTTTATTAATTAAAACTTGTTAATTATTTAAAAGCTATTTTTAACAAACACTACTAGAATGTTTTTGATGCTGTATAAATAATAAATTCTGAGTTTAGGTTCGATAGAGTGTAGTCATTAAAACTAATAACGTAATACGAAATAGGCAATAAAACAAAGCCAGGGAATTGGCGCGTGATGTAGAAAACTCTACTAAAACTTTAATTGCTGCCGGCTGATGTTATGTCACGAATAAAATCTGAGTTTTAACCTAATTTTTACTATAATTAATCTACTCAGAACAACAGACTTTTGTTTTTAGTCGTTCTTAAGTCACTTTGTTATTACCAACTGCAGCATTGGTTACTTTAAAAGAATTTATAGTAATATTTTTGCAAGTATACTTTATTAAATTTTTGCTCTCAATGAATTTAAACTGATTTACAAAAATTTAAACTTTTGCAATATTATCAAAGAAAGTTGATGACATTAAAGTTATCAAAATAAGTTAGTAATTAGATGAATGATATATTTAATTAAGTTACGTACAATACTTTTAATAACACTATATTATTATAATATATAATAATAATTAAATTGTTTAATAATATTAACACGTTTGACCTTGCAATTCATAGTTTTGATAAACTTCGTGCAAACTTATTCTCAAAGTTGTATCTATTTATTTTAATACATTTTAATTAAACCACGTCTAGCATGGAGGGGACACACATTTTGCATAAGTACTATGACTACCCTTCACGATAGCACATAAGTATAGTAATTAAAGTTTAAGTTCTACGTAAAGGTGGATAACTTTAAAAAATCACATGAAGCATTATAAGAACTGCTTTATAGCATGAAAGGCCAATGTTGTTTTAGCATATTTATTATAATTTTAATTACGTTGATTTTACTGAAAACATTTATAATAGACATTAATTCTATTGGTCGCTAATGGAACAGGCTCTTTTCTGTCAGTTCAAAGTGTGAACTTTTCAGGTAATCAATTAATCGATGATTAGTTCTTTTAATTATGCACAAGCTATTGGATAAATTTAATACCTAACATCAGCGATAGGTTTTAATACTAAAGTACACATATGGAAGGGTTTCTTTAAAGGTTAAGAGTGTAGTTTTTGAGCACCTCATGGTATTGTTGAGCACTAATTGTCATACAATAAATTAATTCACTGTTTCTTAACTTTTTTGTAAACCTTGGGAGATAAAACCATTCTTAAATTTAATCGAAGTCTTACAAAATAGGTTGAGATAACAAATTGGCCGTTTTCAATAAAATATTGAGGGCATTCTAAAAGACTTCAACTTTTCTTTACGTCCAAAAAGAAAAAAAGAATATTTTTATACCCTGAACGGCTGGCTTAACGAAACGATATATCTCACCAAACTGTCAAACACACACACACACACACACACACACATGGATATATATATATATATATATATATATAATATAAAATTACGGTGATGTTGCCTTCTGTGAATCTTAATCCAAGTAGTTATGTAAAAAGTGATACCATGAAAACTAGTGCATTAGGCCAACTTTGTGTACAAAATTAAATTAAAAACTACTTTTGTGTTTGTGAAGTCAATTAAATTTAATAACTTTCTTTCTTTTTATCGCAAATATTAATGAATTCATGTGACAGTATTTTATATTTCACTTTTGAGATATTTTTAATGTTATTTAATTGGTAAATTTCGTAAATTTTTATGAAATAAATGTAAAATTATTAAATTAACTAACTAACGTTACGATGATAGAGATGCAGCCATTATTACTGAATAAAAATATAATAATGGTTGGAAAATATAGTTCTAGTAAAAAAGCAAGGTTATATTTGTGCGTATTTCAAGCTAAAACTCCGCCGTCACAAAGGTGCATTAATTAAAGCGACAGCCTCTTCTGAAAGACTCAACTTGGAATGCAAAGGAACTTTGCTTTCTTTTAATAAAAACTCCCTTTGTCTTCTGGTTATCGTTGATGAGGACTTATGACTAACTTTTGAATGTTAAAAACATTACATGTAAAGTATTCATTACTACGGTCATTTAGGAATCTAACCAACTCTTCTCGGTTTTTGGCACTTTTGTGTACATTCTCACTATTAGTAAACAGGTAGTACATGTTGTATAAGGCAGAAAATTTGAAATTGAAAAGCCCTTATTTAAAATCGATACCCTGTTTGAAACGCCCGTGCAGAGAGATCGAATTAATTAAAAAATAATTTACTTTAACGAAAACAACTGTACTAGTACTGTATCTAACGTGACCGTTCTTCCTGCTTTTTGCGGGACAGTCCCGCTTTACAGTAAGTTCTCCCACTGTCCCACAAAATAACGGTGGGACCCTTAAATTTCCCACTTTCAGGACCAGACATTCAATACTAACTAGTAATACGTGTACTGTATAGCATACTTATTTTTTTTACTTCAGTTAATGTAAAAATACAAGCCCCAGTGGCCATTTTGAAGTCAATCCTCTTGACAAAATCCAAATTCGAGTCTAATTTGACGTAATAATCCAGTAGAAATGTGTTTATTTGCTTTTTAGGATACGCAGTTCTTGTGGTACATTTTAATATTAATTATACTGATGTAATTACTATTAAAAAAATAAGCAGATTGTGACTCTCTAAAGAAACTTTTAAATTCCAGAAAGAATTTTCATAAATTTGAATTTTAGAATAAATTACAGTCGTCTGTAAACAAGTCATTCTGTAGTTTAACATTTTGTGAAACAATTATTGTTCTATCAACCACCAAAAAATCACTCTATTTTCCTTAACAGATGCAAATATTATTGATAGGATGCAATAAACGATTTCAAATACTCCTCCAATAACAGTTGTCAAAGAACCGTTATTACACCAACCCGATTGTATGTTCCCGAGGCAATTACATGCGGCAATCCCAACACAGCGCTTTGAGTTGCTCATCTCCAATAACTTGTGTTTGTTTACCTTATTCTTGTTTGTATGGTTATGCAAATAATGTGGGACTACGGTACTATAATGAATATCATGTGAAATCGCAATTAATGGAATCAATACACGGCTTTCTAAAGTTTTCCACTGTGTTTGTTTATTTTAAGCTTCATTTCGGTTATGGGTCAAACGTAGCTATATAGAGCTGATCTAAATTTGTATTAATTTAACAAAATCAAATTTAATAATAGTACAAATATAATTAATTTTAATAAAAATTTTTTATTTACATGGAAGGATTTCGAAGATTTATCATCGTTATATGTTACAAAAGGTTTAGTACAACGTTTCAAGGATTTGAATCTATCCTCTTCGTCATTTGAGGGAAGTATTACAAAAATAAAGATCGGAAAGAAGAAAATAAGAAGGGAAAGAAACGTGTTCTAAGAATACCCAAAAGCTGGTTGGAGTCTAGTCAAGGCGTTATCAATTCAGAGAATGCAAGTCCCGAGCACAAGTCACGAGTACAAGAAACACACTCACACATCACGAAATCCTCGATAAATGTTGTTACAGCTTTTGTAACATATAACAAAGGCAAAATGTCCTAAATCCTGTTACTCTGACTTACTTTTAATTACATAGTGTCGAGAAAAATTACGAATTTCCTTTTTGGCCTTCTTACGCTTGGCAATAAGTTTACGTTATAAAATATATGCATAAAATTAATTATTTTGGTAAGGATGGATCAAGTAATTACCAATCCACATACTTACTGAAAGATTTATAATAATCCAATTGTATTGACCTTACACGTCTGTATAGAGCTAAGGATACATTGTGATAAGCTGAATTAAAACAAATAAATTTGAATAAGCTAATTTAAAAATGTAAATTTGTTACTTAGATTAACTGGTAAAATAATTAAAAGTAGGCATTGAATCAACAATTATAATAATAGTAAAATATGGAAACTAGAGGAATGAATTAAAGCAAACGTAATTGGGAAATGGGTCGGATAAGCGGCTGGTACTCCATTCCCACGGTGACTGCATTACGTACCGCCAGCTCCTAAACTGGAGTGCACTAAAGAAGACACTTGAGGGCGTGGTCCGTACGGTCTGTCACAGCCTCATTCGACCAGAGTTATGTTGCTTTGTTAAACTGTCCTTCCGCCGGAAGGACACAGAGCTTGACTCGGTGACGTTCTCAATCTTTAACCTTGGCGCTTCGAAACACTGTGAGATTTGTTGATAATCAAATGCAATGTTAGCAAGTAGATTGAAAGACCTACGGTAAAAACCCTTCCTGTAGGACCTAGACGAAGAAAATTACCGTTATATATTTTGATAAAGGTCGGGTACTACTTTTATTTTTATAACGTTTACCATATTGTATTTTCATACTTTCATCATTTATAAAACTAAAATAAAAAAAGTAAAAGTATATATATATATATATATATATATATATATATATATTATATGTGCACTTTCAATTTTAGTTTTATATACATTTTTTTATATACATACTTTCCAAGTGGTAAATTTGATTTTGTAACCAGTATGTTCGCTAGTTATGTAAAAATCCTTTTGACTTGAAAAATGTATCATTCAAATTTTGTCAAAAGGGTGTACATACATTTATATTACTTTTTCAGTTATATCCAATTTTCATTACAAACTTTCCCTCTAACAGGTTGTTGATTTGCATGTGTTTTGTATAAAAGAGGATGACCTGAAATATTTTATCACAGTTTTATTTGATTAAGCTCTTCACCAAATAACCAAATCAAACACCGACAAGCAAATGCATGTTTGTACCTGCGATTCTATCAACAAAACAACGCGCGTCCCTCTTATACAAACAATCATGTTGCAAACAGTTTGACGTTCTTGTCAATCTATCAATATGTCATATTCAGGATAAATGCATGTTCACGCTTTGACATTAGAAGTTTAATAGTTTTTAAGATTATATGAAAGTAGTTTAGGAGATACATTGTTTGTATGATTATAATTGTTAACACACAATTTGGAGCAAGTGTTGACTTTATTTTAACCTATCGTAGTGAGATGTTTAAAAAATGCGATAAAATTTTAATAATTTGGAAAACTAATTCGTGTTCAGTAACTTTCGACTTAGTAAAATAATTTTTACACTTTAGAAGCCCTTGAAAACTCACATTATATCTGCATAGTTATAAGCTCAAAGAGTTACTTGTAAATGAAAGAGTTTTTAAACATACTTATTGATTTATATTAAGTATTAACTTACTGTCAGTGGCACAAACTATCAGTTAAGTATTCCTTGTTGATAAAAATTAACTAATATATTCCTCCCGAACATCTGTTTCTAACACAGCCAAATTAACTTTTTAAAGTAAAGATATATCTTAATTTTATTCTTAATTGTATTATTTTGTTTTTGTTCCTAATTTAGTATTTTACGCAGTTACGCGGTAGATCTATCTTTCCAGCACAATATTACCTATAATTCTTCTAAACATTAACCTAATTATATATATTAAAAACATGATAACATAGCCTTAACAGGTTTTCAGAAAGGGTGAAACAAAAGAAAGAAGTTAATAAACAAAGCTGAGCTTAACTCCCGTAGGGCTGCTCCGCATATTTTCTCCTGTCTCTTCCTGTATTCTACAAAAATCCCATGAAATATTCTGCTACACTAAAAAGTGTATTTTGATGGAAGTAAAAAGTGCGAATGTACATTGGTAAAGTAGTTAGATTAACATTTCAAATCTATTGCTCTGCACTTCTGCTGTAAAATCTCTTTTAGCTTGGTCTAAACCCAAAAAAAGTAATACATATGTTACTTTGTGATAGAGCATACATAGATTTTATTGAAAGTTATTCGAAATATATATCAATAATATTTATTACCAAGACTGATATAAAGCCAGTGACAATACTTTATTTTTGAAACTGGTAAAATAATATTATCTCTGGCTTTTATGTTAAAGTGGTCCAACTTCAACATAACAAATATGGAACAGAAGTAGTCTTAAAAGTATTTTCATATATTTTTAAGCGGTAATTAATTGTAAATCGTTTAGTTATCCTTTTATTACAAATTATGTGATCGTTTTGATGTCTCACAACCAATAATCTATATGTATATAAATAAATGGTTGTCTTTATGTCCTTTATAGAATCGCAAACTATGTGACCGATCATTATCAATAATTTTATGTATATGAATTTTTATATGTAGATGCTATGTACATTGATGTAACTTGCCACCAGGAGGTACTGCAAAAGATACAAGATTTCAAAGCGCCTGCGCATTATAAACTGCAATTACGTGGCAGTTAAGGTTATTAAACAGCCAAACACTAATTCAAGGTGCTAAGTTATAATGTATATTTGTCTTTCAAATAAATTTCTGGTTGAACTTTAAGCTTGAGTGCAAGACCACTTTATAATAAAGTATACGTACGTTTACAATACATCTTTAACATATTATTTTCTTGATCGTGACATAAAGGTTAATTTGGAAATATAATTCACTTGAACCAGAAGTGCTCATACACAAGCACAGCTTACGAAAAGTGTGCGGACCACGGGAAACTGCTAGTACTTATTAAAGATCTACTACATTAGAGCACAAAGCAGTTAACGAAAATATGTATTGAACTTCTAAGAGTATAAATATTTTCATTCTTAACATATAGATTTATTGTTGAAGGTTTTATATTTAGTTTAATGGATCGCATTTCAAACAATTAAGGTGGCTATATTATTGCTTTAAGTAATTTTGTTTATCTGTATAAGATGATTATAATCAAGGTCATATTTGTTTACATTGATAGTTTGAAAATCATTAGTGATACCATGAAGAGAAACCATAAAGGAAATATATGAAGCACAAAATATGTACATTATCCTTTGAAATTATATGTTGTTAGTTTGTAATGGATGCACTAAGACAAGTCAAAACCAAAATTCCTGCACTGATAGATCTTAGTATATTCCACATTTGAACGGAGATCTTAACAATATAACCAGCCTGATATTCCAAAAGTGCAACACTAAGTTAAAAAACCTAAGACATCTTCACAATTTTACACAAAATATGGACATCTGTCAGAACTCATCCCGATGCTTGAACAGTTTAGGGAATCAAAAACGTTCTTTCATTCAGTAAATTTAACTCTATTCAAATAAAAATTGAGTGAAAAGAAACAGTTGCTGTAATGGGTCACCTAATTTATCCTAGCTAGTTTATGAATCGGGCAAGAGCTACTTATAACATTCTTGGTAGTATTATCCTACTCTTAATTTGATATCCTCCACATGTTTTCTATGATTCATTACTGAAAAGATAATAATCAAACATTCCAATAACAATTTAATTACAGTATGTTTTAGTCTACTTTGGGTTTGCACTTGTTTTCTACTTTTAGTTAGATTTAGGTCGATATCAAACACACACACAAGACAAATAACCTACATTATTTGTTTGTTTTATTGATTTATTAATATATAAACGTATAAAGTCTGGTCTTTTAATAGACTGAGTTCATATAAATGTCATCCAGCCTTAATTGTTCTTACAAAGCCTGCTGAAAAGCTATAAGCAAGCATTCTGCGGTTTACCTTAGAAGGCAAGTTTTGCGGTTCTGTGGTTCAAGTCTCTCGAAAGCTGTTTGCGGCTCTTCTGTTGGTAAACTTGAATAACACTTCCGATTGCGGGATGAGTTTTACAAACGGAAGTAGCTTCAATTATATGATCATTTGGAAATATTCTAATTAGTCTTAATAATTTTAATGCTATAATTTTTACTACTCTTACATTGATTGTTTTAAATATTTTGTGTATAATGTTATATTCATACATTTTTATCTGCTATAATTCTTAAAAAATTACACCGTAAAGAACTAAATAAAACTATATGTAGGGTGTTTAAAGCTACACTGGTTTATTTTTGTAATTAAAACTTAAATTAAATGAAAATTTTGGGAACGAAATATTGGGATTTAATTTTAAATTAGACGGTGAGAAGTTAGGGTAAAATCGAATATGTAATCCTTTGGCAAGTCACTACTGGTACTTTTAAATTGTTAGGAAGACGGTTCACTGCCTTGGATTGATCAGAACTTGTCTTGTTACGGCTATTGTTCTCCTTGTTTGATACATCTGGACCAATGAGAGGACACCGCGGATGTCCATCAGATTTGCTTGGAAGGGGAAGTATATAAGCGCCATTTCATAATTATCGCCCTTCTTTGGGTAATTTTCGTGAATTAAGTTAATTACAGTGCGGCGTGTTTCTAAATTTTTTTCCGGGAGGGATTTTGAGGAATGCACCAAATTTATTGTAAGTAATATTGAAATAGTCTTCCAGATCTAGTATTAAATTAATTTTGTTGTCTCTTTTTTATAAGAAAAAATTAAATTTATAGAAACTACAGAGCAATCTGCATAATTAATTCTCGATGAACAATAGAGCATAATAGAATCATACAAGTTACATTTGGTTCAAACTTGCAAGAAAAGTGAATTAAAATTGAACTTTGTCAATAACTTTATATGAAATTTGGTAATTTAGTAATTTATTAATATTTAATTGGAACTGTTTTATTGTGAATTGTTAATTGGTATTTAATTGAACTTTAATAATTGTTTGTAAGAGTTGTAATCTGAATTGCAGAGGCTTGAAATTTAAGGTTCAACTAGTGGAAAGAGAAGTTTAAATTTTTATTTTGAATTTTGAGTGAAAATATAAGTGAACATTTTTATTTCAGTTATTCTTAAGTGGTATTTGATTTTTATTTGAAAACTTTATTATTTTATTTCAGAAGAGAGCTCTGATTTTTAGTTTGATATATTTGGTTAATATTTTTATATCATGCCATAGGAACTTTTAAAATTAGTAAACGGTTTGTCAATTCTTTATGGAAAATAGAGTGATGAAAATTCTGAAACTTTGAACTTATTAATTTGCCAGTGCAAAATAAATCCATTTTTTTTTATTTAGAACTGTCATTTTATTTTAGAAAAACCAGATAATATTTAATAGTTAACAATTTAGTAATAAATTGAACTGAATATTCACTCAGAGCTTACTAATCAAACAATATTTTATATCGTCTTGGATTTCTCATTGATAATTCATATATTAATATTCTGGAATATCAATATCTAAAATCCAAGTCGTATGCTATACTTTAAATATCAAAAACAGGATTGCATGTTGTTAAAAAGTATTTTATATTTTTAAAAACATTAATAAAAGTTTACAATCTGAATAGTTTTATATAAACTCATTCCTTAAGTTATATTTGACAGATAGACAATTTCAGTTTGAATATGACTTGCAATTATAAAAAGTTTATTAAATTGAAAGTACATAATGTCTAAGGAATATAGAACTATTTATTTACAGTATCATTGCTATCCACCAATTGTTAAACTATTGCAAGAAGGTATCTCTGATCGTTATTAAAAACAAACCAGTATGTTGCATGTGCATGTGCCTTAGCCATTGATAAATTATTACTGAATCTAAGTAAATTGTCTATACACATTGCTTTGACCTGTCTTCAACAGAACCATTCGCTGATTCATAAGGTTAAATTGTAAGTTCCCGTAAACCGATTTTATTTTTGATTAATTTGCAATAGTTTATAAACAATTACTGAAATGTTTCATAAATACTATTAGTATCAATGGAAAGATATACCCGTTACGGACTGCGGTAAAGTGATAAGTAAGTAAGCTGTGTTGAAAACGTTAGCTTGCTCGAAATATATTTTCATTTCACTCCCATAAAATATAAATATCAAAAAAATACAAACATATTAATGAAAGTATATAAAACGCACTAATTTAAACAGGAAAGATGAATCCAAAGAAAGGAATGTGTACAAGTAGACAGTTGTTTTGAAAAGCAAAATGTAAGCCCCGAGGTCCTTTGTTTCATTCATAATTCTACAAGGCAAATTTGTTTTTCTCTAATTAACAATATTCAGTACAATTAGAGAACGATATTCTAATGTGGCTTCGGTAAAATGCAAATTGAACTCGGGAAGTGAATATTGGCAGTCTTGGGGCCGCCAAATGGACAGTAACTGGAATAGGAATGTTTGTTTCTCTATCGAAAACACAACTAAGCTGCTCTGTTGATCAAGTAGTTTAAAATAACAAGTTTTGTTTTATTGTTTGATAAAATTTAAAATAAAACACCATTTATAATTGTAGCTTATAAAAATAACTAAAGTATAAAATAAACTATTCCTTTTACAAATAATTACAATTTATATTAAAAAATTAAAGTTTATTTACGCTATTAAATCTAAATTAGATTCTTTTTTTTTAGCGTTAACAAAGCCTATTCCACAAGATTGACAATTTGTACACTTGTTTGTCTTTATTTGGTAATTGTTATATACGGTATTAATATATATTTATATATGTTCAACAAACATTAAATCACCAAATACTTGCTCCGCCGGGACTCGAACCCGGATCTCTCACTTGCCGAATGTACTACCATTACACCACAGACCCCTTACTTTTTACGAGTCAATTATATTGCATTTGGCCGTATGTGTCACATATGCGTTTAAATAACCAAACTAACATATGATTGGAAGACCAAATACCTGTCAAATGACTTTTGTTTACATTTATTAAATTTGTATAAGTGTCAATAGCCTAATTTAATTTCAATAAACATTGAATCACAAAAATTACTTGCTCCGCTGGGACTCGAACCCGGATCTATCATATATATACATATTGTTAAAACTATGAGTGTATTTACGGATTATATAGTTTTACTAAATCAGATTTTATATGTTGAGCGTTATGAAGCCCATCCCTAGAGGGATTGAGAAATTTGTATATCAGCCTGTCAATATTTGTTTATTTTTCAAGTTCGATGGGAATACATGTCACTCCATGGCAACGGCTGAGCGTTAGCTAAAAGTTGTACATTAGTCTTAGTGACAACTATGATTGCAATGAATAAATCACAGAATAAATCATTTGTGATGTAACTGAGTGCAATACTATAGTATCATGTAGCATATTAGAACATGTAGCTTTATACAATGAGATGTAGAGTTGGAACTTTCATGGATCCACTGCGAAGATTATTACGCGTACGTGAGTGACGGACTCCTACTCTGCAATTATATCAAAATAAAAGATGGGTGATAAGAATTAGTTATTAATTTAGCTGATATAATATTTTTAATTACGCTTTTACATTTAATACATAAAATATGTTTTATGTATTGTTACATACAATGTGTACCGTTATGCGTTTTAACAGTGTACTATACGACTTATTGTAAATATTACATTTTCCCACAGTTAGATTTAGTAACACCTGTGATCAATATACGGCTCTATACGTAAAGACTAAATTGAATAAAAATATTAAATGCTTTAATAACGTATTGGGTAGTTAAACATTTATTTCTCCTTATAACAAAAAATAGTTCTTAAAAAAGCTATTTGTATACATTTGACATATAGTTATAAAGTTGCATTGTTATTTATTACATGTAATGAGTTTTACCTTACTTCATATTGATGAATGCGTCTTAAATTTCAATGCATTTTGTACGTGATAGCCTAAATGATACATGTAATAGATCACGTGTGTATACTGTTAGGACGATGTGTCTGGTGTGTGATGGCGTACCACTATGTTAAAGAATTATAACTACCGCACGTCCCAGAATTACAAGTAACTTCACACAGATCGGAAGACATTATTCTCTCAGTTGCGGTGAAGTTTGCTCTGAGACGATGTGAATTACCACTTTGAGGTCCGAATGTAAATTGAACCATCTTTTACGGCCTAACTTTTAGTTGAATAATTTTGTCCGTCCAGGAGAAATATACTTCATCTTGTTTCAGAAACCACCAATTCAGATTTTCCCACCACACAGCTTCTTATTATTATAAATATATTTGTTGCAAAATAATATTTACAAAATCTAAGTTGAAAATTCTGTAATCTCTAAATACTTTGTTACCCTGTTCAACTAGTGTGACGTACTGTTTTTACTATATCTCTGGCTAGTGTGAGTGTCAGAACTGTGTAGATATAACAGCTTGTATAACAGAGCTGATTGTTTTAGTTGAATAACAGGAAAGAACAGGAGTTTTGTAACTCGTTGAGCATTAGCTAAGCTTTTCACTCCAGATGCTAGGAAACATTTGATTTCTGTTGGTCTCTCCGTACGAGAACTAACTAACCTTTGGTCTTGAAAGTGTAAACTGTTCAATCATAACAGGTTTGATGATGGTGCATATCATAAATGGGATTTCGATGCTGAGCGTTTGAAAACATTTTTACATTCGTCATATGAGTAACCGTGATAACAATAAGAAAATATCAGAATTTAACATTTATAAACAAACGGAATATAATAATATTATATGTTAACATATCACATTTTAGCCTAATACATATATTGAGGTATTTCATCCTGCTTTAGTGATGCCTGGTACGTGACATATGGTGGGTAAATTCAGATTAATGTCCTTAATTAATTCGAGTTAGTCTGATTTTTAAGATAAATACTAACTTTTTGTTATAAAAGAGACATTCTAAACTACCCTTAATGCTCTTACACACGATAAATGTATCTAAATATTTTTTCAATGCTGCATTTTACTCTTTAAAAAGTGTGTGAGTATGGAATAATATATGGAGTAGTTCGTTAATTTCGCACCATTCCTTAACATCACATAAATAATTGTATATTGTTAAATATTCTAAGTATCTATAATCACATTGAGCATTGGATATGAACATAAAACTCTTTGTAATGTACATTTAAACTTCTTAATATTACAAATAAAAGTAATTTTCATGATTTTTTGACCTTCCGTTGCAAATTCTAATATTATATTTGCACCATTATTTTTTTCAATTTTTGAATTGTATTTAACAATCTGTCCTGTACCAAAGTGTACACTGATGAGGTATTGGATTTTAATATTTCATGAAACAAAAAGTATGATGACATTCTGATACACTTCTCTAGGGCATGTGACTGAAATTATCTTCTTTTCTTGACACTCCGGAAGTTTTAAAAACACTCAAAATTGGAGGAAACAAATTTCGAAGCGGGTATTGGGTCAATGCTAAAAAATTTATTTTTCTCTAAATTAACATATGTTACAAGGAGGGTTCTTGGTAATTTACGCCAAGAAAACCAATACTTGGAGCCCGTATAACTGAATTATACTGCATAGAACATAGAATCAATCATAAGTAAGGTCCGTATAGTCCATTATTTGCACCATTTATTCAAACGTAGTTTATCTAAATTTTATTGTAATATTTACAACAGCCCACTTTTATACCAAATTATAGTATTATAAAAAAAGTATTTTTATAATGCCACTAACTTAACGGCAATACAATTCCAGCCCTTTAGGAAGATACCAACACTTTAGTTTCGGTTCTTACTGTAAGAGTTTCTAAAATAAATAAAACTTTTCTATGGTACCTAACATTTTCTTTCTCAAACTAAATACAATTTCTAACAATAATCAAAGTTCAAATAATTTAATTTAATTTAATTAACATTTTCAATTTCAAAAATCCTAGAATGTAATTTTCTGGGAACAAGTACACGAATGCAGTTAATTTGAATGCAGTATGATAGATAATATTTTAACCAAAACAGAAGAATTATGCAAGACGAAGATGTATCCAAATACCACAGTATGAATTCTGGAGAAATGTTTATAGGAAAAGAAGACTGTCTATAACACTTAATGAATGCTTCGTGAAATTTCCTAATAAAAATTATGGCGTACTCTCTACTATTTATGTGCTATTACATAGAGAAGTCTAACTTGGAGACTCTATAAAGTATAACTAAACTTATTACTATACTTTAAAGTAATCTTTAGTAATTCATTAAAATATATTTATTTGCGTATATTACGTTATTAATATATGTATAACATATAACACTCAATGAATGTTTCGTGAAATTTCCTAATAAAAATTACGGCATACTCTCTACTATTTATGTGCTATTACATAGAGAAGTCTAACTTGGGGACTCTATAAAGTATAACTAAACTTAGTACTATACTTTAAAGTAATCTTTAGTAATTCATTAAAATATATTTATTTGTGTATATTACGTTAACTAGTAACTTTGATATCAAAATTAAAAGAAAACTTAATGTAATAATTTATTACAATGGAAACTACACATATATAATATACATTTTATCCCATATCAAAATGTGGTTAACTAAAGTTAGTACAGATCAGCAGGTCTATATTAAATATAAATGTAATTTTTTAATAATTATACATTCAATAACAAATCGTCATGTTTCTATTTATTCGTAAGGTTTAAATTATAATTGATTTAAAAATTCTTATTTTATTAACTAATGAATAATTGCAAATTGAAAACAGGACTTTTTGAACAATTGCCTTTGTTCAGTAATACAAAAATACAGTAACACTACGCTTCGATTTGCAATGTGATCTCTTATTCAGGTAAATGACTAACTGAACACCGAATATTATAAATCTATATTATTTACCTGAACAAGAGATCAGATCGTAGATCTCGAAACGTAGTGTTAATGATTATATTGTTTCACTGAACGATGGCAAATGTTGAGAAAAATCCTATTTCCTTCACAATTCATTCATTTTCAAAACCAAACTTCAGAAAAAGTATTGCATATTATCCCTCTTCAGTTTAAAAGCAATTTTCAGAACACATAGCGACTCTCTCTGCAGGTCGAGATAGGCTGAGACGGATGTCATTGTAAATCTGCTCCTTTCATTCTTTTGTCTTCCATCCATTTATTAAGCAGACAGTTCCTTTACTTGAATTCATTTTAACCTGCTATTTAATATCCTTGAAATATTTCAATACATATAAATAATATCAAGAGAATTTCATTACTATACACATACCAGCAATTTAAGGATATGTTAAATATGTTTATTAGAGACCCTGGTCTTTACTAAAAATAGTATCCGATTTTCTACTCCCTTTTATCAATAGGAGAGTTGTAGCAAAGTTGTTTGTTGAATGGCATCGACTATGAAGATAAACCCCCCAGGTATTCTAATGGCTTAAAATACGTTCTTATTTAAATTTATAAGATTCTTCTTAAGTTTTTTATAAGATTAATTATAAGTTATAAGACATAAATATGGCCCAGGAAAAAGAGAGGGACAGTGAATAACTAAAAATAATGAGCACCTGACTAGTTTTCTGTCTCTCGGGTTTCCTGTGAAATTCAAGAAAATTTATTTCATTTGATCTCAAACGCTCTCAGATGGGTTTACTTAACTTACAGTGCATTAAGTGTGGCACATTAAACAATTTAAGTTTATTGATTAGTATAGATCTTCTTGAAAGTATAACAGGGATTCAGGCAATTGCCAACGTTAAATGTTACCAAAGGTATACCACAACGTTTCGAGGATTTGAATGTATCCTCTTCGTCAGGTGGAGTAGGTATTAATACGTATAGAAGTAAATAACAGAACGAAGAAAGATTAACCTTGATGAACACTGCCTAATGCCGTAAATTAAAAGAAATACACAAGTATTTTCTTGTAAATGAACCATTAGAGTGATTAAAGTAGGGTTAGAAACCTAGAAGAACTATATTCATTAACTTCCAAATTTTTTATTTAAATAAAGTTTGAAACGCATGTACCTAATGCTATCAACAGAAGTAAAGGTTTTTAATAGAGGTTTAAATAGGGGCTGAAATAGAGTAGCAATACATAGAAAAACTATATTTTTGGTTTTCATATTCTAGTTGACGTCTAAAGATACAACTTAACACACACTTTGCTCGTTACCTAAATAAAAAACTCAAAAGGGTCTTTAGAGGGTCGGAATCACTAGCAAAACTGTATTTTTTCAAAATTTCGCTCTTTACTACTCGCAAAACTTTTTCAAATTTGAAACACGCGCCGCTTTACTTATGATAAAAGATGTCCAATGTTACTTATGTAATAAGTAATTTCACAAATATATTCTCCTAAATTTTTTTTAAATGTAGTTGTATTTTAACGTTAAAAATTGCTCTTGCTCCAGACCTACACCAAAGAATTTAAATCCTTTACTTAAATCAAAAAATGTTTTGTAATTAGTTATTTTTAAGACATAAATTCTGTCTAACTGTAACTAAATAATTTGGCAAATTTTTAATAACTAAAAAAACATTTAGATCTATGAAAAAGTGAGCCGCAATGAAAAATACAGTAGCCTACGTAATGAATAATATTTCAATATAACTCCGTAATGCTATACATAACTTTAATTCTTATAAACATGATAATGCAACTTATTTCGACTTCTCTGATTGGAAGAATGAAAATTTTGCGTTCCGTAAATAAAGTTAGTTTTATTTCTCGAGCGGAATAAATAATTTGTGAGAAAACTTCGGCTATGAAAGCAGGCTGTATTTACATTTCAACCCCCAGAGATATAAATCCAAGAAAATCAGACAACTTCGAGTAAGTTATGGAAGTCACTTTGTCACAGCAGAATCATCAAATATTTACAGGTAACAGTTGGTAACAGAATTTATGATTTGTCGCAGCGTTCTTCTTTCACTCGTTATTAATAATTTATTATTTAATATTTTTAATAGTTCAGATTAATTTTATCACATGAAGTTGATCGTGGTGCTTACCAGTCGCAGTCGTTTCTGTAACAGTGTGAATGTTATTTTATAGATTTTTGACAAGGACGGATCTACAGTTTAAATGAATAAATACAAATTCCTTTACTACTTAGTTAAAATTTCTTTACAACTTATGTCTTGTAAAATCACAAAAATATAACCTCAATGCAGTAAATACTTTTAAATAGAGGTTAGTTTGAATAATTCTTTTAAATTTCTTTTAGAATCGTCAAACGAAACAATATTTTCGATCAGTAAGAAATAATCATTGAATAGTACGATAAATAGCACTTCTTCTTGAAAGCTGACAGTTTTTCATCTTGACAGTGATACGCTGAAAACTTACCATGAGCAAGAGCCTCTCACTTAGGTACTGCGACTCTTTCAGAATAAAAGCATTATACGCCATGCAGTGCGTCAAAATCTGACACACCACCTTGATTGGGAACATATCGGCAGTATCCCCGATTGGAGAGGAAGGCGGAGAGTAAAATCGTACCAAATGACTACGTGCTTGGAGTCCAGTCTAGGAATAGTTTTCTTATTTCTTTTCTTTTTTCTTCCTGTGCTTTATGTTTGTAAGTATTAGTACCTCCCCACCTGACGAAGAGGATAGATTCCATCGTCGAAACGTTATGTTATACTTTTTGTGACATTTAACGATGGCAAATGTCCGAAGTCCTTTTATCTTTACAATCATATCAAGATACATTTAACGATATGTATTGTATTCTAAATAAACCAAAGATAATAATACCATAGTTATAGTCATTACACAGATTAATAAGTTAATTACTATCACTAAGCATTCTTATTTTTTTCTACTTCATTCACTTCTACATATTTAAGATTCTGAAAGAGCTTAGGAGATTCCCTTTCTTAGAATAACATTTTTTGGTCTGTTGTACCAGGGCTATATTGATGATAGGTATTCCTTCTTTATAATTATATTGATTTGTTATTGACCTTTTGTGTCGATTAGTAATACCCCTAAACAGATGTTGACAGAATTTGTCTTATGTAAAGACCACATATAACCAGATAATAATCAAACTCAGGCTCATAATGCAAAATTAAAACGAATTAAAATTAAATTAATTAGAATAAATTAGTGGAATTCA
The DNA here is from genome assembly GCF_021130785.1 of Homalodisca vitripennis. NCBI lineage: Eukaryota > Metazoa > Arthropoda > Insecta > Hemiptera > Cicadellidae > Homalodisca > Homalodisca vitripennis. The sequence continues at coordinate 3,563,730 of NC_060212.1, read as the reverse complement.
GTGAATAGTAATACCGTTATACTCAACTAAAACCAAATTAAAGTAAAAACATTACTCTAAATGTTTAATTCATGTATAATATGCAGGAACCGTTCAATTTTAACATGCGATATACGTTTTACTTCAGAAGTGTTCCAGGGAAAACAAATTTCGTTGAAGTTTCTCTCAAATAAGCTGAACAAAAGTAACATCTTCAGTAAACAAGTGCTACTCCTCAACTTTAAGATCTCTTGTAATATTGCTGCGTTTCTACTGTGACAATATTCTCTGAAGAGGTTCTAAGCAGCATTGTAATATAAATCGAACTTAAATGTTTTTTTTTTATTTGTAATTAAATGCATTCACAAAAATTATGTTTTTCCAATAGGGTGGTTAACACGTCACAGAAATATCAATTTTAAGGCTAAGAAAGCTGGAAGTTTCTAATAATTTTTTGTCAAACTTAATTAAACTGATTTATTCACTAAATTCCCACAATTGTATTTTTGTCGATTCTTTCCTTTCTGTCGTTTATTTTTCACTTAGGAATGGCAGAATAATCAGGATGGGAACAATCCAGGATAGGAGTCGCTTCCTGTCAATACGGAGGTGGTATAGTGGACTATATCTCAGTCCCCAGCTTCATGGTGACATCCTAGGAAGAAGAGAGGCAAGGTCTGCTCCAGTCTCTCTAGTCAAAGCGAGCATAGGGTAGTACTTATGTCAAGGCTAACAACGGCATGCAACACTAAAGTAGCCACACCCACTAACAGTCATCCTCCAAAGTTGACTAGATTTATCTATCCACGCTTAAACCCCAATATCTCAAAATGTGTCGGTAATAATGTGCTCCTAGGCACAATTAAGGCTACCCAGATATAGGTGACATTGATAGCTGCTGTACGCAGGACATGTGTTAGTTATACAGGGTGTTAACGATCTAGAAGTGGCAAGCTTATTGGTGTCTTGTGTTCTTAATTAATCACGATACTCAGTATTTAAAATTAAAATGTAATAATAATTAAATTGAAAATTAAAGTCGCTTGAAAAAATTGTAAAATTATTCTATGTCCACGCCAAAGATAGTTTACAGTTTTTACTAATCTTTTTGTTTTGAAAATTCATTCACAGACAAAAAAACTCAATAAAGAATCTAGTTATTTCCAAAATAAAATTTTCTTATTGACGTAAAATTCAACAAAAGGTTCTTCTTAAAAAAAGTATCAATATTCTTTTAAAAGATGTTCATAAACAATTGAAAATACTAAATTACTTTGCTTTATTGAAAATTAAAATAAATACTTGTCAAAATTGCAAATAATTTAAAATATATTAAAAATATAAAAGTTTAAATTACTATAAAAATTTACTAAATTTACAATAACAAGTACAAACAATTTTCTGAAAACTGCCATTGTTGACCGTTGTACTTGAGGCAGCACGAGTAGGGCACGTTATAAAAGATTTTCTGATACTTTCATTGTTCTAACTGAAACTAAAGTAGTTTATCAGTTTCGGCCATAAGTGAGGGGGAGGGTAAAATTATCAATAAAAGTTGTTATACGTGGCGCTATACATCAAAGTAACTCAGAACATATTTACACCAAGGTAATTGGACAGTTTCGTACGTTATTCTATAAATTATGACACGAAAAACTTATTTAGGAATAAGTAAATTATGTAGGTAATTAACTAATCAGAATTAGGGTTTGGGGATGATAATTATATATAATTATTTTTATAATTAATAACTATAACAATCAGTATACTATCATTACCTAATTATCCAATGCACAAAGCTTCACAGTCTAAATTAAACAAAAACTTGTCTCTCTTTACAATTATTTATCATGGTAAATACCTTGGTTTTTACACATACTTTTGAATAAATTTTCAAAACATTTTTGACAAGAGAGGAATTAAAGTAAATGTACAACATACTCTAGTCAGAATAGAGCAGGTCAAGGTAAATAGTGAAATAATAAAAAAGTTATATAGGAACATGAGATAATGTAAGTGGACGTTCCTGGCCCTATCTGCTTTATTAATTCCTAATTGTTTTAAATTTTATGACAAACTTAAAATAGTTTCCGAGAAGACTAAAACGCTGCATATTCAGGGTTTTAACTGGTAACAAAGCAAGAAATACAACAAAATAGAGAACAAAGTGGCACAGGAACAATGACTTTTTGTCCGCCTTTGTTCCTGACATATTTATGCTTTATATTATAAAGATTTGTGATTTAAAAGAGAAACATAAAAGTATTTGCGTAAACTAAATTTGTTGAATAATCTGATTATTATTTAATTAAGGATTGGTAAACTTTTTATTACAAGTAACTAATCAATTAGTCAAAGCTACTCGTAATTAATTAGTTATAATTGAATCCCACGTGATCAACAGGTGTTTCCAGTTCCACATGGCAGGTGTAGACCATCAAATCCGATAAATATCGATCGTAATTTAGGCACCAATACGATAATGTGGATATTGACTGAGTGTTCCAGCAATAATCAAGGGAAGCATAAAACTATTGCCTGAGGGCTAGCCAAGTCTATCACTCGATGAGCCGGAAAGATGTTTTATTTATATCCTCCTGTCTGACCGAAAGATACCTTGAGAACGATCTTGGACACGGTTGAAAAAAAAGTAATGCCGAGTTCAATGATGGTGCTTTTCACCTTATGGGATTATAATGAGTGATAGTGAAAATAATGTATTTTGGTCTATGAAGGCAAGAGGAAAATCGCGTAAGAAATAAATTTATAAAACCACCTGAATAAAATCATGTGTCATTTTAATATATGATATAGGAACACATATATACATATAGTAAGCACCGAAGCTTGTCACGGAACAAGCAGTGAGCCTACTTTTAATAATATTTTAACATTTTTTCTGATAAGGTTGTTCTGAAAATACAATGTCCCAGCCAAAAAATCAAACGACCTCAATATAATGTCTCCATGGCTCATAAAAAAATGCTGCAAGCATTTAGTGAGACCTTTAACCCAATTAGTAAATTATTCATTCCAAAAAGGAGTGTTTCCCTCTCTCCTGAAAATTGCTAAAGTTATTCCTATTTTTAAGAAAAATGACAATTACTAACTATCAGCCTGACTCAATTTTGCCAGTGATAAGCAAAATGTTTGAAAAGCTATTTCTTATAAGAATGCTTCACTTTTTGGACAAATACAATCAGCTCTCAAGTGAACAATTTGGTTTCAGAAAGGGCAAATAGACAACAGACGCCCTTTTAGATATGATTGTAGATCGAATGGAATGTCGAAACCACACAATGAGTGTGTTTTTAGACCTGTCCAAAGCATTAGACTGCGTAGATCACGGTACACTGCTCGACAAAGTTGAGTCCACGGCATTCGAGGCGTGCCTCTTAAATGGCTTAGCTCGTTCTTAAGTCAGAGATCCCAAGTTGTCCAAATATCAAATAAATCATCCAAACCAATAGACCTGAGATATGGAGCCCCTCAAGGGTCTATCCTCAGTCCTGTGCTTTTCCTGCTTTACGTGAACGATATAAAATCATCGCTTCTGCATGGAAAATTGGTGCAGTTTGCTGATGATACGACTCTCTTTTTCAATGCAACGTCAAGCGAAGTTTTGGAACAACAGGCTTTTGTTAACATCAACAACTGTGTCCAATACTTCCACAGCCTCAATCTAACAACAAACTCTTAAAAAACCAATGTTTTGAATTTTGCCTTGCGGACTGCGGGCAACCAGTGTGAGCCGGCCACACTGGAAGAAGTCTGCTCTCCAAAATTCCTAGGAATGCACCTCGATCGAGGGCTGACTTGGAATGAGCACATTGACCATGTTTGCGCAAAAATCTGCTCAGGCATTTTTGTTTTGAGATCTTTAGCCAAATACTGTCCAAGTCAGGTAATGATTACGGCGTATTACGGCTTGATTTACCCCCATCTTGCCTAGGGAGTGGTCCTTTGGGGAGCTTGCGCAAACACTCAGTTTCAAAGAGCATTTAGATTTAAAAAAAAGCAATTAGAGTAATCCCCAAAATCAAATTTAGAGAGTCGTGCAGGGAAGCTTTCAAGAAATTGCAGCTGTTGACTCTGCCGTGCCTCTAAATTTTGGAAACAACTTTGTTTTGTATGAGTAAATGTGCATTAACCAGAGGCCAGGACATACACATGTATGAGACGCATGGCAGAGCAAACTACCGGACGGGGAGACACAGAACGGTAGTTTATGAACGCCTACCCTCGCAAGTGGGTGTGCATTTCCTCAACAGACTGCCGAATTCAATTAAAAATGCCCCAACGCCTAAGAATCACGTCAAACGCTTTTTGGTGTCTCAGGCATTCTATAATGCAGGTGAATTTTTGGCATTCGACTGGGAGACCGCCCAATTAGAAGACTGACTCTGCTGTACTACCCTAAGTGAGCTGCATTGGCGATGAATGAAAGAGGCGTGCTTGTAAAATTGTAAGTATGAATGTGTATTGTGTTTATGAATGCCTGGAATATTAGAAACCCCGTATTGACGTTTTCCATACAATGTCGCTGCAATAAAAACGATTTTAATTTTTGATTTTAATGTCTGAAAATATCAATAACAAGGAACACGGAAATTATTCGTACTACGGGTCTACCTTTGATCTACAACTATACAAGCTGGTCGGCTTCACTCAGCGACTGAACAGTCAGAGTAGGTCCACATCAAAGAATGGGTTCCCGGAGATGGTATCCCAATCTGGACTCTACAGTTATCTAGGACACTGTTGGACTATCCGCCCACTACTACCCAGATAACAATAAACCAACGACTGCCCATCCCACCTGATTACTCTCTATATAAAGCCCTTCTCTCCAAACAGACGTTCAAAAAGTTAGTCTTCTTTAACTTCCGTACTCCATAAGCTCTCCTGTGAACTTGAGGCAGTATCTGTCCTGCAACCTTCAGGATTATTTCCTAGAAACTTCCCAAAGAGATTAACATCCCCGTTAACCTTTCTGGAGCCTGGAGAGGCTCTTTCAAGGAATAATAATTGTTCATTGTAATACAAATTTAGACACAAAAATGGATTAGTAAATTAAGAGACGCGCGAGGCTTATCAGAGAGGAATTTCAATCAAATCAAATCAAATTCTTTATTGTTCATTGACATGAGACATGCATGGAACATGGTCAGAGATTATAAAACCGATTAATACTAAACAGAAGAATACAACATCACACATTTACATAACAGTTAAAAACAGTTTAAAACATAAAATATTACAACTTAAACTACAAACTATCTTATCTATATCGTCCACTAGGCTGGAGCACCGCTCACCAGTTCATTAATGGAGTAGAATGCTTGTCTTATTAGGTATTTTTTTAAGTTGTTTTTAAAAGACGTCTCAGTCTCGCACGCTGTGATACTAGAAGGCAAAGCATTAAAGATTTTAGGGCCCATATATGACATTGATTTTTTAAATGTGTTATTATGGTGTTGCGGAATGATTAGAGCATCTCTGTTTCTTGTAGAATACACGTGGTTAAATGATGGGAAGGATTGAAGGTTCTTAAATGTAAATGTGGCAACCGAATATATATAAAGTGATGGCAATGTCATTATGCTTTCCCTAGGGAAAACCTCCCGACAGCTCTCACGATGACCCAGACCACACATCAGTCGAACAGCCCTCTTCTGCAGTTTAAAAACCCTACCGATCAACCCACCTGAAGCCGTCCCCCAGAAAATCAATCCATATGTTAAAATGGGCACAAAGTAACCAAAGTACACTAGCCTAACGGTATCTCTAGACAGAAAACTTGTTAGGTACCTTAAAGAGTAAATGCTGGCACCAAGTCTTTGACAGACATGACTGATGTGATTTGACCAATCAAATCTGGAATCAATGTGGAGTCCCAGGAAGCAGACCGTTGAAGAATGCTCGATAGGTATATTGTCAAGGAGAGTAACTAACGCACTCTCATTCTTGTGGGGTCTAAAGTGAACTATTGAGGTTTTTTCAGGATTGAGAAATAAATAGTTAGCAGAAAACCAAGAACTAAGACTCTTGAGTGAAAAAGCCAGCTCGGTGGAAAGAGATTGAGCTGTGTCAGCTTAAATAAGTACACTGGTGTCGTCCGCATATTGCACCAAGTGGCCCCTCATAGATGAGATAAGGTCATTCACGTATATATTAAATAAAAGAGGGCCAAGAATTGAGCCTTGCGGCACACCAACCTTGACCGGTAAGAGAGCAGACCTACCCCTACCCCCTTTGTTGGTGATCTCAACAAACTGAGAGCGACCAGAAAGATAGGAACGAAACCACTCTAGAGGGATGCCTCTGACACCGTACCTTTCCATCTTGTCCAGGAGACGTTGATGGTTGACGGTGTCAAAGGCACGGGAAAGATCACAAAAAATGCCCGCAGTATCACTGCCAGAGTCAACAGAAGAGAAGGCGGTATTAAGGAAATAATTTATCGCGTGAGTAGTTGATTTATCTTTAAGAAACCCGAATTGTGAAGGAGATAGTAAGGAATTTTCGTTAAGAAAATTAATCAGTCTATTGTGAATTAATCTTTCAAATATTTTGCTCAACGTGGGAAGTATTGAGATGGGGCGATATTGGTTAACTGAGGTTCTATCTCCCTCAATACCAAAAATAGGGCTATATGTTAACCATGATCTCTTACAATGTCCATTAAAAATTTCAGCACAATCGGTGCGGTAGTAAGGATTCACTAAATGTGTGTTTTACTCAATCACGTCCTTACGTAAGGACACATACACACACACATACACGCACAGATATAATTCGATTTTTATTAAACAATAGTATAAATTGCAACACTATTTAATACGTTAAATATAAGTATTATTTAACTAAATTTTACTCCTATATTTTCTTACCTTTCCTAAAACGTTTATGTTTTAATACACAACGGTTTAAGTTATTTCTTCTGCACTACAGCAGAATATTAATACCTGTAATGTAGCAAGGCCTTGGTTAAGCTATGTGTTTCAACACATTTACGCAAGGTACCGTATATTAATTATCACCGCCATTCATCAAGGCAACCTGCGCCTCTCCTAATAATTAATAACACATTTTGCTCCAAGAAAGTATCGCGCCGATTTATGGCCTTGGGCTTTAGGCTCATTAGCACAGTACAACACACTTGGTGGAAATTATGGATCTCATAAAGTAATTCTAGTGTCGTTCTGCTGTAATTAACTTCGTCTCTTAGATAAATATTATTATGGTCTCTATAATCTGCTATAGTTTAACTGTAGATGTAAACATAATACATCACAAATAGTATAAATCTTTCTCAGGAGAAATAGAAGGCTGGTAATATAATTGATCGCAAAAAGAAAGTTTTGAAGTTTATAATAAATTTATAACTACCAAAAAATAAAAAAATTCAACTTGAACATGCCTAAATAAGTCATGCTTATTTTATTAATAATGTAAGTTTTGATGTATTTATCTGTCAACATTGTTTACTGTTAAAAATTATAAATACAGGAGATTCATGCTTGTTATTAAGGTGTTTCGAATTTTATTAAGACCATATCAAACATTAAGACCAGAAACTCGTTACAGGTATTAAATTCTAGAAAAAAACCCCATTTCAGCAAATGCAGGCGGTCACATCTAGCGTTAAGCCACGACACCGTATCGAACTCAACTGGGATACCCTCACCATGTAATCTCACGTTTAGCATTCTTGCTGCTTCAAATCGACCTCCTAGATCTCCCTCGCCTTCATTAAACAAGTTCGTCAGTCTCAATAAGTCCTCTTTCGCCAACGTTGAGTTTAGTTCCAGTTCGCCTTCCTCTTATTGGAACGTCTGGAGGGAATCATGTTCGTTCTAAGACATCCCTAAAATTTCAGTGAGGAAGATGCTAAAAAAGAACTCTTGATATCCTTTTAAAATCTGTGACACCTGGGCTACAAAATATACTGATATCAAGGTGAAGATATTTTGTATTTGAAAAAAATACGCATTTCTGTACATTAAAAATACGAATAAGTAATTTTTTAACTGATTAAATTCTTTAATCTAAGCGATGCATTTTTATAAATAAAAATAAAGTTTGAAAGAAACTTAGCAAAGTGCGTTTTCTTGTGACTTTTTCTCAACATTATTGTTATTTTATTTATTGCTATTGACTAGGTTTTAATTAATTTCATAATGTCATGCAAATAAATTATTTAACATTTGATAAATTACTAAATGGTTTTTTTACTGCGCTCACTCAATTAAGCAAATACATGTTAAAAATGCAATTAAATTTCACAACGATGAAGTGAGTTGAAATTGATTACCTGAGTGCGTTTTCTTGCGATTTTAAAATTAACTTTCTTCATTATTGTAATTTTATTTATTTTTATTGAATTGGTTCAATTGTTTGTTAATTGTCAATTCTTTACCCGTATGTGGTATTATAACTTTTGTTATTTTTCATTTAGGATTTATTATTTTGAGTGTACTATATATTGCTAAACTATCTATAAATATTGTAAATTGTTGAGCAGTTTGTATTAAACAAAAAATAACTATATGAACGTACAAAGCAACATTTTTTATTTATTTCTCCTACCACGAGCAGAACACTTTTTTACTTGCCATAAACTTATTGAATTAAAGTTAACTAGGGCTTAGTATCTATTTTAATCCAATTTTAAGTCCTTTCCTAATGTTATAGAAGTCATTTGTTTGACCTGTCATCTATTACTAAATGTGTTGTTACTTTTTATTACGGTTACTCAGTTAAGCAAATATATTTTTACACCCAATTAAATTTTACTACGATGAAGGTCCTCAATTAGTAGCTATTTTAACAGTAATGTACTTCAGGATCAGGCCGCAATTACGTCATATATACATCACCCTCATCAATACACACGCAGAGTGTTCAGGGAAACCTCTTCATATGTTCAATGATTTAAAGCTTCATTATAATATCGAGTGCTAGTTATTATCAGGTTAAACAGCATCTGTCATTACTCTCAAATAAAATAGTACTATAATACTAAAATGCTTGTTAAAACCGTGGAAATCATATAATTTATCCACTTTGTGATTTCAGTAACTAAAATTATTTGTAAAAATAGTGTACATAGTAATACATACATCGAACATCAGCTAAAGATTATGATCAAAGTCTTTCGGTTTCCACCTTTCTGAAACAGTGCTAATTGAAAGAACTTCTGAGCAGATCTTCAAACGAAACTGAAAATAATTAAAATAGTTCTGTATTGGTGATTTGAAAGGGCAGGGCTTTATCATGATTCGCTGAAGCTTGTTCCAACCACCCAAAAGTTATGATAAACGTATCAACCCCTGTATCACAGGTTACTAGCTTTTAGACAGTTTCACGCTATCTTGTTTTACATGAAAGTTCCTCTTATCCTTGGATGATAGTAGGGAATTTTCTAAAGTACATTTGTTTTATCGAGATCTACTGTATTTTTTGGTCTAAAAACTGTGTTATGGTCAAAACTGTGTTAAATATACAAAATATAATCACACTTCTTTTTGACTACAGAAATTCGGACCCCAAATAGATTCAACACATCTACATTTTTCGTGCTTACAGAAATACATGAAATCGGATTTTTTCCACTAGAATTGTTGGGCGACGCTCCACTAACCGCATAGCTATTAATACTAAAACTACACTTATTACATGAAACTGTGAAGGTATTTTCGATTTGATGTTGTAGAATCCGATCGTTGCGTGGCGTTAACTCATCATGATCCTGTGTGAACTTTGAACATATAAGCTTGTTGGGATCACCCCTAGCGCTTGAAGGAGCTTTCCTAACCGATTAACCAGATTAAAGTTGAACTGTACGTTACGGATTTTTCCTGTAAATCGCCACTTACCTAAGGATCTACATGGTTAGATTGAGAAACTAAATCTGTAGATTAGAGGGAGGTGTTCTTACAGAATATTACAAAAGGCAACAATCATCGTAGATTGTTCTAAATAATTTCAAGAAGGCCCTCGCAATATTTATTCAGTGTGAAATTTAAATAATCATCCCCTATAAAAAGTAATGTAACCTTTTATTAATTATTATTATTATATTTAATTTCATAATGTTCTAAAAAAGAATAAAAAGTATTCTACGCTATACAATAACAAAATTAAAACGTAGAAGTTTTGAAAGTTGTAAACTAACTTATGGCAGAATGTGTATAATAATTAAACGTATGATAACTTTTAGTCTTTGGGTATGAAGAGTTTGCGAAGTCGTTCGTATGGACCTAGAGAACTGCGTTTGCACATCTAGAAAATGTGGCAATATAGCCTTTCATTTCAGAGCAAAACATTAGAAACAATATTTACATAGTTGTACTTCCACTTGTTTAATTTATTACTGCTTTAATCATACGGGATTTTCTATTTCTGATATTTAAGTGGGAATTTTCATGGTGTACTAAGCTGGGAAATATTATCGTGATACACTTCCCACAAGGTAAGTTATTGACATATGATTACGCATATATGAGCTTTGGTACTTGCAATAATTTGTAACTCTGGGGGTCATGTTCCAAGAAGTTAAGTAGAAATTTTACTGTTAAGAAAATTTCTGATATATTTGTATAAAATAAATTCAAATTTAGTTTTGTGTTGTAAAATTCTATATATTTATAATTTGTTTACTTTAACTTAAATAATAATTAAATAATTTGACTATACTTCTTCATTTATTTTACTATAATTTAATGCTTTTATGATTCCTTGTTACTAATTAAAAATTATAAATAATTAATGTGGGCTTAAGAACGATACTGACATTGTTCCAGAATACGATGTAAACATGAGTATGTGCATTAACTATTGAAAGGAAGACTCGACACCAACGGCAAGATGTCCAAAGAAGCATGTGTGGTGTTTATTTTTCGTTCTTGTTACCTTGTTTATTAATAATATGCTGATATTAATATTCTTGCTAATATTAGTAATCGCAAGTAATAGTAAATATTTAAATACTTTAGTTTTACATATTATACTGTATTTTATAACTAACTATTAGTAACTATTAATATTATTTATCTTCGTTAATAATATTATAGTTAGCTTTTATTTCGAGGAATGATTAGTAGTTTAAGTCATCTCCTTATAGGTAATATGTTTGACCCATACCACAAATAAAGTTTATAATCAGCGAGAATAGGGAAAACGTTTAGAAAGCCGTTAATTGATTCCAATGATTACTATTTCACAGTATTTGCATTCAAGTATCACGCGCCTACATTATTTGCTTAACCACACAAACAAGAATAAGGTAAACAAACACAAGTTATTGGAGATGAGCAACTCAAAGCGCTGTATTGGGATTGCCTCACGTAATTGCCTCGGGAACGTACAATCGTGTTGGTGGAATATCGGTTCTTTTAAAACCGTTATTGGACAAATATTTGAAAATAGTTTATTGAACCCTATTATAAATTGCACCTACATTTGTTGGGTGAAATAGAGAAGTTTTCCTGGTGGTTTATCTAATCGTTGTGTAACAACATAATATTAAAATGCAGAATGTCTTGGTAATATGTGAAATTGTAATTTATCGCGAAATTTGTAATTAAAAAAGTTATATTTATAAACTTTTACTCGGTGCGTTTAGATTTCCGTTACTGCGTAACAATCTGCTTGTCATACATAGTAACAGTGTACATAAAAAATAAATAATATTGAAAATTATTATTGAATATCAATGTTAGTATTTTATTGTTTAATATACGTAAATTAGAAAGCACAGAAATAAACTTTGACGTGATTATTACATTAAAATAAACAAAAACATTCAATGTGTTGGTCAAAATTGTCACTACCTTTAATTTGTAAGGTCAAAAGGTACAAAAGATTGCCTGTTATATTGCAATTAATATACTTATTGAAAGTTGCAAGGAAAACTCTGGGAGAAAAGTAAAAACATGGAGGCTAGAATCTGATTTCAAACCTAGGATCTGTAGTTGATGGATTCATGCCAAACAACTGTTTCCAATCATCAAAGTTTTGACTGTTAAAATTCGTATAATTTGTATTACCAGTTATTTGGCAGTACATTATAACTGGTTAACAAAGTAAATATACCAAATTTAAGTCAAAAATTCTAAAAAGGCAGTTCTAGTCTCAGCTGTAAGACGTCATAGGATGTTCTAAGTATGCAAAGAGGACTCTACCATTAACATAACGATTTGATTTCTTATCCTTGTACTCTTAAGTTTTATTTGATCTTGATTTTTCCTTATCGATTAACCCTCTTTAAAATTTACTATAACATTGACCACCGTTTTGGACTTTATATACTTTTTGTTTTCTATGCAAATTTTCCAAAAATGCTTCATTGTAATACCTGGTTAGGAGGTTAGTTAAGATCATATTTGACATAATTACTCAGCAATTCAGATTTTTCATCTAAGAAGCTATTCTAGTGTAGAAAAACAAGGAATAACAAGATAATTTTTTTCTGCATTGACTTATCAAATACACATAATAATAAGATAGTGGATTCTATTTACATGTAAAACATATTCTTGTTGGAGGAGGATTAGCAGAGATTATTACCCTAGGGACAGCTATATTTTCTAGGAAGTAACCTATAGACGGAAAAACACATAGTTTCATTGCTAAACAAGGAATATAGAGTTCTATGAGAATGTTTGGTATTCCTAGGAATTTTGTCTAGCGTTAGCATACATTTTTACTTTTGTTTTATGGATATATTTTATGTTTTAAGATGTTGGTAATGATAAATTCTCAGGATAAATATAAATGCGTAATCAAAATGAGTGCTACCATATGTTATGTTGCATGTGATATTGTAACACTTAGTAAAGCGTGTTACACGTCATGTGGTGTATTACTCTACCTTGTTATCAGCAAGCAATATTTATGGACAATTCAATTCCATTTTAATTAATTCAATCTCTCAGCCAGGCCGTTTCTCATAAGATCAAAGGTTTTAGATAAGGACTTTTCAATTTCTAGGGCCTCATACAAAATGTAAGGTAGTTTACCAATACTATAAAATTGCACAAAATATAAAAAAACCGAGGAGACTTGCTTGAAATGTTTAAATGGCAGTAGTGATGAATAAATAATGCGAAAGCATTCAAATGTTGAGCGTAAATCCTCATCAGCAATAACCAGACGACAGAGAAAGGGTTTATTTAAAGAAAGCAAGGTTACATTCAATTCTAAGTAGAGTCTTGAAAAGGAGCTGCCGCTTTAATTAATGTACCTTTGTGGCAACAGAGTTATGGCTTGAAACATGCATAAACATAACATCGGTTTTTTGCTCAAATTATACCTTTGTTCCCAAATCTCGGATACAAAATAATATTTAAGGATTTGTGGATCTTATTACTTGTTGATTTATTAAAATAAAACTCACTTGTTGAAAATAATGGAGTTTACCAATCAATAGGAAACTAAAATTTAATATTTATTAGTTTTAACTTTAACCATACAAATAATGATTCTTAGGTTTCTAATAAAATTTTGTTGTCCACAACTTGATAACGATGTTGCTTGTGTATATTGAGTATTCCTTTTCAGTTTATAATTTTAATAATTTAATTAATTCAGTTACTTAATTTCTTTTATGTAATAACGAACAAAAAACTACAAATTATCATAAACCTACAACAATATTACGCGATTTAAGGCAGATCTTATAAAAGGGCAAACTAAATCATTTAGAACTTAGGTATATTAAATACTGGAGCGTCTACCAGTATTCAAATGTCAGACGTAATATACAAGTAATATTACAATAATATGAATAAGCATTTATTTAAAGGTTAGGTTCAAACAATTAATATGCCAATCATAAAATTAGTAGTAACTGCAGACTCCGATACACAAGCCAAAGCTCCAAACTTACCCTGCCGCCCGGACATATGTAACCGAGCAGTTTTAACAGGTAATGGAACTACAAGAACCTCGACCAAACCACCGCTTTCAACACCTGCCCGCCCCGCGCCGCGGTCGCGAGACAACCGAGATAACGACCATGAACAACTCAATACTTTTGCAATTGAAAAAACCTGTTGGAGAAGCAGCTGGTAGCACACTGGCATACCGAAGGTTCATTTCAGGTGGGAATTGTGTACAGCAAGATACTACCGTTCCGTATCTGAGTCATGAGCTAATCGTGAAAGGAGTCGTTCCTATAGATCTGCCAGTGCAAGAAGGGAATAAAATGGGAAAACTCATATAAGATCAGTTTTTTACATGTTCCTGAGCTAAAAACTTTCTGCAATGTTACAAAACCCTGGTTCATTCAATTTCTAGAGAGGTGTCATTGATAACGAACAATACGGTTTAATTGTTGAGACTTCTTTTTTGTAACCAACGATTGTACCAACAAACAACGGGCGTTACATTTACGCAAACATGTTGTAAACTGTTAAGCTTTATTTCCAATTTTGAAATACCCTTGTTTACATTGAAGTATATAATTGTGTGTCCAATCAAATAAAATATGTTATAAATTTTAGGATTTTATCAAAGTAGAAAAAGAGAAAATTGTGATAAATTAATTCATTGGAAATATCCCTATCGCTTCCTGTACAAGTTGTTTTCTGTGATATAACTAACTCGTGCATGGTGGTATACTACGGAATTGTACTAGAAGTCGTCATAATATATTAAATTAACCAATATAAAAGTCCCTCCTTGAAAGCTCACAAGATATCTACGTAGTAGTATTGCTCTATAAAATTTAACTTTTTTGAATGTATTACTATATCTATATTAGGTATACTGTTAGCGGAACAGACTGTCCTTATACCACCCTTTTTAGTCTAAATTAACTAACTCATTTCCTCCGTAGCTATTTCAAATATAGCCCAACTAGCTTTTTTAGTTGAAAAGGGTCTTGTTTATAATTATATTTAAGTATACTAGTTTGTTTTTTTTTCAATTTGTGAGATGAAAAATGTTTCAAGATTTCTCGAAATTTTATTATTAAATAAGGTGTTAAACCCAAATTGAAGAGACAACTGTTATTTAAAACCCTGTTTAATTTACAACACTAAAAAAATAACACAGCTTAAACAGATGGTCAGAAAGGGTCAAAAAAAAGAAAGATAATATTTTATGAAAAACCTGCGACACTCTGAAAATAAACAAATCTGCGTACGAAATCCCCGTGGGGCTGCTTCACGTATTTCTTTTGTTTTCCATTCCTCTATTTCACAAACATCCCACAGCACAATGTACTACACGTTAACACTGTAAAGTCATGCAGATAAAAAGTACCACCCCACATTAGTAAAGTAGTTGTGTGTACATTTCAAAATTATTACTCTCAACTGTTTCTGTAAAATCACATAACATAAGTGTTTTAATTACAGAATATTTATTAAAATTTCATGGAAAATAGAATATTTACTGTGTCTTATTTAGACTGGTATGATTAAAAGTAATATCAGTGTATTCCTGACACATAAACACATTAAAACGTTCAGGTAACCAACCAATTTAAAACAACGATTTATTATAATATTATATATTATGTTAAGTTGCTTTATTCATTACGTCTTATGAATTGAATTCAGTCAGACACCATAAATTAGAACCATATGGTCTGTTGTAAATGTTTCGATTCTTTAGATTTAAAATTATTCAAATAGTTTTTTGTAATGCCCCAAAGACTGACGTCGCAGCATATCAAGCTTCATTTGTATCAATCGCAGGGACCATATCGCTGGTTAAGTCCGAGCTATATGGCTTAAAATGACCCTGACTAAATTCCCAAATAAAATAATTTCAACACAATATGTATTAATTGTCAATTACAAATTTTCATCTATAAATAGAATAATTCTATACACATATGTTTAAAAGTTAACATTTATTCCATATACAAAGATTTGATTTAACTTGTGACCAATTAAACTTCAACGATTAATAACGAAATATTTCCAGATATTTGTTTGTAAACATTTTAAATTTTTATTTATTTTAAAGTGTTTTGTGAACACATATGTGTTCGAACATATGTTAGTTTGGTTATTTAAACACATATATGTGAAAGTAACAGCCAAATACAAAATAATTGAATCGTCAAAAGTGAGGGCTCTGTGGAGTAATGGTAGCACATTCACTAGGCAAGTGGGAGATCCGGGTTCAAGTACCGGGGGAGCAAGTACTTTTAGTGATTCAATGTTAATTTTATATATATATATATATATAATACAAACTTCTATATATATATTTATAATTATATATAATTATAAATATATATATAGAATTATTATTAATATATTAATTATTATTATATATATATATATATATATATATATATATATATATATATATATATATATATATATATATATATATATATCGATTATACACAGGCCTACATGCATGGTATAAATACAAGGTGTTTGAAAAGAGTGGGTACGGCTTAATATTTTACAAACCATAGCAGTTAACATATGTAAACTTTGCACAGTGTCATATGGCTATGTCAACTATTTTCCTTGCTATTACCATGACATGCCAACCATGGGGGGACGTCCCACAGAGGATAACATGGAAATCTTAAATGAAAGCATGGGTCGAGTGATACCTCATTTGAAAGAACTCACTTAGTAGAGTTTAATGCCGCAAACCGAATCTCAAAAGGTTTATCCAATCAGTAATGACGGGTTGTTTTAGGTACACATTGTGAAGTACATTATGCGCTGCCATTTCTGTACTCGTCGTATTCTGATGCGGTAGGCGGCGTTTCACTCTACTAACCGGTGTGTTTTCACTGACTTTTTTAATTAGCAAATTATGTCATAAATTTATAACAGAATAATTAAAAATAAAATGAATTCGTCGTCTTTATGTTTATGAATTAACATAGTTACACTCTAGCAATGCTATTTTATTCACTATGTCAGAATTAAAAATTTTTGTTATTTTTTATAAATACTATTCAGTGAAACCATTCTCCAGCGGTTTGAAAGCTACAAACATTTGAAACACTAAGTCACTTCACTTCTTGTCTGGAATGTCAATCAGCAGAGACAGCCGCAGAATATAAATCACCAGCTTTCACTATCTGGAGCTAAATGGTTTACGAATTCTTTAGCTAAACACGTTGTCAGAATAATGAGTAACAAATTAAAGTATAGGTTCAATTTGGAAAAGCAATTTAATTAGGAACTAAATACTAATTAAATTGCTAATTTAAGCTACGAGATTATTCTGTAACCTACTAGTGGTTGAAGCACATGGATCCATTAGGCGTTTAGATGAAGCTGTATGTATTGCAGAAGCGCATCAATGATACTCTTAGGTAAAGCAAGTAAAGCAATCCGTATATTTGCAAAGATTTATTAACATTCCACAATCTTTGCATCGATTCTGAGTGACTATTTGATTCTAATTTACATTTATCATACCAATTACGGATTCTTCAACACTAAAATAGGCATTGCGGACGACCTTTGACTATCTACGGTAATGTAATTTGCAAGTTTGGTAGAGGCAATATTGCATTTTGAAACAACTACTAGTTTGAGGAACAGCAAACTTAACTGATTAAATTCTTGTTTTAAGTTGCAATACAAATTTGTAAGAGGAATCTTATCACAGTAATGTTAGAGAACTTACTTTTTACTTTTGCATTTTAAATATTGCCATACGTTTTTATTTATATAACTTATTTAACTTGAAGTTACGAATGACATGTTTATTACAGTCCGACTGTAAGTCAAAGATGTGTGAAACTGATGATAATCTAAAATTCATTATTTAGCGTTTTAAGGAGGATAATTACGACAGTGGCATTTGAATTTATGGATAAAAATTTAAAGGATTACAGTTAAAACCGATTTTAAAACTCCTCTTGATCATTCGTTTAGAGAACTGTAGCCTTATGCAACAGTAAATGACTGATAGGTAATGCGGTATTGGTGCATTAAAACCAGTTTCAATAACCAGCTGGACTTGGGAGAATAATTTACCGTTATTATAGTACATATTATTTATAAAGTCCGGAGGTAGTTTTCTATAAATCAGAACAACCTTTCGGAAATACTTAATTTATTCCGAATCTTAAATTTCACTCAAAATTTAACAAAGTTTTACAAAATCTTGATTTGCTTTTCTTCAACATTTCTCTCAATCGTTCAAATCTAATTTAGAGTCTGATCAAAATTAAAAATGAAACTAAAAAGGCATACTTCACCAAAAAGGTTTAAATTATCAAAATAAAATAAAAAGTTCTCTTCTCAATGTATTCAAAATCAAAATTACACCATGCTTGATGTAAACTTTAGGATCAAAATCTAATTTACAATACTTCAAAAGTTGAATTGACTATCAGGCTCTGTTATATGGCAAAATTTAGAAAATTTAACACAACAGTATAAAACAAAAGATGTTAAACTAAACGCTGGTACGGGACTTACTACTTTGAAGACTAAGGAGGCTGAAAAACTATTACGCACTAAGGGAAAAAAAAGAAATCTAAAACTTGACTTAAAACACAACGGGTAAAAATTAACTCTATATCCCAAATGTATAGGAATAGAGGAAGTACTATGGCTTTTGAACTGCACGTGTAGTCGCTCTGCACTCGACTTGAAGACTACCCCTATCTCTGAAAACCAACCGCGACCGGCTCGGGAACCTATCACCGTTGACATCTCTAACAGCTGGAGAGGTCAAACCAACAAAATAATGTCCACGTACCGCGTCTAGTTAACATAGAGGCTCCTTCCTACCGCGATTCAGCAGAATGATTATAACTACGGTACAATAATAAAACTCGTTTATTGCACTGCACACTTATATATTTCATAAATTGGTGGTATGAGGCTTTATGATGTTAGGGGAGATGATGTTATATAGGTATTTCCGAATAATTTCATACATGTATAATTTGGATAAGCGGTTGCTGATCCGCATATTATGTATGTACCGCAAACCCAAATTACATGTAAGATATAATGACTTACAACTCCACTAAAAAGTTTACCTGCAGCTTTACACTCAGTATTACAGGATAGTATTACAAAGTGATACGCAGTAGTGCATCAAACTCAGTAAACATCCATATAATAACAGTATATCTGTGGTAAATACGATTAAATTACTATAATAAAGGGTAGTGAAACCTCTGTCAGAGATTATGATTAAAAGAAACAATATTTGAGGAGGAATATAGTATTTTTAATAAAATAAAATATTATAATAAAAGTTCTTAAACGCAATGATGGCTCGGACTAAATTGGATTTACAGTTACTTCTAATAAAGATTGAAGATCGTTCTAAAATTTATATTTTAAACTTAAATTCCCTCTTTTTCCTCAAATAGATTTACCTTCCAAGTCTTTTGAAATATTACAACCAAAATGATTCTTGACTTTAGCATTAAAATTGACTCCTGCTCCATACATGAAAAATTGTTGATCTCTGTATGGTAAAAATATTTTATGCAATATTCTTAAGCTTTTTAGCCTACGACCAAACAAGTCATATACTAAACATAGTGATGAAAAAAAGTTTAAGTAATTATTTCAATACACTGCTTATAATTTTGCACCCGTTTAATTACAAATGAATATATAGATCACCAAAGTATTGAGTTACTTTTGGACTGTATACTTCATAAAATTTAGTTTCTTATGAATATTATTTTAATAAAATCTTTTTACTCTCTATACAACTTTTGTTTTTATAAAGACAAAAATATACTCACGTTTACTTCATTGATTAATAGAAATAAAATATCTACGTTCCGTAAATAAAGTTAAGTTTATTTCTCGAGCCGTATACGTAATTTGATACGAAACTTCAGTCATGACAGCAGGATGTATTTACATTCCAAACCCCAGAGGTATAAATCCAAGAAATTTAGAAAACTTTGAGGAAGTAACGGTTTTCAGTTACTTTGTCACAGTTGAAGCATCAAATATTAATGTGCAACAGTGTACACAAGAATTCATTTATATTTTAACATACTTATTAATCTTTTTATTAATGCGTTCATAGTGTTCAAAATTTTTCCTGTAACAGGATAAACGTTTTGTTCTTCATTTGTTGAGAGTACGGCTGTCGAATTTACGTAAATTAATAAAAAAAACATATACTTATCATTCCAAGGGTATTTTAATTGATTTTAAAATAAAAATTTGCCAAATAATAGTAATCACAATCAAAATGTAATAAAATACATTAAATGGATCTTTATATTAATAAATATTTCAGTTTTCTTAAAATTTAAACAATAATATTAGTATGTAAAGGAAGATCTCTAAATAGCTTGGGGCCAACTATGAAAACCCTTACTACCGTCTTCTTGCCTCATTCTAAGAAAGCAAAAATTTCCATCCTGTTGGGTGCTAAGCTGTAAAAACTCAAAAGAAACAAGAGTCTCTTACTTACAGATGGACCAAGGGTTCTTTGCGCGGGCCGGCCTTATGTGTAAAATCATATCAAAACAAATCTATTGTATCTCGTAACAGTTGAAAATTACATGGCAAAATTCATAAATTATTCTACAGTTTAAACTCTCACACCACATTACCATCACGTCCAAACTTACACCATTGCTCATATATTCAAGTCTCATTCATCCTTCGCCAATCTCAACCCACTTCCAGAGCTGGAGTCAGTCATCGAATTGAGCAGTCTCCCGGTTAAATGCCATGAACTCGACAACGATGTAGAATGCATTTGACACTAAAAAGAGCTTCGCACGAGTTAGTGACGCCTTTGGCGTTTGGTCATTTTCCATGGAATTGGATAATCTGCTGATGAAATGATGCGAAGGCAAGTGGTCATAAACTACCATTCTGTGTCTTCCAGTTCGGTAGTTATCTCTGTTGTGAGCCTCATACCCGTGTATGTCTCCTCCTTTGGTTAGGGCACATTTAGACAAACAGAACAAAGTTGTTTTGAAAATGTAGAGACTGGGCATAGTCAACGGTTGCAAATTTTTGAGTGCTGTACTGCACGACTCTGAAATTCATCTTTTCGATAATACGGATCTCTTTTTTGCAATTTGAGCACCCTAAGGAAATTATTGCTTTCACAGGCCCCTCATAACACCACTCTATAGGAAAGGTGGGAATGAATTAGTCCATAATATGCCGCAATCAATACCTAATGGAGCAGTATCGAACACTTAACTTTTGATATGTTTAAACCTTATAGAATTTCTTCAAATTCAGACATTAAACCAAAAAAGTTTTCTTTAGTAGTTCCATTAGAGATAAAATAAATAATTTTAGTAGCAGTATTAAGTTTCTGTTATGTTTTTTTGTTTAATTTTTGTTTCCTGTTTTACTTTAGAAATAAAAGGTTGACTGCATTCTGTTATACAAAATACCTTGAAAATATTATAAGTAAAATAGTAACACTTAAAGCATTACCAAGCTATTGCTAATATTAATACGTTGTTGAGTTATAATTACAATAAAAGTTACTTCTAATAAGTATACACTTGACAAAAGTAATGAACTTTAATCTTTTTTTAATTAAATACAACCAGTAATAAGTAATAATAATAATATTTATTTTTTACTGTTAAACCTGTAGGGTTTGACATTAGGTTAGCAAATTCTCGTAATTGACTGATTGGGATAACGAGAAAATATAAATTATATTTTTCCAATTATCCTTTAACGATTTCATCAACCTTGTGACGACATATTTTATGACGCAGGAGTCCCAGGTGACGGTCGGGCGAATGACAGTTTATGGCTCCCGTGGTGACTCTAGTCAAAACTCAACAAACGAGGTAACTCGTTACTAGTTTACGAAATCACTTTATAAAACGATAATTGTTTTTGTCATGTCAATTTGTTATTTAGTAACGGGAAATTTTCACGCCTTTAGAAACTTGTTAAATATTACTTTTTGTCTTCCTTCATTATAGGAAATATTGTACACAGTTTTTTTCATTCTGTGGAAGGAAGAGGAATATTAACTCTAATATCTCAGATTCTGAAGTAAGAGCACTACTCTAGGGTGTAAAATCTCTGCAGACTATGGGGTGTCACGGGTTACTTAGAAAGTAGTTTTCATTTATTAAAGTTCAACATTTTTAAAATTATTATCATAGGGGTCAATGATAGTTTAGCATGGTTTCACCCTTTGCATTTTGTGGATATAAGATATGAAAATAGTAATCATGCAAAAAACTAAATACATTGGAATATAATGAGTAAGCAGTATATTTTATGACAATCAGACCAGTGATGTAGATTTGTGACATTTTCACGTTAAGTGTTTCTGATATCAAAGTTTACCTAATAAGCACAATGTTGACGTTCAAACGCTTTTATGTCTTATGATAAGTATATTAATGGCTATTCATTAGAGAAGTCTGTCTCACGGGGGTAGGAATATTTTTGTCTGTCTGTATGTCTATCTGTCTTTTCACAGATGATTTTAAATTCTGCCTGAAGCTTCACTTCTACATAGAGAAACCAACTTAGATGACTGTGTATGTAAGTTTTTATAGACTATCGTGACCATTTTTGCGTTAGTCTGATGGGTATCCATCAAGATGAAAAAGAGAAAACCACAGAATATATTAATTAGTTTACAGACGAATGTCCAACCATTTATCATTGTAACACATTAAATCTGTACACATAGCATAGTTTACGCAACCCCCGCAAAACCTTTATTATATATTCCTAGCCTGTTATGAGCCATTCATCGGGTTTTACTTTTCATAGTAAATTTAAGTTTTTTAACATTCACACAATGGTGTACAAATTTATAAAATTAGATTTCTACCTTAAGCCGCCATTAAACACAAAGGCGTTAATTGGTTTAACGTTGTTCTTTCAGAGCTAAAAAAAAGCTTGCCTTGGGCACAACCGATTAAAATAAAATATAGCTCTCAACATAAATTACATGGCACAGTGTATGGAATTAATTCAGTTTCAAATATGAGTAACCAAAAATAGTTTTTCGAATTGAAAATTGCTTTGGTGAAAAATATTTCTTATATTATTTAGTTATGAAATTATCACAGCAAATATGGAAAATTTCCAGAAATTTTATTTTATACTCTGAAATTGGTTATACACAAACATTGATTAAAATTTATGAAAGGAATAAGATAAATCTGTTCTGATAAAATTTTCAGTAGAATTATCTTTGATATATTCTACTATTTTACAATTAATATCATATTACTAATTATCATAAGTTTTTCGGTAATTATTATTATTCATTCCAATTTTAGGAACTAATAAATATATGAAGCAGAACACTTTATAAATTAGTATTGTGTTTCTGTGGGACTTTTCCTCAATGGCCTGAAATAATTCAAAAGCACAAGTGACAATGTTTTTAAATTTGTATTATCAATATTTATAGCATTGGTCTTACAGAGATGTTCTTGGTCTACAATGCTCCAAAACACTTTATAAACGACCATCCAATAATTTCAAAATGCATAATGAGATGGGAATAATGTTCTTTAGCAATGACTACTTATATCAGACTTATCATTGTTAAAAGGAATTTGTTTGTGATCTCTTACCACTCTGCAAGGTATTGTATACGAAACCGAAGGTAAGAGTTACACATACGTATATTTAATGACTCTTTAACTACAGTCAGAATTACTGCCACTAATTGGTTATTTAATTCCTTTTACATAAGAGCCCCAAGACTTTTCATTTGCAGTTGATAGTTTATCTCATTACTTTGTAAATGTTGCATAACAACTAGTTCGTTGCTTTGAAAAGAAAGTCACAAGCTTCCTTGTTTGTAAAGAGAACGTTTTCAATAAAAAGAAAGTTTAAATAGCCTCGCTTTATTCCATGACCAAACACAGTCAGTTATTGCGCTTTCATCAATTGTTTCTTGGCCCTAGATCAGAACATGTTATAATGATTCACGGTTTCCAATTTTGATTGGTTGTGCTGATTACATAACTCCAGGTAGAATCTACTATTACTAATAACTATGATAACTAGTTATGATAATAGACTGTGCGCCTAATTATTAAGGGCCCTGCAGTGCCTTCTTGAAACGTCTCGTTGTCTGCACGTCTGTCTGTTTGTTTGAGTAGTAACTATTGTTAGTAAGACCCTATAGACTTGAAATTTGGTACAAAGCTTACTTTTTGTCAAAAGAAGGACGCTACTGGTTTAAGGGCAAACTATCAAAGCTCAGTCCGTAGTTACGTATCTCTGTCTGACCGTCTGTGTAATAATTGTGATATAAAGACCCTAGGGGCATACGATAGAAAAAGCTCATACGATTCTAAGATTAAAAAGTATAGGACAGTATGTACACCTAACTATTTCAATGTGTTTTACGGGTCCTTCGATATGGTTAATTGGTTGGTCCTGTATCGGTTGATTCTATATATTCTGCCTAAAATATTACAAATTAAAATAAAACATGTAAGGGACTGAATGACAGAAGTAACTATTTGTTATAATGGGCTATGAAAATATTTCTTAAAAAAGCACATTTTTTAATAATTAAATGTTTTAATATTTTAAATAATTTTGAACACTATATTTTTAACATAAAAACGTTATATTTCTTATTAATTTACAGATACTTTTAAAATATTTTTTTATTTTACATATATTCGACTAATTAATTATTAAAGTGATAAATATTTATAAATTTATATTACTATAGTTTGTATTAGTTCCTATAATTTGATCAGTAAAATTTTCACTACAATTTTGCATGTCTAATATAATTACTTGATTTTATTGTGATTATACTATAAAAATGAAATTATGGGTTTATTATAACTTAAATAATAAATAACAATTATGGAATAAAACCTAGCTAATTATTTTGTAAACACCACGTCTATTGTAGTTGCATACCTCGTTGTACTTATTATTATTTTATCGTTTGGCATTGTTAAATTTAATTTATCTTTCAAAAGTCAATTAATGGTTTTGCCATTTCATCAGCAAAGTTCATATTCAAACTTTTTTACGTAAACAATTTTTAAGTGAGTGTAAGGTAAGGCCTATGTAGTTTTGTTTATACTTATAATCAACAGAAATAATATACCTTAACTCACTGTACCTCATGATAGTATAATAAAGATTAAGTAAGTTATGCACGAATTGCATCATTGTTATTAAAATTAGTATAAAAAGAGTTAATAATAGTGTATACTTTTGATTCAACAACATTAGAATCAAATTTACAATTAATCTTACTTTCGATTGAAATAACCGGGTTTCCTGTACTAAAATGTCAGGTAGCGTTATTGTGAGACCTGAAACATGAAAGAAAATGTATTTGCTTTCCTCTCACAGGGAGTATTTGTCGTGTTTCAGAGAGAAGACACAAAATGTAAACGAATGCAAATTAGTTGCTTAAGAACTCAAAGTAAGAAATCAATGTTTATGACCCCACTTTATACGTTTGGATATTTAAAATGCCATGTAAGAATTTTTATTACATGAGATTTAATAGAAAAAACACGTGCTTTTTCTTTAAATTTCCTCACGGATAATTTAGTGCGTGTAACTGGGAGAAGATATTATATTCATATCTACTTTATAAATCAACGTTAATTTTGGTTCAATATAGTATACTCTTGTGCTTCGATATTGGCATTGGTATGTGTAGTGTATTTAGTGTGAGAAGTACTAAGTTGGTAGGTATCCATAGTGATATTTAATGTCTGCACCAGTGATGTTGGCAGTATGTATTGTCAGGCGATGTAACATACGATGTGGTCTAAAAGAATAAAGAATGCTCATAGGCTGCTCTCCTGTGACGTCACATCACGCCACTACCCTACAACCAACGGTCCAAGCTGGCCAGCCAGCAGTCCACCCGGAGTCCACCACCAGACACCGTCATGTAACCTCCGCGTCCCGTCCGTTCCTTTACGAGCGGTCCTAGAGCAATGTTACTCTAAATGTGTAGTTTAATTATTCTTCCCGACCCATAGAGAGTACAGTGTCGACCCGCATACATTACAGTGGCGACGAGGAAAACAACTGCAACAGTGGAACGTCGCTTACAGTGGCGACGAGGAAAACAACTGCAACAGTGGAACGTCGCTTACAGTGGCGACGAGGAAAACAACTGCAACAGTGAATTACAGTGATTTAGTGCGGAAGGGCAACAAGCGTAATGAACACGTGCAAATAACAACGAATGTGCAGGGACATTCGGGACATTGAAACAGTGAATTACAGTGATATAGTGCGGAAGGGCAACTATCGTAATGAACACGTGCAAATAACCGCGAATGTGCAAGGACATTCCGGACATTCCAACGGTCGGGAGTAGTAAGGTACGCCGATCGATATAAACTATTCTTGGTGTAAGCAGCGCACAAGCTGATTTTAATCGTTGCAATTAATGCCGTTAGACGATTATTTTTACCGGGGACATTTTAAACAGTTATTACGGAGTGTACAAGAAAACAAAATGGCAACTATCGGGTCTATGGGTTATTTTGATAGTGCGGAAGAATCGTGGCAGTCTTATATAGAGAGATTTGAGTTTTTTATTGATTGTAATGATATCGATAATTCAAAGAAACTAAGCACTTTGTTGACAGTTATGGGTGTAAGGACCTATACGTTACTGAAAGACTTAATTACACCAGACAAACCGTCTGACAAGTCGTACAAGGAAATTGTGGACACTATAGCGAATCATCTGCATCCCAAGCCTTCTTTTATCACGGAAAGATTTAAATTTAGTAGGCGGAATCAATTGGATCATGAAACGGTTAGCGATTATATTGTGCATTTAAAACAGTTATCTAAGTATTGTGAATTTGGTGATAAATTGCCAGACTACTTAAGGGACAGATTAGTCGCGGGTCTGCGAGACCAACAGATACAGAAAAGACTTCTCGGGGAGGAGAACCTCACTTATGAAAAAGCCGTGCAACTAGCTACTGCAATGGAATTTGCTGAGAAGGGGGCGGCCCAGATGACAACTGCAGGAGGACGTATTCACCGGATGCAGAGCAGCGGGTCGATACCGAAAAGGACACAGGCGGCGAGCATCGCAGCGAGACGGTCATCGGACGGCGGGAAGGCGCTGGGAGACATCACCTGCTATTGTTGCGGCAAGCGAGGATCACACACAGCATCGCAATGTCGGTTTCGTGAGTACACGTGTAATCATTGTAAAAAGAAGGGACACCTTGAAAGAGTTTGTAGATCGAAAAATTATGTTAACAAACCTAATGAGAACAAACCAAATGTTTTTTACAAATAGGTCTAAGGAGCCTTCAGCTAAAGGGAAACAGTTTTACAGCAATAAAAAGCAATATGTTTATAAAGGTAGGCAGCACTATGTAGAGGAAAGTAAAGAATCAGCAGAGTCCGGTTCAGATAATCACTGGAAACATAAAGACAATGACGATGTGTATGACATTTCCAATCTATTTACGGTTAAAGAAATAGAAACTAAGATTAATAAAATTGAGCCAATAACGGTACAGTTATTAGTGGAAAGTAAGGAAATTGTATTTGAAGTCGATAGTGGAGCTTGTGTTTCAGTTATGTCAGAAAAAGATTGTAAGACTAAGTTAGGAAATATAAACATGTATCCAACTAGCTTAGTATTAAGTTCATATACACATGAAAAGATCAGGCCTTTAGGTAAGGTTATGGTCAATGTACAACATAAAGGTAAAGAGAAACAATTAGCTTTATACATCGTAGCTAATGGGGCTAATCCCTTGTTAGGGCGTGATTGGATGCAAGCATTAGATTTAACAGTTAAAGTGCCTAGTAATGTAAACAATGTACAGTCAGCTGATCGCACGAGCATGGTGGGGGTTGTGCCAACTGCAGGCGGCAGCGCGGCAGACGCATGCACGCCTGTCAGTGGAAGCCACAACACACCTGTAGAGGTAAACAAACAAACATCTGTCAATCCGTCTGTTGTCAACAACAACAAACAAGTAGAATTACTGTACAATGAGTTTCCAAATGTATTTACGGATAAGTTGGGATGTTTCAAGGGTGCACCAGTTAAATTAAAGTTAAAAGAAAATGTAGTACCAAAATACTTTAAACCTAGGACGTTACCTTTTACACTTAAAGAAAAAGTAGAAGCCGAGCTGACTAGACTAGAACAAGAGAACGTTATTTCACCAGTAGATACCAGTGAATGGGGGACTCCCATTGTACCAATTATTAAGGCTAATGGGAAAATAAGAATTTGTGGGGATTATAAAATAACTGTAAATCCTTTCTTGGAGGTAGACCGACACCCGTTACCGAAAATTGAAGAAATATTTGCCAGCCTACAAAACGGAGAAAAATTCTCTAAAATAGATTTATCTTCAGCTTATCAGCAGCTTAAACTAGATGTAGATAGTCAAACGTATTGTACAATTAGCACACACAAAGGATTGTATGCTTACAATCGCCTATGTTTTGGTATCAGTTCAGCACCGGGAATATTCCAGAGAATAATAGAACGAACATTACAAGGTATCCCGGGGGTAACTGTATTTTTAGATGACATTCTAGTAACAGGTAAAAACAATGAGGAACACATGCATAGACTTAGACTAGTGTGTCAAAGACTTGAAGACAATGGGTTCACAGTGAGCAAGAACAAATGTAAATTTTTCTGTGACAGTTTAGAATATTTAGGTTTTGTTATCAGTAAACAAGGGTTGCATACCGCACCTAGTAAGGTTGAAGCAATTGTCAAGGCACCTGAACCTCAAAATGTGACACAGCTTAAAGCCTTCCTTGGTCTTGTTAATTACTATTCACGTTTCATTCCTAGGATATCCACTATTTTAACCCCAATGTATCAGTTGTTAAGAAAGGATACCGATTTTGTATTTAATTTAGCATGTAAGAAGGCACTACAAGAGATTAAGCAAAAGTTAATCTCTGCTGAAGTTTTAGCGCATTATGATCCTGCATTACCACTAGTGGTAGCCAGTGATGCTAGTCCATATGGCATTGCATCAGTTTTGAGTCAGATTCAATACGACGGTACAGAAAGACCTATATCATTCGCAAGTAGAGTGTTAAATAGCGCTGAGAAAAACTATTCACAAATAGATAAGGAAGCATTAAGCATTGTATTTGGTGTTAAGAAATTTAGTCAATATTTATATGGTACACAGTTTTTGTTAAAGACTGATCATAAGCCTTTAGTGGCTATTTTTGGACCAAAGAAAGGGTTACCTGCTTTCGCAGCCAGTAGGTTACAACGATACGCTTTGTTTTTAAGTGGTTTCCAATATGAGATTGTGTATGTTAAGTCCCAAAACCATGGCAATGCCGATGGTTTATCTAGATTACCTGTAAATAGTGAGATTAAAGATGAAATCTCGGATGATGACCTTAATATTAATGTCATAGGTACCTATTTGCAGTGTTTAGCTGAAAATGACATACCATTAAGCTATGTAGACATAAAAAGAGAATCAATGGTAGATAGTGAAATCAAAAAGGTAATATCCTATGTAGAATTAGGTTGGCCTATTGTAACTGAACCAGATCTAAAGCCATTTGAAATTAGACAGTCGAAATTAACCTTGGAGCAAGGAATCCTAATGTGGGGGTACAGGGTGGTAATACCTAAAAGGTTCAGAATAAACATTCTGAACGAATTGCATACTTCACACATAGGTATTGTTCGCATGAAGGCATTAGCCCGTGCATATGTATGGTGGCCTAATATCGACCGGGACATAGAACAACTAGCTAACAGCTGTGCAGCCTGTTTGGAGGAACGAGCAAAACCGCCCAAGGCTTTCCTGCATCATTGGAATGTTCCGGAACGAGTTTGGTCTCGAATTCATATTGATTTTTTTGGACCTTTTCAGTCCAAGTTATTTTTGGTGGTAAAAGATGCGTACTCTAAGTGGCCAGAGGTGTTGCCCGTTGCTTCAACGGCAGCTGTTCACACGATTGTGAAATTAAGGGAATTATTTAGTAGGTATGGTATTGTAGACCACATAGTGTCCGACAACGGACCACCTTTTACCAGTCAAGAGTTTAAAGAATTTTTGATGTCAAATGGTATCAAACACACGTTTTCACCACCATACCACCCAGAAACCAATGGTTTGGCAGAACGGTCAGTCAGAACTATTAAAAATAAATTGAAAACAGCTCTTCATAATTCCAAGGATTTAGAATTAGCTTTGAGTAACTTCCTGTTCACTTATAGAAATACAGTGCATTCTACTACCAATCTATCGCCAGCTCAATTAATGTTGGGCAGATCGCTAAAGTCTAGGTTAGATTTAATTCGCCCAAATGTTAAAGCAATAATGTCAGATAATCAAGAAAAACAACGATTGTACTATAGGGGTAGTAAAACTAGACAGTTAGCTATTGGACAACCAATCATAGCCAGAGATTACAGAGGTAGAAATAAGTGGATACCAGGTGTGGTAGTTTCACGATTAGGACCAGTCACGTATTTAGTTGAACTGAATACGGGCATGAGGTGGAAACGACATATCGACCAGTTGGTAGGTTTACAGTGTAGTCCGGAAATGTCTGAGTTGACAACAATGCCTAGACTCCCAGACGCAAGCGTGGCAACAGAGCACACGCAGGAAACGATCGATATACAGTCGCGGGACAGAGCGAGCGCAAGGTCGCCAGTACTTTTAGCAACGACCTTGCCCCCCTCTCCGCAAAACCATAACAATAACAGAAACGCTCAGGGGCAAAGCCCCAGCCCACGTACAAATGTAAACAATAACAGTTCCAGCGTTTCACCCAAACAAATGACACCTGTTAGACGATACCCACTAAGGGATCGTAAACCTTTAGTCAAAATGGACTTGTAAATACAACCCAATTGTGACTTGTATATAATTAATATTGTTTAAGCATTATTATTATCGATTTGTTAATTGTGTTCATTCAATGTGTTATTAATTGCTATATTCTGATTTATTGGTTTTGATTGAAGTGTTTGTGATTTGTGTTAAATGATTATATTGAGTTTGTATTTTGTTCTCTATAATCTATACTTACAAAAATAAAAGAGTATAATGTCAATTTTCTTATTCATTGTAATTGATTTAAAATTGGAGAATTGTAAAACAAATTGTAATTGATAAATTTCTAAAATTGTAGGGGACTTATGTATTTAAGGGGGAGGATTGTAGTGTATTTAGTGTGAGAAGTACTAAGTTGGTAGGTATCCATAGTGATATTTAATGTCTGCACCAGTGATGTTGGCAGTATGTATTGTCAGGCGATGTAACATACGATGTGGTCTAAAAGAATAAAGAATGCTCATAGGCTGCTCTCCTGTGACGTCACATCACGCCACTACCCTACAACCAACGGTCCAAGCTGGCCAGCCAGCAGTCCACCCGGAGTCCACCACCAGACACCGTCATGTAACCTCCGCGTCCCGTCCGTTCCTTTACGAGCGGTCCTAGAGCAATGCTACTCTAAATGTGTAGTTTAATTATTCTTCCCGACCCATAGAGAGTACAGTGTCGACCCGCATACATTACAGTATGAATCGACAAGGTTTCCGATTCCACAATAAAACGAATTTTACATGTAGCTTTATGAAAGTATAGATCAGGGACCAATAATTGTTATAGTTACGATTCAACTCGAGAAACTTAATAGATAATGTGAAAACGTAAAAATATTCTGTATTCAACCTATTTGGAAAAAATAAAAATCACTTTTGGAAATTTATATTGACATTGATGCAATAACTTTAATACTAACGTAATAAATAACGTTTAAAGAGGTATATTACACTAGTCCAAACTATTAGTTGGAATAAATGTTAGCTATAATGTTTAATTGGAAGTACGATATTATATATAATTATCGAAGAATCCTAGTGGAATATTTTCATGTGATTTACAAACTATAAAGGTTTAATGTGATCTTTAAAACTATTTTCATATAATTGACCTAAAATCTGCGATATTATTGAGCAAAATAGTTACATGCATTTTTGTATAATCTAATTTATACGTCATTAAATTGAAAATTGTACGCTCATAACTGTAATGGATATAAATAAGCTTTAAAATATTTTATGTTAAATATTAAGGCTTTAAATTCAAAATTATTCTAGTAACCTAATTATGTAAGATTAATCGCATGAAATGATTCAAAGATAAACATTAAAAGCGTAACAATATATAATTTTTTTAATTTTAGAATATCATTATTATTTATTATTGGCTTAATAATATGAGACAATGAGCATCCAAAAATAATATAATAATGGTTCCCAGCATTTGTCTAATGCAGAACATCGGCCCACGCCAGATTTCCTCATTACTTTCTTTGATAAATCTTCTGTTATATAACAAATTTTTAATACAACTTCAGTGTGTCTTAGGGAGTACGCTTCTGACGTGATACAGGACAACGCCTCTGCCAATTTACATGTAAATATACGAGCTGTCGCTCCGGGAATATATTAATATAAGATCACTAGTTCGCACAATATCGTATCATAACGTTATTCAAATTTTCGTAATTTAAAATGTATACAGTTTAGTAATCACATGTTAATTTTAATTAGTACACATGGTGTTGAGGATACAAAAAATATTAGGTTAACTTTACAAACACACATTAAGGGGATAAAATTACCGCAGCCGATGTGGTCTATCCTACGTAAGCTTATTTAAACGAATGTGATGTCTCTTACCCTTTTTAGTGGCATCTCTTCCACTTGGGTATAGCTTTGAGTATAGGCGTTATTATAGTCGTTTAATCTTACCACGTATATCACACAGCTAGTAGTGTCTGGTGGGGGAGAGTACCTTTCGTCTAGAATATAATTAGACAGTCTCTCTCTAGACTTTAGGGTTGTCGAACTGAGGAATATGTGTTCAAATGCACACGCCAGTGTGACGAGTTACGTTACCTAGTGGTTTGACTTTAATTCAGGGAGTTCAACTTCCCAGCTACATAATCACAATCACGTGATGTTCAAATTCTACTGAGACTAATCACAATAATCCTGACACGTATCCCAGTTTACAGTGGCTGTCTAATAGAATTATTGCAAAATTTAATCATACACCATCGAACCAAAATTTTAGAAAACATTTTTAAATTTTGTTTTTTCAAACTTAAATACTTTATGAGGTTTCAGAAATTATACACATTTGTCCATTTTGAGTTTTAATTATGTATACTGGAGTATAAAATAATAATTTTATCTATCTATACGCCAATACCACTTCCTTAATTTTATAAAACTTGGTTACAGGCAACAATTATAGTCGTTATGATAGTGTTTAATGGCACATATAAACATGTGCTTAAAATCTCATTAATATTCGGTATATCCTTTATGTATAAACGATTAATGTTTATGTAAATGTATGAAGTTTACTAAAAATACTTTAGATAAATCTTTGTACGTAGTTTGATTCTTATACATATAAACACATGTCGATAAAGAATTACGGCAGATGTTAAATTACCGATCCAAGATGGTTTGATTAAGGATGTTTTTGCATACGTCAAATGATACAGTATATTCAGTACAATTTCAATAAACAGCTCCCTGGAGAGACACCTATTATTTTCTCAAGAAGTCTTGGCGTGGTTGTATTCATTCTTGTTACCTGCCACCAGTTCTGAATGTAGGCCTTAATCCAGCTAATGGTGTTCTCTCCAAATCCATATAATGTAATTTCGCCGGTAGCATATTATGATCAATAGAATTGAACACCTGAGAATAGTGGCTACACAGACCCTTGGTTCTTCCACCAAACGAAACATATCCATTCGATGCGCTTGTGAACGATAGACAGCTTTATCTAGTAGGGTGCAAAATAATCTTCTTATTTCAATTAGCAATATAAGTAATATTTAGTTCATGATAAAGTAGTTTTTCCAAATTTAACGTATACTTTTATCCATTACTCATTATTCTGAAAATGTATTTAGCTTAAGAATCCGTAAACCATTTAGCTCCAGATAGTGGAAGCTGCTGATTTATATTCTGCGGCTGTCACTACTGATTGACATTCCAGACAAGAAGTGAAGTGACTTAGTGTTTCAAATGTTTGTAGCTTTCAAACTGCTGGAGAATGTGATTAGATATTCAGAGTTTGTCAGTTCAGTAATGTATGTTTTAAAGAATAATGCATATGTTTTAAGGTTTGTGATTGCCTTTGTGGTAAATAATTAAAAATACTTGGCTAATATATGAAAAACAGTTATATCAGGAACAAAACACTCCAAGAGAATCAATTTAGGAAGAAGTTAGCTAGTTATTGCATTTTAAAATATCTGTATATGCATAAAAAGACATTAACACAGTAATATATAGATCATTTTATTATCATATATTAGCTAACAATAATTATTTTATATTATTTTGTATCCAAGATTTAGGAACAAATGCATAATTAACTGAAAATAACAATGTTATATTTGTGCGTGTTTCAAGCCATAACTTTGTTGCCACAAAGGTACATTAATTAAAGCGGCAGCTCCTTTTCAAGACTCAACTTAGAATGCAACCCTTAGAAATTCTTTTAATAAACCCTTTCTCTGTCTCATGGTTATCGCTGGTGAGGATTTATGCTCAACTTTTTGATTGCTTTTGCATTAAGTATTCATCACTACTGGTATTTAAGCATTTCAGGCAATGTGTTGTGCAAAGTGTTGTGTACTTAAATCGTATGAGCAAAATACGTTACATGTTGTATAAGGCCTAAAATACCAAATTGAAAGACCGTTGATCTTGTGGGAAACGGCCTAGCAGAGAGATTGAATTTAATAAAATGTATTCATCTATCAATCAATATTGTTTGTTGATAACAAGGTACAGTAGTACACGAAATAACGCGTAACACGTTTTGCTGAGATCGTATGCTTAGTATCACTATATCACCTGTAACATGCCATATGGTGGCACTTATTTTGTTTAAGCATTTATATTTATCCTGTGATTCAATCACTGCTAATATCGTTGTCCGTACAGAAAAAGTAATAATGTTTGATAAAGATAGACCAAATCTCTCGGAATGACTAGCACTGTCATTTAACTCGACAATTCTTGTTTAGCAATGAAACTACGTATTTTACGTCTAAATATTACTTTCTTAAATATGTGGCTGTTCCTAGATTAATAGTTTCTGCTAACACTCATTCACTAAGAATATGTTTTATATGTACTATAGAATCCTCAACCTTAAGATTTTTGCATGAGCTAACTCAATGCAAAGTTAACTTATCTTGCAATTCCTCGCTGTTCTAAACTAGAATAGTCAACTGAATCTCTCGTAACTTGGCTGAGCTAAAACATTGGTTTCTAAAGTAGGAAAGCTAAATTTCTGTGTAATTAAGTCAAATGATCTTAAGAAATCTCCTTACCAGGTATTACGAAGCATACGTACTTGGAAAACTTGAACAGAAAGCAAAAAGCATTTGTAGATCGAAACGGTGTTAAATATTATAATACATTTTAAAAGGGGTTAAACGATAAGGAATACTTTATTAGAAAATTAAACTTTAGAGTAAAAGTATAAGAAATTCAAATAATAAAATTCTTATTAAAGTCCTCTTTTGCATACTCAGACCATCCTAGGACGTTTTAGAACTGAGACTAGAACTGCATTTTTAGCATTCTTGACGTAAAGTTGGTATATTTACTTTTTTACCCAGTTTCTCACATAATGTACTGGCAAACAACCACGGATGGTAAGAATGATACGAATAACAGGCATAGCTTTTATAATCATGCATGATTTGAAAACAGTAATTTGGCTAGAATCCATCAAGCGCAGATTCTAAATTTGAAATCAGATTCAAACTATCGCGTTCCTGTCCTTTAGAGTACTTCTTGAGCTTGTAGTAGGTGTTTAATTGCAAAAAAGGCACCCTTTGAAGTGGGTTGTAGTTCACGAACTACAACCAAGTGAAGTTTTGATGAATGATAAATCATCTACTCATCGATACAATACTGCATGTTTATACTTATTTTGACGTAATAATCGCGCCTAAATTTATTTCGGCGCTTTTCAATGTACGTAGATTGTGTTATAACTTTTAAATATAATTATGTTTTTATGTACTCTGTTACATAGCAGCTAGATTGTTACTCCGTAGCGAAAATTTAAATGCACCTATTAAACATTATATAAATATATATTTTTAATTAATAGCAGTCAGCAATAAATTACAGACTTATATAACTAATTAGTTCTATAGTTTAAAATTTTGACAATAATTATGTTATCAACCACTAGCAAAACACGCTATTTTCCATATCAAATTCAAATATTATTAATAGGATTCAGTAAACGATTTCGAACGCTCCTCCAATAACAGTTTTCAAAGAACCGATATTGCACCAACACGATTGTATGTTCCCGAGGCAATTACATGCGGCAATCCCAACACAGCGCTTTGAGTTACTCATCTCCAATAACTTGTGTTTGTTTACCTTATTCATGTTTGTGTAAAA
Source organism: Homalodisca vitripennis (assembly GCF_021130785.1). NCBI lineage: Eukaryota > Metazoa > Arthropoda > Insecta > Hemiptera > Cicadellidae > Homalodisca > Homalodisca vitripennis. Next base: position 3,527,346 of record NC_060212.1, on the reverse strand, counting down.
TAATGTGGGACTACGGTACTCTAATGCAAATCCTGTGAAATCGCAATTAGTGGAATTAATTAACGGTTTCAAAAGTTTTCCTTATTGTTGCTGAATATAAATTCATTTGTGGTATGGGTGAAACATACGTAGGCCTACTTATATGGAGCTAACTTAAATTCCTCGAAATGAATTCTGACTATAATAACGACGATAAATAGTATTACTAGTTACGTAATTGTCAATTATAATATATAAAATACTATCTAATAAAAAAATTATATGATACCTAATATTACTGACGACGTTTAATATTAGCAAGAATATTAATTATTAATATATTACTAATAAACGAATTAACAAGAAAGTAAAAAGACGTCACATATCTTTTTTGGACATCTTGCCCTTGGTGATAAGTCTTCCTTTTAGCAGTTAATGCACATACCTGGGTATCGAATTCAATTATAAAAAACATTAAACTATGTAAAAATTTATAAAGAAGTATAATAAAACTAGTTCATTGTTATTTAAGTTAATTTTTATAAAGAAAAATATAAAAGTCTAAAGCAGTTGACAACACGAAACTGACTTTGTACTTATGTTAAACACGATTAGCCTAATTCTTACTAGTAGAAGTTTCTAAATAACTTCTTAGAAAATGATCCCCAGAGATCCAAATTATTCCAAGTACCAAATTTCATACGCTAAATAACGTGGCTTGTGGAAGCGATAGTTGTCCCACGATAATATTTTAAAGTTTAGTACATAAAAAAAATCTAAACCGTAATCATTTTGGATCTTGAGAAAAAGTATTTGGAATACACTAATTATTTTTCAAACTCCTTTGCTCTAAACACCTTGATTTTATTTTGGACTTCCTTCGACGTATCATTTGCACGGATGTCCCTTAAGAATATTTCGATCATCAAATTCTGGTGAATGGAATGATTAAATATATTGATCCTGTCACCAAATTAATCTTATAAATATCTCACCTAATGTCATAGGTCTCCTTGGTAAGCCATTTCTTTGTTATATAGCGGCTTTTCAAATTTTAAAACTCATACATCACTTATTTGTGAGAGTTGTAATATAATGTTTGTATTGACATGTGGTTTGAATATATCATTTCTAAAAAAAGCTGTAAATTGTTTTACCGCTGAGCGGAACTTTATGGAGTAATGACCATATAGTTTTCTTCACTAATTTAGAGTCAAAAACTAATCAGTCCTTTACCAAGATGGCCCTCCTAACCGCTTTAACAGTAGAAATCACAGGGAACTTGTAATACCGTAGCATTGGCATTTGAATGATGAAAAATAATTTTTTTTAATATTTAATTATTGTATGTCCAGTAGGGTACTGTTGAATATGTTATAATCAGCCCTTTCCATATCCGAAAATCCTCTTGAATTTTTGCGGTTACTAAATTGGTTGCGTTCTGAAAACTATAGGACAAACTAAAGTGGTTTTCCATATTCGTACCCAGTGGTATTCATAACCTATGCAGAAATAAGGTATTGGAAGAGTACCATTTTATTTTGTGCGAATATGGAAGCTAATCACCCATTATGAAATTGGCGGTTAATACACAGACCAGCTGGTACGTGTAAGAGCCGATTTCACGTCCAACCAATATAACAAACTGGGTGTTATTTTATTGATTATACAATTAATAAATATTGTAAACAATTATAAAAAATGTCAATATTTAAAAAAATTTTAGTAAAAATCTATATAAAACATATATACCATAAAGGCTTTTTAGTAAAATTGATCTGACATGTTTTTGGGTTAACCATATTCAGACATGCACAGTGCAATATCAATATCACTCCGGCTTTCAATAAAATATGTAACGACTTGAATTATTATCCTAGCGTTTATCTAAGTGAGTGTACTCAGCATGGCTGTATGTTGTTTAATCAGAAATATATTTCAGTGTAAGAAGCATATGCAACGTTAAAAACAAATAAAAGTTTTAAAATTGTCACAAATTTTTTAAAACTATCATAGTTTTTATTGGAATCTATTTGTATCCAAAGTATTTCAATTATTTAAAAAAGAAATTCATGATTGTAAAAAATTTTTACTGCAAATTTTGTTATATGCAATTACTATTTTAAGTGTATACTTTCAAAGTAACCTATTTAAAATAATTTCTAAAATTCATTATTATGTAGGTGAAATTATGTTTATCAACAAAGTTATGAAAAGATAAAATTTCAGGTGCTATATTTATGCATAACAAAGTTATTTTAAAAAACCACCAATAAACAATATGGTTTACAAAGCAGACTAGGTTTAGTAATAAGTACGGTAAAACTATGGATATTAATTTCTAGGGTAATATAATACAGCGGCAATTAAAGTTTTAGTCGAGTAGTCTTAGTCACGCTCTAATAATTCCTCTTGCTCAGCTTTATTACCAATTCCGTAATACTTTATTTAAACGACTGTATATTTTTTAAAGTATGTCGTAACCAAAACTCATATGAGTTTTAACTAATGTAATAACAAAATATTACTTGAGCGTTTGTCTGTCCGCACGTTATACAGAGAATTCAATGATCCATAGATTTTAATTTAGCACGAAGAGGACTTTTCTTATGAGTAAAATCGAGTTTACTAAAGGTGCATGTCACTACATGTAATTTGGTTGCACGTCAGCAAAGACTGTAACTCAAGATGATATATTGAGAAAGAATTGAGTTATGCACTTGAAATGTTTAATGTAAAGTAATTTCTACTGTAGTTAGGCAACATCGTGACTTGATTGATTCCATTCATTTCCTTTACGGAATTCGGTTAATTCTTTAAATACCCTCACTATCAGCAAGATATTTTTCAAGAACGAGTTCTGTGGTAGACTTTTTTGCATGAAACGTTTATACATTGGTATTGTATATAAAGGTGGATTCCTAGCCACAGATTAGAACTGAGCATCGTTGAAGTCTAAAAAGAATGATATAGTTCATATTCAATGCTTCATGTTGTATTTTCGACTACATTAAACCATGCGCATTGGTCTTTCTCCAGTATATAAATAAACTGGCAAGTCTAAACCTGTTTTAATAGTATGTACAGGGTTTCTGTGTTGCTATGCAATATTAAGTCGCATATACTTATCCAATATTATGACGTCATGAAAGTACGGCACACCGCATTCCACGTAACAGTGTTCGCTGAGGTTGTATGCAAAATTTCAAGTCTGTGTCACTTAACTTAACATGTGTGAGCATTTGGTCTTAGTGATATGTTTTTAACACAGGCCATCGTCTCTCCTTGTCTGCTCCTTTACATGGAAATACACTAACTGTCTCGTCTGTGATATATTACGTAAACCTTGTAGTACTACACACTTCGCTACGGTTGAATGCACAATTTAAAGTTTATGCACAAAAGTGTTTTCCGTAATCTCTATTATATGAACAACTATGAACGTAACCTGTGTAAGCATTTCTTCTTCGTCATATACTTCTATTATGACACAAAACATCGTCTCTCATTGTCTCCTACTTTTCGTATAAACACAATAATACCTTTGTCTGGAATATCCTATCTAAGCTCTCTGGTCTTAGTGATACACTAGTGACGCGACACAGGACGTCGTATCTCTCTGTCTTCAACTGTACATGTGAACACAGTAATTTATTTGTCTGGGATATCCTATCTAAGCTCTCTGGTCTTAGTGATACACTAGTGACGCGACACAGGACGTCGTATCTCTCTGTCTTCAACTGTACATGTGAACACAGTTTTATTTGTCTGGGATATCCTATCTAAGCTCTCTAGTCTTAGTGATACACTTCTGACGCGACACAGGACATCTTATCTCTGTGTCTTCAACTGTACATGTGAACACAGTAATTTATTTGTCTGGGATATCCTATTTAAGCTCTCTAGTCTTAGTGATACACTTCTGACGCGACACAGGATATCGTCTCTCTGTGTCTTTAACTGTACATGTGAACACAGTAATTTATTTGTCTGGGATATCCTATTTAAGCTCTTTAGTCTTAGTGATACACTTCTGACGCGACACAGGACATCGTATCTCTGTGTCTTCAACTGTACATGTGAACACAGTAATTTATTTGTCTGGGATATCCTATTTAAGCTCTATAGTCCTAGTGATACACTTCTGACGCGACACAGGACATCGTATCTCTGTGTCTTCAACTGTACATGGGAACACAGTAATTTATTTGTCTGGGATATCCTATCTAAGCTCTCTAGTCTTAGTGATACACTTCTGACGTGACACAGGACATCGTATCTCTGTGTCTTCAACTGTACATGTGAACACAGTTTTATTTGTCTGGTATATCCTATCTAAGCTCTCTAGTCTTAGTGATACACTTCTGACGCGACACAGGACATCGTATCTCTGTGTCTTCAACTGTACATGTGAACACAGTAATTTATTTGTCTGGGATATCCTATTTAAGCTCTCTAGTCTTAGTGATACACTTCTGACGCGACACAGGACATCGTATCTCTGTGTCTTCAACTGTACATGGGAACACAGTAATTTATTTGTCTGGGATATCCTATCTAAGTTCTCTGGTCTTAGTGATACACTAGTGACGCGACACAGGACGTCGTATCTCTCTGTCTTCAACTGTACATGTGAACACAGTTTTATTTGTCTGGGATATCCTATCTAAGCTCTCTAGTCTTAGTGATACACTTCTGACGCGACACAGGACATCTTATCTCTGTGTCTTCAACTGTACATGTGAACACAGTAATTTATTTGTCTGGGATATCCTATCTAAGCTCTCTGGTCTTAGTGATACACTAGTGACGCGACACAGGACGTCGTATCTCTCTGTCTTCAACTGTACATGTGAACACAGTTTTATTTGTCTGGGATATCCTATCTAAGCTCTCTAGTCTTAGTGATACACTTCTGACGCGACACAGGACATCTTATCTCTGTGTCTTCAACTGTACATGTGAACACAGTAATTTATTTGTCTGGGATATCCTATTTAAGCTCTCTAGTCTTAGTGATACACTTCTGACGCGACACAGGATATCGTCTCTCTGTGTCTTTAACTGTACATGTGAACACAGTAATTTATTTGTCTGGGATATCCTATTTAAGCTCTTTAGTCTTAGTGATACACTTCTGACGCGACACAGGACATCGTATCTCTGTGTCTTCAACTGTACATGTGAACACAGTAATTTATTTGTCTGGGATATCCTATTTAAGCTCTATAGTCCTAGTGATACACTTCTGACGCGACACAGGACATCGTATCTCTGTGTCTTCAACTGTACATGGGAACACAGTAATTTATTTGTCTGGGATATCCTATCTAAGCTCTCTAGTCTTAGTGATACACTTCTGACGTGACACAGGACATCGTATCTCTGTGTCTTCAACTGTACATGTGAACACAGTTTTATTTGTCTGGTATATCCTATCTAAGCTCTCTAGTCTTAGTGATACACTTCTGACGCGACACAGGACATCGTATCTCTGTGTCTTCAACTGTACATGTGAACACAGTAATTTATTTGTCTGGGATATCCTATTTAAGCTCTCTAGTCTTAGTGATACACTTCTGACGCGACACAGGACATCGTATCTCTGTGTCTTCAACTGTACATGGGAACACAGTAATTTATTTGTCTGGGATATCCTATCTAAGTTCTCTAGTCTTAGTGATACACTTCTGACGTGACACAGGATATCGTCTCTCTGTGTCTTCAACTGTACATATGAACACAGTAATTTATTTGTCTGGGATATCCTATCTAAGCTCCCTAGTCTTAGTGATACACTTCTGACGTGACACAGGATAACGTCTCTCTGTGTCTTCAACTGTACGTGTGAACACAGTAATTTATTTGTCTGGGATATCCTACCTAAGTTCTCTAGTCTTAGTGATACACTTCTGACGTGACACAGGATATCGTCTCTCTGTGTCTTCAACTGTACATATGAACACAGTAATTTATTTGTCTGGGATATCCTATCTAAGCTCCCTAGTCTTAGTGATACACTTCTGACGTGACACAGGATAACGTCTCTCTGTGTCTTCAACTGTACGTGTGAACACAGTAATTTATTTGTCTGGGATATCCTACCTAAGTTCTCTAGTCTTAGTGATACACTTCTGACGTGACACAGGATATCGTCTCTCTGTGTCTTCAACTGTACATATGAACACAGTAATTTATTTGTCTGGGATATCCTATCTAAGCTCCCTAGTCTTAGTGATACACTTCTGACGTGACACAGGATATCGTCTCTCTGTGTCTTCAACTGTACATATGAACACAGTAATTTATTTGGCTGGGATATCCTATCTAAGCTCCCTAGTCTTAGTGATACACTTCTGACGTGACACAGGATAACGTCTCTCCGTGTCGGCCACTTTACATGTAAATATACCAGCGGTTGCACTTGGAATATATAAACATAAGCCAGTGAGGTTGCTTTATATTGCGTCATATCCTGGAATAATAAATAAATTGCAGCATTCGTTTTTTACTTTTAACATTCCTTGGTCTTTATACTTTAACAACTTATTGTTTTGTTTTTACGGATATGGTAATAAAATGGGTATGTACTAAAGTGTTCAAAATCCATAAGCTACATACAGATTGGTTTAAGCCGCAGTAATTACTGATGAGAATAGAACTTCCTATAATATCAAATTAATAAATTATGCAAATGAAAGTAGAACTATGTTAATATTGTTTATAATATTATTCTCAGCACATTTTCCATAGGTACAAAAGATTATTTTTCACACTGTGTAGAGTCAAATCTAGATTAAAAATTAAACAATAAACGATCATTAATTAGGGATATTCTGCCACAAGTTAATGTTCAATGATCAAACGTCTATGTTTTTATTTATTTTGTTGTCTACCATAGAAGTCTTTTTATTTGTTTTTGAAAGTTACGTAATTAATAATTAAAGATTACAATTATTTTTGTAGAAGAAGGTTATTTGAAATTTAACGATAGTAAAAAGGACAAGGGCCTTTTTGAAATGAATTAGAACAATCTAAGTTGACTGTTACCCTTTATAATATGTTCTAAGAACCACCCTCTCATGTAGAGTGTTCGTCCCTCAATCTCACCATGTAGGTCATATAGGTGAAGTATACGGCAAAACCTGTAACGTTAGTTCAACGTTCATTTGATCAATCGTTTTGAAAACTTCTTCAAGGTGCTCTAAGTGATCCCAATTAGGCTTCTATGACCAAAATTTACACATGATTGTAATGAGCTACCAATACTCAACTATCGAATCATGTAGTATAGAACCGAAAATACTTTTACAAGTTTTTATTTTGGATTTTATTCACATACTAAGTGTGGTTTCAGCACTATTAGCGGAGCGTCTCCCAACACTTTTGATGAAAAATCCAATTTTTGTATGTCTCCAACCACGATAAATATTCTCGAGTTGAATTAGAGGATTAAAATTTCTCGTGAGACCCTACCTATGCTACGTCTACACTGCTTTTAAAAATCCAACCGTAGTCCTTTGTTTGTCTCAATTTCGTTATGTCAACAAGGCATTATGGTTACACCTTTTCATGGTTAACACAGTTTAGACCATAACACAGTTTTAAAACCGAAAATACAGTAGAGCTCGATAAAACAAATGTACTTTGAAAATTCCCCACTATAATCCAACGATAAGAGAAACGTTCAAGTACAAAAAAAGTTTCATGTACAAAGAAGATAGCATGAAAGTTTCTAACAGCTAGTAACCTGCGATACAGAAGTTGATACATTCATCATAACTTTTAGGTGGTTGGATAAGCCAATATGATAAAGCCTTTCAAATCACCGATACAGACGTATTTTTAATGTTTATAGTATCGTTTTAATATCTTTCCGAAGTTTTTTCAATAAGTAATGTTACGACGACGTGTAAACCGAATGGCTGATATTATTTTCAGCTGATAAGTGATTTGTATAGTTTTGTACAGTAATTTTACATACAATTTCAGTTCCTGAAAACAAAAATAAGTAAATGGATAACATAAGATTTCAACGGTTTTAACAAGCAGTTATTATAGCACTACTTTATTTGAAAGTAATGACAGGTACGGTTTAACCTGATAATAACTAGCACTCGATATCATAGTGAAGCTTTAAAGCATTAAGCGAAGAGGTTTCCCTGAACACTCTGCGGGTTTATTGAAGATTATGACATAACTGGGGCCTGATCCTTAAGTATGTTACTGTTCAAATAGCTACAAATAAAAACACTTCATCGTTGTAAAATTAAATTTCATTTTTAAAATATTTTTGCTTAAGTGAATAATTGCAGTTAATACTAAAAAAACAATTAGTAGTAGAGGACATGTCAAATAAATTAATTCTATGAAATTACTTAAAATAAGATAAAATAGAATCTGAGCCCTTAGTGGATTTTAATTAGTAAAGTTTATGACAAATTGAATTATACTTCTACAAGTTTAATATTGTATGACTAGTTTAACAATACGAGTATATGTTACACTCATACTGATAATTCTTAAATGAAATATAACAAAAATTATAATAAAAAAGATAGATAATTACTTAAATAACAATTAATAACCAATTTAACCTCTTCAATAACAATGAATAAAATAACAATAATGTGAAGATAATTTAAAATTTTCAAGAAAACCCAATGGGTTAATCTATTTCTAACAAAGTCTTGCGCACTAATAAGAACTATGCCACCTGGTGTGCACCAGTACAAAAACAGCATATCTCTGTGTGGCCCTTTGAAGGCACTACCTAGAAGCTACCCCCCAAAAAAAACTTGTACGGGCACTCATGCTACACTTAGAGTCTCAACACTGTACCAAAAGCACTATCCGAACTTGTGACCCTTTATGGGCATCATATTAGTATTAGTTTTCATTGTTTGGTTAGATATCTGGAACAATCAATTCTTATAAAATTTGGACTAACATTCCAATTCATAGGTAAAAAATTCATATGTGAGGTTACACTTATTAGAGGTACCAAATTATATTAAAAATCTTTGATAATAAACAATGACATAATTAAATTCTGCATTATTAAGTTACTATTTATTCTCTGTTTTAATCCAAATAATTGTCAGTTAAAACTTTCGTTAAACAATTATTATTTTCTTTAGGGATTGATTAAAAAAAGCATCGCTTGGCAGAAGTTGGTCAGTAAAAAAATACATATTTTTATCATACAAAAATGCGTATTTTTGTCAAATACACACAATTTTATCTCTTCACCTTGATTACACCATATTTTGTGGCCTAGGAGTCTCAGATGTTGAAACGATGTAAAGAACTCTTTTGAGGGTTTTCCAGGCCGACTTTTTTGGGATCTCTTAGGACGAACATGATACTCTCCAGATTCCAGATGCTACATTAAGAGGAAGATGAGCTGAAGCTAGACTCAAGATTCTCAAAGAATAGTATCTTATTGAGACTGAATAACTTGTTTAATGAAAGCGAGGGAGATCTAGGATGTCGATTTGTAGCAACAAGAATGCTAAGCGTAAGGTTACACATGAGCGTATCTCAGTTCCGTTCGATACGCCGTTGTCTCCGAACGTCAAATGTGGGCGCCTTCATTTACGTAAACGGCGAGAGCTTCTCGTGTGACTGGTCAAAATGTATGACCCATACACAAAATACACTTAATTACAAGCATTATTGTCTTTCATTTATAGTTTTGATAGGAAGACATATGTTATATTATGTTATACATACATACACATATATATATATATATATATATACAGCAAAATTGATAGGTTATTATTAAATTAGGCATGGCTTGGCATATTCAATTTTTTATGTTTTGGTAGTTAAAAATTTATTATAAACAGCTAAATTTTTTATTTACGATCAATTATATTGTCAGCCTTGTATTTATCCTGAGAAAGAATTAGATAATTTGTGATGTATTATGTTTACATCTATAGTTAAACTATATAAGATGATAGAGACCATAATAATAATTATTTAGGAGAAAAGTGTCTACGAAGAGAATTACAGCAGAATGACACTAGAATTAGTTTATGAGATCCATAATTTCCACCAAGTGTATCGTACTGTGCTAATGAACCTAAGGCCCAAGGCCATAAATCGGCGCGATAACTTCTTGTAGCAAAATGTGTTATTAATTATTAGGAGAGGCGCAGGTTGTCTTGATGAATGGCGGTGATAATTAATATACGGTACCTCGCGTAAATGTGTTGAAACACATAGCTTAACCAAGGACTCGCTACATTACAGGTATTAATATTATATTGTGCTGAAGAAATAACTTAAACCGTTGTGTATTAAAACAAAACCAGTTTTAGGAGTGCTAAGAAAATAAAGAAGTAAAATGTAGTTAAATAGGACTTATCTTTGACATATTGTATGTTGTTGTAATCTGTGCTATTATATACAATAGAATTATGTATGTTTGTGTGTGTGTGTGTGTGTGTGTGTGTGTGTGTGTGTGTGTGTGTGTGTGTGTGTGTGTGTGTGTGTGTGTGTGTGTGTGTATTTTACTCAATCACATAAGAACTACAGCACCGATTGTACTGAAATTTTGCAGGGAAATTGCAAGTATATTGTCTCTGGTTAATATATAGCTATATTGTTGGTATTCAATTTCTCTCTGATATGCCTCACTAGTCTCTAAATTTAAGTAAAACCCATTTTGGTGTCTAAAGTTTTATTTCAACAAACAAATATTAGTCCTTGAAAAAGCCTATCCAGGCTCCAACGAAGTTGACAGGGATGATTTTAAGAAATAATTACTATAGATGCAGGACAGATAGTGCTTCAGTTCACAGCTGACCTTACGTGCAGTAGGGCAGTTCAGAAGACTAACATTTTGAACATTTGCTAAGAGAGAGGGACTTTATAGAGAGAGTAATCAGGTGGGATGGGCATTCGTTAGTTTATTGGTGTCTGGGTAGTGGTGGACGGATCGTCCAACCTGCAGTTTCCAGATTGGGATACCCTCTCCGGGAACCCACTCTTTGACATGTACCTACTCAGTAGCTGAGTGCAACCGACGTAGTTGTAGATCGAAGGCAGACTCGTGTTCCTCGTTATTAATAGTAATATTGTAATTTTTATGATTTTCAGAATAACTTATCATAAAAATTTTTTAAATATTATTAGACGTAAAAGTATGCACATTGTTTGATAATGACAGTCTTCGCTGGGGCTCCATGGAACATTTTAAGTCTCTTGCACATTTTATTAGGTTATACTATTGTTAATATGCCACATATTAAAATGCCATATGGTTTTATTTAATTTTTATGAATTTATTTCTTATGTGATTTTCCTGTAGCCGACATAGACCAAAGTAATACATTTTCACTAACACTCATCCTAATCCCTTGGGTTGGAAAGCGCCATCATTGAACTCGGCATTGCTTTTTTTAGGCATTTAAGTCAGTTCGTTCTCAAGATATTGTTCGGACAGACAGTTGGATATAAATAACACCTTTTTCCGGTTCCTCGATTAGTAGACTTCGCTAACACTCAGCGAATAGTGTTTATGCTTCCCATGATTATTTCTAGAACACTCAGTCAATTGCCACACTATCATATTGGTGAATAAATTACAATCGATATTTATCAGATAGGATGGTCTTCATCAGCCATGTGGAACTATGAACACCTGTTGATCACGTGGGGTCTAGTTATAACTACTTAATTACGAGTAGCTATGACTAATTTATTAATTACTCGTAGTAAAAGGTTTACCGATGTTTAATGGAATATTAAAAAAAGGTTACGCATCAAATTTAATTGAAGCAAATACTTTTATTGATGTAGAGCTAACAAGTTTATCTATTAAATGGTAAATCTTTATAATATAACGCAAAAATGTGTCAGGAACGCAAGAACAAAGACGGACCAAAGTCGTTGTTCCTGTGCCAGGAAGTTTCACTTTGTTCTCTAGTTTGTTTTACTTCTTGCTTTGTTACAAGTTAAACCCCTGAATATGCAGTGTTTTAGTCTTCTTGGAAACTATTTTAAGTTTGTCATAACATTTAAAACAAGTAGGAATAAATAAAGCAGATAGGACGAGGAACGGCTATTTACAGTATTTTATGTTACTAAATAACTTTTTTAAATATTTCACTTTCACCTTAACCTGTTCTGTTGTGACTAGAGTATGTTATACATTTACTTTAATTCCTCTCATGTCAGAAATATTTTGAAAATGTATTCAAAAGTATGTGTAGAACCCAAGATATTTACACTGACAAATAATTGTAAAGAGAAAAAAAGTATTTGTTTAATTAGAAATGTGATGCTTTGTATATTGGATGATTAGGTTATAATTTAGGATACTGATTGTTATATTTATTAATTATAAAAATAATTATATATAATTATCCTCCCCAAACCCTAATTCTAATTAGTAAATTACCTACATAATTTATTTATACCTAAATTTGTATTTGTGGCATAATATATAAAATAACGTACGAAACTGTCCAAATTACCTTGGCGAAAATATTTTCTGAGTTTATGTGATGTATAGCGCCATGTATAACAACTTGTATTAATAATTTTACACCTTCTTATTCATGGCCGAAACTGATAATCTACTTCAGTATCAGTTAGAACAATGAAAGTATCAGAACATGTATTATAACGAGCCCTACTCGTGCTGAATCAAATACAACGGTTAACAATGGAAGTTTACAAAAATTGCTCGTACTGTTTAAAATTATTTGCAATTTTGACAAGTATTATTTTAATTTTCAATAAAGCAAAGTAATGTAGTATTTACAACTGTTTAAGAAGATCTTTTAAAAGAATATTGATAATTTATTTTGAAGGAGAATCTTTTCTTGAATTTTACGGCTATAAGAAAATTTAATTTTGGAAATAACTAGACTCTTTATTGAGTTTTTTTCTGTGAATGAATTTCCAAAACAAAAAGAATAGTGAAAACTGTGAACTATCTTTGGCGTAGACATGGAATAATTCCACTTTTTTTCAAGTGACTTAATTTTCAATTTATTTATTATTACATTTTAATTCAAAATACTGACTATCGTAATTAATTGAGAATACAGGACATCAATAAGCGAGCCACTTCTAGATTGTTTACACCCTGTATAACACATATCCTACGTACAGCAGCTATCAATGTCGCCTATATCTGGGTAACCTTAACTGTGCCTAGGAGCACATGATTATCCACAAATTTAGAGACATCGGGGTTTAAGCGTGGATAGATGAATCTAGTCAACTTTGGAGGACTGTCAGTAGGTGTGGCTACTTTAGTGTTACAGACCGTTGTTAGCCTTAACATAAGTACTACCCTCTGCTCGCTTTGACTGGAGAGACTGGAGCAGAGCTGGCCTCCCTTCTTCCAAGGATCTCACCTTGAGGCTGGGAAACTGATGTATTGTCCTTTTTACCACCTCCTTATTGACAGGAAGCGTCTCCTTTCCTTGATTGTTCCCATCCTGAGTATTCTGCCATTCCTAAGTGAAAAATAAATGACAGAAAGGAAATTAAAGACAAAAATACAATTGTTGAAATGTAGTAAATAAATTAGTCTGTAACTAAAAATGAATTAAGGATTACAATTTTAGTATCTATCGAAATTAATTTTTCTTATTTAAAAATGATAATATTATATTTGATTACATTATGATACGCATTCAAAACAACAATAAATATCTATAATATTGACTTAAATTAAGTAAAAGTACAAAACAAGTGCAAAGCCATAGTACACTAAAGCATAGAGTATCTAAATGGTTATTGGAATGAGTGAATAGTATCTGTTCTATAATTCATCATAGAAAATATGTAGAGGATATCAAATTAAGAGTAGTATAATACTACCAACAATGCTGGCTGCAGCTCACGCCCCGATTCAAAAACATAGGATTCGTGGATAAATTACCTGACCCATTACAGGATCTATATCTCTTCAAGAGAGTTTTCCAATTTAGTGGAGTTAAATTAACTGCATCAAAGAACTCAAGCAGCAACCATATTCTCAGATGTCCCAATTTTTTAGTTATATTGTGTAGTCGTCTTAGTTTCAATATTGCACTTTTTGAAACTCAAGATATTTACTCTGATAAATAATTGTAGAGAGAAAAAAGTTTTAGTTTAATTAAGACTGTCAAGCTTTGTGCATTGGATAATTAGGTAAGGATAGGGTAACGATTGTTATAATTATTAATTATGATAATAATTATATATATAACTATCCTCCCCAAACCCTAATTCTAGTTATTTCATTACCTAAATAATTTAGCAATGGATTTTCAAAACAAAAAGAATAGTAAACACTCTGAACTATCTTTGGCGTGGACATAGAATAATACCACTTTTTATTATGTAACTTTAATTTTCAATTTAATTTACCTTAAAATTCCATTTTAATTTAAAATAGTGTGTATAGTAATTAATTAGGAATACGGGACACCAATAAGCGCTCTACTTCGAGATCGTTTACTCCCAGTATAAAACATATCCTGCGTACAGCAAATATCGATATCACCTAGTATATCAGGGCAACATTAAGGGTAACTAGGAGCACATTATTAACCAAAATCTTTTAGAAATTGGTGTTTATGGGCGAATAAATACTTATAGTGAGTGTAGCTCCTTTATTGTTATGGGCTGTTGCTAGCCTTGACATAAGTACTACCCACTGCCTGCTTTGACTGGAGCAGACTTGGCCTCCCTTCTTCCAAGGATGTCACCTTGAAACTGGAGACTGAGATATATTCCACTAAAACCACCTCCTTATTGACAGGAAGCGTCTCCTTTCCTTGATTGTTTCCATCCTGAGTATTCTGCCATTCCTAAGTGAAAAATAAATTACAGAAAGGAAATTAAAGACAAAAATACAATTGTTGAAATGTAGTAAATAAATTAGTCTGTAATTTATTAACTAACTTTCACTGCGTCAAAATAAATATTCCTTTAACGTGTGAACTACCCTATTGGATGAACATAATTTTTGTGAATCCATTTAATTACAAATAATAAAAATATAATAAACATTTAAGTAAGACTTACATTACAATGCTGCTTAGAATTGCTTCAGAGAATATTGTCACGGCAGAAATTCTACATTATTACGAGAGATCTTGACTCTTTAGGAGTAGCACTTGTTTACTGAAGACGTTACTTTTGTTCAGCTTATTTAAGAGAAACGCCAACGAATTGTTTTTCCATGGAACATTTCTGAAGTAAAACGTAAATCGCACATTAAAGTTGAACTATGCCTCCACATTATACATGAATTAAACATTTGGAGTAATGTTTTTAATTAAATTTTAGTTTTAGTTTATTATAACGGTATTACTATTAACTTAATTCCACAAATTTTTTCTAATTTATTTAATTTTAATTAGTTTTAATTTTGCATAATGAGCCTGAGTTTGCTTATTATTTGGTTATATTTGGTCTTTATAACAAGACAATTTCTGTCAACATCTGTTTAGGGGTCAATAACAAATCAATATAATTATAAAGAAGGAATGCCAATAATCAGTATAACCCTGGTACAAGAGACCAAAAAATGTATTGTGTAGAAGTGAATGCTTAGTGATTTTGCATTATGGGCCTCAGTTTGATTATTATCTGGTTATATGTGGTCTTTATAACAAGTCAATCTCTGTCAACATCTGTTTAGGGGTATTACTAATGGACATAAAGGGGTCAATAACAAATCAATATAATTATAAAGAAGGAATGTCTATAATCAATACAGCCCTGGTACAAGACACCAAAAAATGTATTCTAAGAAAGGGAATCTCCTAAGCTATTTTAGAATCATAAATGTGTAGAAGTGAATGAATTTGAAAAAAATAAGAATGCTTATCGATAGGAGTTTAACTTATTAATATCTGTAATTGCAATAACTATGATATTATTATTTTTGGTATATCTAGAATACAATACATATCGGTAAATGTATCTTGATAAGATTGTAGAGATAAAAGGACTTCGGACATTTGCCATCGTTATATGTTACAAAAGGTATAACACAACGTTTAGAGGATTAAAAGCTATCCTCTTCTTTATGTGGGGACGTATTAATACACACAAAAATAAAGAACATAGAGAAGAAAGAAAAGAAGGGGAAAAAAGACTCCTGGACTGGAATCTAAACATTCAGTCATTTAGTACGTTTTTACTCTCCGTCTTTCTCTTCTATCCGATATACATGTTCTCAAAGGGGTTTGATGTGTTGGATTCTGCCGCACTGCATGGCCTACAATGCTTTTATTCTGAAAGAGTCGCAGTACAAGAGTGAGAGGCTCTTGCACATGGTAAGTTTTCAGCGTTTCACTGTCAAGATGAAAAGCTTTCATTTCCAAGGGTGAGACTAAAGGCAACAGGGAAGGTTTTTCGTGCTATTTAATGATTATTCCTTACAGATTAAATGGATTGTTTCCGTTTAAAATTCTAAAAGGACATTGAGGGAGTTATTCAAACTAAAAGCCAATTAAAAGGGTGTTATTTCGATGTGGTTATACTGCTGTGAGTTTACAAGACCTAAATTGTTAAGCAATTGTAACAGCATTTAAATATGATTGCGATAGTAAAGGCGTTGGTATATATTTATTGAAACTGTATATCCGTCCAAGTAAACAAATGTAGAATATAACATTTAGACTGTTACAGGAAGGATTGCAGCAGGTAAATATCATGATCAATTTTACGTTATAAAATGCCCTTAACCGTTAAAATATTAACTAATAAATCATTACAAACGAGTGAACTAAGAACGCTGCGATAAATCATAAATTCTGTTACCTGTAAATATTTGAAGATTCCAGTGTGACAAAGTGACTTCCATAACTTACTTGAATACTTTCTTGGATTTATATCTCTGGAGGTTGAAATGTAAATACAGCCTGCTTTCATAGCCGAAGTTTTCTCACAAATTATTTATTCTGCTCGAGAAATAAACCTAACTTTATTTACGGAACGCAGAATTTTCCTCTTCCAATCAGATATGTCAACGCAAGTTGTATTGTCATGTTTATAAGAATTAAAGTTATGTAGAGCATTACGGAGTTATATTGAAATAGTATTCATCACGTATGCTACTGTATTTTTACATTATAAAACTATAAGTTTGAAAACTTTTTCCGTTATAGTTAGACAGTATTGATGCCTTGAAATTAACTAATTACAAGCCCTTTTCATTATATTATGCAATTAGCATATGCCATATAAAGGTTATAAAGTATCTTTGTTTAAAGGTGAGAAGTAACAAAGGTTTAGGTCTGGAGCATGAGATATTTTTAAAAAATAATAAAAAATGTAGATTTATATTTAGGAGAATATATTTTGTGAATAGACTCTGTGTATCGTTTTTAAAGCTACAATGGTTTGTTTATTTAATTAAAACTTAAATTAAATGGAATTTTTGGGAAAGATATATTGGGATTTAATTGTAAGTAGATTGTGAGAAGTTAGGATAAAAACGAATATGTAATTCTATTGGCAAGTTAGTGCTGGTAACTTTAAATTTTTAGGAAGGCGGTTCACTCCCTTGAATTGATCAGAACTTGTCTTGCGTACTGAAGTTACGTCAGATCTGAGTGGGCTATTGCTCTCAAGTTGGATACGGCTGGGCCAATGAGAGAACGCGGATGTCCATCAGAAGGGGATGGAAGAGGAACTATAAAAACTGCCACCTCATAATTTTCGGCCCTTCTTTTGGTAATTATCATGAATTAAGTTGATGACAGTGCGCGCCGTGTTTCTAATTCTTTTCCACGAGGGATTTTGAGGTAAGCACCGAATTTATTGTACGTTATACTCTGAGAATTTACATTTATAATATTGGCCATCATTAACCATAAGTCAAGCGCGTATTTCAAATTTAATATTTCTAACCCTCTGAGAAGTTGTTTTAACATATAGTTTTCATAGGGATTCCGACCCTCTAAAGACCCCTATGAGTAGTTGATATTCATTAAAATGCTTTTTGATTTTATATTTATGTAACGAGCTAATTGTGTGTCACATTGTATCTTTATATGACAACAGAAATATGAAAACAAAAGATATAACCCTTCCAAGGGCTGCTACACTATTTCAGCCCTTTTGTTAATCTCTATTAAAAATGTTTACTTTTTCTGTTAAAATTAGGACCATGCGAGTAAAATTTTATTTTATTAAATCATTTGGAATTTAATGAATATAGTTCTTCTAGGTTTCTAAACCTATTTGAATCACTTTAATGGTTTATAGAAAAGAAAATGCTTGTGTTTTTCTTAATTTACGTGATTAGGCACGTGTTGATCTTTCTTCCTTCTGTTATTTACTTCTATATGTAATAATACCTTTGGTAACATTTAACGTTTGCAACTGCCTGAATTCATGTTATCCTTTCAAGAAGAAGTATACCAATCAATAAACTAAAAATGTTTAATGTTTCACACATAATGCACTGTAAGTAAAGTAAACCCATCTGAAGCGTTAGAGATTGAATTAAATACATTTTATTGCATTTTACAGAAAATCCGAGAGACAGAAAACTAATCAGGTGCTCATTATTTTGAGTTATTAACTGTCCCTCTCTTTTTCCTTGGCCATATTTAAGTCTTATATCTTATAAGTAATCTTACAAAAACTTAGAATGCTACAAATTAAAATAAGACCCTCTCTTAAACCACTGGAATATCTGGGAGTTTATCTTCATAGTCGATGCCGAGCATTCTTTGTTACAACTCTTCTATCGATAAAAGGGAGTAGAAATTCGGATACTATTTTTAGTAAAGACCAGGGTCTCTAATAAACATATTTAAATATCCATAAATTGCTGATATGTGTATAGTAATGAAATTGTCTTGATATTATATGTATAAAAATATTCCAAGGATATTAAATAGCAGGTAAAGTGAATTCAAGTACAGGAACTGTCGGCTTAATAAATAGATGGAAGACAAAAGAATTAAAGGAGCAGATTAACTTTGACATCTGTCTCAGCCTATCTCGACCTGCAGAGACAGTCGCTATGCGTTCTGAAAATTGCTTTTAAACAGAAGAGGAACAATATGCAATACTTTATCTGAATTTCTTTTGAAGCTGAAAGATTGTGAAGGAAATATGATATAACTTTATGAATTAGTTTATTTTATATTATTCAAATCTTAGACTTTTATTAGGCTTTCTTAAAAAGTAAAATACTTCTTACTAAAATTCAATTCTGTATTTAAGTTTTAAAATATAGATTCTTAAAGTTCCTTGCGGTGTAATATGTCAAGAATTATAGCAGATAGAAGTGCGTAGATTATAACAATATACACAGAATACTAAAAACAAAACTATTAAGAGTATCAATAATTATTAAAACTAACAGTATTAAAACTAATTATAGTATTTCCAAATCATTAGCTTCAAACAGCTTTAGAGAGAGACATGAACCACAGAACCGCAAACCTTGCCTTCTAAGGTAAACCGCAGAATGCTTGCTTATTGCGTTTTAGCAGTCTTTGTAAAAGCAGTTGAAGCTGGATGACACTTATATGGACTCAGTCTATTAAAAGGCCACATACACGTGTTTGTACATTAATGAACCAATATCACAAAATAACGGAAGTTAACTATCTAGTTATATTCGTTCCATTTATTATGAATTTAATTAAAATTACTCATTAAACAAAGTCATGAAAATTTCTTTTAAACAGAAGAGGAACAATATGCAATACTTTTTCTGAATTTGTTTTGAAGCTGAAAGAATTGTGAAGGAAATAGGATATAACTTTATGGATTAGTTTATTTTATATTATTCAAATCTTAGACTTTTACTAGGGTTTCTTAAAAATAAAATACTTCTTACTAACATTCAATTCTATGTTTAAGTTTTAAAGTATAGCTTCTTAAAGTTCCTTGCGGTGTAATTTTTTAAGAATTATAGCTGATAGAAGTGGGTAGATTATAACAATATACACAGAATACTAAACACAATATCATTAAGAGTATCAATAATTATTAAAACTAACAGTATTAAAACTAATTAGAGTATTTCCAAATCATTAGCTTCAAACAGCTTTAGAGAGACATGAACCACAGAACCGCAAACCTTGCATTCTAAGGTAAACCGCAGAATGCTATTAGGCTGCATCAAAGAACTCTGTTTTTTGATTTCCTAATACTGCTCAAGCAGCAACCATATTCTCAGATGTCCCGATTTTGAGTTATATTGTGTAGTCGACTTAGTTTCTGAATTCAATATTGCAATTTTTGGATACCAAGCAGGTTATATTGTCAAGGTCCCCGCTCAAATGTGGATCATACTAAGCTCTATCAGTACCGGCCTCTTGCTTAAGATTTGGCTCAGTGCAGTCATTACAAATTAAAAATATATAACTTCAAAAGATGAAATATATATTTTTTTGCTACATATATTCCTTTTCTCTTTCCCTTCATGATTTTACAAACGATCTTAAAACTATCAGTAAATAAATATGTCCTTCATAAATTCATCTAATACAGATATAAAAAAATTACTTAAAGCAAGAACATAGCGACTCTCATTGTTTGAAATGCTATACATTCCGGTGTGATCATTAAAACTCACTATAATAGCTATGAAAATAAACCCATATTTTAAGAATGAAAACATTTGTTTGAATTTAATTTGTATTTTCAATAAATTTTTCTAATGTAGTAAGTCTTATTTATTACTATAGGTCGTAATGCAACAAAACCTACTACATAATTTGTACTAAAAGGATAAGTAAAAGATTTACAATTACAGACCACTTAGAAAATGTATGAAGGGATTTTTAAGATCATCTCTGTTCCTTATATTTTATGTTGAGGTTAAATAACACTGTCAAACCAGAGAGAAAATTCTATTGTCAATATTTGATTCAGAAATAAACGAATATCACTGGTTATATACCAGTGGAAGTAACAATTATTAACGATTTAGCTTTCGATCAACTTTCAATAAACGCTGTGTGTATTTTTGACAAAGTAATATTCTTGTAGATTTAGAATAAGCTAAATGAGATTTTAAAACAGAAGTGAAAAGCAATAAATTTAAAATTTTCATCCAAATAATTTGCCAAAGTAAAATTACACTTTTTACTTCCACCAGCTTACAATATTTACTGTAGCAGAATTTGCCATGGGATGTTTGTGGATTAGAGGAAGAGAAAGGAGAAAATACTCGAAGCAGCCCCATGGGAATTTCGCACGGAGCTTTGTTTATTAACTTCTTTCTTTTGTTTCACCCTTACTAGAAAACTTTTTAGGCTATGTTATCATGTTTTTTTTTTTTTTTTTTTTTTTTTTTCCATATTTTCGATAACTTTTAGGAGAATTATGTGTAATATTGTGGTATAAAGTATACTATGTGACTACGAACTAAACTCATTATAAATATGGGGAAAACATAAAATGAATTAAATAATATAAATAGGAATAAGACATTTCTTAACTTTGAAAAGTCGATTTTACTTGGTTAGAAACATTTGTATTAGAGGAATATATTGGTTAATATTTACGAAAAGGAAATGAAAATGAAATGAAAATGAAAATTCCTTTATTTCAACAGGCAAAGTTAGGGCCTCATGGCCCTTTCTTACACTTAACCTGTCTGATCAATAATTATTCACAAATATTAACCAAATTAATACTAACACTAATCTACCTTACTAAATACATTAAATTAAACAAAACACTAAAAAATTATAAATATGATACTTCTAAATATAAATAAATAAAAATATAATTATACAATCATAACACAAAATAATATTACAACTTCCATTTTTAATATGAACCAAAAACTATAATTAATACCTAATAACAATAATTTATAAATATATAATAAGAATATTTTTGAAATAAATAATATATATGCAGCTTTGACTCACTCACACTCCTCACACACAATGCCAGCACCACACCCACAGACCCCTAGGACGGACCCGCCCCGACCAACCGTTCATGGTACAAACGTCTCAGTGCCGCCACAAACCGCCGATCCCCCTCAATGGAAGTGATTTCTAGGGGGAGGGAGTTCCACAGACGACAACCCATCACTTGAAAAGATCTATCAAATACTACAGTCCTGTGTTGGGGCATTCTTAAGGTACGAGAACCAGAGCGAGTGCTTCTTACACTATCATGAGATATAAATTGGAAATAGTTTGAAAAATATTTTGGAAATCCAGATTGTAAAATTGAATGAACTAAATTTAGTATTTTGATTGATCGTTGTTCTTTTAATTTCAAAATATTTCCCTGAATATAGTACGGTGTAATGTGTTGGTCTCGTCTCACATCATAAACGTAACGTAAACAGTAGTTTTCAGTCCTTTGCAGCTTCTCACTAAGTGCTACCGTCATGTCATTCATCACAGAGTTGCAGTAATTGAAGTGTGGAAGTACTAGTGATTTTGTCAACAGTAGTTTGATCCGTTCAGGTAGAAATCTTTGTAAGCGTTTCAGTGAGTGGACAGATGCAAAGACTTTTTTACATATATCCCTCACCGCCTCAGTCCAAGTCAAATTCGAGTTAAATGTCAAACCAAGATTTTTCACTGTTTCGTAGTATGGTAGAGTAGTTCCGTCAATAATTAAGGATTCAATAGTGTTCGGGTCCAGAAAGTTCCGTAAACGTGTGTGGCATATAAGTATTGGTTTGGTTTTTGCATGGTTTAGTGTAAGCCCATGGTTTCCACACCATAAAACAATATTTTTAATGTCGTCATTGATCCTGTTGATGTAGTCATTAATGGAGTTTACGTCAAAGTGCAAGTAGATTTTTAGGTCATCAGCGTACATGTGATACCTGCAGTATTTGAGAACTCGGTGAATGTCATTTACATAGCGTACAAAGAGTAGGGGACCCAGGATAGAACCCTGAGGCACCCCACAAGTAACACACACCCCCAGTCCGAAGTCATGTCAGCAACCTTGACACACTGCCTTCTTTCTGACAGATATGATCTCAGCCAATTAAGAACATGATCAGAAAACCCTACTACCCTTAATTTAGCTAACAATAACTTGTGGTTTACGCTGTCGAAAGCTTTAGAAAAATCAAAGAGAGTAAGAATTGTGCCCTGTCTACGGTCCATGGCGAGTCGTATGTCATCAGTTACCTTTAGCAGTGCAGTTTCAGTACTGTGGTTTGTGCGAAAACCAGATTGGTAGTCACTTAATATGTTATAGTTAGTCAGATATTCAGTAATTTGACAGTGCACAATTCTCTCAAGGCCTTTAGATAGTGCAGGTAGAATACTTATCGGCCTGTAATCCGAGCATGACACTGGAGCCGAGATCTTGTTGAGGGGGAGGACAAGGGCAGACTTCCATTGAAAAGGGAAAACACAGCTTCTTAATGACGTGTTGAAGATTAAAGTAATAATAGGGAGGACAGCAAAGAGGATATTTTTAATGAGGCGTATTGGAATACCGTCATACCCCACAGCATTGCTGCGGATACGGCGTATAGCCCTCAACACGTCACCCTGTATCACTGGCTTAAAAGTAAACTCAGGATAATTTCGCCTGTGATCAGGTAAGTTATGAAGATAGGTTAAGTAGTCATTCACTTGACCTTGGTTGATAGTTGGACTACAAGAAGAATATCTAAGTAAAAAAAATTGCCATTGACAGTAAGTTAAGACACAATATTAAGCTATAAATATATTTCAAAACTTATCAATTTACAAATAACTTTTTGTGATTACAACTATGGAAGTACTGTGAATTTTCAAGGGGGTATTAAATTGTAAAATTCAGTATACTATCACCAAAGTTACTGAGCACGAATTAGTTTCTCAAAATATTAAAACTTTATCGCATTTTTAAAGGAACCCTTTCACAATGGTAGGTTCAAAAAAGGCAACTCTTGCTCAAAGTTGTATATTGACAATTAATCATATCCCACAATAAAGTTCTCCAATACTACTTTCGTCTTAGCTAAAACGGTATTAAATTTTCAATGTCATAGCTTTAGCATGCATTAATCCAGAACATGACACATTAGTAGGTCGACAAGAACGTCAAACTGTTTGCAACATGATTGTTTGTATAAGAGAAACGCGCGTTGTTTTGTTGATAGAATCGCAGGTACAAACATGCAATTGCTTGTCTGTGTTTGATTCGGTTATTTGGTGTAGAGCTTAATCAAATAAAAGTGTGATAAAATATTTCAGGTCATCCTCTGTTATATAAAACACATGCAAATCAACAACCTGTTGGACGGAAAGTTTGTAATAAAAAATTGGACTGAAAAATTAATATAAATGTATTTCTACACCCTTTGAAAAATTTGAATGATACATTTTTCAAGTCAAAAGGTTTTTATACGTAACTAGCGAAAATGTAGGTTGAAAATCAAATTTAAAACTTGGAATAGTCACCCTATCTATTTATAATTCCACCTGTGCTAGATTTGAATCAACCAGGGTTTTGTACAGTTGGAGGGTCTTTTTATCGCCGAACCAGTTTTTTATATTAGCAGAAATCACCCTGGCCAATCTAACTTGCAGTTATAACTAACGGAAATCAAACATCTCAGCTAATCCCGTACCTTTAAACCTAGCATGTTTTGAAGAAATTCGTCCTGTTACTGTTGAAAAATACCAAAACTATTTGAATACAGTTTCTGCAACAACTGAATGATTCTGGAATGCACTGTATTATATAAAGCTATCATCTAATTTGTTGATAAAAATGTCCCAGGCCAAAAGAGAAACTACGGCATATCGTTTGCGAGTGATTCATAGATCCATAATAGGTCATTACGAGGTAAAAACTCAAGTATGATATTCACTGGAGTATGCTTAATAGCCACAACATAGGATTGTTAAGGTTTGTTTAACATCATTACACAGCTGAGTTACTACAGAGACTCGTTTAACTATTCTGATTTAAGGCAGCAAGGAAATAAAAAATGAACCCCTTCTGAATTGAGTTGTAAAATGCACATAATAAAAATATAATAGATTACATATTATATAATCTCCTGGAGAAGAGAAGCGGAAACGAAGTAACCTCTAGATTTAAAAGCATGTAGCTTTATTGCTATATAAAATACATCGAGTTCGGTAACAATGCATATGTCGTTCTGCGGGATTTGACAGAGTTTTATCGAAATTATTTGTACTTTGGCTTCATACGTAAACGATGGTGATAACGATAAAGTCACGGAACATGCGTAGTCATTTAACATGTGATATAGTTACCGTGACCTGAAATTTTCCTCCCTAAAGCGAGACATTTTCCTAAATACGCAGCATTTGTAGCGAGGGGGGGGGGTTGTGTAATAGTGGATTTTGCAAATGTTTTATCTTCCAATGACCTAGCTGAAACAGAACATACATATTGATATTTAAATCTCAGTGTTTAATACTTTTCGCTGGAACCTATAAAAAAATTAGATATGGCAATGATTGCAACTCTGCATGGCAGTCTTGGCCGCTGAAATCGAAATTTGATTTTGTAAATTTGACTTTAAAACGTCTACTGATGCTTGTATTTTTTACATTAACTGAAGGAAATAATAAAATAAATATGTTATAGGTATACATATTACCACTGAATATTTAATGCCTGACCCTGAAAGCGGGAACTTTAAACGTCCCCCGGTTATATTTGGGGACTGGGGGACAACTGAAAAGCGCGACTTAAGGTCATATTAGATATAGCACCAGTATGCTATAAACCTCAGTAAATCCTGTTACACATTGTGTAATACACAATATGTTGACCTGCTTCAAAAATAAAAAGACTTATAGATTTTAGAGTCAATTCGATTTTAATTCATTCAATCTCTCTGCCAGCCCGTTTCAAACAGTGTATCGATTTTAACACATACGGTGCGGCGCGTCGGGTATACCCGTCACGCTTGTCTACCGCCGCAGCCTGGCGGCGGGTTTACCCGACGCTTGTCCCCTTCACAGTTACTGGCTCCGTCTGAGCTCGGCTCTTGAATGAGGAGGTTGTTTTCACTGTCAGGCCCTCAGATATTACTCCTTTGTTCTTTGTGCGCGCCATTCTAGGCTTCCATTCTGATATGAGTGTATTACCTATACTTTATTGTTTATATTGTATTGTGCTGTGTTTAGTGATAAGTTTCTTTATTATTTTGAGTACTTTGTTCATGAATATGGCGTAACTTCTGGTAACAATTCAGAAGACAGTGAAAATGAATTCTTTGTCTTATTTTTTGTGTTTGGCTTATAAACTAAGTTCAGTGGCTTGATGACGGGTATACCCGACGTTTTTGTAATTGACTAATTTTGTTCCCAGAACCTGAAAAATCATTTTCAAAAGTGTTAAAGAAATTAACTTCAATAAGAAAATCTGAGTACTTCATTTTGTTTAACTTAGCACTATTAAAAATATGTGTGTCATATCTGTGGGCCTGGTGACGGGTTTACCCGACGCCGAATGTGACGTCATTATCAGCACCATAGAATCTTCTCAGATGACTTCTATCAACATTTCTGAGGTCTATGTATGTTAATATAAGAATTTTATGTAAAAAAACATTTTAGGCCCGTACCACTGTTTTACGATTTGGCATGCAGCACTCAACGTGTTAAAATAAGGCCTTTTGAATTTCAAAATTACTGCCATATACAGCATGTACTACGTGTTTACTAATAGTCAGAATGAGTGTCAAAACCGATAATAGTTGGTTAACATTCTAAATGACCCGTAGTAATGATTACGTTGTATGTAATGTACTTAACATTCAAAAGTTAATCATAAGTCCTCATCAACGATAACCAGAAGACAAAAGAGAGTCTTTATTAAAAGAAAGCAAAGTTCCTTTGGATTCCAAGTTCAGTCTTTCAGAAGGAGCTGTTGCTTTAATTAAAATACCTTTGTGGCAACGGAGTTTTGGTTTGAAACGCGTACAAATATAACATTGCTTTTGTTACTTGAATTATATTTTTCTGAACATTATTATAATTTTATTCAGTAATAGTGGTTTGCATCACTATCAAAGTAACATTATGAAATTTAATAATTTTAAGTGTATTTAAAAACAATTTTTGAAATTTATCAAGTAAATAACATTTTAAATGTCTCTAAAGAGAAATATAAAATACTATTCCATGAATTCATTAATATTTGCGATAAAAAACTAAGTTAACAAATTTAACTGACTTTACAAACACAAAAGTAACTTTTAATTTAATTTTGTACACACAGTTGGCCTAACACACTTGTTTTTATGGTATCACTTTTTACATAACTTCATGGAGCATGATTTCCAAAAGGGTAAACCACCGTTATTATATATCCACGCGCGCGCGCGCGCGCGTGTGTGTATAGCAGCTTGGTTTGCTATTGCAGTTAGTTAGTAAGCCGTTCAGGCTATAAAAATATTCAAATGTCCTTTTTGGACATAAATAAAAAAGTTGAAAGTTATTTAGAATGTACATAATTTTATTGAAACGGCTAATTGTGATCTCGACCTATTTAGTAGACCTCCATTATCTATAAGAATTTTTTATCGCCAGGGCCTAACGAAAAAGTTATGAAACATTTAATTAATTAATTTTATGTCAATTAGAACACATAACACACAGATTGTTACAACTACCCATTAAACTTTAAAAGAACCCTTCCAATTAATAAATTGTATGTGAATTAGAACAGTATAACACACAGTTTGTCACAACCACCCTCTTAACCTTTAAAGAACCCCTTCCATATTTGTAGTTTAGTATTAAAACCTATCGCTGATGTTAGTTATTAAAATTATACAATTTATTGCTTCTTCATGATTATGAGAACTAATCATCAATTAACTGATTAACATCTGATAAGTTCACATTTTGAACTGATAGAAAAGAGCCTACCATCACCGACTAATAAAATTAAATGTCTCATATATAACTGATTTTCAGTAAAATGTTTTACATAAAAGATTTTGATTTGTTTAAAATTACAACAAATATACTAAAATAATATTGGCCTTCTATGTTATAAGCAGTTTTGATACAACTTCGAGTGACTTTTAGTATATTTGACCTTTATTCTCTAGTTCACCTTTAATGATTATTATGGTGTATAGTTTTTTTATTAAGTGCATGTTTTAGAGTTGGTGAAGTTGACACACAACATGATGGTTGTGATTCCTGACTTAGGCGTGCCGCAACGTTTTGGTAGGATTTGTTTATTTTAACCAAGTTTGTAACTATGTATTATGTTACTTATTTACCTGAAGAAGAGATCAGATTGAAAATCTCGAAACGTAGAGTTACTGATTTTTTTTTTCACTGAGCAATGACAAATATCCGGAAATCATGTTTCCTTCACAATCCTTCCATCGTAAAAAATAGACTTCAAACAACGAATACATATTTACTCAGATCCTAATATTCATTTTATATGTATAGTCAAGGTTAGTCATAGTGCATATGCTAAATTTGTGTCCACTCCAGGGCTAGATTTAGTTTAATTTAAATGTATTAAAAAAAAAACAGATACAAACTTTTACAATAACCATGTTGCGTAAAGTCTGCACGAAGTTTATTAAAAATACAACCTTTATTACATTTTAATTACAATTATTCAAAAAGCAGTAACAAATTTCTGTATAGCTTAAATATAGGTAGCCTATATAGATGCAATTGATAAATTATTTTCATACCTTTTAAGTCACCATATTTATTTAATAAAATTGCAAAAATTGGATTTTTTTAAATCAGTTAAAATTATGATTATGAAGGATAGAGTAATATATAACAAGAGTTTAATAAATTATATAAATTAAATTATTATATATATGGCTATTACTTATAAATTAATAAAACTCCTTTTAATGTAAACCGATTGTGTAGTTGGTAATAACAAAGTGACTTAAAAACCATTAAAACAGAATTCTTTTATTTTGAGCAGATTAGTTATTGCAAACATTAGGTTAAACTCAACTTTTATTTGTGGCATAACATCAGCCGGCAGCAATTAAAGTTTTAGTAGAGTGTTCTAAATCACGCCCCCATTCCCTCGCTTTGTTTTATTGCTGATTTTGAATTACGTTATTAGTTTTAATGACTACACTCTGTCGAACATAAACTCAGAATTTATTACTTTAAACAGTATCAACAAATTCTAGTAGTGTTTGTTAAAAATAATTCTAAAATAATAAATAATTACGAGTTATTTTTTAAAATTATTTTGAATAAACTTTATATTGAGTTGTGAAATCATTTTCGAAGGAAATTAAAAGGGAATTACTTTTAAAATATATTCTAAATCAATGTTAGAACTTTATTTCCGAAGTTGATTAAAATTATTGAAAAAAAATATTTATCTGTTTGGGATATTTCTATATTTTGTGTTAACACAAAACGCATAGGTATAAACAAACTACCTTATTCGTCGTATTATTTCTGTACACCTCATAAGGTTACTTTCCTACTAAACGGCCTTGAACATTAAAACATATATTTATCAACGAGTTTTAATTTACTTCAATAAAAAACAATCACTAAAATTCTTTTACTCTATTGTAAAGTACTGGACATTTATTTAGAAATATTGATTTGATTATGGTTCCTAACCTGAAACCAGAGTTTTGGTATGTACATTATAAAATGAGTCTTCGCAAACTAAAAACTTTTTTTCAGAAACTTAGACATGCATATTATAAACTGCAATTACGAGTCACGTGTATATTAAATAGCCAAACACTATTTGAAGGCGCTACGTTATGATTCAAATTCGGCTTTAAAATAAATTTATACTTTTTTATAATAAAGTACATGTTACACTTGTACACGCGTGCAAGCGGTCTTATTATAATTTTGTTGTGGTTCACAGGTCACCGCAGAGTAAAACCAATGTTAAAATTGTCCATAATTCAATTATTAAATATGAGCAGGAATGACCATCATGAAGTAATTGTCAATTGTAATTATTTATTAAATTTTACTTGAATTATTGTCTGTTTGGAAAGTAAACTTGAATTTGTATTATACCTTACACATAATAACTGTCACAACAGATGAATTTATTTTTGTTATAATTACGCAACACTGCATCTACAAATCCTAATCATAATAGTAATAAATGCTTGAGTAGCTTTGTTTTTTATGTTTTACTTTCACACATAAACTATTATACCAATTGTACTGAAATTTGACCCGGACGTTCTTTAAGGTCCCTGGGATGAATAGGCATAATTGCCTATTCTCATTTCGAGAATCCCTTCGGACTAAGCGCCACTCATCTTTAAAGTAGCAACAAGATCTCATGTTGGTCTTTAAAGTTGTGAAATATTAATAAAAAGAGCATTTCTATTGTGATCAACCTTTCTATGTAAACATTGTTTATTATCTTCAACGTGTTTGAAATTTTTGGTAAGTAGAAATATTTTTAACTTCGTTTAAATTTTCAGCGATTTAGGTAAGTACTTATACAGGGTGACTGGTTCTTGGTGTAAAAAAAATCTGGTAATAATATAAACTTAGGGCAGTAAGAAACTATTATTTAAAAGTTTTTATCTAAAAAATCCTGTTTGTAGTGATTTTTTTCCTATTTTCAGAAAATGTATGTAATTATGTAAAAAACTGCATTTTTCTCCAATTTATACTTTGTAAGTAATTTTTTATTGGTGCTTTCTGAAAGTTCATAAAATTTCAATTTCCAAAAGAGTATAAATTTATTTCTGTTTCTCCTTCTATATGAAACAGAAATAAATAATTTTAAATAGTAGCTTATTAAACGGACAAGGTTTTGTGTGAAATTTGACAATTGAATCTCACTTAAATTTGCTCAGAATATTCGTTTAAAGTTTTATAAATTTTGAAAGAAATTTCAGTTTTTTACTTTTATTGCTAATAAGTATCACATAAAGTTGCTTATTATGGTCTTATTTTAATTGAAATTTTCTGAACTTTCAGAAAGCACCAATAAAAGAATTATTATAAAGTAAAATTTGAAAAAATGCAATTTTTTACATAATTATATAAACTTTCTGAAAAAATTAAAAAATCGCTACAAACAGAATTTTTTAGATAATTTTTTTTTTATAATAGTTCCTTACTGCCCTAAGTCTATATTAATACCAGATTTCCTTTTTCACACCAAGAGCCAATCACCCTGTGTATCTTATCAGAAGTCCCAAAACATAAGATGGTCGGAATTTAACACAGAAAACTCCCCTTGAAGCAGTCGGCAAGAACTATGCTAAGTGAAAGAGGGACTGAGCTTTTGAACTAATGTTCTAATTCCAGCTCTAAATTTTCTATAACATTAAGAATATTTTTCATTTCATAATGAAACAAACGAGTAATGTCATTGTTAATGTACGTTTAGCTGCACATTTTTATCAACTGGTAAGTATTAGATCTAAAGACTACTGAACAAAATAAATTACAATGGACGAGCAATAGAAAATATGGATATTAATTGATATTGTATTTGATTTTAATGCAATACATAATAATGCATAATTAGTACATTATATTAATCTATAATAACCAACCAACAGTAAAGCGTGACCGGGTGAGCTAGTGTATTGTAATATAATACCTCAAAAAAGTATTCTATTCATAGTACAATAGCTTTATCAATGTTTACGAGAAAGTTATATTTAAATACCAGACAAAATAATCAAGGGAACATGTGAAATCCGACATATTCAATAAATATATTTCGACGTATTTGCTGCGTTATGCAATATCTGCATTTCACAGTGAGATTGCTATATTTAAAACGTCAGAGTTGACGAGAATATTCGGCGACTAAGCCACAACTCCGTACAGCATTATATACTACACATGTCACTGTCCAGTTACACACACGTGTCTGAGCGGTGTAGAGTTTAACCGTGATTGTTTATTAATTTTTAATATTTATTTTTTTAAACAAACACTCCAATAATTACTAAATTTTATTTTTTGAAGCCTTTCGAGTTCAAGGAACACATCATCAGACCCACATAAAAGAAATAATGTAGTTAAAGTACAAAATTTAGACTTAAATAAAAAACGTCATTAGAAATACAAGGATATCAAATTGTAAAAATTAATAATTAATTAGATTAAAGGCAGTAACTGTGAATTTTGGTAAGGTTCATGCTCATTATTTATTAAATCATTTCGGTTCTTCCGTTTAAAAATCGTTTCGTAAACATAGAGGAATTTTTTATTTTGGATTTATTTGATTAGTTTTACTTGAAAAAAAAGCAGTGTCCTGTATGAAGTGCATGTTTTGCCATGGCCGATCTTTCCTCTTGTTGATATTTCAGACATGCTTTATGTTCCTTGACCCTCTTTTTTATCTTCTTTTTTGTTTAGCCAAGGTGTTTCAAATTACAGTTGTCACAATTAGCTTGATAAATTCCTGATTTTTCATCATCATTTATTTTATTCTTTGGATTCCCAAATATATTTTTTAGTTTAATGTTGGAATTTGAAGATTAATATTGGAATGATTTTTAAAAACTTATTAATTCCTGTAGTTAAATGGTTGTAAGAAACAGATATACGTATTCAGATTCTTTGCATTTAATCCGATATATTTAAACATTAAATTCATTTTTTTATTTTTATTTTCAGTAGGCTACCTATTGCACAAAGGCATAAAAAATTCTATTCGGATTGTAACAAAAAATTCTAAAATTATGAATTTGAATTTTGGTTTCTTTCAATACTCTACCATTTTTTAAAACTCAATTTTCTCGGGAAATATAAAAAATACTATATCAGCTTTCTTACTTTTTAAAGCTCATACATGCATTACAAATTTAATGTTTATAACTACTTTTTATACAAATATAGGAGTTGAAAAGACGAAATAACTGAAAAAATAATAATTTAAAAATTATTTGAAGCAAATAAGTCCTTTGTCTCTATTGAATATTTGTTGTACTTCAAGGAGAAGTGATTACATTTTAAAACTTTCTGTACTCGCCCTAATTTGCCACTGGTATGTGTGAGGATCTTATCTAACAGAATATTGAAGAGAGTCGATATAGGGATGATGGTACCGATAAAAGGAGTTACAATCACATGTGATGTTTCAAGAAAAGTTTAATTATTACCAGTTGTTGTAACAAAATCAGTAAATATTATTGACGAGTTTCAAAGTTATTTCTTCACTTTTGCGTCGTGTCTTAAAAGTATTAAAAACGTTTGAATTTTTAAGCAACAAAAAGAACTCCCTACTCTGTTACACTGTGACTACCTGTGAGTTTGTTACTTGAGGGCACCAATTTCTGTACTCATATTGTATTTACTTTAGATGCGCGCAATGCTAATGCAATTTCAGTGGTGGCTGGGGAGCGTAGGTATTAAGAGGGGTTTTTCAATTAACTTCACTTATATAAGAATTTTAGAGTTGGCAATTCATGTTCTGAATCTAAATAAAACGTGTCTAGGAAGAGTCTATTATAATATTTCATTAGATTTTTCCTTTTTGCTACAGAAATTGTAACAAGCTACGGGATTGTATTTGACGAGTATACTAAGATTTTCCGTATTATATTTTATTTAATATTTAGTAGGCTACTGCCTACTTTTGTTGCTTCAAGAAGTAGTACGCAATTAAGAAGTGGTTTAAAATTTTTAAAGTTATGTTGAACATGATACCCTTGATGTGGCTTGAACTACAAAGATTTATTGCAAGCAAATAAAGAATACGATGGTTATTTGAATTATGGCTGTGTAATATTGCATATAAGATACACCTTATAAGGCTAAAAACGAGGATGGCCCAGAAATAAACCTGTAAACCTGTAATCTAAGATAAAAGAGAGTAAAAATCTGAATTTGTTTGGGTGAGAATTCTGAAAGAAAAATTAAATGAATTTGTGATTTGCCAAAATTTTGTATGTTCCACCAATTCTTTAAGACATATCACTTATTTAAAAATAGATCACCCAGTAAGTTATTATACATTATAATATCAAATACAGATTCATTTTATCAGATATAAATACAAAATCTTTAGTATGTAAAACTACATCACGGGTTTTGCTTTATTTTCTTTTGTATATTAAATATTTTCAAATAAGAAACTATTCGTAAATGTTATTTTTCTATAATGTAAAAATATCCACAAAATATAATCTTAAATTATATAATTAACTACTATAAAATACATACTAATATATTATTTGAATAAATAAAAATATTACTCATATCTATGTGCGCATACGAATTATGTTAGTATTATTTAATTAATTATTGAAAGATTATTTTTATAATTTAGTTCATTTTTGCCGATGATAAATATTTTCATATATTTATAGAAATAAAAGGTGCAGTGCATTTCCTTTACACAATACTCAAAATTATAATTGGATTGTGAAACTTTAAATATTGAAATAACACTACGATCATTATCAAGTAAATATTAATAATCAAATGTTTAATATAAAGTAGCTTTAATAATATTCCATTTTAAATTTTATTTCAATAGTAATATTAAGGATTAGTCCGATGTGCCATCAGACTGTTCAAGTCACTTTCTACGTAAAATTAAACCTTTGCCCTTCAGCAGATGTAAATGAAAATGTAAATTGTAAAGCGAGAGACCTAATTTATTTATTACTTACTGTTAAATTAAACATTACGCAAGTTACACTACTTAAAATTTTATTATAGATTTACTAAAGTAATCTACTAAAATATAAACTTAGAGTTAAATTTTCAGTACATGGGTAAAAAAAATCAAATTTATATGCATATAGAATAAATAAAAAATATACAGGAAATATGATCTTAGCACGTATACGATACAAAACTGTAATTTATTAACAATGATATGAAAATGAATAAGAACGTAGATATTTATGACTAAATTATCATTCCATGTATTTAAATACTGATATATAATCCATCGTATTGTACAAAGCTGGAAAAGTTTTGTACACAAAATACTCAAAACTGTTTGGCTCCCATGAAATTGCGTATGGCAATTTTTATAGTCATTTAAAGACAATCGGAGGAATACAACCATAAACTTACCCGATGAGTCTTCTTTTCTAGACTACAGGCCGGAGAGAACTTAAAAACGTGTATATTTTCTAGTCCCTAGCCAGAAATTTAGGCACTCAAATCCGTGTAAACCTCAAGTAAATAACTCCTTGATATATTCTCCAGAAACCTTTGCTAACGTCAGTAAAAATCCCACTGCTCATCTACATTAATCTAGTACATACAGAGAGAAGTTTCATGGAACATTTAAATACATAGTTTAATTAATTCCCGAGATGCCCTGCGAGTATACAGACCAGTAACCAATAACTGGTTTAGTTACCGCTCAAATTTATAGGATAAATGTATGTTTAATTGTAAATAAACCTCTAATTACATATGTTTTTCACATATCTCAAAATTGAGTGATGTAGATGCTAGGAGTGGTAAGGTAGTTTATAACTCAACCGTCTCTAGAGTGGTAGAGTGGAAAGCCTTGCTGACAGGAGTGTTGCACTCTTGTCAACATCTTTGTTACTTTTCCTTTTCACTTTACTTCAGTCCAGCTGAGCTTGACAAGAGTGGCATGTAACGTGTCTTTTAATGAGAATAAACTTTGCAGAGTTATTTTACCATAGACCTGTTTTATGTTCTATGTTCTATCGAATGTAAGGTTTAATCTTACTAACCACAGCCGAACCATGATATACATGTTAAGAACCTAAGCTTATCATTCGTTATATTGTTATGCTATATATTTTATTCATTTTGTAATAGATTGCTAAAAAAATACTTTAACTTAAATGCAACCTATCAATGTAACATTATATGTAAGTATTTTTATATAAATAACCGTTTAATATACAAGTATATGTTTAAATTAGATTTCACACCAGACGTAACAAACAAAACAGTTATTTGTGTAAGCAATATAGTGTTACTAACACCATCAGTATGCTGAATATATTGTTTTATAACATTTGACCTGTAGAATTACAACTATTTTTTAATGGTATTTATAGAAAAATGTGTATAAACACGTAAAAAACTGTACTTGCTTTGTAACTAGTTGTTGCAAAATATTTACTATTTAAAATCTTCACAAAACGGACATACTATTACTTTAGTGTGGTTAGTTAGTTATAATTCATTTATTATAAGATTCTATACACGATTCTGTAACTTACAAGATGAACAACTGTGACCAGATTTCCAATACGAGGTCGTTTGTCAACTTTTTCAATCTTCCTTCCCGCTTACTTAAAGTTTTAATATATATATATTAAAATTATATATAATTTTTAAAAGACCTCCTATCTTAAAGGACATTATATCGAAACCAAAATTACCAGCTGATTCTGATGTGGAAAATAAATTTAAAGGAGCACATCCATGTAATAAATCAAGATGCATGGTGTGCAATCAAATACAAGAGTCATCAAAATTCGAAAGTGGTTCAACTAAAAAAGTATACAAAATTATTGGAAATTTGACATGTGATACAAAAAAATGTAGTATACCAAATTCAATGTAAAAAATGTCCTAAAGACTACATTGGCTCTACAACAAATAATTTAAGAATAAGAATGACAGGTCACCGTTATGATTTTAAGCATAATGATGAATCAAAACCATTAGTCATTCATAGTAAATTACACAAAGAAACTTTTGAAAATTTATATACAGTAAAACCAATACGATCAATAAAAAATAATTCAAATACATCAAAATTAAGAAATTTAGAACAAGCATGTCAAATTGTCACAAAATCTAAAATTCCCTATCGATTAAATCTTCGATAAATTTTAATCATCTGAACACTCATCACATCTTTACACCCACAGTTTGAACATATGTTTATCATTTCAAGAATATTATGCTTATTAATTTATTTATTTATGTTTACATGTATGTTTTTAATTATTTTATGTGTTTTGTTATGTTGTTTTGACCTGAAGAAGCGTAATGCGAAATATAGTCAATTAATATTAATATGTTGGCCTTTTTCTACATATATATATATATATATATATATATATATATATATATATATATATATATATATATATATATATATCACGTTTCACAGTTTTACTTTTGTTATTTTCCTTAATTATAATTATTTGTTTAAGATATATAATCGTAAATCGTCTATTCCTTCAATTACGCATACATTTACCCTAAGCATTATAAGGTTTTTTTTTGTATACATTTGCATGTGTCCTCATGGAAGCACTGATATAAAACTGCTCAAAACTTATCAAACATCTCATATCTCAAAAATCACCCCCAGTTTTTAGTTTGATTATCTAATTATCTACATGCCTATGCTTTAATGCGTGGTTTGTGGGAACGGTAACTACAAAAACAAGTTGAACCCTGATAATAAAATTTATCTTATTCGCCAAATCTTTTGACCTGTTTGGTACGCCTTGTCATTCCAAAAATATAGTAACCGTCCCAATTTAAATAATTGCATGACTAGAAAATAATTTATAGATGTAGAAAAATTTTGAATTGTTTTCATAGATTCATAATAGGTCATCACGAGGTTAAAACCCAAGCATAATATTCACTGGAGTATGCTTGATAGCCACAACGTAGGATTGCTAAGGTTTGTTTAACATCATTACACAGCTGAGTTACTAGAGAGGCTCGTTTAACTATTCTGATTTAAGGCAACGAGGAAATAAAAAGTGAACCCATTCTCAATTGAGTTATAAAATGCACATAATCAAATTTTAATAGATTGCATAATATAAACATAATCTCTTGAAGAAGAGAAGCGGAAACGAAGTAACCTCTAGATTTAAAAGCACGTAGCTTTATTGCTATATAAAATAAATCGAGTTCGGTAACAATGAATATGTCATTATGCGGGATTTGTATGAGCTTTGCCGAAAATCCTTTATTTTGGCTTCATTTATAACGACGATGAAAACGATAATATCACGGTGTACCGAATGACGATAGCACATGGGGGTGGTGCTTCTGAGGTCGTAGTAATAAACACTCGAATTGCAAAGTTTACTTGTAAGTTCAATTTAATTTTCTAAAACTTACAAGCACCACTTTTAGATGTTAAATTAAATATATGCCTTGCCACGTTGCTGCCAATTAGAATACAAGAACTAAAAATGTATATCTGCTAGGTAGGCCTAAAATATCCAATGTTCTATGGAATTATGCCTACGATGCTTTACTTTATAAAACAACAAGATTTCACTTCCCTTCGCAACACGTAGACTCACAACCCGGGCGTCGGCGTCTTGGCACGAGACATTGAAGCTGTAGTCTAAGAAGGGTTATTTCTAGAAGAGGAGTAGAATTAGTGAAAGTGGTAGCCATCTACTCAAATAATACGTGAGGTACGTCAGCTACGTGAGATACATCAGCTAAGTGAGCTCGCCTACAACAAATTCGCGTAGGTATTAGCCATTTAATGATACAAAAAACTTATTACAACAACGTGCTCGTCAGAAGGACGACGCCACAACTTGTACCTCTTTCATTTAAGCAAATAAACGATCTTCAAGGGTAAGTTACTTTACTATTTACAACTTTACTTTACGTTACATACATTTTTATATGTTTGGCATCAAATGGCTAATGTAATAATACGAAAAGATAAATTTTACTTACGGACAAGGCGCGCGAGGTCTAATCGGTCACGTAGTTGGGCTGCTACAAAGGGTTAGAAGAAAATATTTATACGCGTGCCAATTAGGTAGTTACTCCGCCGATAATTTAGTTCCGGAACATTGGATAAAAAATAATCTTAAATTATACTGGCTGACTAGGTTGTGAAATTTATATTATATAAAATATAATTAACTAATCAACGGTACAACGGAACGAGTGTCATTTGTCATATAAAATGTAATATAGATAACGTGACCTGATATTTCCCACCCTAAAGCGGGACATTTACCTAAATAAGCAGCATTAACGAGTGGGCGGGTGGGAGGTTGTGTAATAGTGGAGTTTTCAAATGATGTATCTTCCAATGACCTAGCCGAAACATAACATACATACTGACATTTAAATCTGTTTTTAATATTTGACTCTGGGACCTGTTTTCAAAAATTAGATTTAGCGATGACTGCAACTCTGCATAAAGACTTGGCAGCTTAATTCGAAATTTTATTTTGTTATTTGACTTTAAAACGTCTACTGATGCTTGAATTTGTACATTAACTAAAGGAAATAAAATAGATATCCTATAGGTATACATATTACCACTGAATATTTAATGTCTGACCCTGAAAGCGGGAACTTTAAGCGTCCCCCGGTTATATTTGGGGACAGTGGGACAACGTACTGCAAAGCTGGACGTATGGTCATATTAGATATAGCACCAGTATGCTATAAACCTCAGTAAATCCTGTTACACATTGTGTAATACACAATGTGTTAACCTGCTTCAAAATAAAAAGACATTGATTTTAGTGTCAATTCCATTTTAATTAATTCAATCTCTCTGCCAGGCCGTTTCAAAGAGTGTGTCGATTTTAAAATAAGGCCTTTTCAATTTCAAAATTACTGCTAAATCAACATGTTCTACGTGTTTACTAATAGTCAGAATGAGTGCCAAAACCGATAATAGTTGGTTAAAATTCTAAATGACCGTAGTAATGAATACGTTGTATGTAATGCACTTAACATTCAAAAGTTAGTCATAAGTCCTCATCAACGATAACCAGAGGACAAAGAGAGTCTTTATTAAAAGAAATCAGAGTTCCTTTGCATTCTAAGTTCTGTCTTTCAGAAGGAGCTGTGGCTTTAATTAAAATATCTTAGTGGAAACGGAGTTTTGGTTTGAAACGGGTAAAAATATAACATTGCTTTTGTTACTTGAATTATATTTTCTGAACATTATTATAATTTTATTTAGTAATAGTGGCTGCATCACTATCAAAATAACGTTATAAAATTTAATAATTTTAAGTTTATTTAATAAAACTTTTTGAAATTTATCAAGTAAATAACATTTTAAATATCTCTAAAGAGAAATACAAAATACTATTCCATGAATTCATTATTATTTGTGATAGAAACTAAGTTAACACATTTAATTGACCTTACAAACACAAAAGTAACTTTTAATTTAATTTTGTACACACAGTTGGCCCAATACACTTGTTTTCATGGTACCACTTTCTACATAACTTCATGGAGCATGATTTCTAAAAGGGAAACCCACCGTAATTATATATCTATATTTGTGCGTGTGTTTAACAGCTTCGTTTGCTATAGCAGTTCGTTAGTAAGCCGTTCAGGATATAAAAATATTTCAATGTCCTTTTTGGACATAAATAAAAAATTGAAAGTGACTTATAAAGCACGCAATTGTATTGTTATTGTTATTGAAATGGCCATTTTTTTATCTCGTCCTATTTAGTTGATTTTCATTATATGTAAGATTTTGTATCGCCAGGAGCTAACAAAATAGTTATGAAACATTTATTTAATTAACTATACGTCAATTAAATTAGGACATTATAACACACAGTTTGTCACAAACATCCTCTTAACCTTTAAAGAACCCCTTCCATATTTGTAATTTAGTATTAAAACCTATCGCTGATGTTAGTTATTAAAATTATTCAATTAGTTTTTTCATGATTATGAGAACTAATCATCAATTAACTGATTAATATCTGATAAGTTCACATTTTGAACTGATAGAAAAGAGCCTATTCCACCACCGACTAATACAATTAAATGTCTCATATAACTGATTTTCAGTAAAATGTTTTACATAAAAGATTTTGATTTGTTTAAAATTATAACAAATATACTAAAATAATATTGGCCTTCTATGTTATAAGCATTTCCGATACAACTTCGAGTGACTTTTATTATATGTGATCTTTATTCTATAGTTCAGCTTTAATGATTATTATGGTGTATAGTTTTTTATTAAGTGCATGTTTTAGAGTTGGTGAAGTGGGCACACAACATGATGGTTGTGATTCCTGACAGGCGTGCCACAACGTTTTGGTAGGTTTGTTTATTTTAACCCAGTTTGTAACTATGTATTATGTTACTTATTTACCTGAAGAAGAGATCAGATTGAAAATTCGAAACGTAGTGTTACTG
Organism: Homalodisca vitripennis; assembly: GCF_021130785.1. Lineage (NCBI taxonomy): Eukaryota > Metazoa > Arthropoda > Insecta > Hemiptera > Cicadellidae > Homalodisca > Homalodisca vitripennis. The sequence continues at coordinate 3,486,367 of NC_060212.1, read as the reverse complement.
ATTTTTTGTTTCACTGAACAATGACAAATATCCGGAAATCATGTTTCCTACACAATCCTTCCATCGTAAAAAATAGACTTCAAACAACGAATACATCTTTATTCAGAACCTAATATTCATTTTATATGTGTATTCAAGGTTAGTCATAGTGCATATGCTAAATTTGTGTGCACTCCACGGCTAGATTTAGTTTAATTTAAATGTATTTTAATAAAAAAAATATACAAATGTTTACAATAACCAAGTTGCGTTAAGTCTGCACGAAGTTTATTTTAAAAATTCTACCTTTATTACATTTTAAATTACAATTATTCAAAAAGCAGTAACACATTTTCTGTATAGCTTAAATACATACAACAATTGATAAATTATTTTTATATCTTTTATGTCACCATATTTATTTAATAAAATTGCAAAAATTGGATCTTTTTAAATCAGTTAAAATTATGATTATAAAGGATAGAGTAATTTATAACAAGAGTTTAATAAATTATCTTGCATATATATTGCTATTACTTATGAATTAATACAATCCTTTTAAAGTAACCGATTGTATAGTTGATAATAACAAAGTGACTTAAAAACAATTAAAACAGAAGTGTGTTATTCTGTGCAGATTATTTATTGCAAAAAATAGGTTAAAACTTAACTTTTATTTGTAGCATAACATCAGCCGGCAGCAATAATTAAAGTTTCAGTAGAGTGTTCTAAATCACGCCTCCATTCCCTCGCTTTGTTTTATTGCTGATTTCGAATTACGTTATTAGTTTTAATGACTACACTCTGTAAAACCTAAACTTAGAATTTATTACTTTACATCAAAAACATGCTATTAGTATTATTTCAAAATAATTTAAAAATATAAAAGATGATTAAAATATTTTAAAAATTGTTTTGGATAAACTTTAAATTGAGTTGAAATTATTTTGAAAGGACAATAAAGGGGAATCACTGCTAAAAATATTTTAAAACAATGTTAGAACTTTATTACCTAATATGATGAAAATTATTAAAAGACAAAAATATTTTTCTGTTTAGAAAATTTCTATATCCTTCCGATTATCCACGTATATTTTGTACTTGATCCGGACTTATGGCACCACTGTGAAGATAATTATTTTCATTGCACTTCTACACAGTGTTATAAATAAATTACCATGTTTGTTGTTCTTATTTATAATAGTTTCTTGAGACTCCTACATACTCAGTATTCTCAATTCGATGAAATTATGTTTAGTTGTATTTGTAGTATATAAAAAACTGATGGTAGAGGGTTTTAAATTTCTTTATTACAGTAGAGACAGTTTTCTATAATTAATTCTGAGAGAGTTTTTGGCATTGTATAAACATAAACTTAATCTAATACTATTATAACTGAGTCAGTAATGAAAAAGTTGGTATTTGTAAGTTTACTGAGGTTCTTTTCCTAAGTAAATTGTTTTAGATTGAAGTAGGTAGTTTGTAGTAACTATTGGTAGCTAAGATCAACCAAGGATCTAAAGTCTCTACGCCACTTGTGTGTCAATTAATCTGATCTGTTCTAGAGCTCTGCCTTGGGAATCTGGTTTGTGATATCAGTACTTGGTTGCAGCAGGTATCTTGTAACCGTCCTCGTCTAAAAATTTGATAACTAAACCTACCTTTAAACTGGCTTTGAAATACAGTAAATATGTGATTGCAGCGTTATAAATATTATAAGTTAAATGTTTTTAGCAAAATAATGGATATCAATAGAAGTAAGTAAAATGCATTCATAATGCACAAACTCTTACAGTTCAGTTACCACATGTGATCCATTGATGGTTATGTTTCTATGTATGCTTATTTTTATTCCTGAATCATATATCAAAATCCAAGAACTGTTGTATCAACTATTATGATTTCTAATATGTCTTCGCTCATATTTAGATTATCATTATGCGGAATGATTTGCAAAACAATTTATATATATATATATATATATATATATATATATATATATATATATATAAATCTAAGATACCTCTTATTTCTGTTATAATAGTATTTTAGGTATTATTTTTATGATCCTTATACGTTGTGTTTTTGTTTTTTAATATGACATTACCAACTCAAACTCGTTTGCTGCCGATATTATACAATCTTAAATCTGAAACAAACATTTCATTCATTTGACTACAGCAACTTCTAACTTACAACTCATCTTTAGTTCATGTTCAACATGTTTTGTTTTAAACGAAAACCTTTAAGATTATTACACTGAACATTGGATAACATGAATTACTATCAGTATCAAGTCTGCCATTACTAGGTCGTACATTAATTTTTTTTAAACAATTAAACAAATTTTCGATATTACTGTGTTTAACCATACAACATAGTTATATTGAGTTTAAGCTCCAATTCACCTTTCTCTTAGTGCAGTGTCTGGGATCTGATGCTGTTATAGATGTTACTCCTAAAATCTGAAGTCATGTTCGTCTGAACAAATCACAATAATCAGCGACGAAGTAGTTAAAATTTACCCATTATAACACCGTTTTGACATCTGAGACACCTAGACCATGAAATATAGTATAGTATAGGAGGAAAGGCATTTTCATTGCCACAGCAGGCGCACAATTGAGTGCACTACGATTTGATAGACACATATCTAAGCATGGTGAAGTAACCAAGTTTTTTTACACATAACGTAGCTATGATGGAAAGAGTTGATTCAATGAAATGAGTTAAGCTTCTCAATTAGAGGTGATCTGGAGCTTAACTCAATATTGACTCTGATTCAATACCAACCACCATCTATAGCAACGTTAAACATAGTTGCAACATTTAATTGCTTTCTATATTATATAGTTGATTAAGGTATTTTCATCAAAATTATACATTAAGTTACGAATGGTTTCATGGAAAGAGCATCCAAGTATTTTAAATGATTTCCAAGAAATATTGTAAAACTGGAAGACAATAATTACGGAATTGTTTTTATTATACATTTAAATTAAAATTTTATTATCTAAACGTTATTATCTAATTATTGCTTAGGTCATTTTTAGATTTATGCCTTATATTTGAGCATACCTGGGCATTTGTGATATAATTTGGAATTAAAAATAAACAGGTTTATCGTAGGACATTTCCAAGGATTGATGCATTTGGTCAAAATCAATGGCAGTTTTAAATTTATTTCACATTTATACTAACTATAACATTTTGAAGCACAAATATTATATTTTATTTATGTATATATTCTAGTATTTTATGTGAAGCAATACAATGAAATTACAATATCATCAAAATTTGAACAATATGGCTAACCAAATTAAATAATAAACACAACACCCTGCTTTGTAAATGACGCAATAATATTTCTTGATTTTAAACTTTAGCAATTGATTCTATCTGTTAAATATAAAAACATAGTATCATAAATTTATCTGCTCTTGGGTTTTGAAGAATTTATTTCTAACGCATTATAAATATAAACGCATCTACTAAACGGCCTTAAACATTAAAAACATTTATTCGTTGGTGAAGTACGATTTTCTATAGAAAAGATGCTGCGGACATAAAAAATATACTATCAATCACTACATTGTGTTTTAGATCATTTTGTAAGAAGTATTTAATTTATCATTGTTTTGAACCGGAGAAACTAAAACTGTTTTTTAGAAACTTATAAATAAGAACACTTCTACCACTAACTAATAAATATATATATTTGAGACCTAGGAATATATATCATAATATAATACCTCAATAAATGTATACTATTCATGCAGTTCAATAGCTTTATGAATGTTGACGAGCATGTACATTTTTAAATACCACACACAATAATATACATCAGGGGAACGTATGGAATCCGACATGTATTCAATAAATACATTTCGACGTATTTGCTGCGTTATGCAATATCTGCATTTCACATTGAGAGTGCTAAATATGAAACGTCAGCGTTGACGAGAATATTCGGCGACTAAGCTACAACCCCGTACAACATTATATACTACACATGTCGCTGTCCAATAACACGCGTGTCTCAGCGGTGTAGAGTTTAACCGTGATTGTTTATTCATTTTTTATATTTATTTTATAAGCAAACACTACAATAATTACTAAAGTTTTTGAAGCCTTTCGTGTTCAAGGAACACATGATCAGACCCACATACCTGAAATAAAGTGGTTAAAGTAATAGTACAAAATTTTGACTTAAATAAAAACGTCATTAGAAATACAAGGATATCAAATTGTAATAATTAATTATATTAAAGGCAGTAACTGTGAATTTTGGAAAGGTTCATGCTCATTATTTATTAAATACTTTTTGTTCTTCCGTTTAAAAATCGTTTCGTAAACATAGAGGAATTTCTTATTTTGGATTTATTTGATTAGTTTTACTTGAAAAAAGCAGTGTCCTGTATGAAGTGCATGTTTTTCATGGCCGATCTATCCTCTTGTTGATATTTCAAACATGCTTTATGTTCCTTGACCCTCTTTTTTATCTTCGTTTTTGTTTAGCTAATGCGTTTTAAATTACAGTTGTTACAAACTTGATAAATTCCTGATTTTTCATCATCATTTATTTTATTCTTTGGATTCCTAAATAAACTTTTTAGTTCAATTTTGGAATTTTAAGATTAATATTGGCATGATTTTTAAAACTTATTAATTCCTGTAGGTAAATGGTTGTAAGAAACAGATATACATATTCAGATTCTTTGCATTTAATCCGATATATTTAAACATTACATTTATTTTTAATTTTTATTCTCAGTAGGCTACCTATTGCACAAAGGCATAAAAAAATTCTTTTCGGATTGTAACAAAACAATGCAAAAACTATGACTATGAAAGTATTTGAATTTTGGTTACTTTCAATATCCTACAATTAAAAAAATCTACTGTTTTTCGAAAGATAACACACACAGGAAAATATTTAAATTATCAATCCAACCATCAAAAATCTGTCAAAGAAAGAGTAGCCTACTCGTTGTTTGATAGAGCAAAGAGCTTGTGCTCAGATAAAGATGGACTAAAAGAAGAATTTAAGAAAATTGAATCGGATCTCAGAAGCAATGGATACCCTCAATTAGTAATTAATAAGTGCAAACGAACCAGAAGAATCATTCCTGAGTCAGAATAACAGAATTGTGATAAATTTGCGTTTATGTTAATCCCTTATGTGCCGGGATTATCTGAGAAAATTAGAAGAGTAGGTAGAAAGTACAACATTAGAACCGCGTTTAAAACACACAACACTCTTAGACAAAGTCTCGTCTAGGCATAGGCTCTGTCTCGACATAGGCGAGACAAAAAGACCACTAAACTTAAGGATAAAAGAGCACAAAGAAAACACGAGAAAGGGTCTCACAGAAAAGTCAAAAATTGCACACCATTTTTGGTCCGAAGACCATCATATGAATTGGGATGAAGCCAACATAATACATCGGGAACCACATTTATTCAGAAGGAAATTAATTGAGGCAACATACATTAAATTGGCAGACCAACCAATCAGTCAACCATCAGTCGAGATTAGGCCGCTTTGGTTGCCAATTCTAAAAAATGAACTAAAGAGAAAACCAAAAGTATCAAACAGATTAGATATTTGCAATAAACCAATGCGGAGTCACAATATGGTTTTAAGAAGTTCATCTCGCATGAACCAATAATAACGAAAGGGCCCATTCCTGTCCACCTTCCCTTTTATTTCCGCCATCTTGTTTTAGCCAGCCGTGACGATCACCATTGGCTACCCCCTCTGGTCAGTCGTAGGTCGTTATTAGACGAGTGACGACGTATTGTGACCTGTCTTCCGTAGTTAAGTTTTAATGATTAGTGTTTTGTATAGTATTTTATTAAGTGCATGTTTATAGAGTTAGTGAATATGACAAACAACATGTAGGTTGTGATTCCTGACTAAGGCGTGCCACAACGCTTTGGTAAGATTTGTTTATTTTAACCTAGTTTGTAATTATGTATTAGGTTAGTTCTTTACCTGAAGAAGAGATCAGATTGCAGATCTCGAAACGTAGTGTTACTGATTTCTTGTTTCTCTGAACGATGGCAAATGTCCGGAAAAATCCTGTTTCCTTCACAATCCTTCCATCGTCAAAAATAACCTTCAAACAAAGAATATCAGCTTTCTTACTTTTTAAAGCTCATACATACATTACAAATTTAATGTTTTTAATTACTTTTTATACAAATGTAGGAATTGCAAAGACAAAATAACTTAAAAATAGTAATGTAACAAATTATTTGAAGCAAATAAGTCCTTTGTCTCTATCGAATATTTTTGTACTTTAAGGAGAGGTGATTATATTTTTAAACTTTCTGTTCTCGCCCTAATTTGCCACTGGTATGTGTGAGGATCTTATTTAAAAGAATATTGAAGAGAGTCGATATAAGGATGATAATAGGAGTTATAATCACATGTGATGATTCAAGAAAAGTATAATTATTAACAGTTGTTGTACCAAAATCTGTAAATATTATTTGACGAGTTTCAAAGTTATTTCTTTACTTTTGCGTCGTGTCTTAAACGTATGAAACGTTTGAATTTTTAAGCGACAAAAAGTACTCCCTACTCTATTAAACTGCGACTACGTGTGAGTTGGTTACTTGAGGGCACCAGTTTCTGTACTCATATTGTATTTACTTTAGATGCGCGCAATGCTAATGCAATTTCAGTGGTGACTGGGGAGCGTTGGTTTGAAGAGGATTTTTTTCAATTACCCTCACTTATCTAAGAATTTTAGTGTTGGCAATTTATGTTCTGGATCTAAATAATATCTAGGGAGAGTCTATTATATTTTATTAGACTTTCCTTTCTGTTACAGAAATTGTAACAAGCTACGGGATTTTATTTGACGAGTATACTGAGATTTTTCGTATTATATTTTATTTAATATTTAGTTAGCTACTGCCTAATTTTGTTGCTTCAACATGTAGTACGCAACTGAGAAGCGTTTCTGTACTCATATTGTATTTACTTTAGATGCGCGCAATGCTAATGCAATTTCAGTGGTGACTGGGGAGCGTTGGTTTGAAGAGGATTTTTTTCAATTACCCTCACTTATCTAAGAATTTTAGTGTTGGCAATTTATGTTCTGGATCTAAATAATATCTAGGGAGAGTCTATTATATTTTATTAGACTTTCCTTTCTGTTACAGAAATTGTAACAAGCTACGGGATTTTATTTGACGAGTATACTGAGATTTTTCGTATTATATTTTATTTAATATTTAGTTAGCTACTGCCTAATTTTGTTGCTTCAACATGTAGTACGCAACTGAGAAGCGTTTCTGTACTCATATTGTATTTACTTTAGATGCGCGCAATGCTAATGCAATTTCAGTGGTGACTGGGGAGCGTTGGTTTGAAGAGGAATTTTTTTCAATTACCCTCACTTATCTAAGAATTTTAGTGTTGGCAATTTATGTTCTGGATCTAAATAATATCTAGGGAGAGTCTATTATATTTTATTAGACTTTCCTTTCTGTTACAGAAATTGTAACAAGCTACGGGATTTTATTTGACGAGTATACTGAGATTTTTCGTATTATATTTTATTTAATATTTAGTTAGCTACTGCCTAATTTTGTTGCTTCAACATGTAGTACGCAACTGAGAAGCGTGTTTAAAATTTTAAAGTTGTGTTGATCATTAATTAATATATACTGTTGTGACTTGAACTACAAATATTTATTTTAAGAAAATAAAAAATACGATGGATATTTGAATTATGGCTGCAATATTGGCAGATATATCCTATAACACTAAAAAGAGGATGGCCCAAAAATAAACCTATATCAAATGTAAGATAAAAGAGAGTAGAAATGTGATTTGCCAAAATTTTTTATGTTTTCACCAATTCTTTAAGACATATCACCTATTTTAAAAAAGATCACATAGTAAGTTATAAAATATTATCATATCAAATACAGATTCATTTTATAAGATATAAATACAAAATCTTTAATATTAAAACTACATCACGGGTTTTACCTAATTTTCTTTGTATACTAAATATTTAAATTAAGAAACTATTCGTAAATGTAATTTTTTCTATAATGTAAAAATACCCATAAATAGAATTTTAAATTACATAATTAACTAGTGCAATATACATACTTTGTGTGCAATAGGAAAAAATATTAATTATATTAGTGTTATTTAATTAATTATTAAAGGTTATTTTTAAATATACTTCATTTTTGACGATGATAAATATTTTCATATATTTAGAGAAATAAAGCAAGACTATAGAGTTTGTCCAGTGAAATAAAAGGTACAGTGCATTTCCTTTACACAATAGGCAAAATTATAATTGGATAGTGAAACTTAAAAAAAAGAAATAGCACTACGTTTAATATAAAACAAATATTATTAAACAGATGTTTAATAGAAAGTAGCATTAATAATATTTCATTTTAAATGTTATTTTAATAGTAATATTAATGATAAATCAGATGTACCATAAGACTGTCCAAGTCACTTTCTATGTAACTTTAAACCTTTGGTCTTCAGTGGATGTAAATGAATATGTAAATTGTAAAGTGAGAGACTTCACGTATTTATTACTTACTGTTAAATTAAACATTACGTAGGTTACACTACTCAAAATGCTATTATAGAATTACTAAAGTAATCTACTAAAATTTAAACTTGAAGTTTAATTTTCAGTACATGAGTTTTAAAAAAGTCAACTTTGTATGCATATAGAATAAATAAAAAATATACAGAAAATATGATTCCAGCACATATACGATACAAAACTGTAATTGATTAACAATGATATGATACTGAATAAGAACATATTATATATATCCAAAGATAACAGTTATACAAATATTATAATTACAATAGCAATATGACGAAATTATTATTCGATGTATTTAAATATTGAGATAAAATCCACCGCACTGTGCAAAACGGGAAAGGTTTGCACACAAGATATTCGAAACTGCTTGGCTCCCATGAAATTACGTATTGCAATTTTTACTGTTGCTTAACGATAATCAGAGGAATAGACATAAACTTGCCCATCGAGTAATCCTTTCCAGACTACATTCCGAAAAGAGACATATTTTTAAAAACGATTATTTAAAAATGATAAATGAAGTTTGATATTAAGATCTTCTACTCTTCCTCTAACGTAAGTGACAGAGTGTTCAAAGCGTAAGTGACAAAATTAGACACGTTTTTACCGAAGTAGTCCTTTTAAATTAGCTAGTTATAGATTATTTATTCCGTAACAGCCAAGTGTAGTCATATGCACTCAAGGATTTGTTTAGAACTCACGCAGAATGTTTATTTCTCACCTTATTATATAGGGTTGATACGAATTAATCTTATGTATGCATATACGAGTATTTTCCTAATCGTAGTGAAAATATCAATTGTATACCACAAATATGGTATACCGGAAATAGGTGGTTTTTAATACAAGTTGGCATCCAAGATCTACATACGTGTATATTTTCTAGTTCCTAGCCACAAATTTAGGCACTCCAATCCGTGTAGAACTCAAGTAAATAACTCCTTGATACATTCTACAGAAACCTTTGCTAACGCCAGTACAATCCCACTGCTCATCTACATTAATCTACTATATAATGAGAGAAGTTTCATGGAATATTTAAATACACAGTTTAATTAATTCCCGAGATGCCCTACGAGTTTACATACCAGCACCAGTAACTGGTTTTGTCACCGCTCGAATTTATAGGGAAATGTATATTTATTTGTAAATAAACCTCTAATTACATAGGTTTTGCACATATCTCAAAATTGATTGATGTAGATGATAGGAGTTGTAAGGTAGTCCATAACTCAACCTTCTCTAGAGTGGTAGAGTGGAAAGCCTTGCTGACAGGAGTGTTGCACTTTTGTGAACATCTTTGTTACTTTTCCTTTTCACTTTACTTCAGTCCAGCTGAGCTTGACAAGAGTGGCATGTAACGTGTCTTTTAATGAGAATAAACTTTGCAGAGTTATTTAACCATAGACCTGTTTTATGTTCGATGTTCTATCGAATGTAAGGTTTAATCTTTCTAACCACAGCCGAACCATGATATACATGTTAAGAACCTAAGCTTATCATTCGTTATACTGATATGCTATATATTTTATTCATTTTGTAATAGATTGCTAAAAAATACTTTAACTTAAATGCAACCTATCAATGTAACATTATATGTAAGTATTTTTATATAAATAACCGTTTAATATACAAGTATATGTTTAAATTAGATTTCACACCAGACGTAACAAACAAAACAGTTATTTGAATAAGCAATATTGTGTTACTAACTACCATCAAAATGGTGACTAGATTGTTTTGCAACATTCAATCTGTAGAATTATAAATATTTTGTAGTGGTATTTATAGAATAATGTGTATAAACACGTAAAAAACTGTACTTACTTTGTAACTAGTTGTAGCAAAATATTTACTATTTAAAATCGTCACAAAACGGACATACTATTACTTTAGTGTGGTTAGTTAGTTATAATTCATTTTATATAAGATTCTGTACGCGATTATGTAACTAACAAGATGGACAACTGTGACTGGATTTCCAATCGCGAGGGCGTTTGTCAACTTTTTCAATCTTTCTTCGCGCTTACTTATAGTTTTAAAGTATATATCTCACGTTTCAAAATTGTACTTTTGTTATTTTCCTTAATTCTAATTATATTTTTAAGATATATAATAATAAATAATGCAATCGGCGTCTATTCCTTCAATTACGCATACATTTACCCCAAGCATTTTTAGTTTTATTTTGTATACATTTGCATATGACGTCATGAAAGCACTGATGAAAAACTATAAAACGTATGGGAAATTTCATATCCCAAAATCACCCCCCGTTTGTAGTTTGCATATCTCATTATCTACATGCCTATTCATTACAGCGTGGGTTGTGGGAACGGTAACTACAAAAACAAGTTGAACCCTGATAATAAAATTTATCTCATAAATATGCCGCCAATATGTTTTGACCTGTTTGGTATGCCATTTCATTCCAAAAATACAGTAACCGTCCACATTTAAATAATTGCATGTCTAGAAAATTATTTATAGAAGTAGAAAAATCAAAAATGGTGTTGAATGGATATAAAATGTGCGGTACAGTTAGGTGAAACGGTTTTAGAGATATTGATTACACGTAAATAAAATCAAAGTTGTACGAGACGGCAAACAATTTTTAAATAAGTTTAAACTTGGATTGAAAATTAATTTCACAAATATTATTGCTAAGTACGCTGGCCAGCCATTTTTTCAGCATAGTGGCCATGAAAATTAATAAAATAGCCATTAATTTATATAAGTAGAGAAAAATTGGCTTCGTATTAATGGATTTTTATTTTTTTTGTAAATCAAATTATTATTACTTTAGTTGTCACAAAATGTACTAGTTTCTTCATAGTGAGCACAAAGATCCACTTTACAATAAATAAATCTATTAAAACAGATTTAAATTACTACGGATATTCTATTGGTGCTATTTTCTCGTTGAATAAATATTTTATTATTTTAAATGTTTTTGAGGAGTAATAAATAAGCTACGGATTTAAAATGTTGATTGCAAACTCAGCGAAAGATGTTTTGAACAGTCTGGTAAACCTTATATTCACAAATCAGATCTTACCAGGGACAGACGGATTGCGATATCGAAATTCACTTTTTATTTGCAGATCATGTCCTTCGTAATCGATTCTTTCAGACATTTAATCAGACCTTTGACAAACAGACAACTAAGGGTTGTATTTTTTACAGATTCGGATTTTAACATAGCATGCGAGATCAATTGAACGAGTCATATTAAACACTGTTATAAACATTCAGGAATCAAACCACTATGCGGTGTGTCGATCACATCAAACACTGTAATGCACATTCAGGAATCATATAAAACATGTTGTGTCCCAACCACTGTAACACACATTCAGGACTCATCCTTAATATGTGGTGTGTCAATCCTGTTCACAACATTTGCTTAAATTATGCACTTTAAACTAACACGGTTTGTTATAAACTTGAGTTAAAAACGAGATCACAATAAGATCTCTAACAATGACCAGTCAGTGGCTACTATTTTCACTATACGCAGTAGTGCAGGAAAAGAAGAACGCAGTTCTTATCTGCTGAGAACAAATGTTTGGTGCATATATACCTTATTGATTACTAAGAGCAGAATAGTTTGTAATTTTGAAATAGAAACATCCTGTCCTAAGTTAATTATTCTATAGATTATCATCTCTAAAGGAGAACACTGTACTAAATTTAATCTCTAAAACCATTATACAACATTATGTTAAAAATATTCCTGTTAAATGTGCATTAAATCAATTTTTAAATTGTACAAAACTTTTGTAAACCTGATATGAAAGCCATTAAGTATTCGAACTGCAACAAAAAGCGTTACTTCGTAAATCTGAACTTTGCAAATGGAAAGTTATTTGAACAAAAGTCAAAGGGAACTTCTCTGAAGTCAATTATCAATTTAACACCTCATTAATATTATTGTTCTGACTTTAACTGCTTTCAGGGATTTTGAATGGAGGAATAGACCGGAAATGATTTTAAAGTCTTCTGCATTAATTTGCGTTTTAAACACTCCTTTCTCGAAAATTACTAAATTAAAATGTAAATAAAGTATTTTATCATAAGTTATTTTGATTGATTAAACTGATGCATGAAGTTAACAGCGTAAAAGGAACATTATTTAATATTATTAGGCGAGGGATCTGTGTTGTGATATTTGGGGTATTTGATCGGCTAGTCAGAGAACTGGGGTTTAACTCACGTTCATCTGGGGTTTGATGCGACGATCAATCTATAAAAAACCCTCCCTCCCTCATTCTCTCATCACTAATATTACTACTTCCTGATGTCTCAGAAGTTATAAATGCACGTATGTATCATATGTTTACAACTGTATATGTATAAAGCACTTTCATAAGCATGAAACATATTACGGAGTTTAATAGCTTTCCTCGATCAAATAAATATTATTCATGCTCCCAACGACCACATAATTATGATTTAAGACTTTCATTTGCCTTATACTAGTCATAGACAAAGTAGAGATTTTTTAAATAAAAAACATATCTTTGAAACCTCCCTTGTTTTAAAGATCAGTGGAAGAGAGCGCTGAAACATTTCTAACATGCCTCCAAACCCTAAATTAAATATTTTTAAATATTTTTTATTGCTTAGCTATGATTTATTTTACATTTTAATCATTAAAATTCAAGTTAATGGCACTGTTAGAAACGTATTATTTCTGAAAATATATCCTGCCAATCAGCTCGTAAAAACTTACTAATGTACTATAACAATACGGCTAGTAAAAATTTCGAGTAATTTTGTACAAATTTTAATAAAAAATTACAAAAACAGTAATAGTTAAACTTTTTTAGTTTCATAAATTTTAGTCTGTTAAATAAACAATAAATTTATGAACTCTAATGTATGTAGACTAATATACATACGGAAATAACAAAGGAGAAATCGAATCAAACGTTTTTATATAAACCCATGTAGATGGATCATATACATTCAAGGAAGGTAACGTAGGCGGATATCTTCAAAGAGAATACATTCAACGCCAAATCCTCCTGTATTAAATATCATTCAACGCATCACTGCCTAGCTACCTCAGTCCCAGTCTATCTCTGCTCTTTGTTTGAAGGTTATTTTTGACGATGGAAGGATTGTGAAGGAAACAGGATTTTTCCGGACATTTGCCATCGTTCAGTGAAACAAGAAAACAGTAACACTACGTTTCGAGATCTGCAATCTGATCTCTTCTTCAGGTAAAGAACTAACCTAATACATAATTACAAACTAGGTTAAAATAAACAAATCTTACTAAAGCGTTGTGGCACGCATAAGTCAGGAATCACAACCTACATGTTGTTTGTCAACTTCACTAACTCTATAGACATGCACTTAATACAAAACTATACAAAACACTAATCATTAAAACTAAACTACGAATACAGATCACAATACGTCTTCACTCGTCTACTAACCACCTACGACCGGTAGTTTTCACCGGAATACTTTGATGTTGGTTATGGCACCGGCCGCGAAGGCCTAATAACGAATAAAACATGGCATATAACAATAAATAAAATGGATATAAAAGTTAAATAAAAATTTACTTAGGTACATTAAACAATTTTGCTAATTGGCTGAGCGTTAGCGCAGCCTATTACTCTTGGGCCTGGAATGTAATTTCCTTTGTCTCGCAAGTACAACAAATTAATTAGTCCTCCTTAAGTGAATGAAAGTAATTTGTCAGCTCTTACAACAGTAATGTTTCAGACTATCCAATTGTACAACATTATTTCCGGGAAGCACCAACAAAGTTAGGAACTGTGCCAATAGGCTGTTCTTTTGTTACTTCTCTTTCTCATAAATTAACTGTTCGCTGCATTGGAAATAATGTTGCTATTTAATTCAGTTGGGATATGAGTTTCTATTACACTCTATAAACTGTACTCATCGAGCAGATACAAAATTATTGACGTGGTCTTTAAAGTAAGAGTAGGTAGGCTGCGTCTTTTACAAAGAAGTTTTGAGTGTTAAAGAAAAGGTAGTGCACTTCAATGCTGTAACTACAATAATAAGAAACTGAATACATGTAATATTTATGATGTTAGCTCTATACTTAGACAAAATTACAGCACATAATTTCCTTGCCCCATGAAAGGTAAGTGAAACCTGGTGCTTCAACACTGGTATTATTTTCTGAGCAACACGTAAGCTTCTCCATACCTAATATTGGAATATGTATAAGATCAAAGCAACGTAAATAGTTGCAAAAGCCTCTTTGGAAAACCGTTTCTCAGAATTTAGGAATCCGATGCTTTGAAATAAGATGTATCCTATCTAATATTCGTATTAATTTCAATAAAAAGTATGATTATAGTTTCATACTTTTATAATGTGCTATTATGGTGCTATAAATATTTAATTGGTGAAGAATAAGACACTTTTACTAATTGGATATTCCAGAAATAGTATCTATAAATACGAGAAATATTCCAGGATTTTCTCTACCGTGTGATAAAAGGGATCACCGTCGCACAAAAGCAGCGATGGAAATATCCTGCGCGTAAATAAATATTTATGTACGTGAGCTGTAAAAGTGCAACTCCACGAAGTGCTGGTGAGCGCTTATTGCAGCTATAAATATAGTTCCATGAACGAATTTATAACTGTATACATTTACACATTTGTGATACTAAAATATCAGGACCAATATCATACTATCAGGTTCTATTTGATTACCGAAATGGTAACAAGATCATTCTGATTCACCTTTTTTAGATTCTATTTTTCACAAACAGTTCAGCTGAACTCTCTCCTGAGTAATTGTGTTCAAATTCAAAATAAAACAGTTAACCAATCTATAGATATGAAATGAACTGCCTACCCTTTAATGACAATTTTGGTTGTGTGAATTTTTGCCAGTGGGATGTTACCTAGTGAGGTGTGAAATTTAGATGTTGACAAGAATTATAGTGATGTTTGATTGAATAGCATTATATGAGATATTTTCTGTACTAGTACGTAAATAAAACTGTTCTATTACTTTTTTAACTGAAAAAAAAAACTTGTGAAAGATTGAATGTATGGTTATTTGTGTGATTAAATTCTCAAATGTTCCTGATGGCACGTTGGTTGACTAATAATCGTAAGCAGTTTCATGGACACATAGTCGTAAATAAGGCTTTCTAAGCTTTCACTACAAAATCTAAATTCCAATTGTATTACTAACTATATTTTATATTTATAACTATATATTTATTACATACAAACTAGGAATACGCGAAACCACGTGTCACGTAACATCATTTTATTTTAATTTATATCACACAATATAAATGATTCCCAAGTTAATTAAAGGAATGATTGTAGAAAAATGAAAAAAAATCTTATTTATACATTTTAGAAACATTATGAATTGTAAATTTTATCATTTTGAAAGTTAAGTTCTTTATTTACTCTCGTTCAGTAGAGAAAAAAGTAATCTAAATGACTCATTTCATATAGTACTCTATGCAGATTAAAGTTACATTTATAATCAGAAATGTTATAAATAGCAAATTACCATTTAAACAGATATTTTGTGACTACCGCAGAGCAATATGTCAACTATACTACCGTTACTAGAGTGGAAACCCTTGCTGACAGACTCGTGTCTCCATCCTTATCACTTCAGCTCTCCAGCTTACTACTTCTTTACTGAGTTTATAACGTTACTTACTCGCATACCACTAGTATATTCTAGTGTAAGTGTAAAGCCATAACAACTAGTATTTAAACAATACTACCTTATCATCTATTTCAATACTGGATCCATTTTATTTTACATGTCATATGTTCGTATTTGTTTGTTAAATATTGGAATAGTATTAGGCTCAATTTTTGTAAAATAAACTAATTATTGTGATTGGAACCATAAAAACACAATAGTACTAGCCAAACAAAACAGAAGCATTTGGTTCATTTAACTTTATGGCCCATTTAAACAGATTTGGCATTTAAATCCACAAGTAAATAAACAAGCCCGGTCACTTCAGCAAGTTAAGTTTAATGCAAAATGTATTTAACTAAAGGCCAGTTGGATACTAAGATTCCTTTAACCTATCCTGTTTGTGGGTTTACGGTTTCCGAAACCAAAGTTCAAACGGAACTGAAAATCTATTTATAACTCTAAATGGTAGTTTTATTCATAATGGTATCAGCAAAAGTAAAAATACAAACTTATTTTTCATTATAGAAAGGTTAATAAGAAACCATATTTTTTATTTTATAAGTACTAACTGCTTACTTCAAAGTGAATATTTCTGAATTTTTGATCACAAAAATACCACAAACTATTGAAAACTTAACTGAAATAGTTGTAATTATTAATACTTTGTAATAATAAGTTCTAATTGTAATAATAAGTTTTCTCTTAAATTCAATGAGTAATGTTCATAATCTGTGATATGCGTATGTACTTGAAAAATAAAACCATAAAATGGATGCTTTGTTTCTTACTCTCGTTTATCATTTATATGTAAAAATGTTTTTTTGGCTTATTCCTCAACTTGAGACTGTTAGTCCTCCATATACAAATAAACCATATTCAGAATTATATATTTATTTTATTCATTGTTTTACACTTTACGCTATAGTAATCCTTCCTTTCAGTTTTACTGGTTATATAGGAAAAGAAACAATTGAGAATAATTTTTATGTTTTGCAACTATGGTAAACTAAACATTTGACAGAATTTTACTACTAGTTTACAGTATATTTACATTCAAAATAATTGTGACAGCATATGAGACAATGAAACTGCCACTTCACACAGACAGCAGTATCTGTTTGTATTTTGTAGTCTTGGTGTCTTTAATATTTAAACTAAGTAAAAGTTCCTTTGAGCTTCATCGTTGCCTACCTTTATCTCTCTCATTTGATCTCTTTAGACGAAAAGGGCTCCAGATTCTAGGAATGTTCGAGGCAGCGTAAGATACCAGACGCTGAAATAAGACGAAGGTGAACTAGAGTCATACTCAACATTCAAATTAATTCAATCCAGCCAACGATAGCTATGTTAAGTGTAGCTACACCATTTTTTTAATCCACCTATAACCGTATGGTTTTTTTAACTCCTCTTGTCATTACAAGTCATTCAAAACCGTAAAAAAATTATTTACCATATAATTTTTTAGAAAATCCCCAAATTAATGCTCGACCAATAATCTAAAATCTAAAACCTGTACGTGTCAATATTTTTTTATTACGATTACTTAATCGTATATATATTGAAAGAGATTTAGATTTTAACCAAAAACAATATTTGAAACAACTTACAGAAAAAGGGGGTTTAAATGGTAATTTTACAACTAGATTGTTACAAAATTAGATTTTAGTGTTAATCTTTTTTAGTGATGTAGTTATCAGCCTACATATTAGCAACAGAAATGTAAACAGAACAGAAAATAAGTTTGCACTGTACACTATAAGAGTTACGTACTGTACACTGTAAAGAAGGATCTAGAAGACCCATTACCTTATGTTACTCAAAATAAGACAAAATTTCTGGTGAAAAAAACAGCATAGGACATTAGAAGGGAATAAAAAATTACTTTAAATATGTCTCAACCCTTAAGATACTACAAAATAAAAAATTCCCGGCTCTGTCAAAACCCGTGGTTCCATTTGGCGGTTTTACACGAATAAGGTAAGTTTTTAAATGTTACTGTTGTTTTTACAAGCAACAAAATATTCCGAACTTAAATTTTACCAAAACCTTTAAACAAATTCCAGGAAACCGGAAGAGAAAGTTATTTTAACTACCGATTATGTAATGGATTAATTTAAAATTGTTATTTTTATTGGAATCTTATACAATGAATCATTCCTCCATAACCTGCTTTATTATCGTGTATCTTCCAACTTTAAGACAAAAAATGTTACGTAATCATTAACTCAATTATGCTCATCTAAATGTCAAAACTGCTCATAATACCTTGGTTGTTACATATTGATACACATTGATACTCTGGCTTTGCTTGTCAGTGGCTTGTCAGCTTAAAACATAGATGCTGTGACAGGTTATGTCAGAAACTCAATACTTTGTCACCTACTAGAGCAAAACATGCACAGTTTTAAAAACTATGTTAACTTACAGTTAAATACTTTTTACATTAAATATGTAGTAACAGTACCCTCCTTGGGAGACGAATCAAACTGAAATAAATGAACCACAGTTTGTATACCAACAATAATCATACACTCTGTTTTAATAAGAGAGAAAGAAACTATTTGTAACATTCTAAATGATATGTCCATTATAAATCTATTCATTTTATACCTGTTTTAAGATAATTTTATGTAAAGCTATATATCACATTTGGTATCATGATAATTAAAATTTTTGAAATGTCATCCATACTTAAATAATAGCTTTTCAACTACACCCTCAGACTATTTTTTGAAACAATAAACAAATGAGACATATAACTCAGTTTTTATAAAATATTATTTGAGGTATACGTTATTGACACAGTAGGGATCTATAGATCAGGTACAGAACAGGCGATGTATCACTTTTACAATAGACTTGTCGGGGACTTGCCGAGGAAAATGTATTATCGTAGTGTCGACACTTTATCTTGCACAAGTATAATGTCGCCTTTATTTATAAATATTGTATAAGAAATAATTTAAATAATTTGTTATATCCTTGTTACTCTAAAGTCAATGAGAAGAATACCTTCTCACCTAGATTGCAATACGTTTTGTGGTCTAGGTGACTCACATGTCGAAACGAAGCGAGGGGGTTATTTTTTAGCGTCTTTGTTCATCGTCACCGACTATTTTTGGATCCCTTCAGACGAACATTACTCCAGATTTCAGGAGGCACATCTGCATCAGCATGATATTTCAGATGCTTAACGTAAGAGGAAGGTGAACTGGAGCTAAATTCGACATTCATAACGTTTGACTTAATGAACACCATTGGGCAAACGTACAATAGTCTAAACCGTATAGCACCACAATTAGGCTGAAAATATATCTTTAATTTCAAATAGGCCGTTATGGACATTAATTGGGCAATTAAAGAAATGTACTTAAGTAATTTTTGACCAAAACCTTCCAGTCTGATCTTGTGATAATTTATACAAGAAATATAACATTATTAATACATTTTTAAATTCTTGTAAACATTTATTGTAAAATTCTTGTAAGCATTCGACCTGTACAAGTTAATAATGTTTGAAAGCACATTAAAGAAAGCGATTATTTGTCGTATTCTATTTCTCTTAAATGACAATCTCTAAAATCTAACTCTCCGCTGATTGGTTATTGCACCACGAGGGTGAAAACAAAGTTATTTCTCTGTATGCAGCGAACCAAACAGATGTTAGTTGGAAAACCTCCAGCGCATATAAGAAGAAATGTATGTCCAATATGTCACAGAAAAATAAGATTCGGCTCCTGCATTATTCAGAACATTTGAACAGTTCCAGTTTTTGCGGTCGTTGATCTGACAGCTGCACAATGGCGCGGGAAACGTATCGGTTACATAAACCTTCTACAGTCTATAACGTTACGCTGTCAGTAGACAGGTCCACGCTGACTGACTGTGTAACAGTGGGGGAAAAAATAGATCACTGTTTGTCATTTACAGTTGGTATTACTTATTTTATTTGAGGTATGCGTTCGTTGAAATAGTAATATTTCTGTACTGCATTATTTTCAATTCATCAGTTAATAGTGACAAAAAATACAATAGCTGTTGACATTTTGTACACTAAGTTCTGAAAACAAGCAGACTCTATCGTTACTTAATTTATGAAATGGAATAAAAAAAATAAATAAATATTAGCGTTCGGTATGGTTGATATCATTGAACATTTATTTAACATGATGGTTAATGGCCCTAGTTAATGAGATTTAATCCGTTTTTCTGTTTTTAATTTAGAGTTATTTAATTTACATAACTTTCACAAGGCCTTAAATTCACATTCACTTGGAGTTTCAGGCTATATTTTTTTTAGAAGACAACAAAATACGAAGGTGAATTTTTACAGTATTTATATAAGTAATAAGTTTAGGATGAGATTGTTTTAATTATTTACAACATAGAAACATTACATTTTCAATCAAATGTGATTAAAAACTTCATTTAAGGACGCTTATAAATTTAAAATATGGATTTTTTTATCATCTTTGATTAAGTTTTATAGACATTTATATCACCACATGGGCCTGCATACAAAGTAACCCGCAAATACTACTCGAATCTTAATCAAAACGCCGTAAAATTATAAAGAAACATAATTTTTTCTAGGTTTAAACGTGTATCCTTTTATGTCGTGTCCGTTGTTTGTATTTTATAATGTTTTGTGGGTTTTTTGTGTAACGATGATATTGTAACATTAAAAACGTAGGCGACTGAAAGTAGTATATCTGATTCAAAAATAGTATTTGTAATAAAATTAAGTAACGTTGTTATATGATTATTATATGAACACTGAATAATGCAGAATACATACTCACAGTAGATATTCATATTACTGCATTCCACATCACCAAATTTTTATTGTTTTATTATATTAAATCTACCAGCAAGGTGATTCAATAGCCAATGCTCGCCAAAAAAGCGAAGAGTTAAACTTGAAATAAACATTCCTTTGGACGTTTTTTTATATTCGTAAGGTAAAGCAGAGTTAAAATTGAAAATTTATTCCAAAAAGATTGTAGTTATATGAAATTTCTGGATATAATTAATAGGACAAATTATGTTATACGGATACTTTGAATGAATTTATTTCCATTCCATCACTTTTCCAGGGCCAATACTACAACAATATTGGTTTTTTCCGGACATTTGCCATCGTTCAGTGAAACAAGAAAACAGTAACACTACGTTTCGAGATCTGCAATCTGATCTCTTCTTCGGGTAAAGAACTGATCAGTGTGATGATTAATGATTAGTGTTTTGTATAGTTTTGTATTAAGTGCATGTCTTTAGTGTTAGTGAAGTTGACAACAACATGTAGGTTGTGATTCCTGACTTAGGCGTGCCACAACGCTTTAGTAAGATTTGTTTATTTTAACTTAGTTTGTAATTATGTATTAGGTAGTTCTTTACCTGAAGAAGAGATCAGATTGCAGATCTCGAAACGTAGTGTTACTGTTTTCTTGTTTCACTGAACGATGGCAAATGTCCGGAAAAATCCTGTTTCCTTCACAATCCTTCCATCGTCAAAAATAACCTTTAAACAAAGAATATTGGTTTTTTATCTGAAGTAGAATTGGTTGTGTTGAAGGAATTGAATCTCACAACTAACTTTTTACTAAGTGGATATTGATTCTGTATAAGGATTCTACCTAAACATTTATGATACGTTTTTATAACTCCGAAATAGACTGATATGATCCTTTAACTGAAAGTAACACTTATTGAAGAGTTAAATAACTAATTAGGTACAGTCGATCCCAATCTAGCTAATTTTATGTTTGTATTATAAATTACGTGTTTTATCCACTATATACTTAGTAAACATCGCAATAAAACAGATTTTAATTATTTTTTGATATCTAACACTTTACATTTTTCTTAATAATTATAAACATTAAGACAAGTCCTGAGGCCAAAACTTCAAAATCAATAAAGGGAAAGTTAAAAACTTTAGAGTGGGTATAGTTTAATATAACGAATCGCATTATAATTAAAATGCTTAATGCATTTATTACTCGAACCTATAACTCAAATGTAGATTCCAGGAGTGAAATATCATCTAGAGAGATGAATGCGGTACTTGCTTGTAGGAAATAAGTTGCTCAACTGTAACTGGCTTACCAATCACGGGGTTGTTTGTTAAACTTTTTCAATTTTCCTTCCCGCTTACCTATAATTCCTATTTATTCTCTCTGTATTCCTGAATACACTATATAACTCTTTAGAATGACCTATAAAAGAAAACAACTGAACTATTTTAAATATGATTTATTTAGCTACGTAAAATAACTAATGTGGAAATTTATTACCATTGCATATATTACAGTACGTTACAAATGAAGATCTTACAAGTTAATACTATTACAGGAATAACATATCTCGATATGCTTGAGAATTATCTTTTCCCCCAACTGGAGACTGATTCGAACAACTTCATTTACCAACAGGACGTGGCATCGCCACATTGGCACCTGGCAGTCCGGAAATTTTTCAATCAAAGAATTCATGAACGGTAGATCGGCCGCACTGGACAAAATACGCATCCTTACATTTATGGCCTCCAAGGCCACCGGACCTTAATGGATGTGATTTTTGTATTGTGGATTTCATCAAAGGCTCTGTATATGTGCCTCCGCTACCAACAACAATGAATGAGCTGAGGAATCGCATTACAACAGCAGTGGAATCAGTAACTCAGGACATGATCGCCTCAGTGTGGGATGAATTTGAATACCGGATAGACATATGCCGTCTGTATCTAAAGGTGGACATATTGAACACCTTTGAGAAGGTATGAAAAAAACTTTTTGAATTTCCCTTTCAGCCAAAAAAATTAGTTATTATATATATTTTACTACTGTTCGAAATATAGACATGCCAAACTGGATGATTCTTTTTGATACACCCCGTATTAGTTGTTTGTGTTTAAAAATTAGGATAGTTTTAAGGGGATATTCTGCCATTTCTTACAAACAACTGGCCTGTACGTCGAACTTATCAACTCGAATAAGTTTAAGAGTCACTACTATACATGATTGTAAGTACTGAGAGTCAGTTTTATTTGGTTGGCTGGGGGTTCAAAAATATTGTTACTTTTAGTTCAGTTTTAGTCATTAGTGTGTAGTTTTGATACAGTGCATGTCTTAGAGCCAGTGCGCATGGAGTTGACGCAAAACATGGCTGTTGTGGTTACTGACTGGCTTATGCGTGTCATAATGCTCTGTTATGTTCGGTTTACATTAACCTAGACTGACGTTATCTATTACTTAAATCATTCACCTGAGGATGAGATAAGATTGCTAATCTCGAAACGTAGTGTTCCTGATTATATTGTATCACCGAACGATTGGAAAATGTCCGGAAAATACGGTTTTCTTCACAGTTCTTCCATCATCAAAATCAAACTTTAAACAAAGTACTGATAAGGTAAAAAATACAACCTACAACGTCTGTATCGTACATACGCTATCTCTAGCTCTTATAGTATCTCTTTCCCATTATATCGCTATAACTTTATAGTATCGCTATCTCTTTATAGTATACAGATCACTATAAAGATTCAAAATAATGTTCGATCTAATATATACCAGGTGTCTTAAAAGTCGCCTCCCTATTAACTTTCTTATGATTGTACCGTAGTTGTAATTATTTATGCTGAATCGTGGTAGGAAGTAGGCTCTTTTTGTTAACTAGACGCTGTGCGTGGACATTGTTTGTTTAGTTAGACCGGTACATCAGCTGATCGAGATGTTTACGGCGATACGTTCCGACCCGGCTCGCTGGAGAGAGAGGGGGATCAGTTCAGTCTTGAAGCCACAACGAGAAAGAGCAGACGTCGAGTAGAGCATCGGTGGTTCTTCCTCTAATCCTATAGTTTTGGGATCTAGAGTAATTATTTTATCGCGGTTAAATTTAATTCAAGTATTTAATTTTTCTTCAGTGCGTATTAAATCCCTATCAACCTCCGTAATCTTCAAAGTAGTAAGTCCCGTACCAGCGTTTAGTTAATATCTTTTATTTTTATACTGTTGTAATTAACATTTCTAAAGTTTCCCATATTACAGAGTCTGAGAACGAATTCAATTTTTTGAAGTATTGTGAATTAAATTTTGGTCATAAAGTTAGTATCAAGTTTTGTGTTATATTGTTTTTTGAGTATTTTGAGAAGAGAACTTTTTATTTTATTTTGTTAATTTAAAACATTTTTTGAGAAGTACACATTTTTAGTTTCATTTAAATTTTAATTCTTTTGATCAGACTCTTAATTAGATTTGATCGATTGTGAGAAGTTTTTGAAGAAAATCGAATCTAAAGTTTGTAAACTTTGTCAAATTTTTAGTGAACTTTAATCTCGTATTTCCGAAAAGTTGTTTTGATTTACGAAGTATTAGCTCCATATAAATGCAACATATGTACTATCATAACGGTACATGATAATGAAAGAGCAATTTAATTTGGGGCATGTTTATTCAAAAGAATATTAATAGGGGGAAGAGTAGGACTTTCAAGACACTAGGTACAATAAACGTGACTAATAAAATATTCCCACTACAAATGGAATACATAAAACTACCGATTCTATGAAACTTTTGTAAGTCGTAGTAAAAGCTATTAAGAATTCGAACAGAAACTAAAGGCGTAATCGTAGTAAATTTAAACTTTACAAATGGAAATTTATTCAAACAAAAGTCAAAGCTGAACTTTGCTGAAGTCAATTATCAATTTAACACCTCATTAATATTGATGTACTGCATTGAACTGCTTTCATTGACTAGGGGTTTAAATGAGTTGACTGTTTTTTGTTTACTTTTTGCATATATATATATATATATATATATATATATATATATATATACATATATAATATAAAATTTATATATATATAAATTTACTATATATATAATCAGCTATTTAATTCAACTATTCCGTAGTAGTTCATTAGTTAGTTTTGACTCGTTTAGTACAATATTTCGACCTTTTAATTAAATTACCTAAAGTGGATGGTTTTTTAATTAATTCTTATTTAGGGTAACACTTAATAATATATATCTAATGTATGAAGAGTAACTGTATTATGTCTTCATATTTTTACAGTCGTTGTTATCTGTTTCAATGTTTTAAATGCTTATAATATTTATAAGCATTGCACTAACTACATGTCTAAACTGTTTAGTTTATAAAACATGTTTACATTTTAAATAAAGCTTTGACCTTTGATTTATTTATATATTATTTATTCATTCACGTCAATTATGAGGATTTTTACATTTTAGATATTTAAAACTCAATGTCCTGCTATATATATATATATATATATATATATATATATATATATATATATATATATATATATATATATATATATATGTAATGGGATTAGTATTTAACAGTAAAACCATTCAAAATTCGCCAATGGATGTGAGAAGAAAGAATAAGTTGTAATATGTTTTAATATCAAGAACACTGGAAAGGTTAAATAATAATAAAGCCAGTGAAATAAGTTGGGCTTGGATTCAATATAGAGTGGCTTGCCACAATATTGAATCTTCTTATAATGTAATTTGTGGACAATTTTCTGCTTCTCAGAAGAGTTTAACACTGACATTTATTATTTGTAATAATCGTAAGAATAAGGTAGATTATATTCATAGTAATAAATAACACACTTCGTTTATCTAAACTGGAACTATAGGTATTTTATACATTCAAATTATTCTCTTTAAGAACTAAATACAATTATAATTACAAACAGTGTGTTCGTTTTGTCTTGAAGAATGTAAGGGCAAGTACTTAATTTACTCTACAGCATTGACGTTTAAGACAATTCCAACACCTGGAAGACATTATCAACACTGAACATTGTGGTAATAAAAATTTTATGGAATCTACCCTTTTCTCAAAAACGAACAATTCACCTTCATGTACAACAGTTTCAACATTTATTTCAGAAGATACTTTAGGTTGTTTATAATTCAAGTATATTCTCATATTAATCAAAATCACCCTATCGAGACACATGCCTCGAATGCAAACCTCATTATATAAAAATCAACTATCGAGAAAGGGTTTATTTGAATATTACTAAATTTTACTTCGACATTTAAGGAGGTTTATAGTGCACTTCTATGATATATTATTTAGTGTACTTTATTTTACTTTTTTTACTAAAAAAATGTAATGTGTTAAACATTTGAAGAAATATCGAACCCAACTGTATTTTAATCATCAAATTTTGTTTAATATATTGCACTTGCCTTATATTACAAAAAAGTATAAGTTATTACAAAAGCGGCTAAAAGCTAGTGAAGTCTGTCACCCGAAAGACTAGAACAATTTAATTTCGATCTGTCTTTCCATACAGTATCTCTAAAAAAAGTGACCTTGAAATTAGTCATGTAGCTTCATTTCCTATGTAAGCATCATAGCGTAGTATTTGACTGAAAGAGAATATTTAACATTGGTCTTATGGATAACTCTGTTATTACAGGAAGAAAATACTAAAATAAATAAACTGATAAACAATCTTAATGCAATCATATATTATTTTATCATATGAAATTTTTATTTCTAAAGTAAAGGAAAAGTAGTGTTGAAAGTCAATGGTTAAAATTTGTAAGCAGGTTTGATTTCAGCTCACTCTTGCTTTATAAACCCTTCATAGTTCGTGTAAAATTTAAACTAAAAATTTAATTTTTTAACAAAATGTTTTTATATTTAAAATGAAATTTTTGTCTTCTTAAACTATATGTATGTAAACATAGCGTAACAAAACTGAGTAAATAATACTGTATAATGTTTATTTATTTTATGCAATAAGAGAAAGAGGAATAAATTTGGATGGCAAATAATAAATAATATTATAAATATACTTATTATAAATTCTTGTAGTTAACATGTATAATTCCATAAAGTTTAATTACAGTTGAGTAGCTGAGAGCCGGACTATTGGTGGAATAAAAGTTGGGCAGAATGTACGCGATATATTTACCACGCCATTGTACTGTTGACAGGACAATGGTCCCAAGAATGAAACTGTACAAAACTAATGAATTATTCAAACACCAAATTGTATTTGTCTATGAACTACTTGATTCTACGAATTTTCTGTTGGCTATTTTCCAACAACGTATTTATACTCCGCATCAACAAAAGAATATGAGATGTTATTCAAATAAAGTAGCTATGGTGGGAAGGGTTGATTCAACGTAAATGTTGAGTTTAGTTCAGCTTCGCTATGACGATGTAACAGACTGAACTCCTGGAATCTGAAATCATGTAGTTTTGAAGAGATCAAAAAAATTTGGTGACGAAGAAGTTCAAATCGAACTCTTTGTATACTATAGGTAAATATATGATCTCATTGTCTTATGAAGTTATGGTAAGGTATTGAAAAATTACTAATGAAATGTAAAATAATAAAAAACAACCCTCTATTGTGATATCATCAGATTCCTGGTCCCTGAAAACCCGCCTTCAAACCCAGGAAGGTACACCAAACGTGAACCCGTAACTGGTTAAATTTTTAATTTATTAATTTTTTTTATGAAAAAGGAGAGGCCGATCCCCTTTTATGCCTTATTATGTCCGTCCTCGTGGGCCACTGGACTGTGCGATGATCTTATCAAACAGAATAAGGGGGAGAGTCGATACATTATAAGGTCAATGATACTGATAAAAAGTGCTCGGTCACAGACAGAATTTGAACCTGCGCTATCTCTAACTCAGACCCAAAGTCCAAACGTCTTAGACCACTCGGATATCGGCACTCCTAAAGCTACCTCGACATTGTGTATGACATTTTCACTATAGCTTCCTCTTAACCGGAATTGGAACACGAGCAAGGGAATTAGATGGGTTTTTTTATCAAAGCAGACTTTTAATTCCTAGTTGGATCCCCAATCCCAAATTTTCTTGATCAGAGTAGCAACATAAATTCAACTATGAGTCCGGAAATAAACTAGACGGGAAGTGAACTTAAAGTCAAACAAGCTTTTAGTTAAACAATCAATTTTCTTCATTGGGAAAAAAAGACAAATTATAGGTATGGAACTAGAAATATTTTACCACGAAGTTAGATATGTAAACTCGTTTTAACCCAAGTAGATTTATAAAACCAACATATATTTTCTTGATCGGGATAACATGAGATATGTGATCGTAAATAAATTAGACTAGAAGTTAATTTTAACAGCCGGAACTGACCATTTTTTTACCGCAATAACTTTCCTGTCGTACGTAGGTTTTACACATTTTATTTATTGTGACAAATGGGAAACTATAATTAATTATGGCACTAGAAATATCTTAGACAGAAAGTGAATAAAAACTTATAGAAGTTGACAATTTAAGATTAAATTAGATATTCGAGACTTGTATATAATAAAACGCATAATAGAACAACTCAACATTTATTTAACCTTTGATTCTCTTAACCTTTGATACTAAAATAATATGTACCTGATATATGAATTTGTGTTGGAAAAATAGCATACGGCTGCATCATATTACACAATAAATTCTTTCACTTGGAAGGCTACACGCTTCAATTTCGAAAATAGCAAATTCGAGACACACTTTGTAAAATAATGAATTTTGTTGTTGTTTCACAATACCATTTTTACACTAAAAAGCTGTCCACACTTTTAAACCTTCTTTGGTATTTCCGCTGAAGGCCATCAAAGAGGCTGCAATATTTTTCTAAATTTTAATTTTGTAAAATTTTGTATTAAGTACCGTACGTCAGTAATGGAACGTAGATAACAGAGACAAAATTACCAAACGGCTTGGCCGATTTCAATTCTTTCTACCAAAACGCAGCAATTTTTATAAGCTTCAATTTGAGATGTCACAAGGTATTATTTGCCATTTTACAATTTTCACCTTGGGTACAGAAGGGGCATGGGGGTGAGCATCCCATTTTGAAAATAATTGTTTAGTTCCCCTAAGTAGTACTATACACTCTATAACATACACTCTCCCGTTTACAGAATTTCGATACTTGGTCTGTAAGTCTTTTAACACGAATTTTAAGTTTTTAAATGAAAACCCTGCATAAACCATTTCTTCAACTGATTTTGAGCACAGAGTAAGAGTATATACAGAAAAGACAACTGAAATATTTAATAAAAACATTTTTAACTGTAAACTAGCAAATATTACGTATACAGTCCCCGATTAGTACTGTAATGAAAATATAAAAGACAAAGATACTATCTGACGTTTACTATACATTTAAATACTTTTATAAAACCAATGTTTGTTGTCTTATGACAGAGTAGGCTTCTCAGACCTTTATAAAGTAGTGCAAAACCTACCATGTAACAAAAACTACAAAAACAGGAGTAAATTACAATGGCCATAAATATACACTTTTTGGCTAATTTCTTGATCGTGACATCAAGGCAAACTCAACATTGACGTTCGAAATTAAAATCCAGGCGTATCATGACTTGATTTACACCCTGCATAACATGATTGTAACTATTATTTGGTATAAGATTCTGGTATTTATGTTTTTGTAATAAAACAGGTGAACTGTTCATAAGAAACATACAACTACTCAATTATTTAAGAAATGAAGAAAAAATATTGATATAATTTAACTTACTTTAACCCTAAAATATGACGCATAATATTACGTCATTGGTGTATAAATAAAAGACAACATATATCGCAGTCTCGACAGGGTGTTGTTGGAGACAAAATACGATATCGAGTTATTGACACAGTTGGGATCTATAGATCAAGTACAGAACAGGCGATGTATCACCTTTACAATAGACTTGTCGAGGAAAATATATTATCGAGAGTGTCGATGCTTTATGTGGTTGAAAAAGTTGTGAAGATTTAAGTAAAAACCTGTCGCTCCTTAATGGTTACCTTTCAATAAACATTTTCCTAACTTTTACATTTCTTCTTGATTCTAACATTACGGTTACAGAATATACATGACATCCTGGAATTCTCTTTGCAGGACTCATTATATATCATTGTCAATTTACACGTATATAGTTGTTAAATTAATGACGCACACTTTATAAACGTTGTACAGGTTGTATTTTGACATCACTAAATAACCTTGAGCTTCACATAAGTTCGTCTGACGTATATGGAGGAATACCTTATGACTATAATGCATGTTTGGATGTTTTGATAGATTTCAGAAGTAGCCTCATACATATGTACAATTCAGATTTCAAGTATATAAGACCTGTAGATACAGGTCTGTTCGTATTTAAAATATTGTCCAAACAGATGGAAAGGTAGACAGACAGACAGAAAAGACAATTTCTTCCAGCCTCACAAGTGATAGGCTTTGATAAACATCAGACAATTTTCACTTATATATTATCTCCAGTTTCAGACACATTCGAGTAATAGAACCAATGAGTTTCTGTCAGAATAGCATCAATTAAAATTAAAGCTAAATGAAGATAGTCAATACGTCATTCTGGAAGAGCTTATTACTCTATAATGGATGTTTTACAGCTCTCAGAAGTAATAAAGCTACAAAACCAGGCTTTGTCTGTAATTCGACGTAATTTATCTTACGAACTTAATACATTAATTATTTTACAGCGTTGTTAACAGCGGCAGTTTTAAACCCGTAAAGCGTATTTTTGTTACAGAGGTAACGTAATAAGGGGTATTCATTAAACTTAATTACAGCGACATATGTTCATAACTATTAATGAATTACAATTAATAAAAAAGAAATAAATGCACCTTCATTTATTTTTTAAACATGTTTACACTCTTTCCATTTATTACCAAAATGCCATTTTAAATTCGTTGTTTCAAAAGTTATTTGAGTAAAAACAGTTTTCAATAGTAAAGACGTAAATATTTTAAGAAACCTATTAAAACACGCCAGCTTATTAATTAATCACTAACTAATTACTGTTTACAATTGGCATCTCAAAGACGAATAAATGTGCATGAAAATTTTAGCGGGAGCCTTAACGTAAGTTGTAATAAAATATAAGAACTCAGAATATGAAAATGTTCGTAAATTTTTTATGAATTAAAGCTATCTTTTCAATGATAAACCAGTAGTTTAGTGCAATTTTGAGTAAAATATAATGTTCAAATTATGAGAATATGAGATAGTTATGTCTTGATTAGGAGAATAATAAGTAATCACTGATTAGTGTGAAGAATAGTTATATTGCAAGCTGCATGGATGGTGATAATATTACAGGTTTTCCTTGTTGACTAATTTGACCTAATAGAGCTTAAAAAATTTTAGTAAAATATCAGAACAGCAAAATCAAACTAGTGACGTAACATGTAAGGTATTCTGCTTCAAACACGGCTTATGTTATAAAATAACTTTAAAAGTAAATACAGTATCATTATAATATATATCTTTAGCAGCCCTGTTACTCATTACTGGTTTGTATTATCTCTATCCGAAGTTCTTGGAACTAAATTCTTTGCGGAATAACAATCTAATTGCAGGCGTTGTAACTTATTCTCTAATTAACTTTGTAGACTGTTCACGGGTTACCACCACGCGAGCCATGTTCATAAAAAAAGTTTACATATTTTGTATAGAAAATTAGCTCTTTCATGCATGACTACTATTTTTGAATGTAATGTTATAAATTAAATTTGTAAATAGTAAAGTAACTTATAATGATGTTTCATTTGATAAATTAATACATATATAATTTTAGGTGACGTTCTTCTGACGAGACCACGTCCTTGTAATTAAAATTTGTTTCAATAAATCGTCGCGATTTATTTTTAGGCAAGTTCTTGTTCAAATTCGGGTATTCCAGTATTCATGTTCTAAACTTCTAGTGTTCTAATCTTTTTTCCGTGACTGCAGCTGCAATGTCGAACCAAGATGCTGACGCTACTGTGTGTGAGTCAACATCAACGTAAAGGTAAGTAATTTTTACGTTTTATTTACTGAATTAGTTCATAGGCACAATTCAAAAGAACTTTGGAACCACCAGGTCCACCCAAGATATAATTTAAGTTCATTATTACTCTCTTTTGTCAGTACCGTGGCAAAGTCTAATTTTTCATTTAATATCACAAAGTGGTACTTCACACACAGTCTACGCCTTTGTGGAGATCATTTCCTGTACTTGTGTACTAAATACTGTGATATGCATCAGTGTGAGGAAATAAATATTCATTCGTTAATTATCACAACCATCTTTCAGTATTATTATGAACCTGTCTGAAAAAATCCTGGTCTTTTTTTATAAGGTGAATATTCCCCAACAGTTAATGAAGAAAACATATTTTAGAAACTAAGCAAATAATTAGAATTAAATATAAGTATGTATTATAGTTTTGTATTTCATTAGTAAATAATAACAACTAACATTCTTTAACTAGGTACCAAAATAATGTAATTCCAAAAATTTTTTTAACAATGACTAATCGTTGCTAATTCTTTGCCTATAACTATTTAGAATTACTCAGAAGATCAAAGTCACATATTCAAATGTACAGGTTTAATTTTAATAATATCACATCTTCCTTCAATTTTTTTTCTTTATATTATTGGTTAGGTATTGCCATGTGTACTTTATTACGAGTATTATATTGCAGTCTTATAGCAATTTTATACAATGTTCAGTACTAAAAAATTATAAATACACATAAACTATAATCTGACCTTATTATTCCTTGTAGTGCTAACGTTTATAGGAATCGTCATTTTGTACTCTACAAAACGTAATGTAAGTTTTTTTCTTTCCAGTATAAAATACATTCTCTTGTTCATTTATAAATTACAATTCACCACTTTTGCAACAAACAAATCGTATTTATTAACCAACACAATTAAATTCCCTTTTACTATTCCGTTAAACAGAACTAAATTTGAATTCTTTCTAAAGTGAACAAATATATTCCCATAACTCTGAGATCGGCAGTTTAACTTTGTTGCCAACATGCAAAGCTGAACTTGCATCAACTAAGCAAGTTATATAGGTAAAGATGACTGCTATGTTGTTGCGCTGACTTGGCATTTATAGTAGCTATATTAACTACATTGTAATACATTTGCATATAAACTAAAAAATTCTTATTTTTAATGACTTATAGAGTCATTAAAGAGAAATAAAGTAGTAATTAATTTAGCGTTAATTAAAATGTAGCAAAGATAATAACGATTTAAAGGTAGTTAGAATGAAATGTATACAAAAACTACTTAAAAAAATGAGTGTTTTGCAACATGGGTGTAAAATCAGCTGTTTTTATATCATATACCATTGTATCACTTATAATGATATTCTCGTGGTTTTCCTGGTTCACAGAAGGAAATTGCGTATTCTAGTATCCTAGTCTCATGTATTTATATAAGTGTCTTAAAATTCGAAAAAAAAACGAAACAATATTTGCTAACTAATGACCACACTTCTTTTGTATCCGTATACATTCCACTGATTCCATTTAATACATAGTTGGGGGTAGGTCGATAAAACGTATTTATGATAATGGGAGTGTGTCTGGACTACAGGTAATTCTATATATATATATATATATATATATATATATATAAATTAGCATCTGCTTTAAAACTGCTATCCTCGCTTTTTTCGAAGATATCCTTTATGAATTCCATCCGATAGATCCAGATATTAAGCGTTCTCCATTTATGTTTCTAGGTTTTTTCCAAGTGTCTGCTGGGATGACGTCACCCTCAGCCTTCACAAAATGGCCTAATATGAACATGACATTCTTTGTCTGACCAACTGGCTCACTTCAATTTCTCATTGTTGTCCTTAAAAAAAAAACTTTCGTTACACATACGAATACGTTTATTTGAAACTTAACAGGAAGAATCTTATAGAGCAGGCGATTATAAAATATATTGACGTGAGACATTACAATCAATGTTTACCTCTGACCTTCAAAGGTGAAAAGTAATGTTGTTCTAAGAAAGATCTTTTACAAAATTCAGAATTTGAAAATCTTTAACAGTAACAAAAAGGTTTTGTATATTACCAAAGGCTAGCATAAAAAACTGTGTGACTATTATTAAATAAAACAAATGGTCATACAAAATACTAAATATAGATTTGATAAAATTCCATACATGGTTAGTCGTCTCCAAAAACTAGAGATGGATGAGAAGAGAAGTCTCTTGTAATACACCTTGAGGTTGCCCCGGTAATCTATCTTCACACTCGCTGCTTATTAACTCTCCATAGTTTATAAGCCTAATTGCCTCCATCTGTTCTTGTAAGCTGTTTAAACCACGTGACAGCAAATATACTGATGACTCCAGAACTTACGAATCCATCTACAGGTACTTACAATAAATTGTCTTGCCTTCAATTTAAGATTATAAACTTTTTTCCTCTCTACGTTTTTCATTTTAGCAACAGAAAAAATATGAATATAACTTCCAAATTGTAAGGAAAGTTTTTCATGATTCAAAAATTATTGTTTATTATCCCACTTTCGCTACGTGATGACACTAGTAGTATCGTTCATTGAGGAAATTGGCAGGAAAAGTGTTTAAAAATATGTTTTCATTTAAGATTCGTTCGTAAGAGATCCATACGAATTTGAACCTTAAGGTACTCGAAAGTATTTATTTGAAACTAAATATTGTTTTTCTTTAATTATACAGTTTTTAATGAAGTTATTTGGCTAATTAAAAGTGAAAAAAATAATAGATCGAGATTATTTAATTGAGTTAAACAGCAAGACGCTCCAAATATTGCATATACAAAGATAAATAGGTAAAAGATATTTCGTTCTCCTATCAGACAGGTATTACCAAAAACATTTATCAAAGTTCTTTTAAATTTGCAGTTTATTATAATCCTAGCAATAAATGAAATAACTTAAGAGCATCTGAATGAGGGCATAAAAAGATGTATTATTATTTTAATCCAGTTAATTAACGTAGTTCAATAGGTACTACAGAATACTACAGAAATTATGTAATAGTTACGGTGACTATATATATTTTGCTGTTAGTTTACACGTGTTGTAAAATGTCATCAAACCAACAAAATAAACTTAGTAATGGTATATTTACTTCATAAAATGCGGCATAAATGACGCCATCTATATATATAAAGCTAAAGTTATCTAGTGTTTTTTTTATTAGCATTAGTGTTACAGTGTTAGTGTTACATGGTTTGGTACGTACAGATATATTGGCACGCTTTTAGCATGATGATTTCACACTAGACAGGCAAACTAATAGGCAATTGAATAATGGTTAGTCAGCAACCCTTTGTTACTCAGAACTAATCCTTTAATTTCTAAATCCTAATGTCATTTATTTATATAAATGCCAGTACTACACACTTAACATTCCTAACTGCCCTCAAGGATTATAAATCAAGTATCATTAAATCAATAAGATCTTAAGAGGTATCGATATGATAAAGAATATGAGATAAATATTGATGTTTCAGGATTTACCGAATTGCAAATAATAAGATAACACATTCATCCACTTTTAAGAGTAATCCTAGATCGTTAAACTTACCAGTTTGCATTCCTCAATGCAAATCTCAGCTAATACTCACTAAAACCAGAAAACATTACAATTCACAGTCTAATAGTTGTTGAAATAAACGCAACAATAAACGGTGACTATTGCAGTAAATTTCAAAATTTAAAGGAATAAAAAGTGATAACAATGAGATTCAAAAGATATTTTGAGGTTCAAAATAATGCAAAGTATGCGTGAGTTCCGATAAGTTTATAACTCTTAACCACCTCAACATTTTATAAACCTGCTTTCTTTCCTAACTAGGCTATTTATATGTCGATGAAGCGTTACTAAAATTGAAAAGGATTTAATTTATTTATGACACCTTTTACAAAAATAACGTTCTCAAATTTATACATTATGTGTTCTTTTCGATCAAGATGAAAGTAATGACCACAAAATGGAGTTGGAACATAAAACCCAGACGTCACCCTGCTTACCATCTGTTCTCGATAACGTGATTATGGATGAGATTATGGCACTTCACCTCGGTGTTCCAGATACACCAATGGCAGAACTTAATGTTCTTTGACATTTAGGTTTATCTGAATGTATTTTTTTTAAACTTTTGTTCAATTATATTACAAATATTTTTGTAATTTATCACACGCTTCACTTAGACTTTTTCCTACTTTATTTTGTGTCTCTTTAAGTTTATATTTTATCACTTATTTTACAATTTCATCACTTTGCTCTTCTATTTTAGGTTACTGAACAAACTCAAATTGAAGCTGAAAGCAGGTAAGCGTTGGGAACTGTTGGAAAGCTGATGTAGGGCTGTTACAAGGTATTCAATTGTTTTACTGAAACGAAGATATTTTTATTACATAGATGAAGTATTTCAACTAAAATGTGAAGTCAAAAGTAATATAACCTGCACTGGCATTGGATTTTTTTGTTTGAAATAATGTTACATAATGTTAAATACAACAATGTATGATTATAACAATAATGTTAAATAATAGTTGGAAAATACAATAATTACAATTAATAGGTATCAGATATGACTTTTTTAATTATTTGGATAATTATGTGGCGAGGTTACATGGTTTACAATTATCTACTTTTCTAACTTCATAAACATTTTATGGTCATTAATGATGATGGATGGATCTCATTAAACAGAAACGTTAAACTGATAAAAGTACAAGGCATTCATTTTAACTGATCTTATCTGAGCCACCATTTTAAACAACTAAATTATCAGGAAAGTTTAAATAAAAAAATGTATAATTTTTAGTGCCTTTCAAAAAAATACTTTCAAAAATTCAATACTTATCCGTTTCAGTTATTGAGGTTTTTACTGCGCAGATGAGTTAACAAAACTCATAATAACATTAGTAACATTAAAAGAGGAAAACAGAGATTTTGAGACTCCAAAATTATCACCTTACAGAGGAAAATCAGAACTAAATTATCAGTTAAATTTAAATGGGAAAATTTACAATTTCGGTGTCTTTCAAAAACATGAATTCATAAATTCGATACTATATCTGGTCTACTTATTTAGGTCTTCACTATGCAAATGTGTTTTAAAACGCCTGATATTAGACATTAGTAACATTGATTAAGCAGAAAGAGTTTTGAGTACTCTAAAATTATCACCTCACAGAGTTCCAGTTACGTTGGCTGTTGAATGATTTTCACTCAGAACTAATATAACTAATATAATATAAAGTTCAATGTATCAACTGTAGCCGATTAAGTTATTATTTGAACTTTTCAGCTTAAGGGTAAGACGCTATTAAGCAGACAGCTTCTCTAACACATAGGCCTATATTAGCGCAGAGTGCTGCAAGGCGAGATAAGACCTGGCGGACCTCAACACATTGTGTACTTCATTTATATGAGGCAACATTCTGTAAACATGTACCTGTATGTACTGTACTTACAGGTGATGGGACTTGCACGTTCGTTACACTGTATCACTGTACAGCCTTGCATTCATAATCTGTGAAATGGTCATTGATTCTTGGGTGTATTTTTTAAAATGATTCTTTCTTACTTATTATAATTATTATTTAAAATGTAACTCATTTTACTTGCTATTAACGACACTTAAATAACTTTCCAGGA
Source organism: Homalodisca vitripennis (assembly GCF_021130785.1). Taxonomy (NCBI): domain Eukaryota; kingdom Metazoa; phylum Arthropoda; class Insecta; order Hemiptera; family Cicadellidae; genus Homalodisca; species Homalodisca vitripennis. The sequence goes on along the minus strand of NC_060212.1, from coordinate 3,448,557 downwards.
AAATTTAATCTCACACTTCTACAAAAATTTAATAAATATTTGAACTTCTTTAAATTTATCCATCACTGTATTCTACTAATTATTGTTATGGAATTTTATTCAAGATTGAAAAATTAAGTTAAATAAAGACTGATAACATTCAACATTTATAATCGAAATCAAAGTACCAGGTCTTAAAATGCCTTCCTACATTAGTGTGCTGGATTATTTACAACCTTCCTGACTTTACCCGTTGAAAACAATTTTAACTGTCCAAAACATAACTGATTTTAACAAAACGTACTTTTTTTAATTACCGAATAAAAAAATGTCACAAAATCAATTATATATGAAAGTTATATATCACGAAAAGTTTATTACAGTACGAGCCACGCTAAAAGTAAAAGAGAAAAGTGTTATTATGTAATATAAGCAGTTTTATAACAGGGTATGAGGCAGGAATTAGCAGCGATTCTATCATACAGCGTAATCATCCAGAATTAAAAAAATAAAAATGAATTAGTAAAATTGTCGTTTGTAAGATTTTCTCTACTGCATGTCGTAGGAGTCAATTAAAGTGTGTTTCAGATAGTAAAAATGTTCCATTGAATTACTTTATAGTGTGTTACTAGATCATTAAGTTATATTATAACTATTTAACATATACTTCTTATCTCAATAAAAACACTTTAACGCATTACATGGAGCTTTTTGTAGTTTAAAAAGTCACATTTTTCAAAGAAAAAACCGTAAGCGATTGGTTATACCAATTTTAGTATTTCTTCGTATAATGAAATAACCCGTACATAATAGTATAAAGCAATTAAGTTTACATCCAAATAAACAACAGATAATTGAGATGTTGTTGTTGGGTTAGCAATATACTAGTAATGGACCTTTTAGATGATAATTGAGATTTTGTTGTTGGGTTAGCAATATACTAGTAATGGACCTTTCAGATGATAATTGAGATGTTTTTGTTGGGTTAGCAATATACTAGTAATGGACCTTTCAGATTTAATTGACTTTTCAAGAGTCTATTCAATGTCTGTTGCTCTTCAGACGTAATTGGGAAAGAATAAATGACCAGTTTAGTCCTATCTGTGAGGTTCAAATATGACATTATAAAGTGTCTCATCTCTACCTAATTATAAAAAGAGGATTATACTTTGATAATATTATTATACGCTTTCAATTAATAATATTAGATGTGTTGCTAGAACCTAAGAGTCTTGGTCTTTTATCACTAAATATTATCTTTTATAAGGGTAAAGCTGAGTTCTTACTTGTGAACGTCAAAACCTTTACTGACAAGCTAAATGTGAGAGGTTAATATAAAAGAATCGGAACTATTACAAATATCAGATGACTTACCCATTTCCATCAAAAATGGAACGTTTCAGACAATCATAATATGATAATGATAAGAAAAATTCAAATATATTAAAATACACGTGGTTTCTTTTTTTTGCAGTGCAATTCTAAGATTCTAAATTCGGCAGTAGTGTGGATTTACTTCTATCCAAACCAGATGCATAGTCATAGTTTTAATGTCTTGGAGTCACAATTTTAGTCTTGGGAATCAAGTTGAGTAGTCTTGATGCATATAGTGTCTTGTAGTTCTGTAAATTAGTAAGGAAACGTATTCGCCTTTACATGTTTTATAGTCATGGACAGTTATCATTACTGGCAAGTTTTCTGTCGCGTAATAAATCAGTCTGATTTGTTTGCAATTTTCGCCCCATGCTAATTTAATGAGATACTGGACTGTGTTGAACCTCAAAAGGCTGTACGTCATTTAATTCTTGAACTTTTCTGAGAACTAGCAGACAAAAAAGAATACAGAAAAATACCCTTTGACATAAAAAGAAATTGTTACAGGCTACTGAGTAATAGGCTTTAATTATACTCAGAGCGAAAATCCCTCTGATATGATACTCACCATCATAGAACTGATTAAGTTTCAATGTACCTAAATTTTCACGATTAGTGTATTAAATAATCTTTACAAAACAAATCCTTATTATAAGAAGGTAACAATATATAATCAGATTATGACATAAGTTAAATTTTATAGTTGGAAAATAAAGATAATATACATAAATATAGTTGGTATAAAATAAATACAATTTTACAACTATAAAATGTGCGTCTTAATTTCACAATTCCTAAGAATATCATAAAGATTTTTTAGACCCAATTAGCCATAGTTTTGATAGATTTATGGTTGGTCTGACTTTCAAGAACAATTCAAAATGTCTGTTTAGTTTATGTATCTTAAAAATGTAACGATTTTGGAACGCTTGTTGTCACTACAGTAAATATATTTCAGGTCGACATGATTGATCCTATATTGCCGGAAAATGATTTCTAGGAACAAACTTATGTCACTTAGTAACGCAGAACATATGAACTTTGATGGTGATCTGTTACACTCGTAACGAACAAAAGTAAGTTTAAGAGTGTGCTTAGCAACCCCAACTGTTGTAATAAAACGTAATATAAACCGTATGTTCTAGTTAATCACGAACCATGAAAATGAAAAAAAAAAACGCGTCTGAACGAGATTCGGGACATGACATTTTTTGGTATATAATTAGCTTATAATCGTGAACCTAATGTAATACATTTTATAAATTTAAAAGAATTGTGTATATAAAATTGTGTCAGTGCAATGAACTATACTATCCACAATTCCATTAGTAATTATTTTTATTAAGATAGGTTATATCTTAAAAGGAAATCTATAGTGCCAATGTTTGTAAGAGTTTCAATAATTATCTGTGATTTTATTTATATCATAAAATTTTGTTCGTTCATTAAGTTTCGAGCAAACAGATTTTAATCTGCGGCTTTCAATGATAACCCTTTCAGGTGTTTTATCGGCAATCCTAAGAATTTCTTTTTAATTAAAGCTGGTGTCAAGAAAACACAATGTTCTTCCCGGATCTTTCAAGAACGAGTTTCACTTTCTTCTCAAATAATCTTTCATTATACGGTTCTCTATTCAATTATTGTTTTCCACCGTTTTTATTTACTCTAATTATAGTAAAGTACAATAATGTTTCAAAAAATAACGTTAAATAACATATATTAGGGTTACTTCAAGACATTCAAGCTATTGAATATTATAAACCATGTTCTCGATGAACAAATATGTAAAAGGTTTGAGAGTATTGGAGTATTGATTGTAAACTCCATTTTATTGCGTGCATGATGAGAACTACTACGATTCTACTCGTCATCTAGGGATTCCATAGAACAATTGAAGTTCTCTCACGCTTGAAGACGAGCACATGTTTGCCAGAACATTAACCATATCACTTCCTACGTCCCCGTCAATGAAATGTACCCAATAAACAGTAACAGTTATACTTCTGTAAATGCAACAAATTACTTGATAAAGAATTTATATCTTGAGCAAGTTTCAGAAGTTACAGTTGCTTTTATACAGAAGGCACGTTTGCTGCAGATTCGGTCTTTGCAATTTGTACAAAAGAAAAAGCCTTCTATTCACAAGTCGCCAGTTTTTCTCCTACCGCTTTTTTCAGATGGTGCAGGAAACATTGCGTCTATATGTGCACAGCTGACAAAAAAAACTGTTTAAAATGCTTAATGATTTTATATATATATATATATATATATATATATATATATATGATTTAGAATTTCAAATTATATATAAACACTGCAAAGTTTTATAACCCCGTTATTCATTTATAAACACACTAGTACATAAATATATACCTGTGATATATTTATATATAAATCGGGTTTTACACAAAATAATATATAAATATACAAATAAATTTGGGATAAGAAACCGAAATATAAATATTTTTAAAGGTGTAAAATATTTCATAAGAACCTAACAACTACTCAACTATTTTAAGACATTTGAAAAAATTGATACATTTTAACTCAATTTAACCCTAGAGTAATAGTCAACGAATCTAATATAGGCGATGTATCACCTTTTACAATAGACTTGTCGGGGACTTGCCGAGGAAAATGTATTATCGTAGTGTCGACAGGGTGTTGTTGGAGACAAAATACGATATCGAGTTATTGACACAGTTGGGATCTATAGATCAAGTACAGAACAGGCGATGTATCACCTTTACAATAGACTTGTCGGGAACTTGCCGAGGAAAATATATTATCGAGAGTGTCGATGCTTTATGTGGTTGAAAAAGTTGTGAAGATCTAAGAAAAACCTGACACTCTTTAATGGATATCTTTCAATAAATATTTACCCAACTTTTACATTTCTTCTTGATTCTAACATTGTGGTTGCAGAATAAACATGACATCCTGGAATGCTCTTTTCAGGGACTCATTATATATCATTGTCAATTTACACGTATATAGTTGTTAAACTAATGACGCACACTTTATAAACGTTGTACAGGTTGTATTTTGACATCACTAAATAACCTTGAGTTTCACAAAAGTTCGTCTGACGTCTATGGAGGAATAGCTTATGACTATAATGCATGTTTGGATGTTTTGATAGATTTCAGAAGTAGCCTCATACAGATATACAATTCAGATTTCAAGTATATAAGACCTGTAGATACAGGTCTGTTCGTATTTAAAATATTGTCCAAACAGATGGAAAGGTAGACAGGTAGACAGACAGAAAAGACATTTCCTTCCAGCCTCTCAAGTTATAGGTTTTCGTAAAAGATCAGACAATTTTAACTTGTCTATTATCTCCAGTTTCAGACACATTTGCGTAATAGAGCGATTGATTTTCTGTCAGAATAGCATCAATTAAATATAAAGCTAAATGCAGATAGTCAATTAGGGCTAAATAGATTTAATACACCATTCTGGAAGAGCTTATTACTCTATAATGGATGTTTTACAGCTCTCAGAAGTAATAAAGCTACAAAACCAGGCTTTGTCTGTAATTTGACGTAATTTATCTTACCCACTTAATACATTAATTATTTTACAGCGTTGTTAACAGCGGCAGTTTTAAAACCCGTAAAGCGTATTTTTGTTACAGAGGTAACGTAATAAGGGGTTTTCATTAAACTTAATTACAGCGACATCTGTTCATAACTATTAATGAATTACAATTAATAAAAAAGAAATAAATGCACCTTCATTTATTTTTTAAACATGTTTACACTCTTTCCATTTATTACCAAAATGCCATTTTAAATTCGTTGTTTCAAAAGTTATTTGAGTAAAAACAGTTTTCAATAGTAAAGACGTAAATATTTTAAGAAACCTATTAAAACACGCCAGCTTATTAATTAATCACTAACTAATTACTGTTTACAATTGGCATCTCAAAGACGAATAAATGTGCATGAAAATTTTAGCGGGAGCCTTAACGTAAGTTGTAATAAAATATAAGAACTCAGAATATGAAAATGTTCGTAAACTTTTTATGAATTAAAGCTATCTTTTCAATGATAAACCAGTAGTTTAGTGCAATTTTGAGTAAAATATAATGTTCAAATTATGAGAATATGAGATAGTTATGCCTTGATTAGGAGAATAATAAGTAATCACTGATTAGTGTGAAGAATAGTTATATTGCAAGCTGCATGGATGGTGATAATATTACAGGTTTTCCTTGTTGACTAATTTGACCTAATAGAGCTTAAAAAATTTTAGTAAAATATCAGAACAGCAAAATCAAACTAGTGACGTAACATGTAAGGTATTCTGCTTCAAACACGGCTCATGTTATAAAATAACTTTAAAAGTAAATACAGTATCATTATAATATATATCTTTAGCAGCCCTGTTACTCATTACTGGTTTGTATTATCTCTATCCGAAGTTCTTGGAACTAAATTCTTTGCGGAAATAACAATCTAATTGCAGGCGTTGTAACTTATTCTCTAATTAACTTTGTAGACTGTTTACGGGTTACCACCACGCGAGCCATGTTCATAAAAAAAGTTTACATATTTTGTATAGAAAATTAGCTCTTTCATGCATGACTACTATTTTTGAATGTAATGTTATAAATTAAATTTGTAAATAGTAAAGTAACTTATAATGATGTTTCATTTGATAAATTAATACATATATAATTTTAGGTGACGTTCTTCTGACGAGACCACGTCCTTGTAATTAAAATTTGTTTCAATAAATCGTCGCGATTTATTTTTAGGCAAGTTCTTGTTCAAATTCGGGTATTCCAGTATTCATGTTCTAAACTTCTAGTGTTCTAATCTTTTTTCCGTGACTGCAGCTGCAATGTCGAACCAAGATGCTGACGCTACTGTGTGTGAGTCAACATCAACGTAAAGGTAAGTAATTTTTACGTTTTATTTACTGAATTAGTTCATAGGCACAATTCAAAAGAACTTTGGAACCACCAGGTCCACCCAAGATATAATTTAAGTTCATTATTACTCTCTTTTGTCAGTACCGTGGCAAAGTCTAATTTTTCATTTAATATCACAAAGTGGTACTTCACACACAGTCTACGCCTTTGTGGAGATCATTTCCTGTACTTGTGTACTAAATACTGTGCTATGCATCAGTGTGAGGAAATAAATATTCATTCGTTAATTATCACAAACCATCTTTCAGTATTATTATGAACCTGTCTGAAAAAATCCTGGTCTTTTTTATAAGGTGAATATTCCCCAACAGTTAATGAAGAAAACATATTTTAGAAACTAAGCAAATAATTAGAATTAAATATAAGTATGTATTATAGTTTTGTATTTTCATTAGTAAATAATAACAACTAACATTCTTTAACTAGGTACCAAAATAATGTAATTCCAAACATTTTTTTAACAATGAAAATCGTTGCTAATTCTTTGCCTATAACTATTTAGAATTACTCAGAAGATCAAAGTCACATATTCAAATGTACAGGTTTAATTTTAATAATATCACATCTTCCTTCAATTTTTTTTCTTTATATTATTGGTTAGGTATTGCCATGTGTACTTTATTACGAGTATTATATTGCAGTCTTATAGCAATTTTATACAATGTTCAGTACTAAAAATTATAAATACACATAAAACTATAATCTGACCTTATTATTCCTTGTAGTGCTAACGTTTATAGGAATCGTCATTTTGTATTCTACAAAACGTAATGTAAGTTTTTTTCTTTCCAGTATAAAATACATTCTCTTGTTCATTTATAAATTACAATTCACCACTTTTGCAACAAACAAATCGTATTTATTAACCAACACAATTAAATTCCCTTTTACTATTCCGTTAAAAAAAACTAAATTTGAATTCTTTCTAAAGTGAACAAATATATTCCCATAACTCTGAGATCGGCAGTTTAACTTTGTTGCCAACATGCAAAGCTGAACTTGCATCAACTAAGCAAGTTATATAGGTAAAGATGACTGCAATGTTGTTGCGCTGACTTGGCATTTATAGTAGCTATATTAACTACATTGTAATTTGCATATAAACTAAAAAATTCTTATTTTTAATGACTTATAGAGTCATTAAAGAGAAATAAAGTAGTAATTAATTTAGCGTTAATTAAAATGTAGCAAAGATAATAACGATTTAAAGGTAGTTAGAATGAAATGTATACAAAAACTACTTAAAAAAATGAGTGTTTTGCAACATGGGTGTAAAATCAGCTGTTTTTATATCATATACCAATTTGTATCACTTATAATGATATTCTCGTGGTTTTCCTGGTTCACAGAAGGAAATTGCGTATTTATATAAGTGTCTTAAAATTCGAAAAAAAACGAAACAATATTTGCTAACTAATGACCACACTTCTTTTGTATCCGTATACATTCCACTGATTCCATTTAATACATAGTTGGGGGTAGGTCGATAAAACGTATTTATGATAATGGGAGTGTGTCTGGACTACAGGTAATTCTATATATATATATATATATATTATATATATATATATATATATATATATATATATATATATATATTATCATCTGCTTTAAAACTGCTATCCTCGCTTTTTTCGAAGATATCCTTTATGAATTCCATCCGATAGATCCAGATATTAAGCGTTCTCCATTTATGTTTCTAGGTTTTTTCCAAGTGTCTGCTGGGATGACGTCACCCTCAGCCTTCACAAAATGGCCTAATATGAACATGACATTCTTTGTCTGACCAACTAGCTCACTTCAATTTCTCATTGTTGTCCTTAAAAAAAAACTTTCGTTACACATACGAATACGTTTATTTGAAACTTAACAGGAAGAATCTTATAGAGCAGGCGATTATACAAATATATTGACGTGAGACATTACAATCAATGTTTACCTCTGACCTTCAAAGGTGAAAAGTAATGTTGTTCTAAGAAAGATCTTTTACAAAATTCAGAATTTGAAAATCTTTAACAGTAACAAAAAGGTTTTGTATATTACCAAAGGCTAGCATAAAAACTGTGTGACTATTATTAAATAAAACAAATGGTCATACAAAATACTAAATATAGATTTGATAAAATTCCATACATGGTTAGTCGTCTCCAAAAACTAGAGATGGATGAGAAGAGAAGTCTCTTGTAATACACCTTGAGGTTGCCCCGGTAATCTATCTTCACACTCGCTGCTTATTAACTCTCCATAGTTTATAAGCCTAATTGCTCCATCTGTTCTTGTAAGCTGTTTAAACCACGTGACAGCAAATATACTGATGACTCCAGAACTTACGAATCCATCTACAGGTACTTACAATAAATTGTCTTGCCTTCAATTTAAGATTATAAACTTTTTTCCTCTCTACGTTTTTCATTTTAGCAACAGAAAAAATATGAATATAACTTCCAAATTGTAAGGAAAGTTTTTCATGATTCAAAAATTATTGTTTATTATCCCACTTTCGCTACGTGATGACACTAGTAGTATCGTTCATTGAGGAAATTGGCAGGAAAAGTGTTTAAAAATATGTTTTCATTTAAGATTCGTTCGTAAGAGATCCATACGAATTTGAACCTTAAGGTACTCGAAAGTATTTATTTGAAACTAAATATTGTTTTTCTTTAATTATACAGTTTTTAATGAAGTTATTTGGCTAATTAAAAGTGAAAAAAATAATAGATCGAGATTATTTAATTGAGTTAAACAGCAAGACGCTCCAAATATTGCATATACAAAGATAAATAGGTAAAAGATATTTCGTTCTCCTATCAGACAGGTATTACCAAAAACATTTATCAAAGTTCTTTTAAATTTGCAGTTTATTATAATCCTAGCAATAAATGAAATAACTTAAGAGCATCTGAATGAGGGCATAAAAAGATGTATTATTATTTTAATCCAGTTAATTAACGTAGTTCAATAGGTACTACAGAATACTACAGAATTATGTAATAGTTACGGTGACTATATATATTTTGCTGTTAGTTTACACGTGTTGTAAAATGTCATCAAACCAACAAAATAAACTTAGTAATGGTATATTTACTTCATAAAATGCGGCATAAATGACGCCATCTATATATATAAAGCTAAAGTTATCTAGTGTTTTTTTTTATTAGCATTAGTGTTACAGTGTTAGTGTTACATGGTTTGGTACGTACAGATATATTGGCACGCTTTTTAGCATGATGATTTCACACTAGACAGGCAAACTAATAGGCAATTGAATAATGGTTAGTCAGCAACCCTTTGTTACTCAGAACTAATCCTTTAATTTCTAAATCCTAATGTCATTTATTTATATAAATGCCAGTACTACACACTTAACATTCCTAACTGCCCTCAAGGATTATAAATCAAGTATCATTAAATCAATAAGATCTTAAGAGGTATCGATATGATAAAGAATATGAGATAAATATTGATGTTTCAGGATTTACCGAATTGCAAATAATAAGATAACACATTCATCCACTTTTAAGAGTAATCCTAGATCGTTAAACTTACCAGTTTGCATTCCTCAATGCAAATCTCAGCTAATACTCACTAAAACCAGAAACATTACAATTCACAGTCTAATAGTTGTTGAAATAAACGCAACAATAAACGGTGACTATTGCAGTAAATTTCAAAATTTAAAGGAATAAAAAGTGATAACAATGAGATTCAAAAGATATTTTGAGGTTCAAAATAATGCAAAGTATGCGTGAGTTCCGATAAGTTTATAACTCTTAACCACCTCAACATTTTATAAACCTGCTTTCTTTCCTAACTAGGCTATTTATATGTCGATGAAGCGTTACTAAAATTGAAAAGGATTTAATTTATTTATGACACCTTTTACAAAAATAACGTTCTCAAATTTTATACATTATGTGTTCTTTTCGATCAAGATGAAAGTAATGACCACAAAATGGAGTTGGAACATAAAACCCAGACGTCACCCTGCTTACCATCTGTTCTCGATAACGTGATTATGGCTGAGATTATGGCACTTCACCTCGGTGTTCCAGATACACCAATGGCAGAACTTAATGTTCTTTGACATTTAGGTTTATCTGAATGTATTTTTTTTAAACTTTTGTTCAATTATATTACAAATATTTTTGTAATTTATCACACGCTTCACTTAGACTTTTTCCTACTTTATTTTGTGTCTCTTTAAGTTTATATTTTATCACTTATTTTACAATTTCATCACTTTGCTCTTCTATTTTAGGTTACTGAACAAACTCAAATTGAAGCTGAAAGCAGGTAAGCGTTGGGAACTGTTGGAAAGCTGATGTAGGGCTGTTACAAGGTATTCAATTGTTTTACTGAAACGAAGATATTTTTATTACATAGATGAAGTATTTCAACTAAAATGTGAAGTCAAAAGTAATATAACCTGCACTGGCATTGGATTTTTTTGTTTGAAATAATGTTACATAATGTTAAATACAACAATGTATGATTATAACAATAATGTTAAATAATAGTTGGAAAATACAATAATTACAATTAATAGGTATCAGATATGACTTTTTTAATTATTTGGATAATTATGTGGCGAGGTTACATGGTTTACAATTATCTACTTTTCTAACTTCATAATCATTTTATGGTCATTAATGATGATGGATGGATCTCATTAAACAGAAACGTTAAACTGATAAAAGTACAAGGCATTCATTTTAACTGATCTTATCTGAGCCACCATTTTAAACAACTAAATTATCAGGAAAGTTTAAATAAAAAAATGTATAATTTTTAGTGCCTTTCAAAAAAATACTTTCAAAAATTCAATACTTATCCGTTTCAGTTATTGAGGTTTTTACTGCGCAGATGAGTTAACAAAACTCATAATAACATTAGTAACATTAAAAGAGGAAAACAGAGATTTTGAGACTCCAAAATTATCACCTTACAGAGGAAATCAGAACTAAATTATCAGTTAAATTTAAATGGGAAAAATTTACAATTTCGGTGTCTTTCAAAAACATGAATTCATAAATTCGATACTATATCTGGTCTACTTATTTAGGTCTTCACTATGCAAATGTGTTTAAAACGCCTGATATTAGACATTAGTAACATTGATTAAGCAGAAAGAGTTTTGAGTACTCTAAAATTATCACCTCACAGAGTTCCAGTTACGTTGGCTGTTGAATGATTTTCACTCAGAACTAATATAACTAATATAATATAAAGTTCAATGTATCAACTGTAGCCGATTAAGTTATTATTTGAACTTTCCAGCTTAAGGGTAAGACGCTATTAAGCAGACAGCTTCTCTAACACATAGGCCTATATTAGCGCAGAGTGCTGCAAGGCGAGATAAGACCTGGCGGACCTCAACACATTGTGTACTTCATTTATATGAGGCAACATTCTGTAAACATGTACCTGTATGTACTGTACTTACAGGTGATGGGACTTGCACGTTCGTTACACTGTATCACTGTACAGCCTTGCATTCATAATCTGTGAAATGGTCATTGATTCTTGGGTGTATTTTTTAAAATGATTCTTTCTTACTTATTATAATTATTATTTAAAATGTAACTCATTTTACTTGCTATTAACGACACTTAAATAACTTTCCAGGAAAATTTAATCTCACACTTCTACAAAAATTTAATAAATATTTGAACTTCTTTAAATTTATCCATCACTGTATTCTACTAATTATTGTTATGGAATTTTATTCAAGATTGAAAAATTAAGTTAAATAAAGACTGATAACATTCAACATTTATAATCGAAATCAAAGTACCAGGTCTTAAAATGCCTTCCTACATTAGTGTGCTGGATTATTTACAACCTTCCTGACTTTACCCGTTGAAAACAATTTTAACTGTCCAAAACATAACTGATTTTAACAAACGTACTTTTTTTAATTACCGAATAAAAAAATGTCACAAAATCAATTATATATGAAAGTTATATATCACGAAAAGTTTATTACAGTACGAGCCACGCTAAAAGTAAAAGAGAAAAGTGTTATTATGTAATATAAGCAGTTTTATAACAGGGTATGAGGCAGGAATTAGCAGCGATTCTATCATACAGCGTAATCATCCAGAATTAAAAAAATAAAAATGAATTAGTAAAATTGTCGTTTGTAAGATTTTCTCTACTGCATGTCGTAGGAGTCAATTAAAGTGTGTTTCAGATAGTAAAAATGTTCCATTGAATTACTTTATAGTGTGTTACTAGATCATTAAGTTATATTATAACTATTTAACATATACTTCTTATCTCAATAAAAACACTTTAACGCATTACATGGAGCTTTTTGTAGTTAAAAAGTCACATTTTTCAAAGAAAAAACCGTAAGCGATTGGTATACCAATTCTAGTATTTCTTCGTATAATGAAATAACCCGTACATAATAGTATAAAGCAATTAAGTTTACATCCAAATAAACAACAGATAATTGAGATGTTGTTGTTGGGTTAGCAATATACTAGTAATGGACCTTTTAGATGATAATTGAGATTTTGTTGTTGGGTTAGCAATATACTAGTAATGGACCTTTCAGATGATAATTGAGATGTTTTTGTTGGGTTAGCAATATACTAGTAATGGACCTTTCAGATTTAATTGACTTTTCAAGAGTCTATTCAATGTCTGTTGCTCTTCAGACGTAATTGGAAAGAATAAATGACCAGTTAGTCCTATCTGTGAGGTTCAAATATGACATTATAAAGTGTCTCATCTCTACCTAATTATAAAAAGAGGATTATACTTTGATAATATTATTATACGCTTTCAATTAATAATATTAGATGTGTTGCTAGAACCTAAGAGTCTTGGTCTTTTATCACTAAATATTATCTTTTATAAGGGTAAAGCTGAGTTCTTACTTGTGAACGTCAAAACCTTTACTGACAAGCTAAATGTGAGAGGTTAATATAAAAGAATCGGAACTATTACAAATATCAGATGACTTACCCATTTCCATCAAAAATGGAACGTTTCAGACAATCATAATATGATAATGATAAGAAAAATTCAAATATATTAAAATACACGTGGTTTCTTTTTTTTGCAGTGCAATTCTAAGATTCTAAATTCGGCAGTAGTGTGGATTTACTTCTATCCAAACCAGATGCATAGTCATAGTTTTTAATGTCTTGGAGTCACAATTTTAGTCTTGGGAATCAAGTTGAGTAGTCTTGATGCATATAGTGTCTTGTAGTTCTGTAAATTAGTAAGGAAACGTATTCGCCTTTACATGTTTTATAGTCATGGACAGTTATCATTACTGGCAAGTTTTCTGTCGCGTAATAAATCAGTCTGATTTGTTTGCAATTTTCGCCCCATGCTAATTTAATGAGATACTGGACTGTGTTGAACCTCAAAAGGCTGTACGTCATTTAATTCTTGAACTTTTCTGAGAACTAGCAGACAAAAAAGAATACAGAAAAATACCCTTTGACATAAAAAGAAATTGTTACAGGCTACTGAGTAATAGGCTTTAATTATACTCAGCGAAATCCTCTGATATGATACTCACCATCATAGAAACTGATTAAGTTTCAATGTACCTAAATTTTCACGATTAGTGTATTAAATAATCTTTACAAAACAAATCCTTATTATAAGAAGGTAACAATATATAATCAGATTATGACATAAGTTAAATTTTATAGTTGGAAAATAAAGATAATATACATAAATATAGTTGGTATAAAATAAATACAATTTACAACTATAAAATGTGCGTCTTAATTTCACAATTCCTAAGAATATCATAAAGATTTTTTAGACCCAATTAGCCATAGTTTTGATAGATTTATGGTTGGTCTGACTTTCAAGAACAATTCAAAATGTCTGTTTAGTTTATGTATCTTAAAAATGTAACGATTTTGGAACGCTTGTTGTCACTACAGTAAATATATTTCAGGTCGACATGATTGATCCTATATTGCCGGAAAATGATTTCTAGGAACAAACTTATGTCACTTAGTAACGCAGAACATATGAACTTTGATGGTGATCTGTTACACTCGTAACGAACAAAAGTAAGTTTAAGAGTGTGCTTAGCAACCCCAACTGTTGTAATAAAACGTAATATAAACCGTATGTTCTAGTTAATCACGAACCATGAAAATGAAAAAAAAAAACGCGTCTGAACGAGATTCGGGACATGACATTTTTTGGTATATAATTAGCTTATAATCGTGAACCTATGTAATACATTTTATAAATTTAAAAGAATTGTGTATATAAAATTGTGTCAGTGCAATGAACTATACTATCCACAATTCCATTAGTAATTATTTTTATTAAGATAGGTTATATCTTAAAAGGAAATCTATAGTGCCAATGTTTGTAAGAGTTTCAATAATTATCTGTGATTTTATTTATATCATAAAATTTTGTTCGTTCATTAAGTTTCGAGCAAACAGATTTTAATCTGCGGCTTTCAATGATAACCCTTTCAGGTGTTTTATCGGCAATCCTAAGAATTTCTTTTTAATTAAAGCTGGTGTCAAGAAAACACAATGTTCTTCCCGGATCTTTCAAGAACGAGTTTCACTTTCTTCTCAAATAATCTTTCATTATACGGTTCTCTATTCAATTATTGTTTTCCACCGTTTTTATTTACTCTAATTATAGTAAAGTACAATAATGTTTCAAAAAATAACGTTAAATAACATATATTAGGGTTACTTCAAGACATTCAAGCTATTGAATATTATAAACCATGTTCTCGATGAACAAATATGTAAAAGGTTTGAGAGTATTGTAGTATTGATTGTAAACTCCATTTTATTGCGTGCATGATGAGAACTACTACGATTCTACTCGTCATCTAGGGATTCCATAGAACAATTGAAGTTCTCTCACGCTTGAAGACGAGCACATGTTTGCCAGAACATTAACCATATCACTTCCTACGTCCCCGTCAATGAAATGTACCCAATAAACAGTAACAGTTATACTTCTGTAAATGCAACAAATTACTTGATAAAGAATTTATATCTTGAGCAAGTTTCAGAAGTTACAGTTGCTTTTATACAGAAGGCACGTTTGCTGCAGATTCGGTCTTTGCAATTTGTACAAAAGAAAAAGCCTTCTATTCACAAGTCGCCAGTTTTTCTCCTACCGCTTTTTTCAGATGGTGCAGGAAACATTGCGTCTATATGTGCACAGCTGACAAAAAAAACTGTTTAAAATGCTTAATGATTATATATATATATATATATATATATGATTTAGAATTTCAAATTATATATAAACACTGCAAAGTTTTATAACCCCGTTATTCATTTATAAACACACTAGTACATAAATATATACCTGTGATATATTTATATATAAATCGGGTTTTACACAAAATAATATATAAATATACAAATAAATTTGGGATAAGAACCGAAATATAAATATTTTTAAAGGTGTAAAATATTTCATAAGAACCTAACAACTACTCAACTATTTAAGACATTTGAAAAAATTGATACATTTTAACTCAATTTAACCCTAGAGTAATAGTCAACGAATCTAATATAGGCGATGTATCACCTTTACAATAGACTTGTCGGGGACTTGCCGAGGAAAATGTATTATCGTAGTGTCGACAGGGTGTTGTTGGAGACAAAATACGATATCGAGTTATTGACACAGTTGGGATCTATAGATCAAGTACAGAACAGGCGATGTATCACCTTTACAATAGACTTGTCAGGAACTTGCCGAGGAAAATATATTATCGAGAGTGTCGATGCTTTATGTGGTTGAAAAAGTTGTGAAGATCTAAGAAAAACCTGACACTCTTTAATGGATATCTTTCAATAAATATTTACCCAACTTTTACATTTCTTCTTGATTCTAACATTGTGGTTGCAGAATAAACATGACATCCTGGAATGCTCTTTTCAGGGACTCATTATATATCATTGTCAATTTACACGTATATAGTTGTTAAAGTAATGACGCACACTTTATAAACGTTGTAAAGGTTGTATTTTGACATTACTAAATAACCTTGAGTTTCACAAAAGTTCGTCTGACGTCTATGGAGGAATAGCTTATGACTATAATGCATGTTTGGATGTTTTGATAGATTTCAGAAGTAGCCTCATACAGATATACAATTCAGATTTCAAGTATATAAGACCTGTAGATACAGGTCTGTTCGTATTTAAAATATTGTCCAAACAGATGGAAAGGTAGACAGGTAGACAGACAGAAAAGACATTTCCTTCCAGCCTCTCAAGTTATAGGTTTCGTAAAAGATCAGACAATTTTAACTTGTCTATTATCTCCAGTTTCAGACACATTTGCGTAATAGAGCGATTGATTTTCTGTCAGAATAGCATCAATTAAATATAAAGCTAAATGCAGATAGTCAATTAGGGCTAAATAGATTTAATACACCATTCTGGAAGAGCTTATTACTCTATAATGGATGTTTTACAGCTCTCAGAAGTAATAAAGCTACAAAACCAGGCTTTGTCTGTAATTTGACGTAATTTATCTTACCCACTTAATACATTAATTATTTTACAGCGTTGTTAACAGCGGCAGTTTTAAACCCGTAAAGCGTATTTTTGTTACAGAGGTAACGTAATAAGGGGTTTTCATTAAACTTAATTACAGCGACATCTGTTCATAACTATTAATGAATTACAATTAATAAAAAAGAAATAAATGCACCTTCATTTATTTTTTAAACATGTTTACACTCTTTCCATTTATTACCAAAATGCCATTTTAAATTCGTTGTTTCAAAAGTTATTTGAGTAAAAACAGTTTTCAATAGTAAAGACGTAAATATTTTAAGAAACCTATTAAAACACGCCAGCTTATTAATTAATCACTAACTAATTACTGTTTACAATTGGCATCTCAAAGACGAATAAATGTGCATGAAAATTTTAGCGGGAGCCTTAACGTAAGTTGTAATAAAATATAAGAACTCAGAATATGAAAATGTTCGTAAATTTTTTATGAATTAAAGCTATCTTTTCAATGATAAACCAGTAGTTTAGTGCAATTTTGAGTAAAATATAATGTTCAAATTATGAGAATATGAGATAGTTATGCCTTGATTAGGAGAATAATAAGTAATCACTGATTAGTGTGAAGAATAGTTATATTGCAAGCTGCATGGATGGTGATAATATTACAGGTTTTCCTTGTTGAATAATTTGTCCTAATAGAGCTTAAAAAATTTTAGTAAAATATCAGAATAGCAAAATCAAACTAGTGACGTAACATGTAAGGTATTCTGCTTCAAACACGACTCATGTTATAAAATAATTTTAAAAGTAAATACCGTTTCATTATAATAAATATCTTTAGCAGCCCTGTTACTCATTACTGGTTTTGTATTACCTCTATCGGAAGTTCTTGGAACTAAATTCTTAGCGGAATAACAATCTAATTGCCACGTTGTAACTTATTCTCTAATTAACTTTGTAGATTGTTCACGGGTTACTACCTCGCGGGCCATTTTCTTAAAAAACGTTTACATATTTTGTATAAAAATTTCATGTAATAATACTATTTTTGAATGTTATATAAAGTAAATTTTTAAATAGTAAAGTAACTTATAATTATGTTTATAACGACTTGGATTGTAGATATTAATATTCCAGAATAATAATATTTAAATTATCAATGAGACATTCAAGACGATATAAAATATTTTTTGGTAAGTAAGGTCCGAGTGAATATTCAGTACAATTTATTACTAAATTCTTAACTATTAAATATTATCTGGTATGTGTAAAATTAAATCACAGATCTAAATGAAAATAATTGCCTTCACTTAAGTTGTAATAAAATACATGAACTTAGAATATAAAAATGTTCCCGATTAGTTTATGATTAAAAATTGTTTTTTCCATTAATAAATCAGTATTTTAGTGCAATTTTGAATAGAACATAATTTTCAAAGTTTGAGATTTTGGGATAGTTGTATCATGATTAGGGGTAGATTAAGTAATCGCTGATTAGTGTGAAGAATAATGCAACTTATTGCGTGCTGCCTTGATGTCGATAATATTACAAGTTTTACTTATTGAATAATTTGTGCTAATTGATCTTATAAGCGTTTAGTAAAATATCAGAACAGGAAAATCAAACTAGTGCCGTAACATTTAAGGTATTCTGCTTCAAACACGACTCATTTCAATCATTTTAAAAGTATATACCTTTAGATAGTTTCATTATATATAATATTTATTTTCGCAGTCTGTTACTCATTAATGGTTTGTATTATCTTTCTCCGATGTTCTTGGAACTAAATCCTTTGCGGAATAACAACCTAATTGGACGCGTTGTAACTTATTCTCTCATTAAATTTGTAGACTGTTCACCGGTTACCACCTCGCGCGCCATGTTCTTAAGAAAAATTTACATACTTTTTATTAAAAATGAGCTCTTACATGCATGAATACTATTTTTGAATGTAATATAAATTAAATTTGTAAATAGAAAAGTAACTTATCATGATGTTTCATTTGCTAAATTAATACATATATAAGTTGAGGTGACTTCCTTCAGACAAGACTACGTCGTAACTATTAAAAGTTGTTTGGATAAATCGTCGCGATTTTGTTTTACGCAGGTTTTTGTTCAAATTCCGGGTATTCCAGTATTCGTTTCTCTTGAATTCTAGGCACCTAATCTCCTTTCCATCCGACTACAGCTGCAATGTCGAGCCAAGATGCTGACGCCGCGTGTGTAAGTCGACATCAAAATTAAGGGAAGTCATTTTAACATTTTATTTACTGAATTAGTTCGTACGCAAAATTCAAATAACATTGGCCACCCAGACTCACCCAAGATATCATTTACGTTCATTATTACTATATTTTGTTAGTCCCGTAGAAAAGTTTAATTATTCATTTAATATCTCAAAGTGGTACGTCACTCACAGGCTACGCCCCTGAGGAGGTCATTCCTTGTACTTATGTACTAAATACTGTATTATGTATCAGTGTGAGGAAATAAGTACTCATTCGTTAATTATCACAACCATCTGTCAATATATTATGAACGTGTCTGAAAAAAATCCTGCTCCATTTTCATAACCACCGACAGTTAATGAAGAAAACATGTTTTTGAAACTATGCAAATAATTTGAATTAAATATAAGTTTGTATTATAGTTTTGTATTTCATTAGTAAATAATAACACATTTGTCAACTAGCTACTAAAATAATGTAATTCTAAAATGTCTATAACAATGTCTAATCGTTGCTAATTCTTTGCCTATAACACTTTAGAAATGCTCAAAAGATCAATGTCACATATTCTAATGTACACGTTTAATTTTATTAATATCAGAACTTCCTTCAAAAATTTTTTTCTTTATATTATTGGTATGGTATTGACATGTGTAATTTATTACGAGTATTATATTGCAGTATTATTGCAATTTTTATAAAATGTACAGTACTAAATATTATAAATACACATAAACTATGATCTGACCTTAGTATCCCTTGCAGTGCTAACGTTTATAGAAACTGTCCCTTTGTTATCTATACAGTGTAAAGTAAGTTTTTACTTTACAGTATACAAGACATTCTCTTGTTCGTTTATAAATTACGATTCATAACTTTTGTAACCATCAAATCGTATTTATTTACCAACACAATTAAAACACCCTGTACTATTCCGTTAAACAGACCTCAATTTGAATTCTTTCTAAAGTGAACAAATATATTCCCATAACTCTGAGATCGGCAGTTTAACTTTGTTGCCAACAAGCAAAGCCGAACTTGCATCAACTAAGCAAGTTAACTAGGTAAAGATGTCTGCTATGTTGTTGCGCTGACTTGGCATTTATAGTAGCTATATTAAATACATTGTAATATATTTGCATACAAAATATAAAATTCTTATTTAAAGGACTTATAGCGTAATTAATGGGAATTAATGTAGTAATTAATTTAGCGTTAATTCAAATGTAGCAATGATAATAACGATTTCAAGGTAGTTAGAATGAAATATATACAAAAACAATTTTAAAAATGAGTTTTTTCATCATAGGTGTTAAATCAGCTGTTTTTATATCATATACCAATTGGTATCACTTATAAAGGTATTCTCGTGGTGTCCCTGCTTCACAGAAGGAAATTAAATGAGAACCGTGGGTAACGCCTAGTCTCATGTATTTTATATATGTGTGTTAAAATTAGAAAGATAAAAAACAAAACTATATTTGTTAATTAATGCCCACACTTCTTTAGTATTAGTATACATTCCACTGATTCCACTTAAGAGATAGTTGGAGTAAGTTGAAAAAGCGTACGTAGGATAATGGGAGTGAGTCTAGACTACAGGTAATTCGATATAAATATATATATATATATATATATATATATATATATACATGTATGTATATATAATATCTATATATATATATATATATATATATATATATATATATATATACATGTATGTATATATAATATCTATATATATATATATATATATATATATAAATTTTTATCTACTTCAAAACTGCTATCCTGGCTTTTGACGATGATATCCTTTATATATTCCATCCGATCAGCCTGGATCGCGTTCTCCACTTATTATTTCCAGGTATTTCCAAGTATCTGCTGGGATTTCGTCACTACAATGAACATGGAATTCTTTGTCTGACCAACTAGCTTACTTCATCTTCTTTTTTTTGTCCTTCAAAAATGCTCGTCACACATAAAACTCATATGTATGTTACAATCAGATTTTTACGCTGTAATAATTCATCTGCAGACCAACCGTTATGTAAGAAATGCAGGTTCAGCAGTTTACAAGTACATTACATCGTTAGTGGTTTTATTACGGTTAACAACGTGTACTACGGTTAACAACGTGTACTACGGTTAACAACGTGTACTACGGTTAACAACGTGTACTAGAGAATGAAGCATTGTCGTATGGACTTTGAAACGATCCCGGATTTATTTATTTGCCTTAGCATTTCTGCATTTAATTTCTTTTTAATGCAGTTATGGAGTTTACAGAGTTTGTGGTGTACTTCAAACTTCAAGTACAATGATATATGGAGTTGACATGTACACCACTGTACTTACTGTTTGCTATCAGCTATATGGCTTAACATTAAAAAGTTAATAAATTATAAAGGAAGTTGATAATATGTTTAATTTTTTTAACTTAACTGTTTACACGATCCCTTCAAACTCTTTGCCTGTAAAATTAAATTAGATATTTTAATATGTCCACCCTCGTTGGAACGTGTATTCAAAATTAATAGTGTTTCTTATTCAACAATGACTAAACAAAAAATATTTTAAGACAGGGATTTTTTTTAATACTAAATGTCCCATCGTTTCCACAAACTTTCTTAATATTTGATAATATGGCCTCTACCTTAAAATGTTTTTCATTTCTAAATTACATGATTTTCATTTTGACATAATAGTTTTTATTTAAACAACAGTAAGTGTTCATCATGATTAGAGATTGTTGAGAAAACAGATCTAACAGAACAGTGCTGTAAATAATCAAAGTAATGTACAAGATACATCTTAAGATTAAAATGTATAGATAATATTACAGTGTCATGTGCCCTTTAGTTTGGCGTCACCCAATGCTAAAGATATGTCAAACTATGATCCGGACTTTTATTGCCAGACCAGGTTTTCATTGGCACTAGGCACCTTAGGGGAGGATTGAAATGAAATATTCAATGTAAACACTTTTTGATAAAATATAAATGTTTTGTATGAAATAATTGGTAAAATCTTTGGAAGTGATACGAAAGTCATTACTTAAAAATAAATTAGATTCAGAAGAAAATCTAAATATTGCGATAAGTATACCCTAATGTAAAACAATAAATACAGTTGTATAGGATACAATCCTTTTGTGTACGTGTTGTATAAAAATATGGCAGTTTGCAATTTCATGCGGACGGAGACAAAAAAACTCACACAGAAAAGAAACGTTATACAAAATTAATTATGTACAACTACTACACAACGACAATAATAAAGAAAGAGATTCTCTGTTTTTTTCTTTAAAATTTTATTAAACGTATTATTTGAATTTCATAATTATATTAAATTTTTTTAATCATAACAATTTTAAAAATACAATAGTTTAATTCTGGTGCAATATTGATATACAGCAATTGAGAGATTAATTTTTAAGTTAAGTTATACTTGTAAATATATAATGAAGGTAACCTTTCAATCATGAGGTTTATAGAACAGCAATGTATAATACAAAGTACGTTTATTCAATTATACAATAGCAAGCTCTTCACTCAGGGGTTGTTTGACTGTGTAACTTCTCTTGATTATTACTATAAATTTATATATAAAGTACATTCAACGGGAAAATGTTTACTGTGTTTATTGGTTATAAAATTTACAAATAGAAAAATATTTCTTTAGATACAAATTTGAGTTGCACACTTTTCTTTTATATTATTATTGAAAAACTAAAATATGAAACACTGAAGTTCTGATGAAGTAGTACGGGTTGGGTCTTACCAGAAATATATACTATACTTCACCACAGGGACGTTATTAAAAAGGAAAATACTTACTCCGTATCACTTGCACTTCAATACAATTTGGACTGTGGGTGTACAAGTAATTAAAGTGAATGAAACAAACTTTTGGTCAGTTCTCAGTGTTAAGTTCTTTCTCTAGCCCAGTGAAATGGAGAAGAAATATTGAGTGGCAGAAATACAAGAATATACTAGGAGAGTTGTTCACGGCCTAATAGCGTGTAGTCCTCTTAATACGGTAATTACAGCAATTTTATGTACATCAAGGCATCTAATTTTCTAAATGGCTAAAGTAACAGTATTGTCTATCGGGAGTTGGTTTTGTCCTTATTGGTGATTTAATTCAGTTAAAAAACACCGACATTAATAATATAAATCATTAGTGTGTTCATTGACGAATAAGAAAAATTTTAAGATTTAAATTTTAGAACATATCAACTACATGAGTCAATATAGTTTATTTTTGGACGAGGCATTTTGAAACTAAAGGTTTTTGAAACGTCAGATGACTCCAGTTTTTATACAATTTACTGCTAATTTGTAAAACCATTTTCAACGTGCTCCAAGAGTTTTCAATTTACGTGAGTTAATTAATAATTTACGCAATGGTGATTTCTTTGCATGCAAGCATATTCAATGTATTTGATATGTTGTGTATTCAAGCCAAATTCCTTGACACGTTTTTACTTTCAACAGTATATTATAAAAGACGTGAAAGCAGTAGGGTTCATTGATGATATGTTATTAAATATGTAAATATTAAATTATAGTTTATACTTTATTATACACCAACAAAATATTCTTGCATTTTTATCTCAAAAACGGATAAAAACTTCAAAATAATTAATAATTTAATACATTTAACATTACAAATGTAATCATCAATCAAACTAGCTTTAGTGTAGGAGGCTTTTACAATTTAAATTGTGTTTATCCTACACTTATGTAAAAAAATGCAGACCTTAAATATTATTACCTCATTGTATAACTAAAAACAACGAACGATTTCCATACTTGTTAAAATCTCTACCAAGTTACCCTCAAATTACAACCAGACGATTCATTGTTCAGTTAATGATAGATTATTAATGAAGCGTTCAGTTTTAATTGACTTCTCAAAAGTCTTTTCTGTTTTAGGATTCGTCAAATTCAATTGAAATGAATAAATGAACAGTCACTCCCTCTGGGTAAATCTTTCATTCTAATACAAAGTTCTGATTCACTGTTCAATTGAAAACGAATTCTATAAAACTGAAAGTGTTTAGTCAAAGTGAGGAATCACAGATCATAAGTATGCAAGTAGAATAAACAATATACTCAGACATAACTATAACATATTTTTAAATTCTAACTCTAATTAAATGAACCAGAGGCCTGAAAACTTGGATGAAACCACAGCAAGCCCCCACACACAGGTCTTCTCCACTAACACATACCTTTTGGTCTATGCAATCAGAATCATAATCAGAAATAATTTATTTCGTTAATAACATAAAGTTACATGAAATAAGTCATAGATAAAATAGTAGATAAATATAATAATAACAATTAAATAAAATCAACAATCAAATAGTCAACATAGGTTATTTCACATGTTTGTGCAATCTGACAGGAATTCTTGAACAGAATATGGGCATTTTTCAAGCAAAATAGTTTTAACGTTTTTTAGAAAAATTTGTGAGCTGGTTATGTTTTTCAGGTGCCGAGGCAGCGCGTTATAGAGCCGTAGAGCTGAATAGTGCATGCCCCTTTCAAAAATTGTCAATCTATGGATCGGGTAGACCATATTGCCCCTGTGGCGGGTATCGTACTGATGATTAAAAGTGTTCTCTGCAAACAGATGTGGGTTATTTTTGAAGAAAGTCAAAAATTCAAGTATATAGATACTTGGAAGAGTGAGGAGATTCAGTTGCTGAAAAAAAGGCTTACAGTGAGCACGATTACCTGCTGCAGACATAATGCGAACAATTCTTTTTTGGAATCTAAATACCCTTAAAATTTCATTAGAAGATCCCCAGAATCCAATAGCGTATTTCAGTCTACTGTATACATAAGCATAGTAAACTAGAACGATAGTTTCTTTACCAACTGCAGGCATTAAAACTCGAAAATCAAAGGTAAATGAAGACAGCTTTGAGCATAGCGTATCTATATGTTTAGACCAGTTGAGCTTGTAATCAATGACAACACCAAGAAGAGAGGCAGACTCTGATGGGTTGATACCATTTACGCTGAAACCCGCTATATCACGAAAAGTTGGTTAGAAAACCATGATTTTAGTTTTTTCTTCATTCAAGAGGAGACCATTTGTCTCAAACCACTTATTCAAGATGACATACGACTGATTCATAATAACTTCGAGGCTGTGAATATCACAAAAAGAAGATAGAGCAGTTGTGTCATCCGCATAGCAAACAATGTCTGATTTCATATTGGAAGGAAGGTCGTTTATATATATATAGAAAATAAAAAAGGACCAAGTACGGAGCCTTGAGGTACTCCTGAGCTGGTCCTCAACCAACCTCTTTGAAGTTGTCCTTTATTTGTTACAGAAACTGTCTGCTTTCTCTCAGAGAGATATGAGGAAAGGAGTGAGAGAGCTGCACCGTTCAAGCCATATCTTTCAAGTTTACCCAAAAGAACAGAATGGTTGACACAGTCGAAAGCCTTGGACAGATCACAGTATATCGCACCGACACACTGCGACCCATCCAAGGCTCCCAACACGGCACCAATGACATCATTGACAGCGCTAGAAGACAAACCCTTTCTGAAACCAAACTGAGATGCAGTCAAGAGAGTATTAGAGTCAAAGTAACATTGAAGTCTTGCCAGAATGATCATCTCAAACACCTTAGCAAAAGAAGAGAGCAGACTGATTGGCCTGTAATTAGAAATCTCAGTTTTTTGGCCTTTTTTATGGATTGGACGTATGACAGACAGCTTTAGATTTTCTGTAAAAATTCCCTCAGAAAAAGATCGGTTAATTATGTGTACCAGAGGAAAAGCTATAAGATATGCGCACTTCTTAAGAACTTCAGATGTAACCCCATCCCACCCACTCGACTTCGAGTTTCCCAGCTTTCAAATCGAGCTTAGAACCTCAGCCATAGTGGTTGGTTCAAACAAAAAAAGAGAAGGTTTATCTAATTGTTGAAGAGCTGGGACATTTGCAACATACTCGAGAGCCGAATCAAAAGAAGCCAGCTGTGATAGTTCATTACTAACTGAAACAAAATATTCGTTAAACTTTCTTTCTACATCAGTTATGGTTATGATAGCTACATCACCATCGGTGAGGATAATAGGGTTGTTTGAAAATTTTGAATTACCAAGTTCATCATTCACAACTTTCCAAGTTGCCCTAATCAGATTACTGCTTTTTTAAATGTAATCAATGTTGAAATTCTTTTTCGCCTGAAGTATTACCCTACGAAGAATAGATTTATACCTTCTAAAATAAGACATGAAATCTGTGGAAAAATTGCTCTTACTTACAACATAAAGCTCCCGTTTTCGTGCACAAGAGGTTCTTGTGGTCACCATAATTACTTACATGCCAACACCAGGTTACTGTCTCTTCTCGGCCCCTCACATTTACCATATATTATTGTTGTCCATCCATGCATTATGATTTTATTAGGAACTCAGAACTTGATAATACTGTTACGTGGTCCTAGGAAGAGCTAGGAATATTGAGGTAAAACATTAACAGGACAGTTCGTCTGTCCACCTATTTAGTATTTGCAATACCCGTTTCGTTAATGTTTCGTCGTCTTACAATACTCCGCTGTATTGTTTTATAGCTTTAAGGGAATATCGGAGTAAATTATTCATTCTGTATCATTAATTACACTAGTTCTATTGATGATACTGGAGCCTAGAGCTAATTTATACTTTGGACACTAGCTGTCAATTGACAGGCTTGAAAATTATGCTTTCAAAACTTTTAGACAGATACATTTTTCTTGAAACAAAGCTTTAGTCGGCTGCACTATTTTTGGTGGAGATTCAAATGCAAGGGTACACAAATAAGGTTAAAAATGAAACGATAATG
This sequence comes from Homalodisca vitripennis, assembly GCF_021130785.1. Lineage (NCBI taxonomy): Eukaryota > Metazoa > Arthropoda > Insecta > Hemiptera > Cicadellidae > Homalodisca > Homalodisca vitripennis. The sequence continues at coordinate 3,421,674 of NC_060212.1, read as the reverse complement.
GTTTGCCCATCTTTACGCACTACTGTTAGACAAAATAATAATGGATATATCACCGTCAGAAAACTAGACGATAAAGGGTATTTACTATGCTGATGGTGATTTAACATGATGCTCATATGTACGTGTCCCATGATTTGCTTTCATTCTTTGAATGTAAAAACATATTATGAAAGAGTGGAAATAATCGTTTGTTTCGTGGATGGTTTTTATTCTAAGAAATCCGGGATATATCTACTAAAGTAGTAAAAGTACCATCTCTAAAGGGGTTTTTGGTTGGTTATATAATAAATAACATTGTCGCAAGTGATATTTTACAAGAAATATAAAACTCTATAGTCATAGTTTGTCTCTATTGTAATTCAAAATTACATTTTATGTCCCTAATTCAAATTCAGTTGTTTACCAAAAATTCAAATCTCTATTACAATATCGAACTATAGTATACATCTCCTAGTTACTGGCTAACACGAACAATGTCATAATCTAGGTTTCCTAAGTCGAAATATCGCTTATAAAATATATTGAATGAAATATGACTTGGTTAAATATTTAAAATTCCAGACTCCAAAATATTTAAAGTATAGGCCGTAACTGTGTAGACATTTTAATCGACTCAATGTGAATCTGAAAATGTTTATGCTAGTCATAAAACATTTTCCATTACCATCACCTTTAATTATAATACTTGATACCAACAGGTAAGTTAATTCTATTACTTTAGACTAAGTAAGTTAAAAGGAAGATAGATAAGATATCAATGAGTAGTATAATACATAGAGCGGAATTATTCCTTTACATTTATGACATAGTAAGTAGTATTAAAATATATCAAACAAATTAACGAGCGTTCAATATTGGGTTTGGTTTCTCTTGTATTAGGACCCGCATCAATTGATTATGCCTATTTATTACTACATTTTCACAACCATATATTCAAGTCCCGTATATCAGGTATCTGAATAGATCCGCGGAGACGGAAAGCAGATAAAAATGTATATGGTATTTCCCTGCTCAATATATAACACAATAAAAATTGACAATCTCCATTAAAGTAACTTTAATACAGTGTGAAAATACCATAAATAATTTAATACTCCTTGAAAATTTCAATTGAACAAAATTAATTCTATCCCACACGAAAATGTAAATTTAGATATTTAAATGCTGTATTTGGCACAGTTGTAATTAATATGTGCGTTTATTTTGCAGAGTCCTTTGAATTTTCCCTTTCCTATTGATATTAGTGGGGTTTTCTTTTATTATTTGTAAAATTTTCAAGTGACTCTTATCCATCACAACATCTTAGCTATGTATTAGAATTACTCACGATAAATTATACAGAGTTTCAGGGACTGATACCTACATTAAATTATAAATATAAATACAAATTTTTAGTGGTTCGCAAATTAAGTATTAAACATTTCTTAAACTTAAACATTTTAATAAAGTTACACTTATAAAAACTGCTCTAGACAAAATTCTTTTTGAGTTTTCGATTTTGTTAATAATTTACATAAACTCATCAGATGAAACATGAAAACATTTATTTTACTGCAGCGTGTTATGCAGTACACTTGTAAGTGTGAGAAGCATTTTATTGTATTAGGCTAATAAACAATACATCGAACAATTATTCGACAATTTTTTCGAATCATTGTGTACACAACATTATCTGCTAAGAATTATGGGAAAAGTAAGTAGTTGTGACTAAACTAAGTAGGCTTCTGTAAATCAGCTAAAATATTAAAGATATACGATAATATTACACGAACACTTACCATGTTTTAAATATGACAGCAAAGATACTATAATTGTGGCAACAAGTCTCATAATTGTTTTCAATTTAAAATAATTAAAAACCTTAGTAGTTGGCCTTATAGAAAACTATTTCAAACCAGTGGTTGTTTTCTCTAGAATAGATGAATAAAAATTCATTCGTGTTTGCGTCTAAAGTGACAATTCACCGTTCAGTGGTTTGTGCAGTTGTGATTTTTATGTATAGAATATGTTCATACTCTAGGCTGAGGAAAAGTTTTTTAGGCCCTCCGTGTTCACGAAGTGCATTTATACAGTTTGTGCTACAAGGCATCTGTCATGTGTTACAGTTCTCGCAGTTTATGATTATTACAATAATGTATACGTTAATAGGAAGGGATAGGGTGGGAGGCGGGCAGCTGGTATTGGCATGCGAATAATTGTGGTGACCACATGATTGAGTTATTAGACCACAAACATCGCTACAACATCTATTTACACTAGTGTGAAGTGGGCAGCACAGACACAAAAAGTAATTGAAGCTATTTTATTTATTGCTGTTAATTTTTACTTATACATTTATATTTACGTACCCAGATATACTTTTAAATGATCAAACTGACATCAGATCGGAATAACCTGAAATAGTAGTACAACAATCTTTAAATTCATTTCGTAGATTTCACTGTATATCTTATATTACCAAGGCTAAGTTAGGGCTATGAAGCTCTCTCAAACTAGGTACTGTCAGCATAAAAGTGACATTTGCACTACAATCAATGATCGGGCAGGCGGGCTACTTGCAAGGACAGGATCGTACAGCGGTCACCTATCCAAGGAGCAACCAACTCGACGTTGCTTGAGCGTGAAATCTTTACCGCGATAACCACCGAAACCGCTTCACTGCACCGCTGGCAATAAAAGTTGATTCACAAGACAATAGTTGCTCCGCCGGGACACGAGTCTCGATCTCTTGCATCTTTTATATCCACAGGCTACAAATACAAGACTGTTACACGTTACTAAGGCAAATTGTATCTGAAATAAATACGATTGAGCATTTAAGGATATTTCAATATAAATGAAACCCGACGAGTGGAACGTAATAAAGACATTACGCTACCGTTACTGTTGAATCTAGTTCTATAGTTTCCCGTTTTTATTGTTGTTTTAAACAACCCTATTCGTTGTGCCTAGTTTATACATGACTAATGCTTTTTTATATATCAACTACAAAGTGTAGTGTAACTGTATGACATACCTTTAAGTTTTTTCCCCAATAAATTAATAATTCAGTAATATTAAAGCGATGCCTAATATATTTGTGTAACCCTAAACGTCAAAATTTACACTTTTATTTAAAACATACCTTCTTTATATGAGGATATTTAGTAGTACCATAAACAAATACCATATCATTTTTACGAACCTTTCTTTCTAGTAATACTTGAACAATTGCAATTAATGCTTAAAACAATAAAAACTATCTAAGAAATTACGTAATGAACCAAATATAGCTTAGAACAATGTTAGGGGCAAAACACTTTAAACAATTAACCATTCAGATATACTGGAAAGATTACACAATTTATTTTTTTTTCATATATTTAAAATCATTCTTAAACACAATATACACAAATTTCAACCACAAAAATTCTAAAATAATACATTTTTTTAGTAGATAGATCCTTCAGATTCCTTCTCATTGCCCCAATTTCAGATTCATTGTTTTAAATATTATTGAATAGAAAACTGTTACTTGTAGAAATCTAATAATTAAATATCCCAAACAATTAATTTTCGCAATAGAGTGGACATATTTTTAACCTAATCCATATAATATAATTAAGGACTCGCGTGACATTGTAGTATGGCCAATACTAGCTCTTTAAACTCCTCTAGAGATTCTTTTGGGCTATTTCTTAGGGTGACAAAAAGGTAATATTACCATGGGGCATAAACCCTTAGGTACCCTACGTGTTTAAAGAATTTTAATTTCAGAATGTTTAGAAACCATTTAAAATATGAATTAAATTGTTTACAATTATTATTTTTGCAGTCTCAAATCTAAGAACTACATCAATATGTTGAGAATACTGAAACTAGTATATACAAAAACAAATAATAAACTTGCTCAATTTAACTGAGCACGTTTAGACGATGCATATCAAAGCCTGTTCAGAAATAATGCAGATGTAAACTTTTATTATTTTAATAATGCCGTGAACATTTAAACATGGACATTTTGCTATGCATTACAAATTTTAAGAGCGTACATTTACATTGTAAATGTTTTATGCCCAATTTCTCACATGGTTTGTAGTGAATGTAACACATTTTATTAATATTTAAATAATTTTATGTTATAATTATTTTTATGTAAGTATAGCCTACTATTTTTTTACAACTAGCCTTAACCCTACAACGTAATATGATAAATTAATATTTTCTCTATTTATTTAGACTAAATAAACTATTATCGTTCGAAATATAAGTTTTAATATCCCTGTTTATTTAAAATTTAAATCTAAAAACATAAATTTTTAACCAAAAATCAAATAAATAATCTCCAAAAAACGTTAAAATCCATGAAAATCATATGTAAGTAAAAAGTAGGAGTACCCCAGGCCATGTTAAACATAACAGACTTTTCTGTCCCATTAAAAACTGAAATTATGAAATTCAACTTTTTCTTCAGATATGTTACATTGTATAAAACTTACAGACCGACAGACACACAGGATATAAATTTTTAAGCCCCCTGAGAGACACAATAATTAAAAGTCATTTGCTGTATAACTTTATATCTTCTCGGGAAACCCTACAGAAGTTATGGTACGATACAGCGAAGCCAAATTCTGCGGTTAAACATGGAAGGCCGTTCAACTCGAAAACGTATTCAGCTCAATTTGTACGTTATCCCTTCAAGTAAAATTTTTTAATCCACAGCTTATTTCACTCTCAAGATCCACAGCGGAAGGCGGTAAGACGGAGAAACAGAAGAACTTTGCTCCTTCCATAGTGCTAACAAATTATCCAAAATTTCAAATCTTGAGCTAACCCGTTCCCGAAAAATATCCTGTGGACAGTTAGTCTTTGCATGTAAAAATGCCATCAAAGAATCTATATATCAATTTAAAGTTTTTATGTTTATACATTTCACGATTATATTATACATCAATCAGCAGTCTTCGACATATCGGAACTCGTGTGTTGATAGACAGTCTTCTTATTTACTCGCTTCATTACTGCTCTGCCAATAATAACAAGTTAATAGTGTTGCCGAGATAGATGTAGTTCTAACTATTAAAGTTGGGTGATCAAAACTTATAGATATCGTGTATCTAGTTCAAAACTTCTAATCTATCTATGGCACAGATCTCGTTTGTTAAGAAAGTTGATACCAAAGGTTCTACAACTGCAAATAAACTTAACTTTCTAACGTGATAATAAACGGTAAACTTATGCCGTATAACTTCCTGAGATTAATTTGTGTACAATTAACTAGTTTATAGTCGTGTGTTTATTATGTACACAATTACAGAGACATTCTGGTTCTGTTGACAGTCTGTTTTCATTAAATCCAATCCATGGATCTCACCCAACCCCCTCCGCTGTGCTTTTCAGCCAGAATTTCACCAGTATAATTATTATATTTAGTTAATATTGATTGATGATTTCAAATAAAATATGCAATACAGCTAGATAATTGCGCGAATTTCCTATCCGTCTATCACTGAACCATTCATGAAAAATATTATCCAAGTAAAACCTCTCGTATTATTTATAATGGATTGATAAGGTAAGTCGGGCATTGTTAATCCGGATTTCGATTTTAATATGAATAAAGTAGGTTGTTTATAGCTTATTAACTACCGATGTTACTGTTTACTATTTAGAAGCTTTATGTAATAATGTAATACTGCATTGGAACTGTTTTCCATAAACATTTATTGTCTCACACCTCATTGAAATCTATCATACGGGCTGAAAAATTCCTTTATGTCTGAGTGTTGGTACGATATCTCGAAAATCAGTTTTGAAAATTGTTGGTCACGATTCATTTCTACATGAGGAACATTGACTTATAACGTGTCGTACGTCACAGAATGGCTGAGGTTAGCGAATATTTTACATTGATCATATTGTTAACCAAAAAATAGCTGAATAAATAAATTTGTAAACAAAGTCAGTACAGGAATAAGAGATCCAAACATTAGATATATTAACACACGTAGACTAACTATCCCAACAAATAAACACATTTTATTTTGTACGACAACATGGCGTAGCGTACTTCTGCCTTGTATCATTTTAATACAGCAAAATTGTATTGTATTTGAAAGTTGTACACTAAACTGATGCATTGGATATTTTCAGTTTTTGAGGTTAGGTTTGAAAGTAAAATAAAAACACTGTAGATAAGTGTACGCTTAGTAACTTTAAACTTATAAAATGTACGTCGATCCACTCTGCTCTGTTATATACTTGATTACAATGAGCTGTTTCATATTATGTAACTAACTTCTTTAATTAAATGAAGAAGTAAAAAGTAACTATTCCACCACCACAACATTTTATAATGCACATTCGCGTTTGATATCACAGTTTTGTCGCCCTCCCATCACGCCCATTTCTTGCTACCGCTAGCGACTGATTTGTACAATTTCCTGTTTGCACACCTTACAGTTATAAAATGCTTGGTCGTCTATTAACAGACTGGATTTCTGAGGCTAAGGTTTCGCAGGACCAGATACAACAAGCTTTTTTATATAAGATTCATATACCGGCATTTCAAACAGGTTTTAGTATTATCTGAAAATTTACAGAACTTGCCAAACCATTTTGGCGGCTTTTTATACTCAATATATGTTGTGTTAGTAGTCGAACAAATATTTTTGAAATACACACACAGCGTTTCTATATAAGTGAATGTGCTTACAAACCTTGTTTAAAAGTAACTATATTTAAATCAACCTCTGAAGCTTGAATTTAGCACCAATTTACATACATTTAAAAATGCCTCTAATTTAAAGTTTTATATTATTAATTTTCTAAATTGTCGTAAGTGCTATGAGTATATGAGAATACCTACTATTTTTTTGAAAATAATAAATTTTCATTTTTTTTATCCCCGGTGACAAATGTGTCTAATTCCAATTCACCTGTGATAAATATTTAATACAGATCCGTAGAGTTGGGTACGTCTAAAGAAATTTAATAATTCCAATCTGTATGCATAGAGCTTTATGTTTAAATCGGACCGTGCCAGAGAGAGAATATATAACACAGGACTTTAATCCCGGATGAACGCCAGTGCCGAATTCTAGGAATAGGGGTCGTTTTTATCAGGAGCTTCTGCCTTGTATATTGGTTTTCTCTGTTATATTGTTTGATGAGAAAATGTGCACTGGCTTACAATTTGTTTCGACAAAAAGAAAAGTTTTCAAAAAGAGATACTAAAATAATAAGTAGTAATAAAACAACAATACCACGTAACTATAATTTGACTTTAGTTACATGTATTTTATTTTTATATAAAAATCAGTAAAATGTACCCAAACCGCCCTAAATGCTAGGAAATAGAGTTCATTACTCACAATCCCAGGAGAGTATTCAGCATTTAAAGAATGCACTCTGTACCCCAAACAATCACTCACCTGACACTTTGAATTGGTTACATACAAGAAAGAAACGAATCATCGATGGTTTAATTATTCATCTGTAAACGGCTCATACTATTTTTATAGTAGTCTTCAAATGGTAGTGTGTAGGTTTTTATTTTTTTACTTTAGTTCATCACCACATACTGATATGGACTCGCTGAACCATGTAGTGTTTATTGTTAGTAAAGTAGTGATGTATTATTAATTGTACTATATTATAAAAATTAAGAATGTCCAAAAACTTCAACATTACATCTCCACATTTAATAATTTGGAAAATGAAAAGTAAGAACTACCGTACTGTAGTACTCAACGCCTAGTGTCCAAAAGATCCTAACTTTATCCTTTCCTAGTGTTTCTATAATGTAAATATCGTACTTTTATTTCAGTCTGCATTGGATTTAAAAAAATACTACAATCCCAAACATTTTTCTATTGGGTTTTCCAAACCTTCAAAATAATCAAGGTACATAAAGTAAATATTTTTTAAGCATTTGTAAATCCATTCGGAACAAACTGATAAAACTTTTTGTCTGTACATTCAGCTATTCCGTCAAGATTTATATTTTTGTGGTAGACAATCTACAATATATATATATATATATATATATATATATATATATATATGGTCAGCAAACTTATCTATGTGAAGGAAAAAGGATTTTTCCAGACATTTGCCCTCGTTCAGTGAAACAAGAACAGAAAAATCTCAGTGAAACAGAAATTCATAACGTAGGTCTACTGAATTTCAGTGAAACAGTAAAATCAGTAATAAAACTTTATCAGTAACATACAAGAAACTGTGGTACTGATTTCTTGTTTCACTGAAAGACAGAAAATGTCCGGAAAAATCCTGTTTCCTTCAAAATCCTTTCATCGTCAAAAATAACCTTCAAACCAAGAAACTTATCTATGATGTTTTATGCTATTCTTCTATAAACTGCAGGCATTACAAATTTTACATCCGCTTACCTCAGTATTAGATAACGTCTTATAATAAATAAGATAATACAAAATTATTGATTGTTAAAAAATATTTTGAAGGATCTTTAAAACTTGCACGGGTAAAACTTTATACACTTTTACGGAATGTTTAAATTGTAAAGAACACTCACTGTTAATTATTCTGAACGGTTAGATAGATTTAATACCAGGGTACGCAGTCCAATAGATAATATAGGTAAGATACGGTTTACTTAATTTCCGCTCGTCAACTCATGACTTTCCGGTCGGAAATAATATGGAAGACTTCCGGTACAGTCAAAATTGGAACAATTCTAAGTTCATGTACTATTTGTTATCAGATCTCCCTTAGCCTGCTTTATCACAAATGGAATATTACATTGGATATGAGGTGAACCCTCGTAATTCTGAGAGACATTAATAATTTATCTTGACACTGCAGATAGTCATCCAGATTAATTAAATAGTATATTCCATTTTAAGTTAAAATTAAACGATGTTTTACTTAAGATAAATTTATTTTTAACTGCACACAGTCTAATTGTTAAATCCATATCGAACATATCTAATTGAAATAATTAATTTTAAAATTTTGGAAATTTGAAAACATTATAATTTATAAATTTGAAACTGGCAGCTGTTCTATTATTATTGTAACAACATTATTTATTAAAACATAATCATGCAAGTATAAATTTGAAAATATATATAGACATACAATAAAAAATACAAATGTTATAATATTTTTGAATATGTATCAATCATTTTAATTTTTCGTTACTTATTGAACTAAATAACTGTTAAACTAACATTTTACATACTCATTACATTAAACTATGCATGTAAACTCGTGTTACCTAGTACCATTTATATAATTTTACTGCACACTCGGTGAAGTGTAAAAAACTGTCAGGCAAGAAAAAAATATCCATATATTAAGAAACAGGGTATGCATAATACCATACAATAACAGTAATATACGTCTCGGCCTAAGCCATAAAGCTGATTACTGCCTTATCGAATACACCAATTTATTGCTAAAAACTAAGGGTAAAGTGCTTTCTGATAAAAATTTGCACGTGATTTTGTTGCACTGGCATTTCCTGCATTAGGAACTAGTGTTCTCATAAAATTTCACACATTCACATTCACTTCAAGTTAATAAAAGATATAATAAAGCCATCATAATAAAGTGTTCATCATAAAAAAAAATAATAACAATTACCTTTTACCAGAAACTGCACTGAACTGAACCGTGGAAGACGGGGTGGTTTCCCTCAGAGCAGCCTCTGAAACATATGTCCCAAATTACTGCTGGAGAGCAAAGCATCTCAGACAGTCTGGGAGAATGGTACAGTGCTAAAGTGTAGTTAATGGAGTCAAGTCGATAACAAGTAGATGAACAATGAAGAAGATGTACGTGGTCGGTGAAGTTTGAGGATGGAAGGCAAGTCTAGATGAGTGAAGCGCCTAGGGAGGGTCGTCCTGCAAAGCCCTAGGGCATCTTAGGTTATGCAGTGAAGCAGGCCAACAAGTAACGATACACTAAAAAAACAAAAACAAAAAACAAAATGAAACACGATAACAATAAAACTTACATAAAAAAAACTGAAACCTGAGCGAATAAATGGATTCCCTAGTCAAGTCTTGGAAGAGGATCCTTCAAGATAATTTTAATTGTTATAAGGACATGAGTGTCCCAAAAAGAGTTTTACTAAATTTTATCAAAATGATAAAAGATATAATAGATAACCACTGTAATATTAATTAGTTATGTAACGGAGAAAACTTACATTTCAAGAGCCAATCACCATATCGATCTACAGTAAATTTGTAACTCTTTTAAAATATATTGAACATTATATCACTGCTGTGAAACATTTATGTTTCTTGCTGTGATAGAAGAGGACGTTCGGTCAGCTGTTTCACACCTCCGCTCCGACACGGCAGCAATCAGGACACGACAAATTGCTTTTCCTTTCACTTGATTCCGGTCCTTTGACGACGCGGTTGATTTGGTCTAAAGAGATTCTTACAAGCGTAAATGTCTCTTGAGGATTTTATCATTTTCTATTTCAGAGAAATGTGATTTAGACCCATCTGTACCACATCCCTTCTCATTGATTACAAAGTGAATTTCAATATACGGTTGCCTCATTTGTACTTACTTGTTTTAATTTATATGAAATTGTCTTTAAGTATTTATTAACTATTATAACTTTATTTATACGTAATTGATAGAACCTGAAAGAGCCTTAATGAAATAATAACAATACCCGTCTGTAACAATAGTCGTCATAGGAAGGACCTACAGACTTGAACCTCGGTTAATGAGATCCTCTTGGTCAAACTATCACCGAATTGATTTTAATCAGAATATAAAACGGCATATAATCTGTTCATCTGCTCGTAGGTATGATAATGCTTGTTACAGATATTCTAGAGGCTTGAAACTTAGAACATATGCGTCTTTTCATCTAAGGAAGAACCCGTTTAGTTTTAGATCAAAGAAGTCAAAGAAGTAGGAGACCTCCACAGAGACAGCCTATAAAAATATTTAGTAATTACTTACCTCCAAAATATTTCAGTGTCCGCAACACTTGCGCTCCTCTCCCTCATTAGTCATAACATTTTATAATAATTATTTCTTGATGTGAGAGTTAAAATTCCAGTTACCTACTTACTGTAAAAAATTATTTTCTGTTACAATTTTAAACGGAGCCTAAATTAAATTTTTCCGTTAAAATGTCTCAAAAATGAGTGCGGGCCTGATATTGGTTTATTTATTATATAAATATTTCCTTCGTAAAATAGCTTAGTATTCGAATCCTTGTAATCATTTTTGGTTCAATAAACTTTAAAATAAGTTGGTTTTGTTCGTCATAGAATTGTATTGTAATGATTGCATTAAAATAAAACATATGGGAATTTGTTAGAGGTTCTTCGTACAAAGGTGGAACGTGGTTCTCAATCCAAGATAATTTGATTTTACATTTTTATCCTGGAGTTATACTGCAAACGTTTTTACTCCCGATTCTGGGTAACTCATAAGCTATATAATACCAATAAAAAAGGACAGTATCCGTTAAATAAAGGATATCTTATACCATCTTTGAGTTAATGATTTTATCGGTAGTTGTGGATCCGATAGTCATATTTGATTGATACCAAGCCCTAACTTACTCGAACGGATATGTTAGGTGATTCGTTTGGTGGAATAGCCAAGAGCCTGTGTAGCACAGAGGTAGTACACCACTATTCTCAGGCGTTCAATTCTATCGATCATAATATGCAACCGGCGAATTTACTCTATATGGATTTTTAGAGAACACCGTCAGCTGAATTAAGTTCTACATTCACAACAGGTGGGGTATAGCAAGAATGAATACAAGCACGTCAAGACTTATAAAAAGAATTAGAGGAGTCTCTCAAGGAAGCTGTTTAGTGCCGATCTTGATATTCGCTGTAGATAGCTGTTTTGTCTGCCTGTATCAATTATTGTAATAAATAAGCGTATGATGATGATTTGCAGCTTAATTTCTCCTTAAGACCTCACTTAGTGGGTGTTCATATTTTATTTTCGTATGCATACTATGCTGTTTTTTAGGCAATTTATATAAGCAGCTTGTTCTACAATAAGCACTAGTAGCAATAGACAAATGCGATCGCCCTATCTTCGGTCCAGCTTGGTTACTAAGCAATTTAGTGTTGTTGCAAGATTTATAGATAGTTTTCATGGAGTTGACTCTCAAACATATATGCTTTTATTCCTGACTTATGTGCGTCACAACGCTGTGGTGTGATTTATTTATTGTTACAATCTAGATTAAGTGTTAGGTTAGTTATCCGCCTGAGGTAGACCTTCGTTGCAGATCTCTAACGTATTGCAATTAATTTCACTGGGCGATGGCAAATGTTTGTGTGTATGCTTGTACAGTATCATCTGACGAACGTATAACCATCCTTAAACAAATGATCTTGAACCGGTAGTTTGACGCTAGTTTATATTTTATCCAGACTGCATATTCATTATTATCTGATATATGATTCAAAATCATCAATAAAACTATCTTGGGGTGGTAGTTTGATGCTATTGTGAGCTGGAATCACGCTGCATGTACAGTATCATCTGACGTACGTTTCAACATCTTTGAATAAACGATTTTGAACTGGTATTTAGATGCTAGTGTACATTTCATCCACACTGCATAATCAGTAATATTTGACATATGAACCAAAATTATCATTTAAACCATCTTGGCGTGGTAGTTTGGTGCTATTATGTTCTGGAATCATGCCGCATGTACAGAATCATCTGGGCAGTACCAGCATCTTTAAATAAACAACCTTGATCTATTATTTGGATGCTAGTGTACATTTTATCCACACTGCATATACAGTAATATTTGACATAATCACCAAAATCATCATTAAACCCATCTTGGGGTGCTAGTTTGATACTAGTGTGTACTAGAAACAGATTTTATATTCAGCATTATCTGAATTATAATTAGAAACCGTCATTCACCTAATATAAACACTAGTCCGTTAATTGTTTTTATTTTGAAATAGGTGCGATATATTGTGATTAAAGACATCACTACATATATTTTTATGTGACATAAACCCCTACTATATAGGCCATAATAATCTACCGGTTTGAATAAAACTACATTAAACAAAAATAAATATAATTTTGGCTATCTACAAACGAACTAAAACTGTAAAATTTATCCAAACTTTCTACCAAAGCGAATTAACAAGGACTTTTAAAATATTATTTTATGCCTTTTTAAAGTTAATTGCTTCTAAAGAGATAATTTACTGAGAGTACCTCAAGTATACAATGTTATCTCAGTTCAATACCGCATTATATATAATATCAGTATATAAGTTATATTCATATGTAGAAAGGGATTAAGTTAATTACGATATGGTAATTAGATCAGTCTATAGACAATCGATATAAGCAGCTTGGGAGCAACAATCCGATACGATCGACCAGTCCTCGGTCCTGGTTAGTTACTGTGCGATATGTAGTTGTTGGAACATGTATTCGTATTAGAGAAGTTGTGCATGAAGTTGACATACAAGCTGCTCCACGTGGTTCCTAACTTATGCGTACCACAATGCTCTGGTATGTTTTTTTTATTCCAAACTAGATTTTATTTCACATGTAATTAATAACCCTCTGAATCCAACAATCCAGAATTGTATTCTGAATTACCACCAAACTCCAAAAATATTCTTTGGAATTTAGAACAAACATATTTATTTCAATTCGTATTAACAGCTATGTCACTCAAATATCGTTTTTCTTAACATTTTACTATCACATATACATTTTATGATAACAATTTAGGCCTTTTTAGCGCTTTTTAGCGTTCATTTCATTAATAAATTGAACATGAACAATCTACATGCATGCAATACTAAAGTAAATAATGTTTTTTAATCACAAAACATTGTTAATTTGTTAAAAAAAACGTATATAGATTCTCGTATGTGACGCTGGTTAAATTCCGAGAGATGTTTTAAAAACTATGTAATTGATTGAATTATGGATTTTACTAATGTTTGCAGAGTGCTGCGTTAATTTGGGAATTACTCCTAAAGTATACGTTTAAAATATAACTTGGTAATGTTCTTTATATGAAATAAAGGACTAACTCGCAAAAATTCTAATAGTAATCTTCTTCTTATATTACTTATATCATTTTACTGTTGTTAAACCTATATAAAAAAGTCTAAATAAATTTCAGATACTTGTAGTTGTCTCGGTAAAATGTTTCATATGAATCAGTTATTAGTCTTTTGTAAAACCAAAATAATAATTTATGTAATAGCTGGCTTTATTTGATGATATAATAAATCAAGAGTTGTGTGAATATAAACTGTGAACATCATGAAAGGTACTCTTTAAAACTCTTTGTTTTTTCAGTAACTCACAGCGTTTGTATTTACATAATTTAGATAATCTTAAGTACAAGTGTCAAATATTAGTTACAGATTAATAACAGAGTCTGTCGTTACATAACAAGTTGAAATATTGTAGCTATCGTAGGAATAATTGGTTCTATTGAACTTTGACTCCTGCAATCTGGAGTCAAGTTCATCTTAATAGATACAGAGAAACTCAACGAAGAAAAAGCTCACAACAAAATATTTACATCTTTTCTACATCAGAGACACCTACAAATAGGTGACGTAGTAGTCTCATGGTCTCATTAGGTACGCGATTAAGACAAGTCTCATCAAGTTTGAGACTTGATGAGACCGCTGCAATAAAAGGAAGGTGAATCGGAGCTAAACTCAAACTTCAATTGAAATATTAATTACGTAAAGATCTTGAACCGTCTTCATTTAAAACTACATTGAACCATAACTACCCATAACGGCGTTGGACAAACGACTTTGTAGAAAAGTTCAAGGGGCGGATCTTCAACTTGTGATTAGCTGAAACTTAATAAAGGAAATATCTAATTTTGTATCATAGGTTGCCAAAACATTTTTTAAATATATTATTTTAAATATTAATTATTTTTAAAACTACTCATGCAACCTATTTTTATTAGTAGGGAATTTTCGAAAGTACTTTATAGAATTTCACTTTATCGGTGGTATTGATAATGCGTTTCCTATAAAATAAATGTAAAGAGTCATTTTTATGTAAAGCATTTATAACTCACAATGGAAAATTATGTATAAATTTTAATACCAATGTTATTTCTGTCGACAGTTATCGTGCATACAGAAATCGTATTTTGTCTATCAGAAACAGACTGGAGAGGCTGCGCTAAACGCTTAGTCATTAACTCAGAAACCTCACTAAGTATTTAAACGTAAAAATCAAAATTTAAAAGTGACGGAATTTCTCGGTTAGCGCTGCATCTTTAAATGTTAATTATTGAAATCTTTTAGGTAGCTACTTTCAACTGGTATGGGTGTCAGAGGTCTTGCTACTAGTCTCAACGGAATTTAGAACATTACACGTGTGTGATTATGTTTCTGAAAAGTTGAACTTGTCCCTGAATCAAAATTACGTAGGTAACGTAACCCATCACACTCGGTGTGAGTTTAAACACATATGCCTCAATTAGACACCCCTAGAGCCTAGAAGGATACTGGAAAGTGATATACGTGGTAAGATGAAAGCATTATAATAACTCCGTACTTAACGCTATACCCAAGGGGAGAACATCAAATAAGATATGAGTCATCGCGTTCGTCGAAATAAGCTTAACTAGGAAAGACCACATCGGCTGCGGCAGTTTTATCCCGGTCGTTGGTTTCAAGAGGTAAAATTAATATTTAGTATATCCCCTACATCCGGGTGTACTAATTGAAATTAAAACGTAATTACTGAACTTTATTTATTGTAAGTTATGAAAATTTGAATAAAGTTATGATACGATATTGTGCGACCTGGTGGTCTTATATTAATATATTCCCGGAGCGACAGCTCGTATATTTACATGTAAATTGGCAGAGGCGTTGTCCTGTATCACGTCAGAAGCGTACCCACTAAGACACACTGAAGTTGTGTTGAAAATTGGTTATATAACAGAACATTTCTGAATTTATCAAAGAAAATAATGAGGAAATCTGGCGCGAGCCGATGTTCTGTATCAGATAAGTGCTGGAAAACTTTATTATATTATTTTTGTGTAGCATTTACATCGTATTATTCAGCCAATAATATATAATAATGATACTCTGACATAAAAAAATTAAATATATTCTTACGATTGTCACATTTATCTTTGAGACATTTTATGTGATTGAAATGACTTAATTAGATTACTGGAATACTTTTGAATTGAAAGCCTTACAATATAACATAAAAAGTTTCCAAGTTTACTCTTATCTTACTCGTATTCGTTACAGTTTCCAATTTATTGACATATAAATTAGATTGTACAGTAATGAATGCATGTCACTATTTTGTTTTTAAATAATGTCGTAAATTTTATGGTTATATTTTGAAAGATCACAGTAGGCGGCTATATTTCGAAAAACAAAAAATATGAAAGTGTGTCACCTTAAAGAGAGCAAGTAAAATTCTTCGATTTTTATAAAGAAGCAAGCGTACATTTAAGGAAGCATTATAGCTAACACTTATTCCAACTACTAGTTTATACTAGTGCAATATAGGTATTGGATCGTTATTTATCAGCTTGGATTTCATTTGTCCATACAACAATAATGTCAATATACATTTTCAAATGTGATTTTTAAATTTTTCAAATAGTTTGAATACGCATATTTGTATGTTTTCATACTATCCATTAGGTCTTTCTAATTGGTTCGTAACTATTAAAAATCATAGGTCACTCCTGCATGATTTAATAAAGATGCAATACATATTCAACAGGCATTTAAAATCTTTTTCTTGTGAAACTGAAAATAATATCGATCCATACCAATGCCAATGTCGAAGGCCAAGGGAATACTTTATTAAAAAAAAAACTTGATTTATAAAGGTCGATATTCCTCTCCCTCCCCCGTTGTTCTTACAAAACTTTTCCCGAAAAAAATGTAAATATAAAGTGCATGTTCTTGCAACTAAATCTTACATGATATTTTAAATATTCACACGTATAAAGTCATAAACATCAACTTCTTACTTTGAGTTAGTGAGCAACTTATTTACATTCGTTTGCATTTTGTCTTTTCACTCTAAATTACAATACACACGCCCTGTGAGAGGAAGGCAAATGTTTTCTTTCATATTTCACATCTCACAGTAACGCTATCTGACATTGTATTTTTGGTAAACCTTTTACTACAAATGTAAATGAGGTAACAATTTTTATTTTAAACTGATATTGTTTAAAGAAAATTATAAAAATTGTTAACTCTATTTTATACTAATCTTAATATTTACTCTGTGCATTTACAAAAGAAAGTGATAAAATTAAAAATATGAGTGTCACAAAAACACTTTAGTGGCTAAATTTGTTGTTTACTTTATGTGTACCAATGTTTATTGCCTGAAAGTATAATAAATAGAAGATATTGTAAAAATATCTTTAACATTTAATAATATTATATGTTACGATTCTTTACACTTATATACATATTAAAATATGCGAAATTACCCTTGGATTCTCTTTAGAGCTTTAGTTAAATGTATAAATCATTATATTTTAAATTTGATTTGGTTTGGGGTTTTTATAGATTCGTTCTGCTGTAATGATGATGGACAAGCCAGCTAATTAAATGCGGTGGTTTCAGCACTCTATGTATTTTTATTTGTTTATTACACAATTATTAAACTTTAAATACCGTACTGGTTTTAAATTTACTAGTTAAAATTAATTTCTTAGGATAATGCTGATTATCAAAGGTTTTTAATATAATTTTATACTCCTAATTTAAGGTATTTCTAATTTTTAGGTTATCTTAAGCTTTTTTGTTTCCGTTCCATTTATAAATGTGTAAATTCTTTTACATTTTTGTCTTTTTCTTGGGATATAAATAAATTGACTTAAATATTAAACTTATTTCTAATAGTTTTCATCCGATTCTTCAAACGATGTTAAGCATTTTTGTGAAATTTACTATTACTAACGTGTATTATGGTTTTAATATAATTTTCATTACCTTACATGAAAGATTTTATATTGTCGATTTTTTTTTCAAAAAGTTACATATTTTTATAATTTTAAACGTTTGCAAGACAAAAAGCTTGTAATTAGTAAAATTATACAACTTGATCCACCGTATAGGTAAGTTTTAATTTGTAAAACAAACATACATAGACTCATAGGTACATAAAATTTATAAGTATTAGTCTATTTTTCAGAAAACTTGTTCTATACTTTATCTGACAAATAGTCTAGCCTAAAGGTTGAAAGGGTTATATCTGTATATAGTTGTTTTTAAATATATTTGTTTTTACTGTCAAAACTCACCAATATATTTTATCTTGTACTTAAAATGCGTTATTGTAATATTCCTCTTACATAAAGCAACAAAGGAGCCGTCTATAGAAGCATTTCATATCACAGCAAGACTCCACCTTGCTATTGTACTAGATAAATCACAGTTCTACAACCTGGATTTATATCCAGTACTATTTTGTAATAAACTGGTTATATAAAGGAAATAAATCTCTAGAATTGATACAATCTAAATGCAATCAGAGTGCAATAAATGCAATAAATATAAAAATAAATGTGCAATTTAAAGTTATAAATATACTTTAATAACTGAAAACTGTATTTTCTAAGTTACGTAACCAGCTCAGTATGGCCACATGGACAAAACAGTATGCATATTATTTACAATTTAGTGTAGTGCCCTCACTTCAAAATCTGGATTATTAGAGTTAATATTCCTCTTCCTTTCACATATGGAAAAAAATAATATACAGTCTTTTACTATAATTAAGTAAGACTAAACGTCATATTTAACACGTTATCAAAGCCACCAAACTTTTATAAAAAACAAATTGACATGGCAAAAACAACTTATCGTTTTCTAAAGTGATTTCCATAAACTAATAACGAGCTACCTCGTTTGTTGAGTTCTGGCTAGAGTCACCAGGGGAGCCATCAGCTGTCATTCGTCCGTGCGTCACCTGGGACCCCTGAGTCATAAAATATGTCGTCACACGATTGATGAAATTGTTATGGGAAAATTGGAAAAATATAATTCATAATGTATTGTTATTTTAAGAATCAACTAATCTAAAATCAAACCCTAAAAATTTCGACAATTTAAAATAAACATTATTATTATTTATTATTAGTGCTATGTAATAAAAAAGTTTGTCAAGTGTATATTTATTAGAAGTAGCTGTTTTAATTCGGACACCGTATTCATATTAGCAATCGTGTAACTCAATGGGGTGCGTTGGAAAGATTTTGGATTAGAATTATGGATAACCAAGGTGGTAACGAGAAAATAGCAGTATTTGAATTTGTAAACAAACTCAATACAATCACATGACATTAAAACATTTGTTACAGTATTGCATGTTACATAATAAAGCAGAAGATATCTCTGGAACTATTTTATTTGTAGAAATTTTGCGTGGAACTTTATTGATACGTAGACAAGAAGGTGTTCTATAATAGTATCCGCCAGTCCACGGGATTTAGCTGACTCTCACTGAAGCCTATTATGCAGAAGCCTGGCTCTACGGAATGTAAAAGTTTATTTTCTTTGCAATCGCAGACTTGAGATTTTGAATGCATTATTTCCAAGGGAAGCCTGTTCAAAAATTTCGCATTCATTAAGCAATATCCAAGTGCATTGTGCATTAATACTACAACCAACAAAACGGTTCCCAATAACATCACTTATCTTTTCATCTTTGGAGTATTATCATAATTATTCTGGCTTAACACTTTTAATAATAACGGCACTAATAATTTTAACATATATATATATATATATATCACTTTCGCCTCCCATATCTCATTAATGGAAAAACATTACCTGTGCTGTAAAGCATAAGTTTTTAATTTCATATCAGAAACAATCACACTACTTAGAAAATAAAGCTTTCAGTTATTAAATTTCAATATTTATAAAAAAAAAACACATTTTCATTTTTTTTCAATATGTTACTGGGAACAAATAAGATTTCCTGAGATTACTGTATCCTTCACCTCAATTTTATTTGTATCAATTATTTGTCAGCAACACTGTATTATAAAATTCCTAGAAAATTCCAAATCTTAAGCTTCAGGGGGATTAAAAGACAATTGTTTAGTGATAACATTAGTTCCACTTATTATTAGCAGTATCCTGTCATTGTTTGGAAATTCTTTCGCTAGCACTATTTTGGCATTAGAAATATTCCAGCTTTTGTATTTAGTCTGTAACCCAATCTCATAAGTTCCATATTGGATTGAGAATTGCAAGCCCTATTTTGGAAGCTTATATGATGAGCCACTATGTGTTATTGAAAATATATCAGCTAAGACAGCGGCGTGGCATTTTCTTGGCGGCCTTGAGTTGGGGTAGAAGCAGATTGATATCATCTGCAACTCATCCCCTAGTCTTAATAAATCAAATTGTAGAAATACACAGCTTTAGCCGTAATGCATTACTGTTTGTTATATAAAGTAATTGAGAAAGTTCGCCAATACCCTTACATTGCCAACTACAAGTTAATATTAAGTTTATACCATTGGCTGCTTTATTATTTTTCCAGCCATATATCTGGATATGGAACATTTATAACCGTTATCGAACAATATATTTGGGCCTTTCATTTTTTGGCATTATTTTGTTGTTGTGTTCATGTTTAAAATTCATAGAATTAACTTTAAATATATCATGTGAAATTGTCAGATGCATAGGACCTCTTAAAACTAATTAACAAGCCATTCAAATCATAATTTAAACTATTATAGTACTAATAAAAATAAAAATGTAATAATATGTAAATACTTGATATGAATAAATAACAATAAATAAGTATTGGAACATCACTTCTTTAGGACGTAATACAATACAATTTCACTTAACCTAGATCCTTATTAAGAGATTGCCGGTACTGGACCGCACCCATCACATGCACGATAAGTCCAGGCTCCACTGGATCTACGTGGAGACACAACTTGGGAGAGAGCAAAGCCGTATGAGGCGCCCAAGCGAGCCAGCGTAACCCAGTTAGCCGTATCCCAAGCACCAAGCGCGCCGATGACAAAGACATCAATAGTAACTGCCAAGCCATCTGTGGTATTTCTAGGTGTGAATACTTTATGACTGTCTCGAAGTAGGTTCAAACTGAACAGAAGGTGGAGGCTGCATCCGGGTCTTAGAATGAACAGAATGGTACTACAGTCGCCTTCTCCTAGGGTGGTGTCTGACCTATTCTCCTGAAGTAGATCGGTTTCTTCGCGGTTTATGGGTCTGATTACGGGACATGGTCACCTTAGAAAGCATTTTCACATAGTCAGCATTCTTCGGGATGATCCGCTCTGTAGAATTTGTGACGAGCAAGAGAAGACTGCTGAATCCTCCTTTGACTGTCCTGCAAAAGCAAGAGATACTTCACCATCTTTGTTAGTTTGGAAAAGGGTTGTGAATTTCCCTAAGAGAATTTGACCTGTGTTTTCAGCGGTTTGTAGAACTGCTGATACCGTAAACAGGTTAGTCTCATGGTACGATTCCGATGTGCGCAAAAGACTCTTGAGGCTTAAGTGCATAGCAATAGACCGCTCCTTAGAAGAAGGAGAAGAAGAACTGTGAAGCCTCCGACATGTAGGAACATTAGCGAACATGCCTCTACTGTGAAACCCTAACCGACCTCGTGTGGCATTGTGTCATTGTTGATTCCGATAATGTTTTAGTCTATTATCGATGTCCACCACGTCTAATCCGAGATGAATAAGTCGTCCGGGACCTCGCGGTCGACAACAGTCGTTTCAAGGGAACTCGCTGGTTCTGGCGCACCTCAACCTCCGGAGACGGTCGGATTGCAGCGATGAGGTGGAAAAGCAACGCGTGGTGTTACTTGAAAATAATCTGTAAGCAGTGGCATAGCACATTCGCCATGGTCTTACCATGGCGGCCACATAAGTCACCGGCCCCCTACCCTCTTCAGCAATGAAGGGGTAGCGCGTTGGAGCACGCCCTGAGCATGAACCTCCAGTCCAAGAACCGGGTATGGTAGTCATAATACATGGTACACATAGTATAATGAATGGTCAACTAAAACACATGTTATAATTATTTTATTTCTAAACACGTGTTTGTGTATTCAACTATCATCAGTACACCTCTAATTTCATGTCTGTAAATAAAATTATTTGAAGAAGGGTTTTAGCTGACCATCTTATATAAATATAACCCTGTAATGTGGAATTAATAACATAACATGGTACAAATAATATTATAACATGACACTTACATTTTGCGTATTAACACCACATATGGTACTCTACAAATCCTGATATCTTCTAATAACCTCCCCTGCTTTATATTATCTTAGTAGGGAATTGGTTCTTACAGCACCCAATTAAATATTTCATCAGATCATCAAAAATTAGGTCTGAATGAAAAACTGTATATTATATAAAAAAATCTGTGACAGCCTAGCCGTAACGGTAAAACTTGTCAATATACTTTCAGTAAAGGACAGTAAGTGGTATTTCCTTCGGTTTCTTTTTAATTATTGCAAAATATTTGTAGAACAGCTGTTAAAATATATTGTTTGCTTTTATTCTGAAAATTACTTCGATCTCTGTTGATGCATTAAAATTTTGACGTGTTGCAAAAAAGCGATTAAAGTTAAACGATATAAACTGAAACTTAAAAAAAAAATAATTTGGTTACATATAACAATAAACCGGAATGTTGTAAATATTTACTTTTTCATCTCAATTTTGTGTTATTATAAAATATATGGTCAGTGCACAGTTACTTTCGGTGGTTACATATGGAAAATTAGTAGGATGATTTTAATGTTGATACTGAATTAGTTTTACACTGTTATGTATACAAAAATTGCATTGTTACATATTTATAATGAAAAGGATTTTACATAAACTAGTTTTCAAGACTGGAACACTGTAATGAACAGGAGGAGGTGACAGAAAGCTGAGTAGCAGGAAATGGCACCTGTCGGTTGATATAAACGGTTTAACTTGCTACATAATCGTCACCAGTAACTCGGGCAAGGTGTAATGCATGGGTTGTACTTGAATAGCTGACAACGGTGTCATATAGTTATATTGCTTACATTGGTGTATCCTGGTATTGTCTGTTCAGTATTACAAGTGCTGTACAGATTGAGTAATAATCTGTAAACTTTATGTCACTATATGATATGAGTTGAGCATAATAATAAGATAGGACAACGTGAGCTGCATCTAATACATTTGAAGATATATTAGGTGTAGACTGGTTATTTTCTGGTTAACTAAATATTACAACATAAATAAATGAATGAATGTGAAAATGAATATAAATAATTTCCCAGTAATTGTATGAGCCAGAGTCAGATTTCAGGCGCTCCTCTAAGCAAAAGTGAATTGCAGTTCCGTATTCGCATTGAATCTATACTTTACACCTTAGCTACGATCGGTGTAAACTTATAGATTTCTAATTACTCAGTGCGATCAATGTCAACTAAATGATTTTTCTTCGCTACACTAACATTGACCTCAGAGACGTCTTGTATTAATTACGTTGACTCTAGAGAGAAAATAACACAATTTAGGTGATAAATAAGAAATTCTTTAACCTGCAGATTTTTGGCAGGAATAAAGGAACTAAAAGTAACTCTTGACTTGCCTATCGTAAAGTATTTCCGAGCACATGTGCAGAAAGGACAATGTAAAAATCACAAAGACAATATTTATACCTCTATGTTCTGCGAGGGCAAACGTCATCCTATCTGTTGCCTAAAAGAATAAACTAGTATTAAATATTAGTTGCCATGGTATTTAAAAGAGTAATTATTAGAATAAGAAACCAATATAGGCTTCCACTCCAACATAAAAACATGGGATCATATTATTTGTCGACTGCTTAGCAATTTATTTATTTTATTTATTCATTTATTTATACTGTAATATTTAGTTACCAAGAAATTACCAGTTTATACCCGATGTATCTTAACAGAAATTTATTAAACATAGCTCATACTGTCCTAATGTATTATGTTCAACTTATATCAGATAGTGAAATTAAGTTTACAGATTACTACTCATTCTGTACAGTACTTGTAACTTAGGACAGGCAATACCAATTTTACAAATGTTAGAGTAGATAGATATATCCACACCATATATAGTGTACGCACTTAATATACACGGTGACAAGTAATCATAGATTCACAGAAATATCGCATTTGATCAAATTGACTTCCAAGTTCTATAGTATTGGTGATCAAAACTGTATGTACAATTTTCAAAAATGAAACATTTTAGGTTTGGATTATTTTAGAACTTGAATGACTTCTTTCAAAATGAAAAATTACCCTAATGTTTTGTTTTGCGTGTGTTGTCTTCTTAAATTCATCACTTTTTTATGTCTTAGCACACGAGGGATACATCAAAAACTAATTACTTTACCCATAAAAACTTAATTGTCTACAGAATCAACATACACGAGTAAAAAACACGTACTGCAGTTTACGAAAATAGTCAAATAATTATTCACTACAAGGACTAATTTAGCTCTTGCTACTGTAGGAGAATATTATATTAAGCAAAGGCATTGGGCAAGTGTGGCTGACGTTGAAATATAGAAGGCAATTAATAAACTGTACTTGGTAGGGCGCAGGTAAGCTCCTAACCTAGCCCTTCACGCCTCCACCTACACCACGTATTATCTGTTAAGTGCTGTAAGTGAAAATTAAGACTGGCCTATATATTGAACCCTACGTTATAGAACTGTTTAAATATATTCGGTGACTAAACAGAATGAATTATCACCAAGTCAAAAAAGGATTTAAAACTAACATTTTTACAATTCCGGATGATATATACAAGTATCTTGTAAAACAGACTTCCATAGAAACGAAACCTTTAATTTACAATTTTGTATTATATGCTAGATTTGTAAGTGAATGTGTTTTTTACGCAAATTTGGATTAAATCAGGTACTATTTACATTTTTAATGCTGCCTATAAATCATTAACACAAGGTACTGTCACATAAACTAAAAGAGATGGACACTCAGCAATGAAGCTATCCACTGAGAATCTAAACAGGATATCCGTAAGTAGAATGTAAACGTTAAAATGAATCTCAATGAGGAGTCGTTTTATTATCCCGGTCTTTTATACTTTCCTGGTATACAATCATTTGATGCTGGTGTAACGTTTTAACCACTAAATATCAAGTGAAGCTAATTATTACTATTAACCTGAATTATTGTTTCAACGATAGTAAGAAGTATAGGTTACATTTTTAATTTTATGGAATAAATCATAAATGTTAATGTAAACTTTGTGTAGCCTATTCAAATATCAACTTTTAAACAAAGAACGATACTTAATTATATTACATACTACTTCTCCCGACCAAAAAGTACATCTGTATCAAGAATGAACTAGAATACAAAATTTAAAAATCTACAAAAACCTATATAAAGGAAGCTGGCAAACCTAAATTTACCATTGTAATGTCAAGCGAAATGTCCTACTTGTTTGCTTGATCTTTATACTGCCTATATTATCTATGGTATTATTCCACAGCACACATTTAATTCACTATTTTAATTTCAAACATATGACTTGATCATAATTTGTATACGTTTATATCGCTGTAAATTGACAAATAAAGTATCGATAATATATCAAACTAAGCGATATAAAAACCGGGTCCGCAGTCAATGACAGCATCATTTAATGAGCAGGAAGAGTTACAGCTCGTAACTGTCAGTGTTACAATGATGGACGGTTACTATCTGACAACTCTTCTCAACTTAATAACATTTTGTTATAATTGAGTTGTCTGTTTTTCACTTCAATACATGTTTCATTCACTCCGACAGTATTATAAATTTATGACAATTAATGTTTATCGTAGTTGGACGAGAAAACTGTGCTGAATTGAAGGATGATTAATGTGGTGAATATTTTTCTGTTTTGTTATTGGATGTTATATGTTATAAAAGTAATTATCCTTTAAATGGATATATTAAATTACATTTTAAAGGTGAAATAAATAGCTTTAAAGGATTATACGGAATCCAAACTTTGGGCCGATGCAGAAAAACAGATTTCTTCCTTGATGTGAAATTTCTTTGCCTTTATAGTACTCTTTCATTCACTTCATGAAAGGGATTGGATATTGTTAACTAGGAAAGAGCTCATCAGACATTGTGTTTATTATTTGATTAGATGTTAAGTTCCCTTTTTTATTCAGGAAATTAATTGTATTGGCTGATCTTTAGGAGAATGAGACAAAAGTCGCTAATAGACAAGAATGAGTTGTACATAGGTTATGAATCAAAATATGTTCAAATCTATCTATAGGAATTGACTAAGCTTCATGGAAGTATATTACTCAGTACGCTAGCAGATATTCACTTCTGTCTGCTGGTGGGTGTAAACATTTTTTTCTCTGTCTGGTTAACTGTCTATCGGCAGTAAATTTCAATAATTAAATGTGCTTTAGTCTTACAGTTTTGCACACAACTACAGAGAAGCCAGTTACGTGAAAAGTGATGTAGCTTGAGTGCATTATATGTACACGAGTTCTGTAAAGCTAAATCAATACTATTTTTATATTAAACAGCGGAGAATTGTTTTAAAGGCATTCTTACATCTTCACAAAGTTTCAGTTCATTAACCCTTTTAACGCTCTATAAATGTTAATAAAACTTTCTACCATCAAAGACATTGTAAAAACTTTCCCTTCTTTGAAAAATAATTCAATTATGAAAATGTAAAAAATGAAATAAATTTACAGTTTTAGTTTTTACAGTATCCTTTAGAGAAGAACTGCGTCCAAAGAAAATTATTTTCCAAAAATACTGAGATATAAAGTTAAAAAAGTTGTTATGCTATAATTGTCTAAACCTAATACTGCTTTTACAAAAAAACCGGTGTTCGAAAAGCAAGTATACAAAATATGAAAGGTGTGAAGTATTCAGATTTAACCTCACAGGGTGGATTGTAAATGAACCCTTTGGGATCAAGGGTGAAAGATTGCCACCATTAAGGCCGTTTGAACTTTTAAGTCCTACCATTTAGGCCGACATTATCTTCATAGCTTTATGGTAATATATCAATGCGCTAAGGCATAGTATCTACCTTATCTATTTAAATGTGTATAAATATGGCACTTTAAGGCCCCAGTTAAAAATCCCCAATTTGAAGGAAAATGATTGTTCGTTCAATTCCTTATGAATATAATATTTATAATATATGTTTCTAATGATATTCCATCCGTTGCTTACATGACTGAGTTTAATACTATTAAATTTG
This sequence comes from Homalodisca vitripennis, assembly GCF_021130785.1. NCBI lineage: Eukaryota > Metazoa > Arthropoda > Insecta > Hemiptera > Cicadellidae > Homalodisca > Homalodisca vitripennis. The sequence goes on along the minus strand of NC_060212.1, from coordinate 3,394,385 downwards.
TTATTGAATGAGCGTTAGGAATGCTTATCACCCATAGGGTTGAACAAATTTTCATTCATATCCGTTATATACCTGGAAAACTAAAGGACCTACAGGTTTGAAATTTTCAATGAGTTTAATTATATGTTAGCTAACTGAGTTTGATGATGACGCCTGCCACTCAACGAGAATTGGCTGAGCGGTAGTGAATATTTTTACAAAACTCGAATGGGTCAACTTGTTGACGTTGAAAAATATTACAAAAACGAAATTTGGAAACAAGCTGAGTACAAGCTATTGAGATTTGAAAATAAACTCAATGAGAAAATGTGATTGTATTACAGGTAAATAATTCTCGATAGGTTATATGTATGATAGTGCATGTTCCAACATGAAACTTGGCTGAGCGTCATTTAATCCGGTCACTCAGTATATTCTATTGTTTTCAAAGAGGGTTTAATAATTTAAATTTATGTTCTTTATGATGTCTCTCGGCCTAATTGAAGGCATTTCTGAATGAGATGAACTAGCCTTGAAAACATTCATGAAACCGTAACGAAACCACTTGCGCACATGGTTTGGCGAACTCCCACCTCATTAAACATTGTGTTATTAAATAATAGTTTACGTCACTAGGATCCCAAGTGGTTTTTTATTTTAAAAGAGGTGAAGCCTGTAACATTTGTTACATTGAAAAATTTAAATTTATTTAATATTCATAATTTCTCGTTACCATCAAGTTTAGCTAAAAGACTAAAGTAAAACGTATCCGCTAGCGCTCAGCCAAATCCCATAGGGTGACATACACCGTCATCAAACACATTGTTGCCTTCAACAAACAGACAAACGTATAGAGAGACAGAAAGACAGATATACAGAGCGATATAAAATAAATTATCGCAGCCATCGAGTCACTAATGCTCAGCCAATTTTTGGAGAGTTTAAATTATTTTCTTTTTTTGTGTTAAATATTCTTAAGGAATATGGCAAAGAAAGTACAAAAGTGTTTTTAAACCAATCAGTATATGGAAAATAAACTCTCTAAGGTTAAACAGTTTGACTCTCCTTTACTAATATTTGAACTGATTTAACACCTCTACGCAACTTCACTTAGTACTGGGAGATCTGTTGGTTTAAAGTTTGTTTTATATCAAAGTAAAGTTCCTACATTATTACTTCTATAGCTGCTCTCTTTAAGAGATGTAGTTTCTTATTCAAAGATGAAACTTTAGTTACAGTTATCTTGAGTATATTTGCTTTCATCATAACCGCATTACTGTAATATACTATCGAATGTATTATTGATATGGCAGAGTTCTTCTCACCTAAGTTGATAACCGCAGTCAAAGCAGGCAATCATCCTTGTTTTGAGCCTATGTCTGTCTGGAGCAGATCACTACTAAAAATGTAAATATTGAATTATCTTTTAAATTTATATTGAAATCACCGATAAACCATATGATATGTTTTTAATATTTTAAAAAATACCCAAAAAGGTTTAGAGGCGGTAAATGCCTGGAGATCATTACATATGGACCATAACTAAGACAAAGACTACCAAATTTCCGAAAAAATTACAATAAAAAACCTATTCTCCAAATGATCCAAAGTTTACACCTAGAAAATATTATAATTATTGTTTACAAAAATAGCGGAAAGTCTTAATTTGCACAATTTATAGCCAACCAACGAAGCAGAATAAAAAACAAAACACGATAACATTTAAATATTTTTATGTCAAATTATACGTTCCCTGTATATTGCAAAAGCGTTCAAAAGATATAATAAGTTGTGTTTCTTTAAATTTAAATTTTTTTTATTTTAAGTAAACGGGCATACTTGACCACTTATTAACATTTTGACGGCTTCAAATCAAAACGGTGTAATTTTATAAGTTATGTTATATATTTAATGTAATTGTTCTTTAGTACCTACTAAAAATATATTGAAATTCTTATTCGTTAAAAGCAAGCAAATTTTCATGGATTTATTTTAGCATTACTAATTTATATAAGGATTTAAATTACTTAGGGTGACTTAATAAATGAAGACAGCGTTCAATTATCCAAGTGGTAGTCCTTAGTGCAAATACAATATTGGTCTTAGTTTTGTCATATTGTTCATTGATTAAATCATTTATTTGCCGTCCCCTTCAACTCAACTGTATAGGCAAGTATGTATTATGGGCAGTTTCTATTTAACAGTTATTGGCTAAGCTTTCTAAAAGTAATTTAAATGATTTTGAATCACCTAGTGCCTGTTTGGACATAATTTTGTGTGATAATTGAGTTCGACAGTAGAAAAAAATATGTATTATATATATATATATATATATATATATAATAAATATATATAATATATATATATAAATATATATAATATATATATATACACTTTTACGGAGTTAGAAGGCGAAAAGAAGTGTAAGGCATATTTTACGAACCGATACAAAATTTAATACTTATTATAATAATAATAAAATCGAAAACGATTAGGATTTTATTATTTAAAACCGTGATAAAAAATACATTTCTAATGTTTAAATTTGAATTACACCTTGGCAGTAGAGACAGATCAGTTTCTGTCAGTTAGGCTCGTTACTTCTGTCGTTATGTTGATAAACGACCCTTTATCTGGGATAACGACTCAACTTTATTCCTTTAAAGTTTGTTTGAATGGCTCATTTGTTTATAAATGATGATAAAAGTGTGATGTAAACGTAACGAAAAAGATTATAAAAGGAGTAAGAAGCTATTTGTGTGAAGCGGAATAAAGTTCTAAAGTTATTTCTGTATAAAAAACGTAAATTAATCCCACGTTTTTTGAGTATAATTATGGCAAATTGCCGACCTCAGCTTAGTGTTATTTGTAACATATGATCACTCACCATAAACAAAATCATAAAAGTTGAAATAAAAAATAATTTTTGAACATTATATCATCTCGTCATCACCCCAACTTATATCTGTATTAATTAATTATTAACAGTTATTAACATCTTTAAACAATATTTACTTTACTATTTACAAATTTACTTCAATTTATATTCTAAATATATGTCTTAGTTGAATGGGCTAATTTATAATACGAAATATGTAAATTATTCTTACGGGCAAGCCGCGTGAGGAGGTAACCATTGAGCTTTTTGACGGCTACAAATTTAAAGAGTAAGTTAATTACTACGCGAGCCAATTAGCTTATTATTCTGCCAAAAATGTAGTTCCAATAAAATCGGAGAAATATAAAACTAACAAGTAACGTGTAACAGAGTCGGGAATATATATTAAATAACGGTAAACCTTTTAAGCAATTGTCAAGTACTAATTTAAGTACGTACATTTAAAAGCCTTTATGAAAACTAAATAACTTATGGACGATAAAATGTATTTTAAGGGCTATACCAGATAGAATATATTCTTTAAGTTCTATATCTAGAAGTAAATAGATAAACAAAATCATACAATTCAACATGTTTATAAAAATACAGAGAAAGCAAAAATGTACTTCCACAAATAGAAAGTTGATTAGAAAGGCTGCATGGCTTAAATTATTATTTTATGACACACAAAACACGTACACTAATTACACAAACACGGTAGTGTAATAATGTTCTCAAATATTAATTTCTCCGTTTAAGACTAGTTTGCATTTTATTTTGAAAGATTTTGGCAAGCATCCTACTAATATTATAAATGCCATAGTTTCACTGTTTGGATGTTTGGAGGTTTGTCCTCGAATCACGCTGAAACTGCTATACGGATTGTGATTAAATTTGGAACAGGTATAGCTTTTGGTCTGAATTAACATTTAGAGTGCTTTTTACCAACCATAACACATTAATTTTGCCAAATAAAGTCGAATTCAAATTGAAAAATTAGTTTGTTTACATTCGAATGTTATGATAAGAACGAATCGTATTTTGACAACTGTTGACAGCTATAGTTCGACAAACTTTCTGAAACATCTGTTTACATTTGAACGTATATAGAATTTGATCGAGGCAATATGGCAAACTAAACTGTGACATAGTAGGTAAGTGAATTTAAATTGTCTTAAGTAGGCACTATTTAACCGAAGTAGGCATCTCGGTCCTACGTAAGAATATATATCGTCAGAAGAACAAGGCAAACTCTACTATAGTACTGGAAATATCTTAGACCAGAATATATGACAAGGCCTGAAAATATACGCTTTTTGACCAAAGTAAGTTTCCGAGACCTGTGTGATCTGAGATTTGTGTTTTCTTGATCGGGATGACAAGGCAGATTCAGCTGTGAGGTTATGTATATAATTTATTAGAACGAGAAATGCTCCTACAGGTGCCAAACATGATATAATTATTAAGTTAAACTCTGATACTATTTACCACGAACTTAAATAATATCTACCTGATTTTTGCCTACATATGTTTTAAAATTTGTATAGGACTCCCATCATATTACATAATAATTTATATTAATAAGTAATATAAGGACTTTGGTTCTAAGATTGCGTGCGATGACACAGGTAACAGCTAGTAGTAAATAATTCTATGCCGCAAAGATGAGAGCCCCTTTACTTGAATAAACATCAGTAGGGCTCTACATCACGACTAATCCCGCTGTAGGTTATATTGTTGGTGTTTGTCAGGCGATCCCCTCACTGATATTGCATTGTCTCACCAAACATCGTAGTCAAGTTATGTAGGCGGGAAGTCGAGGATAAACTCTCTTTTAATATAAACATCCTTTCAATCGTTGTTTAAATCAGTGAAGGATTTATCATGACAATGATTCGGTTCATGGTTTTCAATATTTTTCAATACACAAAGCCGTATCAGAATATTTACATAAAACTGATGTTTGTCTACAGAATAAAATTACACTGAATTGTACGTGCATATAAGGTAATTTTATTAAACCTAAAATAACGATTGTACTGTCTCTAAAGTCAGTGCACAGTAATTACTTATTATCGCTAAATTACAGCGTTTATAGCAGTAATTTAATACGAGTATATCGATTAAGGAATTCCTACTTCAGTTGTTTGAAGATGTAAATATATAAACCAATCGTGTTGCAGAGAAATTTAATTACTAAATTACCTTTTAAGAATAAAAAACTGTAAGTACTGTAATGATCCCAATTGTTATAGCATGTACTTCATCTAAAGCAAAGAAAGGTATGCTATACAGTTAAAATTATACTTGTATATGGACTAAATTGTATTTTTTGTTTTAATTTCTAATATAATAAAAAAATCATTAGCAGATTTGCTTTGAAAGTAATTTTGACGAATTTATACTTGTCAAATTGGTCTATAAAATTATTTAAGAGTTTTAAAACAAAATTTGTATAAAGAGAAATGAATAATTTATTAGTTAAAAACAAACCAAAATATTGAGTTTATTTACATAATTAATATATATTTTATGATATATAACTGAGTATAAAATAAATGTATAGGATGTAGAAAAGTTTTGACAGAAAGTTTGCCTGTAAATCACGAGTCTGTGGATGATGAAGTTCGAGTAAAATCCCTCGCGACTATTAAACTGTTTACCTGAAACCTGATGTGACGTGATGTAAATTTCCATAAAAGTAAAAAACACCTTCCAAACTGGTATACAAAAAAATATTATCATAAGGAATTCTGTTATTAGTAATTAATGTTTCTCTCTCTACAGAACTACAGAATTCCTTGACTTAAACTTGGCACATTTGCAGTCTTGTTTGTTTCTGAAAGACTTTATACACTACATGATTTGTCTTGCTCAAACTACTGCTACGTTTAATATTGTTATTTTATTCTAGCTTAGATACTTTTCTATTGCTTATACGATTATTTTACTATCTATAATTATATGACGATAATAATGGTATATGTATATGTTGCATGGTCACTAAAATATACAGGGTGAGTTTTTAAGTCCCTTCCCCCCCATTTTTTTTTTAACCGTATAAGTTATAGGAGTTTAAACTCCGTACATATTCGTTAGACCTAAATATCTTGTTTTTCATGGGTTCATTGACTCTCCACCTCCAATGGGGGACGGTCCACGAGGAGTAAGCCGAGATTCTTAAATGTAAGCATAGGTTGATATGCACATCAAATTAAAGGTCTCTGTAAGTAGAATACAATGCCGCAAACCGGACCTCAAAAGGTTCATCCTAATGAAAATTACAGGGTGTTAAAATGTACAAAATAGTAATGTGCTATTATCTGCGTTTTATCACGCAACTTTTTAAAGGTTTCATTTCAAAACAATTTTTCTATTGCTGTTTATTCTTTAAAAGAAACTTTATTTTGTTGTGTTTAATGATTTTAAGGGATCACTGGAAGTCCGAGATCTAGGAGTTTTAACTAAAGGATTTAATAAGAAGTCGGTCATGTGATGTGTCGTTTAACATTGCCTTTTAACGGTGGAAACGGTGCTACAATCTGAATTAAAAAAGGATAATTAGTAAATTTTTGTTAATAATAATTTTGTACAGAATCTGTGGTCTGCATTTTTAAATGTAATCTTTGACATAGTCCCTGTGTCGTTGTAAAAGTGAAAGTTGTTTGTTTATCTGGGTATTCCCAGAGACTTGTTATGTTTGGTTTCAGTTACTTGGGCCATTAAAGTATCTGACCTTGTTAGTTGCAGTGTGGCTACTGACCTTGTTAGTTTTAGTGCTGTTAAAGTTAGAAAACATGTCTCACACTCTTCAAGAAAAAAGTTGACATGGTGTTTATTTTTGGCGCTTCTGGGAATAATTTACCACGAAACAATGAGACGATTTAATGAAAACCATCCAGAAAGACCTGTTAGCAGAACCTATTTAAGGCAGTTAAATAACAAAATTTAGAGAGACTGGTATCGTTACTGATGCAAAACATTCAGGCCATCCTCCTTTGTCAGAAGAAGTTGATTTTGAGGTTCTTTGTACAGTTGTGAAAAATCCTCAAACCTCTTCGAGACAAATAGCAGACAATATCGGGGTATCACAACGCAAAGCAATAACTACCCTGAAGAAGCACAAATTTCATCCCTACAAAATTATGCTACATCACGCATTAAATGAAGATGACCCGGACAGAAGATTGCAGTTCTGTGAAACTATGGATAGACTAATATAGCAAATCCAACAACCGTAAATAATATCTGCTTTAGTGATGAGAGTACATTTTACGTAAATGGTTTAGTGAATAGACACAACTGCCGATACTGGGATAACTCTAATCCCCATGTTCACAGAGAACATCATACCCAGTATCCCCAGAAAGTTAAATGTTTGGCAGGTCTCTTTGGTAACCACGTGATTGGACCACTGTTTATTGACGGAAATTTAAATGGAGAAAGTTTATTTACATATGCTCCAAAATAATATTCATCCATTAATAGAAAATATAATTCGCACTAATGGTGGGGAGTTTTAATCGAGAAGAAGTAAGGTTCCAGCAGGACGTGCTCCTCCACACTACGATGTTAATGTTCGTGGTTACCTTAATGTACATTTTCGTGAAAGTGGATAGGACGACGCAGGGCAATAGAATGGCCGGCACGGTCCCCTGACTTGAACCCACTGGATTTTTTTTTTGTGGGGACACTTGAAGTCTGTGATTTATTGTACACCAGTCGCATGTGTGGAAGATCTTCGGAACAGAATTAGTAATGCAGGAAGGTAACACCAGAAATTCTAAAACGGTAAGGAGTGAATTTGTTAACAGACTATACTACTGTCAGAAGTAACAGGCAATCAGTTTGAGCATCTACTACAATAAAAGGGTAAGTAACAACCTACTAGTATCGGAATCGTACAATATTAGAACCGGAATCGCTGTTGAAATAAAAAAAATGGTCTAAAACCTTTGTAAGACAACAATTCTTTAAATAAAATACTTACAAGGCGACACAACACATGATCGACTTCTTATTAAATCCTTTAGTTTAACTCCTAGATCTCGGACTTCCAGTGATCCCTTAAAATCATTAAACACAACAAAATAAAGTTTCTTTTAAAGAATAAATAAACAGCAATAGAAAAATTGTTTTTGAAATGAACTTTTAAAAAGTTGCGCGATAAAACGCAGATAATAGCACATTACTATTTTGTACATTTTAACACCCTGTAATTTTCATTAGGATGAACCTTTTGAGGTCCGGTTTGCGGCATTGTATTCTACTTACAGAGACCTTTAATTTGATGTGCATATCAACCTATGCTTACATTTAAGAATCTCGGCTTACTCCTCGTGGACCGTCCCCCATTGGAGGTGGAGAGTCAATGAACCCATGAAAAACAAGATATTTAAGTCTAACGAATATGTACGGGAGTTTAAACCTCCTAACTTATACGGTTTTAAAAAAAAATAGGGGGAAGGGACTTAAAACTCACCCTGTAGAATCTTATGTATATAACTGCTAAGGTAATAATAATAACTATAAGAATAAGAATAAGAATAAGAATAGAGAATATTTTTATTCATAAAAGTGTTCCGTACATATTTTTAAACAAGTACAAGAATTGTATACTAATAACTTAAGAATCAATTTAACAATATTTAGTACTTAGCACACATTTAAATATACCACTTGCATGATGACTCTTACATCAAAATAAACTAAAAGTAAAAAAAAGGAAACACCAGTTATATGATTATACTAACAAATATTTTAATGAAACATACTTTTATGAATATATAGGGCCTCTAAAGGCAAAGCCTGTGCAGAGGTTCCTTCATGCTAAATTAAATTCATGATAGCTCAGATAGAATGTTGACAATTAATTTTGATTAGAAAAAACTCCTGTTTATCATATATCTATGTTAATTCTAAATTTTTACTTATGTGCAACTTTGATCCGAATAAAACTTTTTAACTTATGGTATGCAGAAAGACAATTTATATTCTGTTTACTTAATAACCATAATTTCAATAGTTTTGAAAAAATATGTATATTTTTTGAATTACTTATATCTTTTGGTATTGTATTAAACATTTTAGGTCCTAAAAAACAATAGCTTTTTCTAAAAATAGTTAAATTAGGTTTTGGAACTGCTATTTTGTCTTGTGCCTTAATTTATTTTTGTAGATATTAATTAATACAGGCAAATTACCACTAGTGACATAAAATATTTTTAAAACCTTATACACAAACAAATATGTAATTGGAAAAATGTTTAAACTTATAAAATAATGGATGAGATGGCTCGTACCTACATTTTCTTTTAACTAATCGAATGAATTTCTTTTGTTGCATTAGAAGAGGCTTTTTAAATTGGTTTCATAGGTTCCACCCCAGCAAAATATTCCGTATTATAATCTACTATTTACTAATGAAAAATATAACATTCTCATAACTTCCTCTGTACACATATTTTGTAGAAAATAAAAGGTTCTTAAAATACCATTAAGTTTTTTCTTTACCATGTCTATGTGTTTTTTCCAGTTTTATTTCCCCTATCCAGCAAGATTCCCAGGTATTTCAAATTGTCAGACTGAGACACAATTGCACACTCAGGACACTCTTTGTTTGTACACAAACAACTCACACAATTGTATAAAATTTGTTTGGTAAAATGTTGTGGATCTTTTTTCAGGCTAAAAATTTATGTACTTTGTTTTTTCGGGACTTAATAACATATTGTTCTTGTGAGAACCACCATTGAAGGGCTTTTAAATCTATACTCATTGCTTCTTCTATATCATTCCAGTCATCCTTTATGTAGGTTTAATGCTGTGTCGTCAGCAAATGATGTTATTCTACCATATAAATTTGAATTACAGAGATCATTAATATATACTATAAACAATATTGCACCTAATACTGACCCTTGGGTACTCCACTTTTTATTATACCAAAAGTCACTGAAAGTATTGCTAATTTTTACACATTGTCTCCTATTATTTAAGTAAACTTGAAAACCAGGAAAGAACGTTTCCTCTGATACCGCAACAGTATAATTTATTTAAAAGAATGTCATGATCTACAGCATCGAAAGCTTTCTTTATGTCCAAAAAATAATCCACTAACTTTGCGTCCTGGAATTTATCGCTTCAAGTACGTCATCCATAAAGTTTTTTAACGCAGTTTCAGTACTCAAGCCCTCTCTGAAACCGAACTGATTTTTTACTAAAGAAAATGGGTTTGCTCAAGAAATTTAACTAATCTTTTTTTCATAATTTTTTCAAAAATCTTTGCAAAAGTTGAGAGTAAAGATATCGGTCTGAAATTGTTGCAGTCATTATTCGGTCCACTCTTATGCAAAGGAATTACCACAGCGGTTTTTTAAAATATCCGGAAATATGCCCTTTTCAAAACTTAAATTAATTAAGTACAGTAAGACATTCACTATTTTTGGATACATCAATTTAATTAGAGATGAGCTAATGTTATCAATTCCAGGCGAGGTGTTATTTTTCAAATCTCTTATAACAGATACTAAATCATCTACCACTACTGGAGCTAAAAACCATGGAATTGATTGAATTATATAACTTAAAAATCTCTTATAACAACATAAGTCAAAGTTATCAGGTTTTAATTTTTTTATGTCTAGCTTATCTACAATAGACAAAAAAAATGAATTAAAACTCATTACAAATTTGTTTAATATCGCATGATTTCGTTACCATTAATATTTAAAGACTGTATGGGAGGTCGTTTTGACGTTGTCCTGTTATTTCATTTATAACCTTCCACGTAGTCCTCGAATCTCCGTTACATTTATGAAAAGTATTCTCGTAATAAGAATTTTTTAAATTTCTGATTTCAAATTGCAGTTTATTCCTGTAATTTTTATAACGCAATTTTAATTTTCCATTGTTTGGGTGATGCTTAACGAGTTTATAGAGTTTATTTTTTATTTTTATTTTTTTGCAAATACAATCACTCATCCAAGGTTTTAATTTTAAAAACACCGCTTGTTTTGGTTGATTGTTCAAATTTACTTTCAGAAATTATTTTTTTGGATGGTATTATGAAAAGTATCAAACGCAGTTGACGGGTTTTTTATCGTCGTAGACTTCTACCCATTTAACCTGTTTCAAGTCGCGCAAGAAGCCCGTCGTAATCTATGCGATAGGAGGGAGGGGAGGGGGCCGGCAGAATCAGCTGATGTCTGTCCCTCCACCCCTCCCCCGGACAATGACCACCCGCACGCACACAACAGCCATCCTGTGATCTGTAATATTCGCGTCTATTACCTTTACATCGACTTGAGTCTTGACTTTGTTTGCTAATCTAGCAAACACGTGATCGATGCATGAAAACTGATTCTGTCGTTACTCTAGTTGGTTCTTTCAATAAACAATCGAATCGTTTTGAGCAAAGAAATGCATTGTAATTGTCAATTATCATACTATTTTCAAATAAATTTAAATTAGCGTCCCCGATGAAAAGAGCGTTCTTTTTTGTTTTAAAATTATTATTACGAAGAAATACTCATTAATCTCAACTAGGAAATCGTCCTTGCTGAAGCTAAGCAGCCTGTAAATTGCAAACAAACAAAACCTCTGTGAATTAAACTTAAATTCTAATATCATTAGATCTGCTGTTTTAAAGTTTATCGGTTCACATATAAAAATTTCAACATCCAACTTTACAAAAATTGCTATACCTCCTGCCCTCTGATTTTCATTTTGCATTTGAAAAACTCTTATAATTTGGAATTTTAAAAAACTGTAACTCTTCATTATCTATCCATATTTCTGTCAGTACAATTTATTTTCAGGAAACAAATGTCTGCTACTTAATTCAGCAATGAATAAATCGAAGTTACTTCTCATACTACGAATGTTTTGATGCAATATTGTAAAATCCGACCATTGTTTAACGTTACACTGATTAGTCGTATCCATTATTTTACATTTTGAAATTTATTAACGGCTCTAGTAAAAGATTTTAATTGAAACAGTTCTACTACCAAGTTGACTACCTTGAAAATAATTAATCTAGCAGAATGTTATTTGCTTATTAAAAGAAATAAAATAAATAACGTATTGTAAAAACCAAAATATTTCTATTGTTTAAAAAACTATTTTTAACTTTAAAGAGAACTTAAAATTTAACTTATGTTTCCAGTAATAAACACAGTAATAAACAAACAACAACAAACCAAAATACGTAGCATATCTTATATGATGAAAGTATTACTGAAAGTGAAGTACATGTATATATATATATATTTACAGTTTAGTTTAGTCCAAGTCCTCCTCTAGTGTGATAACTCTGACTGGCGCCTTTTCTTCTTTCCTGAGGAAGATCTTGCCGTTTCTCACCCAGAGGAACTTGAAGTTTTTCTCGCGCTGATACTTCCTCGCCAGAGCGTACAGCGCCCGTCTCGCCGGTGATAGAGACTCGTTGACGTTAGATGGGACGGTCATCAGTTGCACCGATGTGACGAGTTGAGAGGGTCCTCTTCACACGTCGCCTCTGTAGAAACTCCTCCTTGTCCAGTCGACGAACGAACTTCACAATAATCCCGGCGGATTGTTTCCACTCTGCTTGGCACCAAGTCTATGGCACGCGTCCACCATAGTGTCAGATACGGTTAAGTCCAGTGCCTTGCCGACGTCCTTCACGATGGTCAACAATCTTCATTGGAAGTTACAGGGATTCCTTGAATCTCCACACAGTTACTGCGAGAGTACTGCTCTATGTTCTCCAGACGATCTTCCAGAGCTCTCACCTTCTTCTTCAGCTCCTTGTTCTCCGATGTGATAGACTCAATCAGCTGATTAAGTTTCTCATTCTGCTCCTGTTGTGCTTTAAGAGCCTTGGTGTTCTCTATGAGCTGTGAGTCCATTGATTCACAGGCCTTATTAAAAACTTTTCTCATATTTTGCTTGGCTATCTCTTATATCGGTAAACCACTCTCATGATATCTTCAAGAGATAGTTTACCTTCATCTGCTGCAGACTCGAGTCTCATGCTTTTCCTCCTCGTGGATTGACAGTCCTTACACCTCCAAACTAGACCCTCTTCATTTAGGCAATCCACGTCAGCCTTGCTATATTTCAAACATGCCGCATGGAAATCTCGTCTACAGTCAACACACAGGTGAGTTTAGATTGATTAATTTTAATATTCTTGACGCATACACCACAGCTCGACATTTTTACAGAAAAATAATTGTGTAAAACAAAAATCGCTGTGTAAAATAGCAATTAAACACTGTTGCACGACTTGTAGAAAACGTGAACTATATCAACGACCACTCGAAACACAGTAGCAGGAGCACGCACTTGATAACGATGTTTACTCTCCGAGCGCCGAACTCATCACTGAATTAACTATAATTACTATAATAATTACTATAACTATAATAACTATAATTATAATTCCATGCTTTTTTCATAGTCCACAGTAAGGTATAAGAAATTACTAATAATGCAATTTTATCTCCATCTTATAAGTAACATGTCAGTAGTTTGCGCAAGATGTATATAAACATGTCATTACATATTACTTAACTGAACATAGCAGTGAGACTAATTATACCAAACATATGTGTTGCCGCACTTTATACTGGTCAAAGTGGGAGAACCCTGAAATGTAGTCCGAGTCGCAGACTAGCCTCGAGTGTAACTAACGTAATAGGAGCCTTTGTTGTTACAATATAACCACTTCTAACGTAATAGGAGCCTTTGTTGTTACAATATAACCACTGCTAACGTAATAGGAGCCTTTGTTGTTACAATATAACCACTGCTAACGTAATAGGAGCCTTTGTTGTTACAATATAACCACTGCTAACGTAATAGGAGCCTTTGTTGTTACAATATAACCACTGCTAACGTAATAGGAGCCTTTTTTGTTACAATATAACCACTGCTAACGTAATAGGAGCCTTTGTTGTTACAATATAACCACTGCTAACGTAATAGGAGCCTTTGTTGTTACAATATAACCACTGCTAACGTAATAGGAGCCTTTTTTATTACAATATAACCACTGCTAACGTAATATATAAAAAAAACATTTTGTTCCAGTTAAAAATAATTCCTCAAGACACGTTTGTAGATATATTATTTCCATTTACAGCTATTATCGGTATAAATATTTTAAATAACAAATTGGTAATTGTAAGAATGATTTAGAGTTGTTTTTATTAAAATATCAAGTGATAATAAGTATAATATATCATTTTCAGTTATTTGGAATACCATCTTGAAAAGTTACAAGATATATAAAAATTTTTTAATAATAACATTGGTTTTCTAAACACTTTTTACTATTTATCAGTTTATTTTAGCATTACTCGTACAGGCCATGACGTAGATATCAATAATACATAACTGAACTACTATACCAGTTTTAAATATTTAATTTAACTAGCTTATAGTTTGAAAAAACCTATGTAGATATCATTACAGTATAATATTTCCTCAAAAGTAAATATGCTAGTGGTTTGGGTTTAAACCGTTAATCAGTAAAAATCTTAGTGTGATCTATTAAAATGCCACTGGTGTTAAAAATCACTCTTAAAAGTAAATAATTAAGAACCTATAAGTAATGTTTTGTGTTATTATTTCAGCGCAACGAATTTGTACTAAATTTGTATTGTTTTATACTAATTTATTTTATGATCAATTAGCATACCAATAATTAATTATATATTTATGATAAACGTATAACATTTTAATACAGCTATTATAATGATTTTTATTGATTTATAGTAGTAAATAACGAAAAATACTCGTTAATGCATAAATAGAAATATCATCTGAATAAATTAGTCCCAATTACAAGTTTATTCAAGACAAATAAAAAAAAACTGTTTGAAAAATAAATTTCTGAATTGTTCTATCCTAGTTGACTGTTGACAGATTTATGATGACTTACGGTTTTTCTGTTTAATATTTTACCAGCTTATCAATTACAAAACGACAGCCATTGTATCGGAATTATATTTATAATTAAGTGTAAATACTATTAAAAATATTTATGATTTAACTTTAGCATAAAAATCCTTTCTTAAAAATAAACAATTCATTCTTTACCTATGCATACAGTATAAGCACAGAAATTCAATAAACCATAATATAAGTTGTGGATGACAAAAGTTTAATCAACAAGGAATATTTTTATTTTTCGCATTGTTTGACCCTGATATATACACTATGAGTGAAAAGGACGCATACAATACGGCATATGTTGTTCACTTAAGAATGTTTCACTAGAAAAGTTTTTATTCTAATAGTAATAATGGAAAAAGTATTGTATTTTTTTAAAAAGGGCTAAATTGACCTCATTTTATAATTAAAAAAAACTACACTGGGAGTCCTAGAAAAATTGTTTCTCTACAACAGACAAAGGATTTAAATAAAATAAAGTGTAAATACTGCTATAAAGGTTTAACTCCCTCTGTGGTTTTAGTTAACTGTAAATGAAAAATGCTGTGATAAAATATCCGAGTTTAGAAACTTTTAAAACAAGGTGAAACACGACCTTGTAGAATACCTAAATATTTTCCAATAACGATCCCCGGACATGCAAATTTATTATTTTGAATCACATGACAGTTAAAAGTACTTTTCCAGAGTTTATGGGGTCAAAAATTTATCGTCAAAGTTGGATCTAATGTCACGATTTAATTCTTCAAACACAAGTGGTTGCTCGTTTTGTAACGCAACTACAGTATTACAAATAACATGATTGTGGATAGCAACGACAAAATGATGAGACAATAGATTGGTCCATATATTTATTGAAATTGTATCTTACAATTCTACTCCAAATTTGACAGAAACCAAGCATGTGTAATATTGAAACAATCCCACTATATCCTCCCACAAAGGGTGAGGTAAGAATGACGTAATAACCGGATTCCATCCCACAGGAGCGGATTGTGATGAGCCCTTTGATCTCAGGAATGAAAGGCTGGCATCATTAAAGCTGCTTGAACTGATTGCTAATCATTCAAATCCTACGTTCGATATCCTTTACAATCTCTCAACATCAATATACAGAACCAAAATAACGTATATGAATGAGCAGCTGTTTATAAAGTATGTATGTAAGCCTGATTGTTGATTTCAATGTATTTTTCGATACGGTATCCAATAACATCATACAGTTTTTAAAGTTATTGGCTGAGCGGTAGTGAAGCCTATCACTCGTGGGGCTGGAAATAATTCATTTCTGTACGTTGTTCCACATAATATGGAGGGAACAAAATAGTCCACTATGAGCTTGAAGAAAGTTTACTTATACCTTCATTTGCATATAAGCTGCATCTATTTCGATTATCAACCATAATGGGAAAACGAGAATATATAAGAATAAATAAATTTATAAACAAACTAAATACAATCAGATGACATTTTAACATTAAACATTTATAAGCCTTGAATGATAAGAGCTATAGACTTGAAATTTCAATGCAATCTTACGTAACACGAGATGGCGCGTACATCATAATTGTTTTATTTTACTTTTAATTACTTTAAGAGCTATAATAATATAAAGAGCTGTAATACTTGCCATGATCAATTACGAAACCCTTTTTTCTGAAAATCAAAATAGTTCCCATAAAGCATTATAATTATTCATATACCTATATCGTGTGTTACCTATCATAGTAGTCGTAAGAGCAATTCAACATAATGTGTTCTCAAATTACAACACTTATTTTAATGTTTTATGACTAAAATTTATCAATAAAGAGTAACAAAATTTGCATGTATATGTATATAATAGAATAGATTATTTACAGGAAAAGAATGTGTTTACGTAATTTTCCATTAGACATGAAGAACCAAAAAGCTTAGTCTAGTAATACACTTTTTTAATTAGTTTTTTCGCTCATTTACTAAACATTTTTCTCCATTGTGATACATTTTTAATTTTAAGAAGAATTGCAAAACTATTACTTTTTGTGGAATTTGTTTTGTAGCCAGTAAAGTCTGTTACTGCCAAAATGTACATCCTGTCTTGAGACAAAGCTCTTATTCAGTTGGCCATTTTCCCACCCGCAACTTCCACGTAATGTTCATTTGTCTTGTGGATCTTAAACATTTCTCCAAGAAACCACACCCATTAGTATTATTACATTATATTTACATGAAATACATGTAATTCAGCTTTTTATGACAAATTTACGAGTAAAAAGTACATTTTCTCAGGAGTAACTTTTCTAATAAACTAGCTTTAAACGTTAAAAGTTATTTTACTTTCTACTACTAATAAGTTTGAAATACTTTGATCAAATCACAATAAATGTGTAGCAAATGGATTGTAACGTAATAAAATTCTTAATAATTATAAACCTGTACAATGGTTTAAAAATTTAATGTTTTTAAAAATAATTATGTACACTGATAATGTAAATTGACACTAACTAAAATTATTTGTTAAAATACAAATATATAACTTGTATTCTTGACTATGCTCAATACTCTCTATACCTTTCACAAGGGAGAACTATAAAAAAACAAATTTATCTTTTATTTAGCAGATTACTTCATTGTTTAAACGTGAATTCCATGCTTAAATACTACAAAAATACCATTCCTGTAGAAATGTTTGTATTCACTGTGCATTCGTTATATTTTTTACATTTTTCAAATCCCTATTTCACATCAGGAACGCAATAATATCAGTGCTGACAGATATTTCTGCTGGATATGCTACATTATAATACCGCGTTAAATATCACACATCATACAACAGTTATATACGTGATCGAGTGACATCATGCTTTAACCGTGACTGCTTATACGAGTTTTTTATATTAATTCTCAGTACGTTTGTAACCTAAATATTGAATGTGTGTCAAAACCAGTGCATAACACTCAGAGATGGCGCTGAAAAGTATCTACTGGATATCATAATTAACTCAAAGTTTACTTTTGGTATGTATTCTGTTTTGTTTTCAAGTTTGGATAGAAACACGAAAAAAAGATGTTAATTTAAATAAGAACTCATATAACCGTAGTATAAACAACATGTTAGAGATAAATGCCAAGAGTCGAGTGTATTTTACTCTACGAAATTAAACAGTTTTCGAGATAATTTAGGCCAGTAGAACAGTCAATCATATTTATATTTTAAATGTGAAGTTTGTGAAATTGTTTGAGGGTTTAGATATTTGGATGTTTTTTTCCCTCCGTTACCATAATTAGAAGAAACAACCAAGCGCCGCGACTCTGTGACCATTTCGAAAAAGAAATACACAAGCTAGAAGCTAGATATATTGCGCAATGTTGAGTGCATAGGATATACATAATCTACTTTGGATTCAAACGTATTATAAGTACTTTTATTAAGAAAGTTGCTAGCCTCGACTATAGGATACTTCATACTGGTCTAAAGCTTTGGTATTGAAATAAATGGAGCTATTCAGTCAAATAACTTAGAATGATGAACTGGATTTATTTACTTGGTACTTATAAAAAATGTTTAATCATACAATTTGAGGACGTCAAAACACTTCTTTTTAAACAATATTTTTCAGTTAACATGACTTTTTTAATGAGTGTTAGGTATTTATTTTTTAATATGTCCCCGTTATTGAGTAGAAAATAGTATTCGAAGAAGTGAGTTTGATTATAAGATTTATTTCATATTATATAATCTTATAGAAAATATCGAGCTTTATCTTTCAGCATATTGCCAGAAAACTTAGGTCTGTATAAATGTATAACTTTTGCGGGATCCAAAGAATTAATCTCATTTAAAACCACCACATTTTGGCTGATTGTCATTTCGAAAAACCTTATATCAGTCTTTCTCTGCATGTCCATCTATCTATCTGTTTGTATGTTTGCATATGTATGATATCTCGAAAAAATTACCTATATTCTTGAAACTTGCATGTAGCTTTTGTATATATTAGTAACATTAAGTTTATTATGGTACTGTCAATTTACAGGATTTATCTGAGCGTTAGTAAATATGTTTACATTGTTTTTGTGAGCAACCATGATGACAACAAAAAATAAAACAATAAATAATTTTGTAAACAAGCTTATTAAACTCAAGAAAAAACCAACAACAACAGATTATTTAATAACTTTTGATACTATATCGACAGTTTTGCGATTCAAATTTGTTATCCGTGATGACACTACACTACGGTAATGTGCGAGATTTCTTACAAACCTCTTACCTAGACAGTGTAAACGTATCTTTAAAATATATTTGTTTATTAGAGCAAATTACTCTTTAAAACTGAACGAAAAGTAGATTGCGTCTACAGAGTAACAAAAACAATCTCCTCTTGCCTCTTGCCCAATTTGAGTAGAAGTCCCTAGAGCAGAGCTAGCGTCTCCTTATAATCTGACATGACTGAGATAATGCCTGTTATACTTTCTCATGGGATCTCAACAAGAGGCAGCCTCTACTCACCTTACTTAACCTGAATGCTGTGTTATTTCAAAAGAAGCCCAAAGGTCATATTAGGACTAAAAGTAATAAGGGGTTTCCACATCTATATTTCCTAAGTGAAAATGGGGTTTCGGATGTCATACTATTTGAGTCTATAATGAACATATGATGAATCAGTGAAATAAAAACAGAGTTAATATAGAGCAAAATTGAAAAATAATAGCATTATTTTGAATTAAGTGCAATATCCCATGCTGCTAATTTGGCAGTTGTAAATTATGAATGCTGTTGTTAATCTCTAAATACCAGTGCAGCAGTTTTCATGTGTGAAAGTTTCTTGTAATGACCATCAACTATATTACCGGTCAAAAGAATTGGAAATTTAATTTCTGAGTGCGTGATGATGACTATGTTATAGGTGATTCCTGAAAATAGCGGGATATAGTTGGAAAAGTACGTGAAATTTTCCAAAAACTTGAATAATTTAAGAAGGCATTTATTTGCCTACCAAAGCGTTCAACTCGACATCCTTTTTCTAATATTTTGACCAGCGTAAATCATTTATAATTCTTAAATAAACATAATGGAGATCCTTCTACTTTGATAATTTATTGCTTACTTCAGATAGTATGCTTCGGAATATTCTGATGATCACATTGTGATTTTGAGCGACATACATTTTATAGGCTAAGATGAGCCTTTGCCAATTGAGCTAGTCAGGATGAGAGCCCACCTGAGCTTTCTTTAATTAGCAATGAATGACTTGAGTTCTAATGTATTCATGATGTATTATCTTTAAATATGATGTTATAATAAAGCCGACTGGTGAATATTAGGGCAAACTAAACAGAGAGTCATGCAGTTCGTGTGGTATTAATTGTGTTTTCAACAAAGTGTTATTAGGCCGTTAACAAGTCAGGTAACAGTGACATATATCAGTGGTAGTGCAGTGTCCCAGTGAATGAGCTGTCACAGTTTTTTGGTCCACTGTCTTGTCTAATATTCTGTTGTGTGGCCACATCTCATGGAGTGGATTCTCAGGTACATCGTCCTTTGCTTTCTATAGTTAATTGGTTGTTAGTTGCTAATTTTAATATCTGCCCTTTCGTAACAAACTTCGTATATAAAAATAACGAATTTTGGTACCTATATGAAAATAAATTAGGAGAACAATAGTTTTTATTTATAAAGATATTATCTGTACTTAAAAAAATAAAAATTAAGCCTAATGGTATTTTGATGATTTAAAAAAAATTATATTTACAATGGTAGTTTTGCAGATGTAAGTAATAATTTTGACACCAATCCACTTTCCACTTGTGTGATGTATGAAATCCATCGAATACGAATTCGTTGCATCGTTTTGATATCATTCACCCCAAGTCAAGTTTAATCAAAGTTAAGATGGGGTTCATATTTCTTCATTAGTTGCAAAGATGAAGAACTGCTACAGATATACACTGCTTCGTTTGTGTGAGAGATTACATTTTTTAAAGTTACAGTTCTCTAAATAATAAATAAACAAGAAAAGTTCTATAAACTTTTTGAGCAGTACAATAAAAATATTAATTTTATATTAATGCTAATTTGGAATAGTACACACGTATAATATTAGAATCAAACCAAATAGAAATGACTAAAACAGGCATAATGAATAATAATAAGGAAAAAAATAGTTTTTGACATAATCCAAGACAATTCCTTCTTGTACAAATAGTACAAAACCAGCTGTTTGGAAACCAGAAAGGACATTATACAGAAATGAAATTTTATTAAATGATAATTACTTTTGCAGCTACTAAATTAAAAATTATGTAGTTTTTATTGTACTGTTTCAATGAATACTTAAATGTATTATACGACTAACAGATGCAGATAAAAATATCTATTAATGCTGCAGAGCAACACAGAGTTTTCTATGAAGATATGTAACACAATCACGTGAGAAGTCGCAAACAAAAAGCTATTAAAAATTGTGTGATTTTAAATTATAAATCATTGAACACATTCTGAGATGATTTTGTTTTTTTTCAATTATATCATATATTTATGGAAGGACTACCCAATATATTAGATACAATTCAATACAATATTTTGTACATTCTTATTAATTTCTTATATTTTCAATTATTGAATATTTTAAATTAAAAGTTAGGAAAGATTATATTAAGATTACAGTAAGTACCAATATGGCACCTGCGGCCTTCTAGAAGATATGTTTATTTGAAGAGTTTTAATTAATAATAATTAGGCTCTTATCTTAACGAGAGCTTTAATTAGCCTTCAAAACGTGTCCGCTACCCTGTTAAACAATTTCACATTCTTGACTTTGTAACACGTAACTGAATAATTTTTAAATAGGATTATATTTGAGTAATTATTACTAATAAATACAAAGTAATACACAATGTTTATAATTCTGAATTTAACGAAGTGGTATAACCAAATAATATGTCATTTTCTTGACTGTACTTTTAACTTTTCTTTTTCTTATAAGTGTAAATTGTGATTTGCCTTGTTTTTTAGAACCCTCATTTATTATAAACATTTCAATGTTTTCTAATGTCTACATGAATATGCGTAATATTCGTTTAATATTACAGATTACTATGATCACTGTTAATGTAAAAAAATTCCTGTCTTGAATTAATATACAACATTGAGTTATTTAACAGATATAAATTATATGTTTAGCCTCATGAGTTAAAGGAGAAAGCTCGCCAATAAAACATTTTTTAGAGAAATGCATGCCCAATTGGGACATAATTTGTAAACTAAATAAGTCACTGGTACTTACCAATAAATAGACAGACGCACACGTATTAGAGTATTATTAATAAATCTCATGAAATTTAGAGCAGATAATAATCATTATTAAACAAAACTATAATAAATACCATTACCACGAAGTTGTAATGGCAAAACATAGGCAAGCATTCCACTTTCTATGTAAATTTAAACCTTTGTTCTTGAGTGAATGTAAATGAAGTTACGAATAAAGGCGATAACGTTGAAAGTGTTATTTATCATTCAATTCACATTACTCGAAAATATGGGATTATTAAACAGAAAAAAATAGTAATTCCAAAACCTAAAAAACAACGCACGGGTAGTCACTTAAGGTTTACATTAATACAAAATACTATGCAGGTTAAGCTGCATTTGTTCTAAACCAACCAATCTAATGCAGTATCGTCATTAAATGGTTTGATAAGATATTTGGAAAAGTCGTATAGTTAACCATTATAGTGCACTTTTTATAAATTTATATATTGTTTTGGTTTTGAAGACAGCAAGGTTACCCATAAGACTAGTGTAGATAGAGTCAATTTTTACATACATAAATTAAGTCTCCCAGTGTACCTATGTGCATATTTTTCAATAAAATGTAGAATCGTACCCCAAATTTAAAACCTTAAGGTCAACTCGTTTAATAATACATATAGGAAAAGTCGGATTTTATCAGTTACAACTGGAGAAAAAGGCTTTGTGAAACGCTCATAAAAAGTGAATACAAACTCTATGTTCCTAAGCTATATGTGTGTTATGTCATATTTCTCTTGAAATAGTATGATTGATACTTAAAAAGGTTTAATGGTATAAAGAGAAAATCAAGAAGTACGACAGTGAAAACAACTACATATTTTCTGCATGCACTGGACCAAACAAATATTAGTTGGAAAATGTCCAACGCATATAATAAATGAACATATAATACAAATAAGATTCGGCTCCTGCATTATTCAGAACATTTGAACATTTTCAGTTTTTGCGGTCGTTGATCTGGCAGCTGCACAATGGCGCGGGAAATGTATCGGTTACATAAACCTTCTACAGTCTATATAACGTTACTCTGTCAGTAGACAGCTCCACACAAAAGCTGTCTGTAAAAAATATTGACGAGAACTATATAATTCTTATGTAAAATATAACGTTTTTTTTCAAATTTACTTTCATTTATTTGTCGTATAGAAATTATTTTTACTTCTTAATCCTAAGCAGTTGATAGATATTAATTAAACCTAAAAATTAAAATGCGTGGATATATCAGAATAACAGAGAAAAGTCCAGATATGAAACTACTAAAAATGTACAGTTAAAAAAAAAACTAAAACGCTTTGATATTACATTAAAACCGTCACATCATCCACTATACTTCTAACACAAAACATGGGAATAAAAGTATTGACAGTCATTGTTATTGTCGCATCCAACTTTTGGTTGATCTATTATATATATACAGGGTGTTTGAAAAGTATGGGTACAGCTTAATATTTTAAAAAACCATAGGTGATAACATCTATAAACTTTGCACAGTGTCATATGGCTATGTAAACTATTTTTCCTTGCTATTACCATGACATGCCAACCATGGGGGGGGACGGCCCACAGAGGAAAACATGGAAATCTTAAATTGAAGCATGGGTCGAGTGATACCTCATTTGAAAGAGCTCACTTAGTAGAGTTGATGCCGCAAACCGCATCTCAAAAGGTTTATCCAATCAGAAATGGCGGCTTGTTTTAGGTACACATTGTGAAGTACATTATGCGCTGCCATTTTCTGACTGGATCGTCGTATTCTGATGCGGTAGGCGGCGTTTCACTCTACTAACCAATGTGTTTTCACTGACTTTTTTTAATTAGCAAATTACGTCATAAATTTATAACACAATAAATAAAACACAATAAATACCAATGTTTTTTAGTTTTTTATATGTGTGTGTGTGTGTGTGCGTGCGTGCGCGCGCGCGTGTGTGTGTTTGTGTTTGACAGGTATTTGGTCTTCCGATCATGTTTTAGTTTGAATATTCAATTAAATATGTGACATATATGGTCAAAATAAAAAATAGTTGAATCGTAAAAAGTAAGGGCTCTGTGTTGTAACCTGGCAAGTATGAAAGATCCGGGTTCGAGTCCCGGTGCGGCGGAGCAAGTATTTTTTGTGATTCAATGTTTATTAAAATTAAATTCGGCTATTGCCATTTATAAAAATTTTATTTATATATGTCATACTATATATATATATATATATATATATATATATATATATATATATATAGTTAATATTATATAAATAGTTGAGTTATAAGTTATATTTAAGTATGATACAATTAAAATATTGCTGTCTTCAGTAACAATTTAATATTGCTTAACACAATTTAGTTATAAGTGATTCATTATCGAAATTTGTACAACAAAATAATTCTCATAATACAAACTTAGGTAAACCGACAATATAATTACATAAAAAAATTAAAAGTCGAATATTGTGGCTTACTAACCTGTCGAATTGTAGTAGGGAGGGTTAATGTAAGAATGCCGGAACAAAACTTGTAATGTGACACTAACAAAAATAGTAAATATTTTGTAACATTTATGCCTAGTGTGTTCAACGAACAGTAAAAGTCACCCAGCCGGATATTTTGGGCAATATCTGTAACATAAAATTAGTTTAATACATTAGTACATAGTACTTAACCGTATGGGAACCAAGAATTTACTTGTTTGGCTTAAAGTTTAATTTTACTATTTCACTTATTATTCTCAATTGAACTGTCCAATATTAATTTTTCCTCTAATATTGTAGTTTTGGTGTTTTTTGGAAGTGTCTACGGGAACATGTAGGTATATAAATATTAAGGAAAAATGGTTTCAAATTTTTTGAAAATGAAATGAAAATTAATAGCGTAAATATAAAGTTAAAGCATTTCTATAAACCTTTTAAAAATAGGGCCTAATATTTTAAATTATGTTAATGAACGTATTATACAAATCATTTTTCAGATTATAAAACTAATTTACAAAGCAAAAGCTCTAAAACAAACCATATTTATGTGAACTACAGAACTTGTAATATTTATTTTCCTAATCTAAAACGTAAACTTATCGAAAACATGAAATGCAAAGATTTCGCACTTTATTAGCGTGTGTAACATTTGGCACTTTTACTGGCCTCTCTGTTTCTTATAAGTGTAATATAATAAAGTAAATCATATACAAAGATGCCATATTTTGTGATTTACAGTTCCAAGCTCCACTAGATTACCACCTCCATGTTTTTGAAAGTTAGCTATATTTGTAAAAAAATATCACAAGATCAGGGTTCCAATTTTTTGGTACATAAATCAGTACAAAATAAAATTAATCAGTACAATTGTTCTTGAAAAATTTAGCTTTAACGTACAATTACCCTTTCAAGGAAAATATTTGTATTAGATTTTCAAACTCTAGCTGAAATGATTTTCGAGATGTGCACAATCAAACGACTCCCGAAGGGTTAATTTCGGTTATCTAATCAATTTACTTGGCTTTATCTAAATACGTATCCTTATAAAATACTTAATAAGACACAGTTCAAACCGGTTACATTTACATTATGACAGTGAAGGAGGTTTACATTTTCATTTTAATTTAGAGACCCGAGTACTGTCAAGCTTAGGATTACTGATTCTGCGAACTTATTTGGGATTTTCTTTTAAGTACAATCCTTTCACTGGAATAAATTGTGTGATATTATCCTCTTTAATTGAGAAATTGATTCTAATTAGATTTACATAGTGCTAGCAGTTGTTCTTAAGGATAAAGAAAATTAGATTTTTAAAGAAAGTAGGTAAAATTAAGTAATATTAATGTTCACCAAATAAGATGTATTTGTATTCTTGTATGCAGATTATTTTCGCATAATTATTGTATCCATCTATATATTGAAGTAGTTTGATGCATTTTGAAAAAAAAAAACGTGTGGGAAAACATACCTAATATAAGAATACATAACGTCTCTAGATTGGTATCGACTAATCACCATGTAGTGCTTATAGCTTTTATGGCATGTTTTAGACTAATAATTTTTTAAGGTTATTGTTAATCACGCTGGTTTTATTTTTACTTTCATTATTTTCGTACCTAACGAAGAAACTAAGCGGAAGATTTGGGCATAGTATGTACCCGAATTCAAGAAATAACCCATTATTTTAGTCACTACGTGTGTCATATAATTATGACTTTTTTCATGTTACCAAACTGAATATAACCCAGACAGAAGAATAATATATAGAGATTTACACTTAACCTTTCTAATCCCCTGTAAGCGTATTAAATAATATTTTCCCATAATTGTTCGTATTATTATACTGAATCGAAGTCACTTAATGTTAGTTGTAAGAGTAGGTTTCGGTCCTATAGTACCCTGACGACTAGACGGGATACGATCACAATTTAATAAACTCTTGGTCAGCAAGCTCACAAAAATCGTAGAATTGAATGAAGATCTGGTTAGAGGATTCGATAACAACTGGCTGACCTTTCCTTAGGTCAAAAAGAATTTATTTTGCAATGAAACTGGCTCTAGTGCTCGGTGTTCTCACTGTTCTAGTAGATGTTCCAAAATGTTTTATAATGGTGTTTTTTATGTAAAATAGTACTTATTTTGTCATTATAAACATTGTTTGTATGTATTTCAATTAAATGATGCTGTGTGTATAACGTTGTTGCTAGATAGAAAAGCTGCAATTTAAATTTGGTAATAATTCATTATAAAATGGATTTTCTTCAAGGAATAATGTATTTTAGATGCAGGAAAACACAAATTGTAAAGCATATAACATTTTAATATATGTAATTTCACCATACAACTTGAAATAATGCCAAGAAAAAAAAAACTTTCTTCCGGTTTATTTGGAAGTTAGGTGCATTATATATATATATATATATATATATGTGGTGGGATCGTAACCCATAACATGTTAAAATACTTATAATATTTTCAAATATTGAAAACTCTATAGTCTTGAAAGCTTACAAGGAAGCTTTTGATAAACACATAAATTTTTTTTTTAAACGCGGACTTGATTAACTCATAATAAAATTTTGTTCGTAAACATATTTCCGTATAAATATTTAATTGGACACACTAAAACTTAAGCGACCACCTAAATTAAAAATTTTAAACAACTAGGAAACAATCTATGTATCTTTTAGTACGTTAACATACATTTGAGTTGTGTTCGAGAGAGATGAAATTTTAATATCAGAGAACTGTCTCGTCTGTATTAATATATTCACTGAGTATCAAAAGTATAAATTAACATGGAAAGTGCCTGAGTGGGGTGGACTGTGCCGTGGGTGATTCTCTTTTTAAGCCTTTGTCTTTGTAGTTTGTGGTTTGCCAGCTCAAAATATTATGGATGTTGTGACGAAATATATAACAAAATATAAATGTATTAAGGTTTACAGCCAATAAAGTACCATATACAAAGTATTTGTCAGAATGTCATTAGTAAAATCCTTGTCAATGTACTGTAAAAAATACGAGTGTATCATAAAAACTCTAACTCAAAAACTAAAACATTTCCTAAGATTATTCTTAAACGAATCATGTGCTACCCTTATAGAAAGTGAATTTGTTTTATGTGTTATCTAACAATTTACTATGTACAGACACACAATCTGGTTTCTCTTAAAATAAGGAGTTTTCCTTTGACAGAAAAAAATAGATTTTTCAGGCACACTGGTTTTAAGATTATTAAAATAGTAGGAGAAAAGATTTATTAAATATGAACTACAATTTTTTGAATATTATTTTCCTAATGAATGAACTTGAAATTGACCCCTAAATAATACACACAAAATAAGACACATAAGGTAAATTAATTTTTATCAGTTATATTCATTGCTTGAAGATTGATTTTGGCAATGGAAGGATTAGGAAGGAAACATATTTTTTCCAGACACTTGCCATCGTTCAGTGATAAAAAAGAACGATTGAAAATTTGCTTGTTAGCAGATTTTAAACACTAAAGAAAGGTTCTGAAATATTGTATAACAGTTTTCCGAGATTAAGCTCTACATCAAATAAGCAAATCAAACACACGAGAACGAGAATGCTGTTACCTGCGATTGTAACAACAGAACAACGCGCGTTCCTCTTATACAAACACGTGTTGTAAACAGTTCGTCGTCCATATCTGTCTCTGAAATTGTCGTGTTTGTATGAAAATACATCATTGCTTGTTCAACAAATGTTACTAACAATTATACATGATTTTAGATTTTGTTCAAGTAGAACACGGTGATATGATACGATTAACTGTTCGTAACATTATCATGACCAGTAAGATTTGAAGTGAAATTTTACGTAATAAATTAATTATAAATGTATACGTGTTTAAAGTTAATTCCTACATTGTGGTATATAACGAGGCTTTTACATTTATACATTCATTTCTCCAATTATTATAAAGCCGTCATGAAATGCTGACAAGATATTTGCATGGTTTTGAGCACAAAAATGATTAATAAATTAGCCTACACAGTTTTTTAAAATATTATATAGATCTATATTATAGTTTATGTAAAGCCACCACCTATAAAAATATAGCCCTATAAACTTTTTAAAGTTAAAAATGTCTCATCTGTGTTTATATTTATCCATTTTATTTTGTGTGTTTTCTTATTTGTTACATGTAAAATAAGCTATCTTTAAAACATAATTATTAGTCATGGTTCTCCAACAATTCATACAACACAATAATTATTAACAGCTATATTTTAAACATTACATAGTAATATATCTTTAGAAGATGGTCAGAAAAGACGAAGTAAAAGAACGTAAATTCAGAAAAACTTAGAATTACTCTGGAAAGCTAATCTCCGTGCTCCTTGGGACTACTTCGCGCATTTCTTTTATTTTATCTTCATCTATTCGACAAACATCCAATAGCATATTCTGCTACAGTAAAAATTGTAAATTGTGTAAATGAAAGTGCCTAACCCACATAAGTAAAGTAGTTAGTTGGACATTTAAAATATATTGCTCTTAACTTCTGTTCATCGTGTAAAATTATTGCATACGTTTAATTATTATAAAAAACAACACGATCACCTTTTATTTTAGTCTATAGTTAAATCGTTACTGTTTATTACCTTCGATCATATTTAATTTTAATCTATAGTTGACTCGTTACTGTTTATTACCTTTTAATTATGGAATATAAAGAAACGTGTTTATTCCTAAAAATATGTTGTCGTTTATGGTATTAAACTCAAGTAGTCCAAACCTCAACAGGTAAAAGACAACCAGACAACATATGCTTGAACACATGGACGCAAAAGTGAACAACAAAAATACAATTTATGTGACACATAAGAGCATTAGTGTTTAAAATTTAGGACTATCTCAATTGTTTTTCTTTTATAGTGAGGTAAAAATTTACGTGACTGCAAAAAAGTTGCATTTTCCAGCAAAGAGAATGACCTTATTCTTGTGTAAGACAGATATTAATACAGTGTGCATTAACCAGTTTCCTACATAAAACATATTCAAGTGAATTTAAAATTTTAAGTAAAGTTTATAATATTCTATATCTTTTTTAAAATCATACTTAATTAATATACCTTAGTTATTTTACCAATATGATTTATTTCAGTTTTTCATAATTTATTCAAGTATCCCGCACGTAGAAAATATTCACGGGCTTTTTTGTTGTGCAAGTATTAATTTTAATTTTATTATAACGTGCTTTATGAATCACTTTCTATCGAGAATCCAGTTCTATACTGTATGCATAAGTTGGTAAAACTTTAAGTCATTCGTATTATACACTAGTACGTATAATAATTTTTCGCGTCACAATTCATTAGTATATTGTAACTGGCTGTAGCGTTTTTTTTTAAAGCTACATTGGTCTATTTTTTTAATAAAAACTTAAATTAAATGAAAATTTTAGGAACGAAATATTGGAATTCAATTTTAAATTAGATTGTAAGGGTAATAATCCTTTGGCAAGTTACTACTGGTAGTTTTAAATTGTTATAAAGGCGGTTGACTGCCTTGAATTAATTAGAACTTGCCTTGTTACGGCTATTGTTCTCCTTGTTTGATACAGCTGGACCAATGAGAGAACACCGCGGATGTCCAGCAGAATTGATTGGAGGGGGGGAGTATAAAAGCGCCAACTCATAATTTTCGCCCTTCTTTTGGTATTTTCGTGAATTAAGTTGATTACAGGGTTTCTTAATTTTTTTCCGCGAGGGATATTGAGGTAAGCACCAAATTTATTGTACGTTTTATTGAAATAGTCTTCCAGTCCTGATATTAAATTAATTTTGTTGCCTTTTTTATAGGAAAAAATTAAATTCATTGAAACTACAGAGCAATCTGAATAACTGATTCTCGATGAACAATAGAGCACAATAGAATCAGACAAGTTACATTTGGTTCATACTTGCAAGAAAAGTGAGTTAAAATTGAACTTTGTTAATAACTTTAATTGAGATTTAGGAATTTATTAATATTTAATTGGAACTGTTTTATTGTGAGTTGTTAATTGGTAATTAATTGAACTTTAATAACTGTTTGAGATAGTTGTAATCTGAATTGCAGAGACTTGAAAGTTAAGGTTCAACTAGTGGAAAGAGAAGTTTAAATTTTATTTTGAATTTTGAGTGAACTTAAAAGTGAACATTTTTATTTTAGTTATTTCAAAGTGGTCTTTGATTTTTTATTTTAAAACTATATTATTTTATTTCAGAAGAGAGCTCTGATTTTTAGTTTGATATATTTCATTAATATTTTTATTTATTGCCAAAGGAACTTTTAAATTTACCAAACAGTTTGTCAATTCTTTGTGGAAAAATAAAGTGATGATAATTTTGAAACTTTGAACTTATTAATTTTGCCAGTTTAAAATAAATCCATTATATTAATTTAGAACTGTGATTTTTATTTAAGATAAACCAGATAATATTTAATAGTTTAAAAATCTAGTAATAAATTGTACTGAATCAACAATATTTTACAATATTTTTTGCTTATTAATCAAAAATATTTTATATCGTCTTGGATGTCTCATTGATAATTTAAATATTAATATTATGGAATATTAATATCTACAATCCAAGTTGTTATACGGACTTACTGTGTAGCAACCGTGTTTGACACTATAAATTCTCATGTATTACTTTCTACTCTATTCTTTCTTTTCAAATTATTTAATGTAGGAAAATTGGTTCATAAAAATATATGTTGAATACTTTTGTACCCTAATCTGTAGATGTCATAAGTGATTAGGGTACAAATTGCCAATTTCAAAGAGCCAATCATAAATATGCCAAAATTATAAATGCTAAACAATTCCAAAACTAATAATTGCCATATTGATGAAGTAAAAAAGTTACCATAGAAACCATATATAAATATTTGTTGTATACACATTTCGATCTGTTATTATATAAAGTTTTTTTTATTATTAAAGGAAAAACTTCGTATTTGTGTTGCAATGGGTATACAGTATTTATATAAAAAAGGTCATCATCGGCCATAAGCAAATACAGTAGGTGCGAATTCCATACAGAATGCTCTGCTCGCCTACCCTCCACTCTCGATGATTTTTATTAGGAAGGTTCAGGACTAAGATTTAAGGATTTATCCACATTCGTTTATAATAATTTATGTATTATCCAAACAATTGGACTACTCAGTTAAACACAATAGAGTGCAGATAACTTGGATTTAGTGTTTAGTGTGCAGGGTACTTGTACATCATTTTACTCTTTCAATTAAACTACAAAAATTACTGCTCTCCAAACTTAAAATCCATTAGCAGGCATTTTGCGGTTTCTCCTAGAAGACGAGTTCTTTGGTTTTGTAGTTTTTGCTTCTAGAACGCTGTTTATGGCTCTGAAGTCAGTAAACGCAACTGACATTCTAGTTCTCTGAAAAATGTTGCAAAATGATATAGCATTACATAAATGATCATTTTAAAGTACTCTAATAATAAATTAAAGGGTTTGTTACAATTACTTTGTATACGATGTTATCAATACGCAATTTGTATATTAAAATTTCTGGATACATAATTACGAAAGGAAAGAATGGAGATACACATTAACAATTAAATACATGTTTGTGCATTTGTAAGAAGTAAGTTGTATTTTAAAATAGACTAATAGTACATTATGAATAATTTGAAATAAACTCATACTTAAAGATATATTTCCCTGAAATGTAATTTCAGTTTAAATCATAGTTGGTAATACGTTTATTAAATGTGAATTAAAAAACGTTTACTACAGTAAATTACAAATCAAACACTTATTAAAATTATTGTGAGAAGATTCAGTAACATTTCTCGGTATTTCAAGCATCCTATTATGCGTCGTTTACTTCAAAATTGGTGAATTGTTAGTGAATGACATATGCGTATATGAAATTGTCAATGTTGAAACAAAAATATTAGCTTAAACAGGTACAAAAGGTAGCTTATTCTAAAATGTGAATTTGTAAATTATATTTCATTCTGTCTCTATTGTATTAGCTTAGAATGAATTATTTAAATGTTTAAAATATTAATGTTGGCTTTCAGTAGAAATTAACCTATTAGGGCCTGTGCTATTGGTAAGATATCGGATAGGCTGTGTTTGAGTTTTTTTATTGATATGTACTGGAATTCAATGTAAATATATAAAAAACAAATATAGTATTCAAAGTACAAACAACACTGGTCTGGTCTAGAGAGATGTTTCCAAGGAAAGGAAGATACGCAAGTGGACAGTTGACGCAATGATTGGATTGAAAAGCAAATGGCGAGCCCCGAGGTCCTTTGTTTCATGAATAAATCTACAAAGCTAGTTTTGTTTTTCTTCTACACAACATCTATTTCGTTTACGGTCAACGTATATCCTTTTCAATTCTAGTTTAATTGCCTTTTATGTTATGAAATGGGTGAAATAAACTAGCGGGGTATTATTTGTAGTTTTATCTGTAATTTTAAATTTTAATCCGATAATAACGCTGAGACATCCCCATGGTAAATACTTAAATGCTTTTTATTTTTTTACGAGAAAAAGCTAAAATACTAAATTTAGGTTGTAGTTAGATTGGATTTACTAACGACATACAAATCTACCTAACATTTTCACTGCAAACTCAAGAACTAGGCTGCGGAAAAACAAAAAATTCATGTAGAATATACGTGCTAGGTAGTTTAGTAATAGGGATGTTATTCTATAACCAAAAGGACGACTTTATGTTATAATTTATTATCGGAGGTTCATTACAAATATGTAAATACGTTTCAGATTAGAGCAACGCACGGTTACACAAGCAAGTGTAATTTCCTCGTTGGCCAAAAAGTATTTTATTTACGAGTATTGGTTATGAATATCTTGCCAAAAAATTAATAATTTTCTGCACAACTTGACCGAAATTTGGTGGGAAATGTGAATTTATATATTTAATTGATTTTTGAGTTCAGTTCAGGTAATCTGATTTATTGGATTTTACGTTTCTAAAACATGTCTTAAAAAACATCTCACAGCGTCCAGCCGTTTTCGAAATTAGCGCTTAGCAACACATTTAGAAATTCATTTTTATTTTAAAAATAAGAAGTACAAGTAAAAAAAATGAACAATATCCAGTACAAGAAGACAAGAATATTCGCATAACGATATTCTAATGCGGCCTCAATAAAGTGCAAATTGAACTCGGCAAGTGAATATTGGCAGTCCATTTGGGGTTGGCAAATGTACAATAACAGAAACGGAACTGAAATGTTTCTTAATCTAATAATGAACTCAGCTAGTTACTGTGTTGGATCGAATAATTTATTGCTAAATCATTATTTTTTGTTGTTAGGTAACATTTAAAACAAAGAAATAAGCCATACAATATTTTTTAATATGGCTTTTCATTTAGAAAATACTTCAGAGTGTTTAGTAATCAAACCCAGAGTTTATGGAATTACCAAACACATGAGAAATAGAATAAACTATTCCTTTTGGCTGATTAAATAATTATAATTTCAAGATATTTACTTTTGGTTTTATTTAATTGGTTAAAAATATGAACTAGATTTTATCGTTTAAATTTTGTGTAAGGCTTATTACTCAGGGAATTGGAAAATCTTTAGACATGTTTGTCTGTCTCTCTGTTCATCTGCGAAGTTCTATGATGATTATTGTAACACCATGTTGATTGGGTGAACTTTAGCCAAAACATCTCATTTATCACAAGGTTTAACATGATTGTAACAAGAAACTGCGGAATAAATAAACTTGTAAACTAACTGAGTACATGTGACATTTTAATACATATAGCATTATTACTCCAATACATAGCAGGTCATATATTAATGAATTGGTGCGAATAATTAGATTTAAAAGGGCTAAGATATCCAAAATAAGGAAAATACGTGTTAATGCATCATTTGACTCGATAACACGAAAAGAATTACTTTTCTGATTGGAAATTTACATTATTTTTATTTTGGAAAAGTTGACCCTATATTAACCCTTATTCTCCCAGTCCTCATCAGGCTCTGGCTTTTATGAGGGTCTTACAAATAGAATAAGGGGAAGAGTTGATGCAGTACAAGGTTGATGGTACTGACAAAAAGTACAAAGGACACAGACGGAATTTGATTCCGCTCTATCTTTAGCTCAGATCCAAAGTCCGACGTCCTAGACCACTGGGCCATCGGCACTTCAAATACACAATACAATAACAAAATTAGTGATAAAATTGTGCATTAAATCCTAAATAACTAAACTAGTAATCTTTAATTTTGGTTGGAGCTTTAGCAAAGCCAGTTATCTAACACAAGTGTGACGTAATAATACTTTGTATACGTAACGAAATATAAGAGTTATAACTGCAGTAGATCATTAATTTTGAATTCATTTAAAAATACATTTAGTAATGTTTGTTACATTTCTTTTGACGTGACAACGTCTTAAATTAGGTTGCGGCTCGGAGTCACTCATGAAAAAGTGTAACGCCCGGTAACGTTACGATGCCCGTCCAGTGCGTCCGCCGCACGGGATCCGCACGGGATAAAGCAGATAACTATGTTTATTCGTGAAAATGTGGAGTGCTTAGATTCGTCATTTACAACAACTACAACAATAAAGGTAAATAATTGTACACTGATATTTCATTATCGTAAACTATGATTGATTGATTAATTGTTAGATTGAAACAAAAGTTGAGAAACTGAGTTTATAGGTTATGTCATACTATTGACAAATGTTGATAGTGTTAAGTAAATTATTAGTTTAAATCACTCTGCAATCAATCGTAATTCAGTCGATTGAGAAGAAACAGCGCGTATTGCTAGTCAAACATTTAAAATAACAAATTATAAACCTCTAACCTGTCATAACAGTGCGACCAAACAAACGAACTAAACCGACCAATCACCACGCGCGGAGTTAGAATTTAACTGTGTTTAGCAAGAATTTCAAATTCCAATTTTAGTAAATGTTTTATTCAACTTTACCATTTACAATAACAAATTTTAATTAATTTCAAATTATGTACAATGTTTTAGTAAACAAAATATATTTCTATAGTTAAAATTTGTGCAATTCTTATTTTCATTCAAGTCCTTGTTCCTATTGTGCAATTTAATAATATTCATATCAATAAATATTCTACCGAGAAAAAGACGTTGTCACGTAAAATCTTCGCCCGTAAAACCGACTTTACAGGCAACCATAATTTTTTTTAATCCTTCTAATATTGGACTATACGATATGATTGAGTACTAATAGAATAATCCTTACTTTAATATCTGTCCTATTACTATACCTGGAATCGTCATATTTCTAAGAACAGAATTGTAAGCTGTTATTCCATGTTCTGAGAGTTAGGTATAGTATTACTGTTACTCCATGTACACCCATTTTATGCAAAAACTCAATATAAATAATATTAAATTTGTAAATATCGTTTATTAGGTATTTTTAAACAATTGCTTTTCTTACGAAATACTCTTTAATAAAATTAATAAATATAATTTATTCTATACTATTTTTATTAATTATTTCAAATGATGATTATTACTTTGATCTATGTGTGCCTCTGACTTCAGCGTGTTATGTACTCGTATGTGATGTCCTGAACATACATATACAGATTACATAAACAGATTATTTTTGTATACTTCCAGAATAATGTGTCTGCTGTTTATACTGCGCACAATTGTTTGAAGGTCATTATAACTACCGCAAGTTTCGGAAGTACAAGTAACATCAAACAGATCGGAAGATATTATTCTCTCAGTTGCGCTGAAGTTTGCTCGGAGACGATGTGAATTACCACTTTGAGGTCCAAAATGTAAATTGAATCATCTTTTACGACCTAACTTTTAGTTGAATAATTTTGTCCGCCAAGGAGAAATGTACTTCATCCTGCTTGAAAAATAAATTACGTCTTCTACTCAGTGCGGCTTTTTATTATTCCAAATATATTTTTTTTAAACATAATATTTACATAATAAAAGTTAAAAAACATCGAATCTGAATGACTGATTTCTCTTTGATTTGTATAACTGATTGTTTTGGTTGTCTGCTTTCTGTGTTATATATGTGGATATCAAAGCAATTTTACACAAAGCTTGAATAAAAAAAAGAAAATATTTAATAATCATACATTAGGCTTACTATTTTGTCTTCATGAATTTATTCACAAGTAATAACAGAGTAACCGAAAACAGTTCATTATGATCCAACATCTTTGAGAGTGAACGCGCTACTAAATCTAACGAACTTTAAGTAAAATGTCATCCGAAAGACCTTTACCTTAATGTTTAGTCCTTGTCTCTTAAAAATCTTTTTTTGAAGACACAATCATATTGATTTTACGCCGTCTTTCAAAACAAACTTGCACATTGTGCGGTTTCCCTTAGAAGAAAACTTTTGCGCGTTTTCGGAAATTTTTGGTTTTTGAAAGCTATTTGCGGTTATTTGGATTGTAGTATTCAATAAAACTTATCCTTGCGTGATGCACATTTTTCAAACAGAAGCAGCTGCGGTTATCTTGAAATATAAAAATACCATAACCTTATTTAAATGGGTTTCTCAGAATTACTTTTTGTTCGATGCCATATATGTACACAATTTGTACCTCATTAAATTATGGATACATAAATTTTGAGGATCAGAATGGAGCAAGACTTTAACAATATTAAAGACATATTTTTTGTAGGTTAGTAAGAAGTACGTCATATTTTAAGAATGACTCTCAATATAATCTTAATAGTTCAAAAACTACATACTCGAAGTAATATTTCACTGAGAGGGCGTTTCAGATTAAATCCCACTTTTCATTGTAAGAAAACTTTTATTCCACTGATAGTACACAATTTCTAAAGGGAGATGAAACTTTATGCTAAAATAACATACAAATTAAACATTTTCTAAATTATAGTGAGAATATATCACAGCGCGGTATTTGGAACAACCCAGTATTTGCATACAACGTCGGTAAATTGCCAGTGAGTTACATGTAAAACGTCTAGGAAATTGTGTTTTCAACAAAAATAATAGCTGATCTCAAAGACTAAAATTTAAGTTTCAATAAACCGATTTAACTTTGTCCCTAGTGTATTAGTCAAGGATTATTGTAATGTTTCAAAAGTTAGTTTCGTTCTCAGTGGAACTTCAATCATTAGGGATTTAAATTTAGGGTCAGAAATAAGTAAACTGAGTGGAAATTGTTCTATTGATATTATTTTTATTTCCTTGCAACTAAATATGAATATCTAAATAAACAGAAATAGTATGCAAAGTATAAACTACACCGTTCCAAAGTGGAGAATTTTCTCGAAGGAAGGAAGATGTACAAGTGGACAGTTGACACAAAGATTGGATTGAAAAGCAAATGGCGAGCCCAAGGCCCTTTGTTTCATGAATAAATCTACAAACCGAGTTTTATTCTCTCTACACAACATCCCCTTTGTTTAGGATCAATTTGTAACCTTTTCAGTTTCAATGTATGGGATTATGGTTGTTAAAGTATATAAGCAACTAAAAGTGTATTATTTACAGCTTTTCTGTTACGATCTTTATCGTAAAAATTATGAATCCGATAGTAATAATGTGACCCCACACGAGATACTGAAACACTTTAGTCTTTTTTGCGTTTTTCGTAAAAAAATTAAACTTTAAATTTAGGGTAGAGTTAGATTGGATTTATGTAAATCATACTCACTGTACTTGTCCATCACACTTCAAACTGAAAAACTTTATTACGAAAAAATAGCTTGATTACATAAATATGTACCAATATAGTAGATAAGTACATATACCAATATGTACCAAGTAGGAGTAGTAACTAGTATTGTGCAAGTACGACTAGAAACTAGTAGTGCGTAAGTAGGCGTAGTAACGAGTAGTGTGCAAGTACGACTAGAAACTAGTAGTGTGTAAGTAGTAGTAGTAACTAGTAGTTTGTAAGTAGGAGTAGTAACTAGTAGTGTGCAAGTACGACTAGAAACTAGTAGTGCGCAAGTAGGAGTAGTAACTAGTAGTGTGCAAGTACGACTAGAAACTAGTAGTGCGTAAGTAGGAATAGTAACTAGTAGTGTGCAAGTACGACTAGAAACTAGTAGTGTGCAAGTACGATTAGAAACTAGTAGTGTGCAAGTACGACTAGAAACTAGTAGAGCGTAAGTAGGAATAGTAACTAGTTATGTGCAAGTACGACTAGAAACTAGTAGTGCGTAAGTAGGAATAGTAACTAGTAGTGTGCAAGTACGACTAGAAACTAGTAGTGTGCAAGTACGACTAGAAACTAGTATTGTGCAAGTACGACTAGAAACTAGTAGTGCGAAAGTAGGAATAGTAACTAGTAGTGTGCAAGTACGACTAGAAACTAGTAGTGCGTAAGTAGGAATAGTAACTAGTAGTGTGCAAGTACGACTAGAAACTAGTAGTGTGCAAGTACGACTAGAAACTAGTAGAGCGTAAGTAGGAATAGTAACTAGTTATGTGCAAGTACGACTAGAAACTAGTAGTGCGTAAGTAGGAATAGTAACTAGTAGTGTGCAAGTACGACTAGAAACTAGTAGTGTGCAAGTACGACTAGAAACTAGTATTGTGCAAGTACGACTAGAAACTAGTAGTGCGAAAGTAGGAATAGTAACTAGTAGTGTGCAAGTACGACTAGAAACTAGTAGTGCGTAAGTAGGAATAGTAACTAGTAGTGTGCAAGTACGACTAGAAACTAGTAGTGTGCAAGTACGACGAGAAACTAGTAGTATGCAAGTACGACTAGAAACTAGTACTGCGTAAGTAGGAATAGTAACTATTAGTGTGCAAGTACGACTAGAAACTAGTATTGCGTAAGTAGGATTAGTAACTAGTAGTGTGCAAGTACGACTAGAAACTAGTAGTGTGCAAGGATGGACTAACAAATAGTAGTGTTTAAGTAGGAGTAGTAACTAGCAGTGTGTATGTATGACTGGGAACTAGTAGTGTGTAAGTACGACTAGAAACTAGTAGTGTGCAAGTACGACTAGAAACTAGTAGTGCGCAAGGATGACTAACAAATAGTAGTGTTTAAGTAGGAGTAGTAACTAGCAGTGTGTATGTATGACTGGGAACTAGTAGTGTGTAAGTACGAGTAGTAACTAGTAGTGTGCAAGTACGACTGGAAACTAGTAGTGTGCAAGGATGACTATCAAATAGTAGTCTTTAAGTAGGAGTAGTAACTAGCAGTGTGTATGTATGACTGGGAACTAGTAGTGTGTAAGTACGAGTAGTAACTAGTAGTGTGCAAGTACGACTAGAAACTAGTAGTGTGCAAGTACGACTAGAAACTAGTAGTGTGCAAGTACGAGTAGTAACTAGTAGTGTGCAAGGATGACTAACAAATAGTAGTCTTTAAGTAGGAGTAGTAACTAGCAGTGTGTATGCATGACTGGGAACTAGTAGTGTGTAAGTACGAGTAGTAACTAGTAGTGTGCAAGTACGACTAGAAACTATTTGTATGAAAGTACGGCTAGAAAGAAGTAGTGTGTGTGTATGACTAGCAACTAGTAGTGTGTATGTACGCCAAGAAACTATTTGTATGAAAGTACGGCTAGAAAGAAGTAGTGAGTGTGTACGACTAGCAACTAGTAGTGTGTATGTAGGACTAGCTAATAGAAGTGTGTATGTACTACTAGGAACTAGTAGTGCGTATGTACGCCTAGAAACTTGTAGTGTGTATGTAGGACTAGCTAATAGAAGTGTGTATGTACGACTAGGAACTAGTAGTGCGTATGTACGCCTAGCAACTTGTAGTGTGTATGTAGGACTAGCTAATAGAAGTGTGTATGTACGACTAGGAACTAGTAGTGCGTATGTACGCCTAGCAACTTGTAGTGTGTATGTAGGACTAGCTAATAGAAGTGTGTATGTACGACTAGGAACTAGTAGTGCGTATGTACGCCTAGCAACTTGTAGTGTTTCTATGATTAGAAACTTGTGTAACGTTATATACTGAAACAAAATTAATTCTTGTATCGTAATTTCAGTACTATGAAATTAACACAATTAATCGATATAATTGACACCACGCATAGAAATAAACTTTATCCTATATCAGAATTGATTAATTCGAACAGTTTAATAGTTCTTTAAATATAAAAAAATATTTAAAAATAAAGTGGTATTTGATTTATTTGTAAGTGGATAAATAAAAATTGATTCAAGAAACATTTACTTTACTTAATACAAAATTATTGGACGTTATCACGCTTCAGTTTAAAAAAAAGAGTTTCAGAACACGTAGCGACTGTCGCTGCAGGCCGAGATAGGCTGAGACAGACGTCGAATATAAATCTGCTCCTTTCATTCTTTTGTCTTCCATCCATTTATAAAGTCGACAGTTTTTCCTATACTTGAAATTAATGTTTAAGTGCTATTTCATAGTCACCTATCTCAGGAATACTGTTAGAGATATATTATCAATATCATTTCATTTCTCTACATAATCCAGCAATTTGGGAATAATTAAGTGAGTTCAATTTATATTTTTAAATTCTGCTTAAAATAATACTGTACTTTAGACTTATTTATTGCCTTCCAATATAATTTTAACATAAAAGACATTTTTTTCTTCCACATTTAATTTATTTCAATGTGCTTTTGCAGGTTAAGGCATCATCAGTTAGATATTGTTTACAGAAAACACATAATATGTATAAAATAGAAAAGAAAATATGATACAATAGAAAAAATATCAAAGTAATTGTTAAGACGAAAATCTACTAAATTATAAAATAATTATGTAAAAAATATTATATTCATAATTTAGGAATGGATTTTTTCTTTAACTAATGGTAGAAAAATGTCACTGAAAATTACAGAAGGTTGGGAAATACAATTATCTTTTAAAACCGCCATAAAAGGCACTTTCAATTTTATTTATTTTTGTCCTAAAATATTCTTTAAAAACTACGCTTGCTGACTTAAAATTTATGTGGTGATATTCCTTTATAGAATATTCAACTAATTTAGATGTATCAATGTTTTTATTTTTTATCATTTTAAATATGTTATTTTAACCTTTCAGCTAATTTTACATTTGGCTACAACACCTACAGTACTTCTCGAACATTATCCTAATGTTTTGTAACTGATACTCTCAAATATATTATCAAATATTATTTATTTGATCAAGAAAACACCCGTAGTTCATTTAAGAGTGTCCAGATGTACAGCACCATTCGTCATCAGTGATAAAACTGCGTCATAGTTGCTTTATATTGTGAGAGTCCAAACTGGCAACATGGTAAAAGGTTTTATTTGGTATGGAGCTAAATAAACGTTTAAGAAAAATCTTTCATATTTTTTAAAGTGGAGATATTACTGATATAGGTCTATAACTGGATAGGTAAACTGTTGTGCCTAACCAATGCAACTTTAAATCTGGAAGGGGATTACATGTTGCATAATGAGGAAGGATTTACCATCTCCGTTTTTGTACTTTTAGTTATTACGGTTTAGAGTTTAAAGACTTAAAATTAAAATATTCTTTAAACGCAGTATTGCGTCTACTAAGGTTTTATAATGGTATTTTTTTAAATAAGTTAGTAGTATACCACACCTCGTTTTAAATAACAGGCTTCACTGAGATTTCATCCGAAATTTCAACTCTTCAGATATATATATATATATATATATATATATATATATATATATATATATATATATATATATATATTGCGAGATATGTTGTATCACGTTACATGCAAAGGTTGTTTATTAAGTTGGAGTTTATGGCAATGTTAATTCTGCTATTTAATCGCCGCAATCATGGTTACCAATAAGACTAATGTAAAAGTGATCAAATGACCAGCTAATCACTTAGTATTCCTTTTTAAGAAATAAGGCCATATGAAAATTCCAGTCGTATATGTGCGTCTGTTTTTTTTGGATATCGTACAGATATATCTACGACAACTCACTAGAAACAGTTGACAGGTCTGATGAACATCATGGCACAAGTATTTTATACATATCTTGGATAACATGGTAGGCTAAAACCAATCCATGGAATTTTTAAGACGGTGGAGGTTGAAGAATCTACAAAAGGGAAACTTTTTGTACTTTTGTTACGATACTGAGTGATTACTTGATTTTACTTGACACTAATCGTACCAAATACAGATCCTTCAACACTAAGATACGCAATGAAGGTGTCCTTTGACTATTTAAAGTGTTGTTAAACGCAAGTTTAATAAAAGTATATTGTGTTTTGAAACTAATACTATCACGAGGAAATGAAGACTGTACTAATGTGTTAGTTAGAGGTTTTTATGAAATTTCTTGCTTTAAATTGTAAAACAGATTTTTTATTGAAATAATCTTACAGTAAAAGATTTAGGGAGATAAGGTTTGTATTTTACATATATTTATGATTTTGTATACCTTATTTAATAGAAGTTTCGAGTAATGCATCTGTTACAGTCAGACTGTCAGTCAAAGAAGATTAAAATCTTCAAAATTTTAGTCGCGTTAAAACATGTTATAAGTATTTGTTCGTAAATGGGCACTTCAATTTATGAAAAAGAGTTTGAATTATTGCGTTTCAAAACAATTTTCAACCTTTTCTGAATCTCTCAGTTAGAGAGTCGAATCCTTACGAAGTAAATGTTTGACATATAATGCAGTATTATTTCTATTGGTGGATTTGGCAAATTCAAATTAAAATCAATAAATTATGATAATAGGAAGTGAGAGTATGAAATTTTAATATTACATTAAAAATATATTTTTCATTAAGTGGTTACATAATGATGTTAAGAGAAATATACAAAAATGTGTGTTGTTCTTTGGTATTTTAAGGATCAGTTTGCATATAACGCATGAGGATTATCACTTGCATTTCCAAATTAACATGCAGCGTATGGGGACGTACAATTCCCCTCGCACATTAACTAATGCTCTATACTGACTATTACAAGTTAGTATACGATGTGTGACCCGATAGTGCGTCAGGAGTCAACTTTATAAACTGTTATACAGTTATCGTCTGTCAACATTCGTACATGCCGTTAAATTCCTAAGTGATGGTAAAAATGACATTCGTACTTATCATGAAAAGTGATCAAATAAAAAATATTTGTGAAATTGCTTTTTAGTAAAAATATGGATTATATTATGGACATTAAAAAGTACACTGATGTCACGTACTTGGATTTAAGTATATCTAATAATCATTTAAGTTAGTTTTAAGAAATTGTTTTCTCTTTTTCTATCTTTCTTTTTATTCTAGCCTTACGGTAACTGCAGTATTCAACCATTTTAGATACTTTGACCTGAATAAGTCATATACTAATTATAAAAGGTAATGAACACAGATTTTTAAATAATTATTTTAAAGTACTAATTA
Organism: Homalodisca vitripennis; assembly: GCF_021130785.1. Classification (NCBI taxonomy): domain Eukaryota; kingdom Metazoa; phylum Arthropoda; class Insecta; order Hemiptera; family Cicadellidae; genus Homalodisca; species Homalodisca vitripennis. Next base: position 3,350,453 of record NC_060212.1, on the reverse strand, counting down.
TATTTAACATACTTTACTAACAGTATGCATATCTAAGAAGCAGAGATTTTTTAGACTGGACTGTATAAATTCAAATGTGCAATACATGTGGAATGATATTTCTATATTCTTCCATTTATATAGATAATTTATTTACTTTTTATAAACACGAACATACCTTTCACTTTTACTTCACTGATTGTAACGGGTAAAATTCCTTAAATAAAGTTAAATTTATTTCTTGACCCGAATAAATAATTTATGAAAAAACTTTAGTAATGAAAGGAGGCTGTATTCACATTTAAAACCCCACATATATCCAAGAGTTTCAGAGAACTTCAAGGAGATTATGGATTCGAGCTACTTTGTCACAGGGAAATCATCAAATATTTACAAAGTACAGTCGATAAAGTAATTTGAAATTATTACAGCGTATTACTTTATATTTTTATAAATCTTATCACAGTTTAACTGATCCAACTTTGACAAGTACAGTTCTTCTTGTAACAAGTTGAACGTCCTTTTTTGTGTAATTGATTTAATCGATGGTTTCAACTATGATGGACATATTTATTCTATTTTAAGCCTTACTCTCTGATTACTTACAATAACATTTCAATTAACATCTGTTGAAGTTATAAGCAGCCATACCAAGTTCTAATAAAATACTTCAATATTAATACCCATTGAAATGGTCAAAGCAGTAATTAAGGTTTTTGTCCAGTCCAGTTTCAAGATGTGAATTCAATTACTGTAATACAATAAAAAAGTTACTCACAAGGAGAAATTAACATCTTTGTAACGATCTGGTATAAAATTTCAATCTATGGCTTGAATACTTCCAGCTAAATAACTTGGGCTAGTCTCAGATTTGTTGATAACTGCAAGCTCAACTATAACATATAGCGTTTATACCTGCAGGTTATTCAGTAAACTAGCAATACTCCTCAAATTCAAAATCTCTAGTAATATCGTCATATAATTCCACTGTGATTATATATTATAAAGCTTTTGTAAACATCAGTTTAGTATATTTTGTATTAATTATGTTATTTGGAAAACACAAAACGAAGTCTTTAGAGCAACGAAAATATACTTATTTCAAGAAGCAATGTTTAAGTAATTGTTATTTCAGGCTCGTAAAACACAGCAAATAGTAAAAAAGTAGATTACATTTGAATATAAGGAGCTAAGTATTCAATAGTAACATTTTTTTATGAACGATCCTAATAATATTCCGTATTTCCGTATATAATTAGATTAGTAATACTGCTCATATTTTCGGCTATAACACTAGGGAAATGACGTTTGTACGGTTCATCCTATTTAATTGAATTTGTTGTGCATTTAATGGCTTTTCAGGAACTAATGGATGGAGTTTGTTCAATATTTCTATATGAAAGAAGACCATCCACCAACATCTGCAACATTCTTTTACCTATTAAACAACATTAATGATCAGTAAATAATTTTAGGAGTCAGACACATAAGACCTTGTTAAAACCTAGATATATTGCAGTGCATGTTACCTTAAGATATACGTACATTCAAGCTTTATTTAAAATACTACAATACTTAGTTTTTCTATAAGATATTACAAATTCTGTGCTTTGCTATGGGGATATATCTAACAGAAGGCAATATAGTACACGTCTAGACGGATTGTGGTGTATAAAATCAATGTGGTAGGAGTAGTGAGATATTACTGTAAACTATTTAATTTGAAACATTTTCAACATATACTTTCTTAATAAATAAAATAGCACTATTATTTCTTTCCTCTTACCTATTTAAACCTCTGTCCTAAATTTGGTTTCATTAGCTTTACTAGATGTATAGATAATATTTTTTTAATAAAAAGTACAAAATGGTGGTTAGTGGCTAAACGAGATGGAAATCGGGAAAAAACTATTCTTCATTTTTTAGCTTAGAATCACACATAAATTCTTAAAATGCATACCCACCCCCAACATTTTGGTTACACTCATTATTTTATAATTTATATTACATTAAGTAATAAGGAATTCCATAATATTCAAAAATATTAAAATATAAAGCGGTATGTGATTTATTTGTAAGTTGATAAATAAAAATTGATTCAAGAAACATTTGTTTTACCTAATACTAAATTATTGCTCGTTATCACTCTTCAGTTTAAAAACAAAGAGTTTCAGAACACGTAGCGACTGTCGCTGCAGGCCGAGATAGGCTGAGACAGACGTCGAATATAAATCTGCTCCTTTCATTCTTTTGTCTTCCATCCATTTATAAGTCGACAGTTTTTCCTATACTTCAAATTAATGTTCTGTTATTTCATAGCCACCTATCTCAGGAATACTGTTAGAGAAATATTATCAATATAATTTCATTGCTCTACATATTCAAGCAATTTGGGAATAATTAAGTCAGTTAAATTTATATTTTTTAAATTTGCATAAAATAATACTGTAATTTAGACTTTTTTATTGCCTTGCAATACATTTTTTATCCTCCCACATTTAATTTATTTCGAAAACGCTTTTGAAGGTTAAGGCATCATCAGTTAGATATTGTTTACAGAAAACACATATTCATAAAATAGAAAAAGACATATTATAAAATAAAATATAATTTAAAACTAATTGTAAATGGCAAAAACTAATAAATTATAAAATAAGTATATAAGAAAAATTTTGTTTGCATTTCATAATTTTGGAATGGATTTCTTCTTTAACTAATGGTAGAAAAATGTCATTGAAAATTACAGAAGGTTGGGAAATACAATTATCTTTTAAAACCGGTATACAAGTAATTTCAATTTTATTTATTTTTGTCAAGAAAGATGTTTAAAAAAATACACTTGCTGACTAAAAATTTATATGGTGATTTTCCTTTATAGAATATTCAACTAATTTAGATTTATCAGTGTTTTCTGTTTTATAATTTTAAATATGTTATTTTAGCCTTTTAGCCAATTTAAATTTGGCTACAACACCTATCATCTCGTCTTTATCCTAATGTTTTTTAACTGACACTGTCAAATATACTATCAAATATTATTTTTTCGATCAAGAAAACACCCGTTGTTCATTTAAGAGTGTCCAGTTGTAGAGCACCATTCGTCACCAGTGATAAAACTGCGTCCATAGTTGCTTTCTATTGTGAGAATCCAAACTGTCAACATGGTAAATGGTTTTATTTGGTATGGAGCTAAATAAACTTTTAAGAAAAATCTTTCATATTTTTTTTTAAAAGTAGAGATATTACTGATATAGGTCTATAACTAGATAGGTAAACTGTTGTGCCTAACCAATGCAACTTTAAATTTTGAATTATAGGTTGCATAATGATGGAGAATTTACTACCTCCATTTTTGTATGCGTGATTCACTATAAATAGTTATTACGGTTTAGAGTTTAAAGACTTAAAATTAAAATATTCTTTAAATGTAGTATTGCGTCTACGAGGTTTTATATTGATTTTATATTTCTTTAAATAAGTTAGTATTTTTCCACGCCACGTTTTGCACAACAGGCTTCGCTGAGATTTTATCCGAAATTTCAACTCTTCAGATATATATATATATTTGCGAGATATCTTGTATCACGTTACATGCACATGTTTAATAAGTTGGGTTTTATTGCAATGTTAATTCTGCTATTTAATCGCCACCATCATGGTTACCAATACAAGTAATGTAAACGTGTTATCGAATGACCAGCCATATCACGTAGAGTGTCATGTGTCATCATCCAACGAAATATTGCCCATGTAGAAATAAGGCCATATGAAAATTCCAGGCATATATGTCCGTCTGTTTTTTTGGATATCGTGCAGATATATCTACGACAACTCACTAGAAACAGTTGACTGGTCTCATGAACATCATTGCACAAGTATTATACATATCTTGGATAACATGGTAGGCTAAAACCAATCCATGGAATTTTTAAGACGGTGGAGGTTGAAGAATCTACAAAAGGGAAACTTTTTGTACTTTTGTTACGATACTGAGTGATTACTTGATTTTACTTGACACTAATCGTACCAAATACAGATCCTTCAACACTAAGATACGCAATGAAGGTGTCCTTTGACTATTTAAAGTGTTGTTAAACGCAAGTTTAATAAAACTGTATAGTGTTTTGAAACTGATACTATCACGAGGATCTGAAGACTTTACTGATGTGTTAGTTAGAGGTTTTTATGAAATTTCTTGCTTTAAATTATTGTAAAACAGATTTCTTATTGAAATAATCTGACAGTAAAAGATTTAGGGAGATTAGGTTTGGATTTTACATATATTTATGATTTTGTATACCTTATTTAATAGAAGTTTCGAGTAACGCATCTGTTACAGTCAGACTGTCAGTCAAAGATGATTAAAATCTTCAAAATTTTAGTCGCGTTCAAACATGTATAATTATTTGTTCTTAAATGAGCACTTCAATTTATGAAAAAAAGTTTGAATTATTGCGTATCAAAACAATTTTCAACCTTTTTTGAATCTCTCAGTTAGAGAGCTGAATCCTTACGAAGTAAATGTGTGATATATAATGCAGTATTATATCTATTGGTGGATTTAAAAAATTCAACTTAAAATCAATAAATTATGATAATAGGAAGTGAGAGTATGACATTTTAATATTTCATTACAAATATATTTTTCATTAAGTGGTGACATAATGATTTTATGAGAAATATACAAAAATGTTTGTTGTTCTTTGGTATTTTAAGGATCAGTTTGCGTAGAATGTATGAGGATTATCACTTGCATTTCCAAATTAACATGGAGCGTATGGGGACGTACAATTCCCCTGGCATATTAACTAATGCTCTATACCGAGTATTACAAGTTAGTATACGATGTGTGACGCAGCAGTGCGTCAGGAGTCAGCTTTATAATCTTCAATATACAATTATCTTCTGTCAATATTCGTACATGCTATTAAATTCTTAAGTGATGGTAAAAATAGAATTCGTACTTATGATGAAAAGTGATCAAATAAATACTATTTGTGGAATTGCTTTTTAGTAAAAATATCGATTATATTATAGACATTAAAAACTACACTGATTTCACGAGCTTGGATTTAAGAATATCTAATAATCATTTAAGTTAGTTTTAAGAAATTGCTTTTTCTTTTTTTCTATCTTTCTTTTTAATCTAGCCTTACGATAACTGCAGTATTCAACCATTTTAGATACTTTGACCTGAATAAGTCATATACTAATTATAAAAGGTAATGAACACAGATTTTTCAATAATTATTTTAAAGTACTAATTATATTTAACATATTTTACTAACAGTATGCATATCTAAGAAGCAGAGATTCTTAGACTGGACTGTATAAATTCAAATGAGCAATACGTGTGGAATGATATTTCTATATACTTTCCATTTCTCAGATGTATTTACTTTTTATACACACGAACATACGTTTCACTTTTACTTCACTGATTGTAACTGGTAAAATTCCTTAAATAAAGTTAAATTTATCTCTCGAGCCGAATAAATAATTTATGAAAAAACTTCAGTAATGAAAGCAGGCTGTATTTACATTTCTATCCCCAGAGATATGCAAGAATTTCAGACAACTTCAAGGAGATTATGGATTCGAGTTACTTTGTCACAGGGAAATCATCAAATATTTACAAGTAACTGTCGACAAAGAAATTTAAAAATATTACAGCGTATTACTTTACATTTTTTATAAATTTACCACAGTTTAACTGACTCAGCTTTGATATGTACAGTTCTTCTTGTAACAAGTTGAATGTCCTTTTTTATGTAATTGATTTTATCGTTGTTTTGAACTTTTTTGGACATATTTATTCTATTTTAAGCCTTAATTTCTGATTAAATTACTTGTAATAACGTTTTAATGAACATCCGTTGAAGTTATAAGCAGCTATACGAAGTTACCATAAAATATTAATACCCATTAAAAAATGGTCAAAGCAGTAATGAAGGTTTTTGTTCAGTGCAGATTCAATACGTGAATTCAATTAGTGTAATGCGATAAAAGAGTTAGTCACAAAGAGAAAGTAACATCTTTGTAACAATCAGGTATAAAAAGTCAATCTATGGCTTGAATACTTCCAGCTAAATAATTTTCGCTAGTTTGGGCTAGTCCCAGATTTATTGACAACTATAAGCTCAACCGTAACATATAGCGTTTGTGCCTGCAGAGTTTTTTCAGTAAACTAGCAATACTCCTTAAATTTAAATCCTCTAGTAATATCGCAGTATAATTCCACTGAGACTGTATATAATGAAGTTTTTCTAAACATAAGTTTTGTATATTTCGTACGAATTATTTCATTTGGACAAAAGACACAAAAAAGTCCTTTAGAATTACGAAAAAATACTTATTTCAAGAAGCAATGTTTAAGTAATTGTTATTTGAGGCTTGTAAAACACACCAAATAGTAACAAAGTAGGTTACATTTGAATATAAGGAGCTAAGTACTCAATATTAACATATTAACATGGAAGATCCTAATAATTTTCCTTAGATAATATATTAGATTATTAACATTGCTTACATTTTCGGCCATAGCGATATGTAAATAGAGTTTGTACGCTTCAACCGGTTTCATTGTATTTTTTTGTTTTGTTCAACGACTTTGCAGTAACTACTGGATTGAATTTGATCCATTATTCTATAAAAAAGAGGACCACCCACCAGTGTCTTTAACATTCTTTCAGCTATAGAACTACATTAATGATCAGTAAATTATTTTAGAAGTCAGACACATAAGACCTTGTTAAAACCTAGATATATCGCAGTGCATGTTACCTTAAAATATAAGTACATTAAAGCTTTATTGAAAATACTACAATACTAAGTTTTTCTATAAGATATTACAAATTCTGTGCTTCGCTATTGGGATATATCTAACAGAAGGCAATATAGCATACGTCCAGACGGAATGTGGAGTACAAAATCAATGTCGTAGGAGTAGTGAGAGATTACTGTAAACTATTTGATTTAAACAATTTTCAACAGATATTTTCTTAATATTAAAGAAAAGAGCACTATTATTTCTTTCTTCTTACCTATTCAAAACTCTGTCCTAAATTTGGTTTCTTTAGCTTTAATAGATTTAGAGATAATACTTTGTTAATAAAAAGTAGAAAATGGCGGCTAGTGGCTAAACGAGGTGGAAATCGGAAAAAAACTATTTTTAATTTTTAATTTACAATGACACATAAAATCTGAAAATGCATAGCAACCTCCAAAATTTTGGTTAAACTCTGTATTTTATAATTTATAAAATAATAAGGAACTCCATAATATCCAAGCAATGATAGATTTTACAAAAATATCCAATAACACCACATTCTTTAACAATGTTTCAAAATGCCATGGGTTACCTCAGAATCGACGTTTATAAGTTTAGAGGGGTTTTACTAAAATATAGTGACGGTTTATTTTAACCAGTTATTTAATTGACCGTAGACGGAGCCTGGCATAATATCTACGAAGAGCTAAATTTGATTACTTTTATTATTTTCTAATTTATTATGTCATCTAATTACCTCTCATTAGCCAATAGTACTTACTCAGTATAGATTACAGTAATGAGTATTCACAGCATTCACAGTCATTTCAGAACCTTAAAAGTAAATGTTGCCATATAAGAAGAGGTTGCGGGAAAAACTTTTATTCACTATTATATTTATGTAATGCAACATGTGTTATTCTTGTTTGTTACTTTCTAGATATATTTAATGAATACTGATAATTATCTATTTATATATTTATTTAATTCTCTCTGTACCCATGGTGTATACAGAGAATGACGTTGTAAGTAAGAAGCATTCTACTGGATGACAGCAACATGGAATTATAAGACAATCCTTTTAGTTCTTATTTAGCAGAGCATTATAACTCTTTCGAGAATCGACTTCTTGCTTGCTTCTGATATCAATGTAAATATAAAAGCAGAGTATTCCAAATCATTTATAATGACTGAAAAATAAAATTTGACGATAAATAACCTTGCTTGTTGCATGATTATTTACAATAGGATGTCATTGATGAATTACATTTCTTTAAATCCATTGTTATTCTCAAAAGCAATGCTTGGCTCGTTTGACATAGTTTTATTCTTTAATTTTGCACCCGTTGAATTACTTAATTGAATTTACGCTAGAGTGCTCTACAATTAAAATACATAGATCCGTGAAGGAAAATATCTCATTCAGTTTTATTATCAGGCTCTGATAAGTGATAGTCTCAATATCTAGTGTTCTTTGTTTCACTGTATAGCTGACAGTTCAACATTGTGCTACGTGTTCAAATGAAGAAGTAATACAGTTATTGAGTATTTAAAGTTGAGTAGTTAATGACAACTTTTACTTTAGACTGCCAAAGATCATCAGTACCAATGGAGTAATGACACACTCATAATAGAAGATTTTAACAAACCATGAACTCCATTATTCATAAAGTTACGTTTCAGTTATTTGAATGAAAAGTGCTCAAGTTCCATAACATGTTTTGTATACAGTCACCGTTGGCTCAAAGTTATACAGCTCGATTGTCACTACGTGTATTGTCTTGAGACGCGTCTGAGTCACCACCCAGCCGCCGTGTATGTGTCACTATCTTCCTACTGTGTGTCAATACCTGCTGCACCTCTCTGGTTGTCTTGTCGATGTCCTGATAGGTGTTTGTCACTCTGTCCCTTATCTTAGTTATGTATGATCAGGGTACTGTCACTCTGACCTTAACTACAGTTAGTGTCACTCTGTCCCTTAGGTTAGTTATGTAAGATCAGGGTACTGTCACTCTGTCCTTAACTACAGTTAGTGTCACTCTGTCCTTAACTACAGTTAGTGTCACTCTGTCCCTTAGGTTAGGTTACTGTCACTCTGTCCTTAACTACAGTTAGTGTCACTCTGTCCTTAACTACAGTTAGTGTCACTCTGTCCTTAACTACAGTTAGTGTCACTCTGTCCCTTAGGTTAGGTTACTGTCACTCTGTCCTTAACTACAGTTAGTGTCACTCTGTCCTTAACTACAGTTAGTTTCACTCTGTCCCTTAGGTTAGGTTACTGTCACTCTGTCCTTAACTACAGTTAGTGTTACTCTGTCCCTTAGGTTAGGTTACTGTCACTCTGTCCTTAATTACAGTTAGTGCCGCTCTGTCCTTAACTACAGTTAGTGTCACTCTGTCCCTTAGGTTAGGTTACTGTCACTCTGTCCTTAACTACAGTTAGTGTTACTCTGTCCCTTAGGTTAGGTTACTGTCACTCTGTCCTTAATTACAGTTAGTGCCGCTCTGTCCTTAACTACAGTTAGTGTCACTCTGTCCCTTAGGTTAGGTTACTGTCACTCTGTCCTTAACTACAGTTAGTGTCACTCTGTCCTTAACTACAGTTAGTGTCACTCTGTCCTTAACTACAGTTAGTGTCACTCTGTCCCTTAGGTTAGGTTACTGTCACTCTGTCCTTAACTACAGTTAGTGTCACTCTGTCCTTAATTACAGTTAGTTTCACTCTGTCCCTTAGGTTAGGTTACTGTCACTCTGTCCTTAACTACAGTTAGTGTTACTCTGTCCCTTAGGTTAGGTTACTGTCACTCTGTCCTTAATTACAGTTAGTGCCGCTCTGTCCTTAACTACAGTTAGTGTCACTCTGTCCCTTAGGTTAGGTTACTGTCACTCTGTCCTTAACTACAGTTAGTATCACTCTGTCCTTAACTACAGTTAGTGTCACTCTGTCCCTTAGGTTAGGTTACTGTCACTCTGTCCTTAACTACAGTTAGTGTCACTCTGTCCTTAACTACAGTTAGTGTCACTCTGTCCTTAACTACAGTTAGTGTTACTCTGTCCCTTAGGTTAGGTTACTGTCACTCTGTCCTTAACTACAGTTAGTGTCACTCTGTCCTTAACTACAGTTAGTGTCACTCTGTCCTTAACTACAGTTAGTGTCACTCTGTCCCTTAGGTTAGGTTACTGTCACTCTGTCCCTTAGCTTAGTTTAATGGACAGAGTGTAACGTCATGGTACTGTTACTCTGTCCTTAACTTAGGCTACATGAAGCTTAGGTTACTGCCACTCCCTCGTTTAGCTTATGTTATGTTAGATTAGCTGAATGTCACTGTCCCTTAGTTCAGGTTACGTTAGTGTCATTATGTTCCTTAGCTTAGGTTATGTTATGTTATTGTCACTATGTCAGATTATGTTATATTAGATTAATGTTATTCTATCTCTTATCCAAGACTTTCTTCATTTAATTTTGGTAATAGTTATTTAAAAACTTTTTCGCTTTAATTCGCCAATAAGTTCATGATTTTGATTATCTAATACGAACAATATTTCGCCTTTTGTTAGATTCTCCTCTAAAACTCTATTTAATTTAAATTCAATGAAAGTGTTTTTACTAAAAGAAATAGATTGTTTTAGTTTTGAACTTATAATATATGTATATATAAAATATGTAGACTTAACAATCAATAAACATATTTTTATGGTTTAGTAAATATATTTGTTGTTGGTCCCTTCATAGTAATTATATTAAGAGATGGATATTTTGTTTAACCATTTAAAGAAATTGTTCTATTTAAATGTCAAAATTATTTTTTACATACGGGAAATTTCAGTTCCCTTAAATATTATTACATTAACAATATATTGTCAAGAGCAAGTCGAGTAACATCCTCTGAACCCAATACAGGGAAATATTACTAGAGGGAATTTGCGTATAGAAATTACTTAATCCAATTTAACTGAAATTTTGGGAATAAAAACATTGATAAAACAATTTGGTACAAATTTGAGACGAATAACCCACTAAAATTAGTCCTCCCGTAGGTGTAGATCCATTGAGGTGAAAAATTTATGTTTCATAAAGAATAAATTCATAAATACACCAAAATACAAACTGTCAAGGAATTCTATTAAAAACAAATTCTTTCCATGTATAAGTATTGTATTTAGCGAAAAACAGTACTTTATATAATATTATACCATTTTACGTATATAAATTAGAATAACTTGAATGAATGTAGCAGGATGCTATATTGGAATAGAACTTCAATTGTTAACGGATGTAATTAAATAATTAAAGACTTCTACAGGAACATAAGATAGCACCAGTTGAGATTTGCTGGCTCTTTCTATTTATTTTTATTATTATTAACGCATATGTGAGTTTTGGAGTTTATGGCCAGCACGAAATAGTATGTCAACAATAATAAGACTGAAACGCTGCATATTCAGAGGTTTGAGTTACGACAAAGCAAGAAGTAAAACAAACTAGAGAACAAAGTGAAACTTTCTGGCATAGGAACAATAACTTCAGGTCCGTCTTTGTTCTTATGTTTATGCTCCTGACATCTTTGTACGTTGCATTATAAATATTTGATGTTTTAGAAAGAAACATGCAAAGCTTTGTCTTTAAAAAATTTCTCTAAAATTCAATATAATTATATGCAGGTTATTTTAAATAGGTAAATTCCAACCATCGAGTAACTTAACATTTATTAATATCTATTTTATTGTAATTGGATCCCACGTAATTAACATTGTTTTGTATCTCCACACGACATACTTAGTCTGTAAAAGCTGCAAAGGGTCGATAGTTATCACTAAGTACCAATAAAGATAAATAGTAAGTGTTCGTATATTATAATTAATTATATTAATATTTATGTTTGACTACTAGCTGCATTACTTTCATATAGAGGTTATTATCTGAGTGATAGTGAGAAAAACCACGTAAGGACCACAAAAATATACACGTGTTTTTCTGTAAGTTTATCTTCGTGGTATTTCAAGAATGAACTGAACTACAGAAGAAATTTTTAATGACCCTTCTTTTCTATGTTAACACAATTTTTGCCAATGATGGTGTTTGGTGGGGGCCTTTACTGAGGGTTAAGGAAAGGTTTTATGGCAAACCATAATGGAAAATTTAAAGTGAATGCAGTACAAAATGTAGGATGTAAAAAATACAAAATAATCCTTTAATACGGAACCTCATACAGGAATTTTTTAATTGTATTTCGCGAATAATAAACCCATCGCTGTGTTTTATAAATAGCTTCCTAGCTATATACTGTATAATATATTCAAGATTGAGATTAGATTGTTTCCATAATACTATACCAACGAGAAATAGGAACAATTTCATATCTCAGTATCATTTAGATCCTATAAAACTGCAGTAGCATTCGCCATAAAATATTCTATATTCAAATCTCAATTAAAGAATATGTAAATAAAATACTCCGACTGTTCTATTTCCCTAAGTCTAAAAGAAACAAGACTGACAATTGAGTGATTTATATTCAAGTTCAGTCCTCAGTCCATTGTAATTCATGGCATATACCGTCACAGATTTTACATTGTTAGTGTCTGGAGTTTTCAAGCTGAAAATATGATTAAGTAAAAGACATTACCTTCTCAATCAGTATAGAACTCATCAAAAGAGAAAATAATTTTTAAATCAAAATATTTTTTTTTCTAAAATGCGATCGATACTCTTATGGCTATATACTTTAATAAGAAATATGGAATGAAGGCGTGTGAAAAATAGAAAGGAAATCCACAGTAAGAAAGTTTTGTTTGTAAAAATGTTTGTTTTTGTTATCTACATGTAAAACATAATAAATACTTAACCTAGTTTTAACCCCTCAGATGGTACGTGTACTAAGGAGCATGTGTTATTAGGTCTATCACTTATTAGTAGAAGGTGGCTCGGCGTTATCATTTCACTGTGCACTTTATTATATGTGATCAATTACACAATTATTGAAGATCCACAGCAGTCTACCAGATCAGTAGCAAATATTTGTGAAGTTTCCCAAGGGTCTGTGGTACTGTTACAAAAAGACAAATTTCACCCTTAAAAAAATTCAGGTAGTACATGACTTGATTGAAGACGATCAAGACCGTTGTCTACAGTTTTGTGATTAAATGGAAGCACTAATTTCTGTTCATCTATTGTTTGTTCGAAACATTGTTTTCAGTGATGAATACAGTTTCTTTTCCAATAGGGCTTTAAGAAAACACAACTGCAGGTACTGAGACAAAGAAAACCACAAGTTTTCTCTGAATCCTGCACCCAATACCCAGAAAAGGTAAACATGTGCATGTATAATTCTTCAATTGTTTGATAAACATGCTCCAATAGTCTTCAAACGTGTAACAAAAAAGCCTGCTCCCTGGATTACTGACTTTATTCGCCATCTGCAAAGACAGAGAGACACTGATTTCCGCAAGGCTAAGCGAACAAAGAATCAGCACGATTGGAGCTTATATAAAAGACTGAGAAATCAGACACAGCAACAAATTAGAAATTCTAAAATTAGATTTTACTACAATTCTCTTTCTCAGAAACAAATAACTAAAACCCTGTGGACGAAACTGAAAGAGCTGGGAGTGGGCAAATCTGATGGTGACCAACAAACCCACTTAAATCCAAATATAATCAATAACTTTTTTGCTAACGTCCCCATTGATCTGTCCCGTGCTCGTGATTATGTCATAGAGCTAGAGGCTTCTCCGCTTGACAGACCTGTTCATCAGTTTTCTTTCACTCCGGTGACTGAGGCTGAGGTGTTCAGGGCGGTCATGAGGATGTCTAGCAATGCAGTCGGGGCCGACAACATTCCAATCAAGTTCATTAAGAGCACTCTGCCAGTCACCCTCCCAGTTATTACTGCAATATTTAATAAATCTTTTATGTCCTCAACTTTTCCAGATATATGGAAGCGAGCTCAAATCCGTCCCTTAAATAAGTGTTCTTCCCCTAAAGCTCCATCTGATTTAAGACCAATTAGTATACTGCCTGCGCTATCCAAGTGTTTAGAAAGAATAGTCCACCAACAATTCTCCCGTTTTATTGACAGTGGCAATATTTTTTCGTTATTTCAATCTGGGTTTCGCCCTCACCACAGTACTGCCACAGCCCTTTTAAAAATCACAGAAGATATAAGACTTGCTATGGACAAGCGACAAGCTACAATTTTGACTCTATTCGATTTTTCCAAGGCCTTCGACTGCGTGTATCACCCTCTTTTACTGATCAAATTGAAGAGGTATGGTTTCTCTGATGGTTGTGTCAGGTGGGTGGGGTCATATCTCTCCGAGCGACAGCAGCGTGTCAAGACTGACAATGGGTGCTCCGAGTGGAAACCTGTCACCCGAGGGGTGCCTCAGGGTTCTGTACTTGGACCACTTCTTTTTACACTCTACATTAATGACATAACTACTAGCATCCGACACTCAAAGTTCCATCTGTACGCTGATGATTTACAAATTTACCGCCACTTTTCACCTAATGAGATGGACACTTGTGTACAGGTAATGAACTCTGATATTGATTCAATAGCTTACTGGACTTGCAGACATGGACTGAAACTTAATGAAACCAAGACTAACTGTATTTTAATAGGCTATAAAAGGCTTATTACTAAAATTGACATTAATACTGCTCCAAGACTGATACTGAACAATAAAGAAATAGTTTTACAATGAAAAAGTAAAAAACCTGGGAATAACTATCAACAAAAACCTGGGATGGGCTGATCAGGTGTCACAAATTTGTAGTAGGGTTTTTGCCTGTATACATGGCCTCAAGCGATTTGCACAATACTTGCCGTTGGATGTTAGAGTGATGTTGGTGAAAACTCTAGTTTTACCTCACTTCAATTACTGTGACGTGGTGATCAATGACATGACTGTTGACCTTTCTAGTAAAATTCAGCGTGCACAGAATTATTGTATTCGGTTTATTTTCAACTTACGACGTGATGATCACGTATCTCCTTATTTTGAGCAATTATCCCTATTAAAATCCAAAGAACTTAGAGATCTTCATGTACTTAGTCTGTTGCACGCACTAATCCACAATGGTTGTCCAAGTTATTTGGCCCAAAGTTTCGTTTTTATGTCTGATATTAGTGCACGTAGAACTCGTAGGGGTGCATCTTTATTATCAACTCCAATTCATAGGACAACCTTATATAATAAATCTTTCACTGTTTCCGCATGTCGATTGTGGAACGCTCTCCCAGACAACATCAGAACTATTGACAAGCGCGATCGCTTTGGGGCGGAGGTTCGGGCCTTTCTGCTGCGGACTCGGCGGGAGTGACGGTTGGTGGTTCTTGTGGTCACACTTGTGGTAACTGTATGTGAGTTGCGTGGATGGGGAATGAAAGCTGATTAGGATAGGATAGTTTTATTAGTTGCCTGTAAAGAGATTTATGTTAGAGTGGTGCTATATGGCATTTACTAAGAACTCAACTATATGTTCAATGGATTGGTAGGCGTGGTCAAGAAGAATAGCCTGCCAGAATAGGTCTCCAGAGCATTTGAACTTTTTCCATTCAGTCACGTTTACATCCATATATTACTAAACACTATTTAAAAATATTAAAAATGCAAATACACGATTATTGAGGCCAGCACACAAATACCATTTCATACTTTTTAAAACGTAAGAGAGCTCATCCTATGCTTATATCACTGAAAAATAGTAGGAGGGCTTCAGTTTAAACGTTTTATTTGACTTGCCAATGTCGTGAGTTATTAAAAATATTGTTCTGTTAAATCTGGCTAATATTTTGGATGGGAAGGCATTGCGAACCCTGGTATTCACAATTCTTTAAGTTTTTCTATGCTCTTCAAAATGAGGGGTCACTTTCGAGGCGTTAACATTTAAACTTTTGAGTTACCTCCAAAAAAACATATTTTTGGGAGATACAACACATTTTCAAAATCACCTAATGAAATTTCCTTTCCAAGTGGCACCACAAACCATATCTCCTTACATTTTGAACAAAATAGAGGGGTGGGGATGACTTTATATTCACCTTGCATAAACATAATATTAAATCCATCGAATACCTTTAAAACGCAATATTATACCTTCTGTATTTACAAGTAAAATATCAGAGACTATGTCCTGTATTATCTCCCAAGAGTACAACTAACACTAAAGGACTTAGATAATATTTACCAGGCGAAACAGTTTTTATATTTACAGGAAAAGTGGAAGACACGGAGAGAGAATATCCTATGTCACGTCAGAAATGTACCAGTAAGAATAAAGATATTGCACAGTATATTTTAGGCGAAGCGTCCCATAAATTTAAATATAAAGGTTTACACACTACAGAAGATGTGATGTTTCACGTCAGAAGTGTATCACTAGGACTAAAGAGCTTGCATAATATATTTGAAGTGCATCATCCCATATATTTAGATGTAAAGGGGTACACACTATATAAGATATGATTTATCACGTCAGAAGTGTATCACTAAGACTAAAGAGCTTGCATAATATATTTAAAGCGCAGCATCCCATATATTTAGATGTAAAGGGGTACACACTATATAAGATATGATTTATCACGTCAGAAGTGTATCACTAAGACTAAAGAGCTTGCATAATATATTTAAAGCGCAGCATCCCATATATTTAGATGTAAAGGGGTACACACTATATAAGATATGATTTATCACGTCAGAAGTGTATCACTAAGACTAAGGAGCTTGCATAATATATTTAAAGCGCAGCATTCCATATATTTAGATGTAAAGGGGTACACACTATACCAGATATGATTTATCACGTCAGAAGTGTATCACTAAGACTAAAGAGCTTGCATAATATATTTAAAGCGCAGCATTCCATATATTTAGATGTAAAGGGGTACACACTATACCAGATATGATTTATCACGTCAGAAGTATATCACTAAGACTAAAGAGCTTGCATAATATATTTAAAGCGCAGCATTCCATATATTTAGATGTAAAGGGGTACACACTATACCAGATATGATTTATCACGTCAGAAGTGTATCACTAAGACTAAAGAGCTTGCATAGTAAATTTAAAGCGCAGCATCCCATATATTTAGATGTAAAGGGGTACACACTATATAAGATATGATATATCACGTCAGAAGTGTATCACTAAGACTAAAGAGCTTGCATAGTAAATTTTAAAGCGCAGCATCCCGTATATTTAGATGTCAAGGGATACACACTATATAAGATATGATTTATCACGTCAGAAGTGTATCACTAAGACTAAAGAGCTTGCATAGTAAATTTAAAGCGCAGCATCCCATATATTTAGATGTAAAGGGGTACACACTATACCAGATATGATTTATCACGTCAGAAGTGTATCACTAAGACTAAAGAGCTTGCATAATATATTTAAAGCGCAGCATCCCATATATTTAGATGTCAAGGGGTACACACTATACCAGATATGATTTATCACGTCAGAAGTGTATCACTAAGACTAAAGAGCTTGCATAAAATATTTAAAGCGCAGCATCCCATATATTTAGATGTAAAGGGGTACACACTATATAAGATATGATATATCACGTCAGAAGTGTATCACTAAGACTAAAGAGCTTGCATAATATATTTAAAGCGCAGCATCCCATATATTTAGATGTCAAGGGGTACACACTATACCAGATATGATTTATCACGTCAGAAGTGTATCACTAAGACTAAAGAGCTTGCATAATATATTTAAAGCGCAGCATCCCATATATTTAGATGTAAAGGGGTACACACTATATAAGATATGATTTATCACGTCAGAAGTGTATCACTAAGACTAAAGAGCTTGCATAATATATTTAAAGCGCAGCATCCCATATATTTAGATGTAAAGGGGTACACACTATACCAGATATGATTTATCACGTCAGAAGTGTATCACTAAGACTAAAGAGCTTGCATAATATATTTATAGCGCAGCATTCCATATATTTAAATGTAAAGGGATACACACTATATAAGATATGATTTATCACGTCAGAGGTGTATCACTAAGACTAAAGAGCTTGCATAATATATTTAAAGCGCAGCATCCCATATATTTAAATGTAAAGGGGTACACACTATATAAGATATGATATTTCACGTCAGAAGTGTATCAGTAAGACCAAAGAGCTTGCATAATATATTTAATGCGCAGCATCCCATATATTTAGATGTAAAGGGGTACACACCATGGAAGATACCCTGTTTCTCGTCATAATTCTCTCAATACTAACATTATTGGATGATATCCATTTAGTATATTTTGATTTTGATGGTTTTTTTCAAAGTTTTTATGTGTTTACTTATATGTCTGTTTCTTTGCAAATGATAACTCTCTTTCACTTTCTGACAAAGATCGGCATGAACTAAAAATGAAATGTACTGTACATGTGGAATCACTGCTGCTATGGATTGAGCAAATGTTATTTACCCTTGAAAAAATAAAAATAATTGAATTTAAGAAAAGCAATACCTAACCTGTTACTAATTTATCGTTGACGATCGGTGGTCCTGTCTTCCGTCCTTTGGCAAAAAAGTAATAAGATGTAGCAATTAGCAACAAGTTGAGGTGTGGAGAGCACAGACATTTGGTTTAAAAGGCGTTACGTTTAGGAATCTTTATTTAATTACTGCAATTTAAAATCTAAAAATGGGAACAGCATAAGCGAGAAATAGATATATAAACCCATAATAAGCTGTTAATAAAACTTTAGATTTTAGCAATGTAGATTGTTATAAACACTGTAGTGTTTATATACGCAACTAGGATATTTTTCTACTTATAGTTTCGTTCTCTACACAAACTATCAAAACTACAAACAATTAAACCCTATAAAATTTTGTGTTCTGTAAACAACCCTACAGGCAAGCTGCTTTAGTCTCTCTTTATTGTATAAGTTTCCTTTACAAACACGAAAGCTTACAAAACATTTGTTGTTCTTCATTATGTCCAAAATAAGGAGAGTAATTCCGTAGCAGAAAGGGAAACTGTTTGGAAACTTGCGCAAAGTAATTTAATTCACAATTAAGTAACAATAGTAGTAATTCTTCTTATAATTTAACTGTTAAATACGTGTACATCTATCGCATAATTTATAGTATCCTCGATTTTCAAAGTGACCAAGAAATCACAAAGCAACTCCTTTCAATATAACACGCTAAGCTCTTCTGACATTAGTAAAG
Organism: Homalodisca vitripennis; assembly: GCF_021130785.1. NCBI lineage: Eukaryota > Metazoa > Arthropoda > Insecta > Hemiptera > Cicadellidae > Homalodisca > Homalodisca vitripennis. Next base: position 3,331,493 of record NC_060212.1, on the reverse strand, counting down.
ATTCCCACGAAACCCTTTCTCAGGACCTACTTTAAATTTGCTGGATCCTTAAGCATAAAGAGCTGTGTGGCTTAGTCCTAATATTGCAGACAATAAAGATGTCTGCAAGCACTAATGCGATAACTAGGATGTATATGATAATGGGTAAAAATTCTAACTTAAATTATTTCAGACCAGTGGAGCGAAGTCCTAAAGGGTAACTCAAAGATCATGTATCTAAGTGCAATTTAATTAAATCTAAATATCACACTAATATAAGCATTTTAACATTTTAAATATATTTAGATTTATAAAAGCACTTGAGGATGACTCTGAGCTTTTAACTTTTTTTGACGTGTAAAACAAACATCTTACCAAAAGCTTAATCTCATTCAATTCAATCAAAGGTTAATCATGTTTATAATAATAATTTCGGATCGTTTGTAACTGAATTAGTTCTAAGACTTTACAACAAACCTTTACGCTTATTGAGATTTTTGGCTTAATAGTTTTAATATACTAATATGTCGACCTTCGAAGTCATCTTACTATTAGTGTTGCGCTAATTTAATGCCTACACTAATAACTCATTTTGATATGTTTGGTGCTAGCCAAACGCGAAATCGATCTATCTTCAACTAAAAGGGATATTTATATTTAGTTAATAGGTTTTATGTATCATAAAATTGACTATCTGAGTCATGATAGTTGGAAAATTGGTGATGTGTGTGAGTGAGGTCCTGTAGTTCTCAGAAGAACAATAAAAGTGGAAGTGTTTGTAGTGTAACATGGTGTTTACGGGATAAACCCAGGATCGTATCGCTAGAACCTTAAAGAGGAAATTCGTTTAAAATATTTCCGCGCGCTACTCTTGCAGTTAATTTTTGTTGATTTTTTCAAAATCTGTAATATATATATATATATATATTTATATATATATATATATACGGTATATGAAGCGCATAGAATGAAAAACCCAATAAATTGAAAGAAAATATATATACAAATTTTTGAAAACTTATAAATATAAAACGGGAGGATTTCCGCTAGCGAATTAAGTAACAAATGGACCTGAACAAAATAGTTATAGTTTTTAACGGGTCTCTGAAAACTATTAACTATCTAACTCGTATGTTGAGTGCTGACTAGATTCACCAGGGGAGTCATCAACTGTCATTCGCTCGAGCGTCGCCTGGGACTCCTGCGTCATAAAATATGTCGCCCCACGGTAAATAAAACAGAATTCAACCTTTTCCGTTATCTAAACTAATTCACTTCACTAACAATTGCAATGGTTAACAAATATTAATAATTATTGAGAAGTACTTGCACTTTATGTTAGCACCAAATTAATTACGGTTGATTACTTTAGTTGGGTATACATTTATAGGTAGTAACTATTAATTAAGAGTTGAAAACTTAACCGTAAGCATTATAGCTTAGTAATGCTTCAAGTTGTATTGTGGCGAGTGCCCTTATTAAACTTGGTATGTCACCACGTTCATATCTACCTCTCTGTTTATTATATAAATTTTCGTATTGAAACCGTAATTAAAATATTTTTTAAATTTTATCAATATTTATAGACGTTTTTAGATTAGTAGGATATGCGTTTAGTCATGCAGATACAGTAAACACAAGCTTATTATATAATTCATCTTTATAATGAGTTTATTTCGAGAAAAACTATTTTTGTAAATAGTGGAGGAATTAATATAACTGACATAGCGGTCCATTCGTGATAAGCCACTCTTCTAGTGATCTCATTTAGCAAGATGCAATTTGTAAAATATTTAAGTATAATGTAGTAGATATTTATTAAACCGTTACAATACGAGTTCATAAACTATCGTTAATATAAAATAATGTATTATTTTATGTTACTTTACATATTTCAATGGAATGTTTACAGGTATTACGCAAAGCTGGTCAAATTAAACATAAAATATAAACGTACAATAGGTATTGGTTTACATTTTATTGCTTTTAGATTATATCATCCGAAGTGGACTTGCGACTAACAAATCTACATATAAAGTGTAATGATTTTCTCCATATTTGTTTGGTGAGGAATTATTGTTATTGCATTCTTCATTGCATAGATTATAATTAAGTAGGTCTATAGTAATTTAATAATACATAATTTACTAGATGACTTTTATTGCTCTTTGGCTATTTCGCTTAAATAGAGTAAGAAAGGATAGTTACATGAAGGGCACATTGTAACCTATAATTTAAAAACTTGACAAACAAACAACATCGTCAAAAATATAGAGAGCCGTGTGTTTGACAATGATCAATCAACAGCTTATACATGTTACAGCTAACATACACAACCGCTGTCGACATATATGATAGATATTATTTTAGCAGTCTCTTTTATTTAATGAAGTCAGTACATATCGGAATTTACTATTAGTTACTCATTTATTTAACGTTGAATTGGTGATAAGTTAAGTTACGGAAAATATTAAGGTTTCTAGTAGATTTTATGCTATGGTAAAGTTAATTTTTAGCCAAGATTCAGACAATAATGCTAGATTCAGTTCATCTTCGTAAATATAACAACATAAATACAATTGTTGGATTATTTGGCAGATAGTAAATGTGTTATTCTAATCAACTATTCCTTTCAAACATTATAACGCGGTAACACAATTATATATTTCACTAGCTGTTTCCTGCGGCTTTGCACGCTTTTCGTAATCTTTGTCCATGTATGTGCACTTCTGGTTTAAGGCGATGTAGAGTTCGCCTTGTTGCCACGATCGAGAAAATCTGCATATATTTATAGCCATTGTATACGTACATTTACTTTGTTATTATGTGGTCTAACAGCTTTAAGTGCAACCATAAAATTATCTTAAAGACAAATTCACATAATAGCTTAGCGCCTTCAAATAGTGTTTGTCTATCTGTAACGTATTTGCAGTTTATAATGTGCAGGCGCTTTGAAAACTGTTCCCTTTTGCAGTGCCGCCTGGTGGCTAGTTACACCCATAGCCATAGCATATAAGCGTTCTAAAAACTTAAAAACTCAATACATTCATACAGACAGACTCGTATTTAGGCACATGCTGTTCGGCGCTCATGCACAGGGAGACAAAATTTAGGTCTGAAAAGAGGTTTTATTTTATTTTCGTATTCATAATAAAACATTTAAAAAATATTTATAATACATTATGTCATATTAATCATGTAGCTTGCCATTGTAATATAATTTAACAGACTAGAATTTATTGCGCATAAATAACATACAACAATTCTTACAAAAATTTACATTGAATAAATATGATTGAATATTTATTTAAGCACCTGTTAGTAAATAAGGCTCAATTATCACCACATCCTTCTCCTTTAATATATTTTGTGGTTATTAAACTTTGTGGAAATTTTTTGTCTCTAAGAGATCTTTGGATGTACATCTTGGAGGCTTTTTTCCTCAGGAACACTTATTTGCTAAGTCATTCAGTTATTGACGTTGATTCACTTAAATTTGTATCTTCATTATTTGGGTTGATAGTAATGATAACAATATGTTTAATTGTTGAAATCTTTCTCTAATTCCACGTATAGTGTCTTGACCCTCAGTTTCATGCCATATTCAGACTTCCCATTAGTTAAAGATATCCTAAGTGATAAGTATGGATAGAAATGTTTGTTTTACATAACTTTTCCAGTATTTAGGATTTATTTCCAGTACTCAACTGAAGGATAAAATTTTCTACATCTGACATGATTCTTCATGAAAGCAGTTAGCCAATTAGGGATTGAATATCCGCTACTTTATCATTTTTGGTGGAGAACAGAACGTTCTCCAAAACCCTCTGTTACCTTACACTTTCTGCAACCGCTGAAAAAAAATTTTACTTATATTAAAGCGGTGTTGAAAGGCCACTATATTTATAATTAGACTATCCAGTAGAGTGTCAATATGTAGCCTAAAGAGGTATCCACAGATAATTTATTTAAAATAGAGTGCTAACTTAGTGATAGTATTTTGCAATGAAACTCGGTGAGAAAATGTAAAAAGAGTAATAATAAAAGGACTAATGACCCGCACTAACGAGTTTAAAAGAATATCGTAATGTAAAATGTTTGCGAGAACGAGAGAGATAATACATCTAATGTGTAAAAGGTCAGCAAACGACCGCGGCGACACCTGCAAAAACCTTGCGTGGTATCGTTTATTCTTTTATCTTTACAATTAAAACCTCTTTAGCCTTTACCTGGGAATTTGTTGAATTCATTTGGATTTTTAACGGTTTACATTATTTCCGTGTCGTCAGTGAGGTATTTTATAGCCTATATTAAGTATAGTTTTAAATGTAACTTAACCTTAATTTTTGCTTTTCATATGAAATAAAGTATCATTTATATTTCATATGAATATTCTACTGATTTAAAACGAGATAATCTTGTAACAGATCTGAAATACGCTATTAAATTATCAGAAAATTTATGCAAATTATTAATTTTTAATAATTTTTGAAAAAAGTGTATTATTGAATCTGATCGAATCTCATCAAGCTAATTTTTCAAAGCGACTTCTTCAGTTATTTATTTTTTATATATACTGAACGATTCTAAAATAGAACTTTATGACGTTGAACCTCAATTCACGAAATCTTTGCAGCTGATTACGATATATTTTTGATTTTGTTGCGTTGTTTTTTGTTTTAACCACTGGTTTTTTAAATTAAAACAAATTCTTTCCGTACGTTTTCAGTGACAAATATTTCTATAAACCCACTTAAATAATTTATTTAATGAATATTTAATTAAACTAATTTTAATTGTAAATGTACATTTTCATTGAGTTATGTTGTAGTAGCGCTAGAAAACATTTTCATATTGTTGTTACCGTTATAATAAATTCATCTTTAATCAAACTGAGCGCAAACCTATTTTTTAATTTAACATATGGCCAGATATTTGGAGAAATATTTTTTATCTGTTTCTTTTAAATTTAACATGAATCTTCGTAGGTAAGAATGAGTATAGAAACGGTGATTATCATAGAGACGGTGTGTGTTCAAAAATAGAATTTGGCTGGCTGAACGTCATTGGAACATACCACTTATTAGGGTGAAACAATGTCTGTTATGTCTGCCGAAGAGGGGATGTATGAGATTTTTGAATGTCTGACAGTCCGCTTGACGTCAAAAGAATGACAAGGTCTATACACTTTTTAGATATCTCATGCTATTTCTGCACAGCCTGTTATGTTACACGGGGTTTGGCGTTGTAAATAAGTAAACCTTGTACATAAAAAATGAAATACTCCGAGTTCCGTTATTATAATTTACTTTTTGTGAAAAAATATTGTAATTGCCATTCATAAAAATTTAAAACGTATTAAATTTTAAATTTACAATCACGTAATTTTTGGCTGTTTAAATGCGTATGACAGAAACTACCAATTGGCAGTTACAAAACAAATATGTAGAAAGCAATATTATTGTTTAAGTTTTTGAAACGAAAACAAGAAAGTTCCAAATTTAAAATTGAATATGTGGTTTCAGTTTCAAAATAAATCGATACAGTGAACGACTGAAACTTCAAAGTAAAGAAATATCATTAAATTGTCAAAGAGGTAGTTGTTTGAGTTATTATATGTATATATGGACCAAAAGTAACCATGGTACTGAAGTACAAGTTTCTAGGAGAATCGTGTTACAATTAAGAACAGGGAAAAGTCTTTTAGAACCCTTAAGAATGGTAAATAGCGCTTAGGGTTGCCTGGTGTCGGGGCGGCGATCATGGTTGTAGTAGGAGTCTTTCCTCTCGACCTCCTCGCATTGAGAGACGGACGATCTTTCCTCTGAGTAGGGGCGAAACCATGCGAGGAGGGACATTGATAGAAACCATGCAATTTTGGCTGCAAAAGTGGGACGAGGGTAACGAAGGTCGTTGAACCTTTAGTCCCATCAGAGACCTGAACGCCTGAATGATCCGCTACCACGGGGAAATTAAATTCTACCTGGTTCAGCCCCTGACGAGGTACGGCTACTTCAGGAAGTATCTTCACCGGATGGGAAAGGTCGAATGATCTCGGTGTGTGTACTGCACGGAGGATGATGATGACACTCATCGTATGTTCTTCGAGAGTACAGAAGAACGCTTGTCTGCACTATCGGTGATGTCTCATCAGAAACCTTAGTGGGATAATACTGCGAAGCGAGGGCATGGGGAAGGCCGTTTCTGCATTATGAGGTATCCATCGCGTGAAAAGAGATCCATAGGGCCCCGGAAAGATAGCATGGATCTTTAGGGCGCATGAGAGGCGGCTAGGTATGAAATAATACAGAAAAAGGCCCTGGATTCCCGCGGTCCATAGAGTGTTTAGTGGGAACCCTGTGTTGAACGGGGTGAGTCCCTCACTTTGTGAGTAAATGTATTTCTCCTACGTAAAAGTTTGAAAAATAACCATAATATTCCATAATCATATTTTATAATATATTATCACTCATGGCCTAATTATTGAATAATATATTTTTGTAGAAATTTATTTCATTATGGTGTCTTTTCAAAAAGACTGAACATGCCCTATGATATTTCTAAACCTTGACTCCACAACAATTTTATAATTAATCTAATTGTTCTTTAGGATCACTTTATTCCTGAAACCCAATTAATAGAAATATTTTAGATATAGCTATTAATTGGTTTTCGTATTTGGTTAGATATAGCTATTACCTTTCGGTTTCTGATTGAAAAAATTGTGGGTTTAAATTATATTAGGATAAATAGGTGTATTCTATTTACTTTAAAAACGCTTATCCTTATATTTACATGTAAATAGCTGCGGTTTTACTAAATGGCAAGATTGTATCTCTTCTAGAAAACAGTAAACGGCAAATTAAACACGCAGTTGGATAGTATAGTACTGTATGTTAAATTATGTTTTGTTTTAGACTACCAATACACATAATAGGAAACTGATTTCATGAATAATTTCGAATGCTCTTCGAATAACAGCATTAAATGTACCAATATTCAGAGAACTAACCATTGTATGTTCTCGAGGCAATTACGTGCACAAATTCAAACCAATATTTATGAGCTGCACAACTACAATAACCTGTGTTTGTTGACTGTGTAATAGTTCTTTTGTTAACCAGCCATTGTGGAGGTGCGGAGCTCTAATGTAAATGGTGTGAAATCTTTATTAGCTGTATTAGTTTGTGAAGCCTATGAATGTTACTTTATTAAATTTCAGATTTAGTTTTCATTTTTTATAAGAGCACATTTGTATAGTGATGTTAAATAATATTAAAAAATATAACTTAAACTTACGGTAAATTAATTATTCTCATAAATTGGCTGCGCGCAGGGAAGACTACAATTTAACCGTCTGCAAAAGTTTTATTTTTGTTTGTCTCTCCGCATGATGTGTCGGACACAAACTTACGTATAAACCTGTTCACGTCACTCCACGGTATTTAGCTTTGCGGTAATGAACATTTTTACACGGCCTTATGAATTAAAAAAAAATAACACACCGTTTCGAGGATTGGACACTACCCTCTTCGTCAAGCTTGCCTTTAAACATTACCCTCCTGACCATCGCCTTCCAGTCCAATTGTTTCAGATGAAACGACGTGTTGGCAAGTCAGGAACCGACATTAATTTTTTTTGCAGTATCCCACTATCGGTGCGACGTGTTATTGTGCCCTTGAATTCTGGTACTCGTGACTTGTGCTCAAGACATGCATCCTGTGCAGTGAATGGACTGGACTCGAAGCAGCTTTTGGGTACATTTGAACCCTTATTTTATTCTTCCTATTATTTATTTTTGTATGTATTGACACCACCCAACCACTTGACAAAGAGGATAGACTTCAATTCTCGAAACATTGTGTTATACCTTTTGTAACATAAATGAAAGAAAATGTTAAAAATCCAGCTACCCTTGCAAACGTTCCAATGTCAATAGCAAACCTTATTCAAACAACTGTCTTATGGCCAATCATGATGTAAATGAGAATTCCGTACACTGATTTAAACGTAAATTACGGCATATATAGCGTATATAATCATATTTACTGAAATGCTTAAGTACAGTAATACTGCTGTTGACTGTTTCAACAACATTGCTTTAATTAAACATATGTTTGAAAATGAAGAAACAAAAATAAAACGTTATAAATTACGAAAAGCCTAAAATTACACAAAAAATAAACAAACCTTTGTGCTACATTCCCTTGGGGCTGCTACGTGTGCACTGGTTTTCCTTTCTCTACCTCTAAACTACAAACATCACATGTCATATCCAGCAAAAAAAGTGCAAAACGGTGATATTAAAAAGTGAAACTTTTCATTAGTAACGTATTTTTATGTAAATTTTACTTTTATGACTAGGTGAGGTTCAACATTTAGGTAGTTTAAATCTTAAAAATTTTTAGTATATTTCAATATAATAAAACATATACACCTTCCAACAAAGTCTTATTTGAAAGAATGAAGAATACTCAACAAATACGATTTACTTTAAATATATATAATGTCATACCGGATTTGTTAAGTCGTTAGGGTAATAAAAGGAATGCAGACAAAAGGAAAAGTGAGGTGTTATGAAATGTATTTGTAAAAAATACTTTTTTAAGATAAAATTTTAATTTTTAGTTTTAAAATTAAAATATTTTTATCCATTGTTCTACTTTTTTGAATATCTTCTGAGATCATCTAACTACTATTGATCGACTAATTAGTTTAATTAACCATGATATCAAAATGTCAGGTTGAAATGAACTATTTTATATTTTTTAAGTTGATTTTCAGTATCAAACGGGCAAATAAAAAAACATATTAATCAGAAATGAAAATAAATTTAACATTCTATTAGAGGAAGCTGAAATTTCTTTAATTGCAATTGTACAGCAAACAGTATTTTCGTTGTAAAGAATGAAAAACTGAGATATATTTTTTATCATTATTTTTTAGGTAGGCTATTTAAAAAAACTTTTAAAGATTATATGACCTTTCAGTAGATAATTGTTTTCATTTCCTACTGAAATTCTAATATATTGTTTTTGGGTGAGCTCTAACAATGACAAATCTCCTTATGATTGTACATTTTATGATTGTAACACTTTCGGGTCTACAGTTCGACGTTATCAGCTTGCATGATCATCAGCATGAATTAGAGTTAAGTAATGGGAACTATTTTGTTGGGAAATGTATTAAGGAACTTTGTGTTTACATAAAGGAAGTGAAAAGGGCTGTAGAAATGCGTTTTATAGGCTATGTCGTCAAGGTATGTAGTCGATCAGTAATACGTTTCAGACATGTGTCAGTTTATAATAGAGTGTTGCAACTAATGATTGACAGCTATGAAGACTAAGCTTTACTTTCTGGTGTACACTTCCTTATAATTTGTTATAATAACTGTATATTATTTCCTTAAAAGGACATACCATATTCAGCTCCGGTCCGTTCTGAAACTCACTGCTTTTGACATCTAAAAAACGTATGTACCTGCAACTTTTTACAAAATGTTCAAACCTTATTTACTTAAAATATTTCCATCCTAAGTACATATAAGTACAAGTCACATTGCACCAACATGTTCAGCCTACCAAGTACAATTAATTAACTATACTTATTTACTACATTTCCATATTTTATGTAGCACGTTGTTGATATCGGTATAAATGAATTTTGATTCGAATTATGATTCTAGCCAATTGTTTTCTGCACAGATGAAACAGAAAAATAGTGTACCACAATGATCGATTTTCAGTCCTTTCATTTTTAAATATTTTTAAATCTTTCCTATTGAGTGGGCAAGTGATATATTAAGCGGATGGCACAAATCTCCTTTTAGAGTCTTAAAAGAAATTTTTAATACGTATACGTCAATAAACAAGAGAAAAGATTCTAAACCTTTAGCAAATTTAATATAAAACACGTAAAAGGAAAGAAAGGTTCATCTGAGATTTTTTTGCGTAGGAAAGAATAGTCCAATGATTGACTACAGTTTTATCAAGAATGGAAATTATTACATTTTATTGCAATGTACCAGGATTGACGCTTAATTTAAAAACATCATTTAGAAATCGTTTTAGTAAAGGGTAGAAGGATCTTAAGGTGCCAAAAAAACCCATGTATGGATGCTGTATTTATTACTAGCCTTCCAAGTAGTAATACGAAAAGTTCTTGAACCTATACGTCAAATACTCAGTTAAAACGCAGATTTCGTCTTTATTGTTTTGCTCGATGAATGACATTCTATTTCACAATCGGAGAAGCGATCAAGCTCGGACTGAATGGAGGATGACAATGACAACAGCATCAAAGTGTGAGTGTGTCAGCTTACATGCGTCTGAATGGCGAGATATTGGATCATATTCTGTGTGGTATTAGTGCAATACATAAGAAATTTATTTTCCAAACAATTAATTAATCTTGATATTGTTAGTTTGTAAAAACATTGTTAAAAAGTTATTAAAACTTACATCTTTTTTTCTTTTTATTGTTAGGTTTTCATATTTAGTTATAATTATTAATCAAATTTTACGCATTAATATAGTCTTTTACTAATAACCAGAATTGTATGTTATTTAGAACTGCTCTTTGCCCACCATTATTCGATACCATTTTTATTATAAGCCATCTGTTTCCACTTATATTTGTACACACATACATACACACACACACACACACACACACACACACACACACACACACACACACACACACACACACCTGCATTCAAAATCTATAGTGGTCCGATTGTCACGTGGTATGAGGTGACTTCTGTCGACCAATCAGGCGTCCAGGACGCCGGAGAAGAAAAGCTCCCCAAGGCATCTCTCCAGTTCTTCTAAAGACTCCGTCTCGCTAGGTTGTACGTCAACACCAGCTTTAAACAAGTTCGGGCCGTGCCCCCTTGTCTTGTCTCTTGTGAACCGTAAGCCGTTCTATGGCAATTAACAGTCCCCTTGCCGGACATTATTTGTTTAACGAGCCAAAAGTAACTTTGTCTCAACGTTCGTGAGTGAACCGAAAACAGTGTCAAGTGAAGGTGGAATCTTCATCCATCAACAAGGACTCCACCAGCGCAACGTTCCTTGGAAGCAACCCAGGTCGAACTACAATCAACCCAACTTCATGTGTGTCGAGGTGTCAGACAATGGACGGTGCAAGGTAACAGTGTTTCATCATTCTTATCATGGTCCTTCGCAACTAAAGACAATTCTCTTATCAACCAAGATTTAAAAATCCTCAACTAATTCGGACATTTTTGGACATTTCAATAGAAAAACGAAAATCATTTTAACACCTGTATTTTTACTTTAATTTTGTGCCTTTTTCTAATACTATGTTTTGTGATCTCATTTCGTATTTTTATTTTTCCATTCGACTAATAGTTATTCTTAGAAAAGCAACGTATGGGCTCCACCTGCTCAGCTATCGAAGTATGAGTTTTAAATATTAGACACTTTATTGGTCCTTCGAATATAATTGCGGTCCGCCAAGCCGGATCTCCTAACATACCTTTTGGTCCTTCTGACCGGATCTAACAAGTATATAAGACAAACTAGCTTAGTTGTGGTAGGAACAAACAATCGTATACAGATTATAAGTGAATTATTTTATTACTAAATAAGATGAAACTGTCAGTATCATACATAAAAAATATTTAATTTGCTTTGCCATCAGTGTACTTCATAAAAATTTTTAAATTATTTTATTTCATCCAGTAATCGAGATATCGAGTTAATCGGAATTTTGTCTTTTTACGAGTGGGTCTCCACTTCAGAAGACGCTTTAGTCCACCTATGATGGCTGCAAGCGTGAGCGATGCAAGTACATATATTTCCGCCAATGTTCACGATAGTAACTTTATATTGTATGAGTAGAAAATACACAGAAAAAGATTACTGAAAGTGAACGGAGATGCAGTACCGGACAGTCTAAACAACAATAAGATAGAAAGGCAAATGGCGGCTCCCACAAGGCCTTTGTTCCATGAATAAATCTACAAAGCAAGTTTGTTTTTCCCTACACAGCTTCTATTGAATCTGGTATTTACTAAGATCGTATACGTTTTCAACTTCCAACTACCTACAGTTTTAGAGGTACAAATTGGATGGTGTGAACATTTTTGATTTTGAAACAATTGATTCCATACCTTATTTTTTAATTATCTCTGATGAATTTTACTAAATATTTATGGGTTTACTGAAATATTATTTGCTAATGGATTTCAATAAATGTTAGTTACCTGTCCATCGTGCATCCAAATCTGTTGTTAACACGGGAATAAAGATTATAACTGTGCAATTAACAGGAAATCGTCCCAAATTCAAAATTGTTTTACTTAATAAATTTTATTTAACCTATCAATACTAATAAATCGATACAATTCTGGTTATCCTAAAATAAAAATGAATCAGTAAATGTGTTGTTAAGTGCTCTTATCAGGAATGGATGGACCAATTTCGCTAATTCTGCTGGTAAAATATTCTTGAAAATGTGAGGAAAGTTTGTATGAAGAGTGATAATCCTTTGTTATTTTATAATTTGGATAAATAGTTACGTTTACGTTTGAAGTCTAAATTTATTTGACACTATACAGCTGATCACACTTTTAACTGAAGTTATAATATTTTGTTATATTTAAATTGTACAACATTGTTTGATCAGTAGTGCTATAGATAGCACAGACAAGGAGACAAGGTTAATTTCAAAATGTTACACCGTATTGAGCCAGTGACGAATTTAAAACCACATATACATTGAGAACTTTTGTTAAACACTATTTAAAAAAAACCCATCCTAATTATGAAAACTGATAATTCTTCTTATAAGGTACTCTGCCTTTGATGGATAATGTTCAAAGTCGTACTATGCTATTAAATCATAGTGAATATCAAATTTTAAACAAAGTATTTTGAAATTCTTCATGAGTTTACAAAATTTTCAATTAACTAGACTATATTATAATATACTATATACATCATTTTTATGCGAGTATAGGTTCACTTGGTTTACACTATATTTTTTTGTTTAATAGTTTAGGTGTCTCTGATGCCCAAATGATGAAATAGCTCATTTTGAGCTTTTTGTTCGCGCCGAATTGTTTTGTATGTCTTCATATGAACATGACTCCAGGTTCCAGAAGTCAAGTCTGTGACAGCTTCAGATCACAGATGCCGTACTATGAAGAGATGAACTGTAGATACGATGAACATTCGCATTCAATGTTATTTAATATTTGCTAACAATCCACTCCATTATGTAAATAACTGATTTTGGGATTACGCAATAACTGAACAAATTGATAAGGAATTATATTTTTCGGTATGACAGAATTTTAATTAAATTCTTAAAGGTGAAGCCACTGACCTCATTATAAAGCTGGACTTAGACGGTGACGTGGTTATCCAGCTGCAAAAGCCGTTGATGTTCCAAACCTAATCTGGAGATTTCTGTTAAGAACTGAAGATTAAAGTTCGTCGTCCTCTGTTATTCTCGTCTTAGTGGAAGATTTTTAAACGCTTTTAGTATTTTAGTTCGTAAAGTTGTATCGTAATTTGTATCGTACTACTATTAAGATCACTGTCTACTATTAAGATATTTGATAATAAATTAGAGGAGGATACATTTAGTGAAATAGAAATTTTTAAGGTTCATAACTTAAGGCCAATAATAAAAAAATCGGAAAATAAACGTATAGTGCCGATAATTAGTGACACTGATAACGAGTATTCCATAAAGAACTTATGCATTAATTAAAATCATATGATAAATTTCAGGTGTCTGCGTCAGTTTGGTCTTGAGATATTGTAAATACAGGCAGATAGAAAGACAGAACCACAAAATCTTTCCAGCAGTATGTGTGAGGCTTTGCTAACGTTCAGCCAATTATACATTATTTGAAAAAGAAAGACACATGCTAATGTGCATGATGTCGATATTGCAGAAAATCATAATAAGTAATAATCTATATTTCTGGTATCAATAAGAAATGTTTATAGTTTTAAATTGTAATTATATATATTACACAGACTGGTGGCAAAGATATTTTTCTGCTTGCCTGTTAGTGTTTATATATCTTAAGAACAAACTGATGTAGACGCTTAAAGATTTGACTTTGTTGGGATTTGTCTAGGTGTTGCCGAACATTATTACTTTTACCATATGAGTAACCAAGATGGCAACGGTACCTTTACAGAGAAAACACACATGTAAAATAACTGAGTAAAACCTTAATTCCAACAAGATATGTTAAGGTAGATTTCTTTTCTGTGGATTTTCGATAAACATTCATATCTATATAGACAAAAATTATATATATATATATATATATATATATATATATATATATATATATATATATATATATATAAATTAATGTTTGTGTGTTTGTCCTTTATGGAATCATGAACTATTTGAACGATGTTGTAGTTGGAGCTTATATTGGTTACTTTTTATCTTACATTAAAACTTAACAAAACAAAACAATAAAATTCTTAAATATTGGTTTTATGTTTTAATATAAGTTATTTGAACGAACATTATCAAAATTTGTATGTATATATTTATATATATATATATATATATATATATATATTTCTTTTCCACGGAGAAGGTTTATATGCTTTGCCCATTGATGTAACTCGCCACCAAGTGACGCTGCAAAAGGTAATATTCTTTAAAGCGCCTCCACATTAATAACTGCAATTACCTGCCAGTTATGTTTATTAAATAACCAAATACTATTTGAAGGCGCTAAGTTATGATGGGGAATTCTGTTTAAGATAAATTTCTGGTAAAACTTAAAGCTTGAGTGTTACACTATTTTATAATAAAGTAAAGGTACGTGTACAATAGCTCTAAATATACAGACAATTTATTGGTCGTGGCAACAAAGCAAACTCTACATCGGCGTTGGAAATATAATTGACTCGTAATAGAAGTGCACATACACGGGCAAAGCTTACGTAGAGCGTGCGAAGCCGCGGCAATCAGCTAGTACTTTATAAATATATTAAAACATACTTGTAATTATATGCTAATAAACATCTTTAATTATTCCTAGAAACTCAATACAACTTTGTAGATTTCCTGACATTTTTATTTCATGTTTTTTTTATGGTGTAGGCATTTTTTTTAAATCCAGCTTCCGCATTGTGGGGAACATTTTCAGCCAGAACTGATGATAAGAAGTGTCACAGCTCTGGTGTTACATCAATGTAACACGTGACCCGTTAGTGTATGCGTGCTGTCAAATGTGAAATAATTTAATGTAAATTTATCAACGAAAACGTCAATATTTTCAGATTGTTATAACATTTCCTGAGACCTTCAGTAAGGGAGTCTGAGCTAATGACTAATTGTTTTGTAAACTAATGTTTAGTTGTGTAAATACAACTTCTTTATCACTTAGTGTAACTAGTGCAATCTATTGGTGGAGAGCATAACTAAATCATTCTCTATCAGCAACACATTAAAATCAGAGCGGCGCTGGCGCCAATATTAGAAATATCCATAAATATTTCAACTACAAATTTACCACTCTCACAAAATTATTAGTACATGTATAGTAAAGATATGGTATTTCTTTCATTATTACGACAAAAAATGTGTTTTACCCTCTATTAAAATAAGTTAACTATGGCGCAGTATACAGCCTAGGTTTTAGAGTTGCACTATACTAGAAGGAGTAAAAGGAACAATAACAGTAGATAAGTACGTTTTAGTTCCCACATCCCATATAGTAACAGCCAGGGGTCGGTAATGTAGTGCCTCTGATGTGATGTAGATGTTCACTAGCTAGTGTTAGTCAGAATGTGCTATTGATGTTGAAGTGGCAACTTACATCATCATTACTGGACTTTATGCCGATACATTATTTAAGAACCACTTTCCAGAAATGTTTTCAGCCATCGTATACTTAGACGTTAGAATTGGTAAATATTGTTTAATGATTTTCAATATATTAAGTATTTCGGACCAGAATTCAAAATCATCACTATTACAAACAGTGTTTTGTGTATTTTTTTTTAATTAATCTATATTGCATTAAAACAATCTATTATAGGATAAATTATATAATTAAATAATAAGATTTCTCCATTTTTTAAATTTTTATTTATTTAGTAGTTTAATTTTAATGATAATTTTTTCGTTGTTAAAAAGATAGTACTATTTTGTAATTCTATATCTATAACACTTATATAGAATATTTTAAGTCAATACTACTTGTATTATAATATAAATTTGGTATAGCACTTACCAACCCTATAAAATTACTTTAAATGGAATAGGCTCCAATAAAGTTTAGACGCGTAAGGCATTTCATGTATATGCACACTCTATACAATATTTACTCTACATGGAAATCAATTAATAGCTCTGTTACATGGTGCTTTTTAATCTGACAGACTGCGTAAAATAAACTATTGCAAATTATGTATTTATAACTTATTAGAACTTGTTATCAATGTACAAAATTCGTGCACGTTTCCACCTTAAACCCCCAAAGCTGCATGTACTTCCAGCAGAGTGTAGTAGTTATTAACTGTGAACGATTCATTGGGGAACTGTGACCGCTGTGTATTTTGGAAATACAATAAACACCAAACGGATAGGAATGGTTTATTGCACAAATCTCTCAATTGGGCTGAGGCTTGCTCGGAGACGTTGTAAATTACCACTTTGAGGTCAAATGTAAATGGAGCCATCTTTTGCAGCCTAACGTCCCGCTCAATAAATTTTACACCTAAAGAAATACACCTCATCGTGCTTGATAAACTTCAAATATATATTTTGATCGTCTAGGTTCTTATATTTAATATATCATTGTTTTAAAACAAATTTACTTGTTAGATTGATATTTTTAGATTCTCAAATGCTATGTTGTTTCCCCGACTGATTATACATTCTTGTTAGTACGTCATCTCTCGATCAGTATCAGAATGGTATATATTTCCAGAGTTTAAATCTTAGTAAATCAATTTTAAAAAATTTCGGAATGATGTATAAAACAGTTTTTAAGTACTGTTTTATGCAATAACCATCACTCTCCTCTCATGGGGAACGGCACGTTGAAACTTTATGTGCAAACCCTGGTCAATATGTATATCATTAAAAGGCATTTATTGTTTGAACACATTTCGTCAAGCCACACTTCGTTAGCTTCTTTCATATTAAGATAGCAGCTATTGAAATAAGACGAACATTTAATTTTCAACGGTCGCCATTTTTTTATAAAATATTTTCATCATTTGGAATCACGATACAATACAATAATTCACTTTCGGTATGTACCGCTTGATTCTGTAGCGAATTTACAGACCTATTTTCCAACAAATTATCTAAAGTAATCTTCTTCATTTATAAAATAAAGTATTAGAAAACCATTTATGTTCTGTGAATTATATTCTTATCAAAAGAAATCTTATTTTCCAACACTAGTAGGGTAAGTATCATTACTTCTTAGACCTTCACTTTAATCAATTACATCGGTATCGTAATTTTACTATCGGGTTTTTGGATTGAGTTTGTGTATACTTTGAGAGTATGAGTCATTGAAATGGATTTATTCTATAAACCTATGCAAAAGTATTGCTGTAAAATTTCAATTTTAATGTTGATCAATAATAAAACTTGTTTGACCTATAAAGTTTAAAAATGTAGTTTTTCATCAAATTATAGTTTATTACATAGTTTCATACAACTTTTAAAATTCTTATAAATATGTTATTTCAATAGTGTAGCATAAATTAGTAGTATTTTACTCGTAATATCCTATTTTAATTGCTATAAAAGCAGCAATAATCATTTCAAAGATACTTTACAAAATGTTTAATATTAATGTTTTATAAGAAACCTGGTAAGAAAACGTTTGGTAGTGAAGTTTAGATGAATGAATAATTCTCAATTAATTTACTAGATTTACTTGGAAATAACTACCAATTTATGATTATATCGTGTTTCCGCTAAATAAATTAAGACCGTGTTAACCTTTGTTATATTAAAACTTTCAAGTTATCATGTTTGATCTACTTTTATAATTTAGTGATGAATCGAAACTATTAGCGCACTTTTATTACTGTTTTCATTAATTTATTCATTATCGCATGACGTTACAATAGGTCACCTTGTCTTTTGTATTTGTTTTATATAATATGAGACTTTACTAGAACTATCAAATAACCCATATTTTATATTATACTAATTTTTCTAGTCATTATTATGTATCTCAAGAATAATTACTCAATACTTTCTTCAACACGTAGTATTTATTATTGATAATTTGGAAGTGATTGGGTGTCACGTATATTAAACTATAATAAATTAAACAAAAATGTTTCAAGGATTGGAATATATCATATGAATGAGCTGTAAAAAGGTTCAGACAAGATTAATCATGCAAAACAGTAAATAAATCTAAATATGTAGCTATATAATAACCTAAGTCGTGGAAGTTAAATGGTTTGTAGGTCAAAATTATCTCAAACAAGTATATGAGATCCACGGTAACTGACGCTAACCAGGACACTGCCTAGAACCAGTAAACGGAATACTCGTCACACACTGATCATCCTCCTTACACCATTGTTATGGACGTCTTCCTACGGATGTGTTTATGAAATCTCAGGCATGCCTATACTTTCTTACCTACCTACGTCTTAAGGTTTTAGAAACTTGATAAAAAGGATAGACTTCAACCCTCTAAAGGCAGTTTTTTATATATAACGATGGAAATTTCCGAAACCGCCTTGTCTATTTTAGCACTAGGTAAACCAAAAAAGTATTGTGTCCAGGAATTTTTAAAACGGTTTTTATAAACTATTTTTTGAAAAGAACGTGGAAATTATAGACATCAAAAGAAAATGAGAAGAACAAAAAAAAACTAAAGGGTTACATAAATTACATTAAATGTTTTAGTAGCCTATTTCTTATAGTTTATCATATAATTCATTACATTATTTATTACTGTACGAATTGCTCTTACGGTCTGAAAAATTTTAATCATGTTGATACACATAATTAAAATGTAGGGTTTAAAAATACATTCTAATAACTATTATTTCATTCATAGTATAGTGTTTACGTTTATTTATTCACTGTATATGTCATGCGGTTAAATAAAATACGTTCCTCCGTAATTAAAATTTCTTTGAATATTTTATTTCGTTGCTATTGTGTCTACGTAATATGATATAAAAAGATTATTGCTTTTGTAATATTTACCAGAAAGTACAAAGGAAACCCAAGTCTAAAAAATTACAATTCAAGAATTTGTTTTTGATTTATTTCTTTATTTTCGATAAATTTTCAGTAAAACCACAGGTTTTTATATCAATAAATCTTAGAGTAATACGAACAAGAAAGCTTGGAGCACACTCAAACTGTTATTAAGTCAAAGAGACCACATAGTTTTTTAGATACAAAAATGTATTACTTTCATTATTTACATATTATGAAAAAATATTTGACGTAATAAGAACCATTCATAATGGGGAATGCAATATATGTTTTTGCAGGAAAGATGATTGAATATTTATCTTTAGCGGAAACATTTATTCGGCTAAAAGTTAGGCAGTAAAAGATGGATCTATTTACATTATTGAACCTCAAACAGGTGATTCAAGAGGTTTCCCAGCAAGGTTACAGTTCTCAGCAAAGAAAGGTGAGCAGTGAACAACAAATACTCAGCCTCGTCAGGTTTTATATTTATCGTTTTAGGATGGCTTTTGTAAATCAGGAGCCTATTCCAGACCCTGAAGTAATCTTACTCTCATTATTTGAAGTGATGAATAGTAACATCAACAAATAGACAAAACATTTTTGTATAAAACATATAGCTAATTAGAATTTCACAACTGTACAACCCTTGAGATTTAAGGTTAATCAATTTTGTACTATGTGTCTGTCATAGCGGTTTTATATGTAGGAAAACTATAGAAAAGTGTATTCCATACTAAACTTTAATTTAGGTGCAAGGAATTCTATCGCTTAACTAATTAATATATAAAGACTGTTTCATAGTTAAACGTAACCGTTAACTATCATTAATTCAATTAACATTTATATATCTGGGATTACCTTATATAACAGTTTTTTGGATTTCCATTGGCCCTCCATTCGTAGAAATTGTCGAAGATTTATTGAACTGTAAAGGTAAACTGAAATAATTCCAAAATTATCGAAATATAAAACATGAACATGGTCATATTAAATACTTTAAAAATATATGGAAACTATATTTAAATAAACTAGTTGGTGAATTAAATATAAGACGCAATGAATAGGAACTAACTGTATACCTCCGAGAGGAATACAAACTTAAAGTACTTTTGATATTACTTTTAAGTACCTACCTTTATTGAATTTATATTTATTTACATATGCAAGCTCTGAAAGTTTAGAATAGGTATTTCTCTAAAAGCTGTCGTTATATGAAATTTATTTATTCAATTTCCTTTAAGAGTGGAGCTATACCATTCAAGTACAAAACGCTTCAGTGCTTTTATATTATATATTGTGTAATTGAGTGAAACAAACGTTAACTAAACTGCAACAAAGTCATTCCAGGTTCCTGAATAGAAATAAAAGTTAACAACAGTATTCACATAAAACTATATTAAAATTAGGTATAGATATGCCATTAAAACTACAATAGCGACATATTCGGTAGGCATGAGGCGTCCGTTACATAGATATAATAAGTTATTATGAATAAAGTTTCTGTGTACATTGCGACTTTTACGGCTAGTATACATATAAGCCTTTCTAGATTTTAATGGCTAAATTAGAATAATTTTATTTCTTTCCGAACGATATTTTAAAAATGATCCGATCGATAGAATTGAACTTTAGAATGAATGTAAATTCATTCATTCGAGGTTTAGTATAGAAGATACTCTTGTTGAATCAATATATGTTTTACATACAAAATGGTTATGATAATGCAAAATTTATCTATTTTTAAGTTTAAAGTTGTGTAATTCTAATTAGCTGTATGAACTAAAATTTCGTCTATTAGATAATGTAGTTATATGCCAATTCACATAATGAGAGTTAAATTACTCTATGTTGGGGAATGGTTTCCTGACTTACAAAAGCCATCTTAAACTATAAAGCTAAAACCAGGCCGGTGTATTCGTTTGTTCTCTGTTTAACTCTTTTTACTAGGAACTGTAACCGTCACGTATTCGGGAAATACCAGCGACTTCAAATGGATAGGAAGTTTTTATTGCGCAAGTCCCTCAGTTAACTGCAGCTTACTGGATGATCTCATGAATCACCACATTGATGTTCAGATGTAAATAGAATTATCCTTTAAGGTCCAACTTTCAGCATAATAAATATGTCCGCTCAAGAAAAATATTAATCATCTTCCTTTCATAAACAACAATTTGGTCTTCTGCTCGGAATGGTTTTTAGTATTCAAAATGATTTTGTTTCGATATAACATGTATAATCAAAGTATAAAATTCTTGAATCTCAACCACTTTACGGTCTCCTTGACTTAATAGAACCTCTTGTTTTTTCCAGTGTTCTTGTTCGTATTATTATAATTTTTTCTCTAAAAATGTACAAACTTTAATGCCCATTTGTCGAAAAACAAAACAATAACAAGTTATTTAATTGTAATTTTTATATCCGGTTAGCTCTTGTACAAGTCGATATTTATTTAGTTTACGTAGACACAGCCACTGCAAACAAATCTAATTAAAATAAATTAACGTGGTTGAAATATTTATTTTACTATATGGCATATACAATAAAAACTGCACATATTGACAAACTATATAAGATCTGGAACGGTTTGTCTTTGTACAATGTAGCAAGTTTTATTCATATTATTATGATGCTCTTTAAAAAAAATATTTACAAGGTTATCAAGAAGGATTTTTGGCAAAGCTTTAAAAATCATAACTGCATAGAAAGCCTATAGTTGTAATCAAAACCGGCAGTACCAGTAATACACTCTCGCTGGTGAGGGGAGTGGAGGGGGAAGATCTTTATCATGATTGGCTAAAGCTGAACCAATCACTAATCAATACAGACTCATTATTATGGGCTGCCTAATTTTCAATATCCTGACACTAGCTTCTCTTTTAAAGTGATTTTCCCTTACACCTATTTTTAAACTTGCTTGTGTTATCCTAGGATAACAGTATAGAAATTTAAAATTACTTCTGTATTGTCGAATTCTACTTCATGTCATTTTATAGGTGCGTTCTGATGTGGCAGATTTTCTCGCATACCAATATTCCGTGTGCCAAATAAGTTCACAATCTCGTTTAAATATGATTTTCTACTGTGCACACTGAGTCACTTTTTAATGTAATCCCTTAGAGATCAGGCGTACACTGTGCAATGATTTACTTCGCTGGTCTCAAAGAGTTCATCTGTTTAAAATATGGATTGAATAACATTTAAAAACTGTACAATACAGTTTATATTTTGAACAACATCAACTGTCGAAATATTATCTAGGTGATAATCCCACATCTTCTGCTTTTTGGAACATCTATTATGAACTTCTCAATGTATTCTATAAATAGATTTGCTAGAGATATTAAAGGTTATAACGTTCACGACCCGCCAGTTTCTCTATTGTTCCCGAAAAAATACAGTAATTCAGATCATTTTCCTGCTTCTTGAGGCTTTACTTGTTCCCCTAAATTGATTAATTCTGGATTTGCAACTTCAATGACAATTGGTGCAAAGTCAAGGCTGGAATTGTGATAGTATTTTTGACGTGGTTTGCACCGAACTACCCAGACGATCGTCATTACGCCAGCTGCGCAAGGCTAAGGTCTCAACGAGGTCTTCTTTTGTTTACGATCCTTCTGTTCTTTCCTACAGTCGTAAATTGTGTTAATGTTTCTGTCGTTAAGTGTAACTCTCACAGAAGGTTGAATCAATAATTTCAATACCATATACTACCCCATTGTATAAGACTACTAAAAGGTTTTATTAAAATCTTACACTATCATCAACAACTGAAATCTTCACTGGCTATACCCTCAAGTATTCTCCGTGTTATATTTTTTCACTTTACGAACTTTTGAAGGTAGCTTTTAACTTGTATTCAAGTTAATAGTCACGTTATAGTACTTTATTCATGATGTAATAAGGTGAGAGTTTTCCAACCTACGTGTTGAGTTACAGGCTTCGCTAAGGTAGCTTGCAAAATTTGAAATGTATGCCTCATCTCATTTTTGAGATGTTCTTCCGACAGATAGACAGACAGGCAATCATATAAAAATAATTAAAACGTTAAAATGAGAGTTTTCCGAGTGATAGACTTCAGTGACTTTGGGTGAAAGTCCATGGTTGGACGTGCATCATCAAATAGTTTATTCTTTTCTAAGAAGAAATACAGTTTCATGCTCAATTAAAAGTTAACAGATGAAATCTCTCGCAAGATATCTTTGTACATGATACTTTGCTAGTTTTGGTCATAAGGTTAAGTTTCATAGGAAAATTCTATTATTACCAGTTTCGGGAGCTAGAAAGGTTACTACAATACAAGAGTGTGCTGGAATATAATCTTTTTATTAACAAATCCTACATTGTTCTTCACTCTATTATTTTTAAATTTAACTTATACATTTAATACCTTTTCTTTTATTTAATAAACATGTAAATTGAAATCTATTATGGTTGCTTTCAGTTTGTTTACACATTCAAATATTCTTATATTTTCCCTTAGCCATCATGGTTGCCCATAAGAACAATGGAAATATATTTGCTGACGTTCAGTTCAACCCTTTAGAATGAATAGCACCATCATCGAACTCAGTGTTGCTCATATATAAAACCGAACTTTGTTCAAACTTCTAAGTCTGTAGGGATATTGTCTCGTTTTCGTTAAATTGTCTGCATAGTCAGTCAGATAAACGGATAAATAGACAGACAGAGATTACATTATTCAATCCTATCGAGTGATAAACTTTACTAAGGCTCAGCCAATAAAACTGACAATATACTGCAGTATTGTCACGTTACAGTGTGTTAAAGACCAGATACATACTCAAAATGTGTAACTGGCATTGTATTGCAAAGTACTGAAACCCCTCATTTCATCTATCATCAGTTAAACTCACTAGATTGAAATAGTTATTAACTTTAAATCCAGTATATAACAAACTGCGTTGGAAATAACCTATTAAATTATAAACTGATTAACCAAGGAGATATTGTTTACAGATTTAAATATTGCAGTTGTTATTTACCCTAAAGTACTAAAGAGTGTTGAAGCGTTATTATTTATTTAAGGAAAATAAATAATCTGTTTAGATAAACAATAAGCTTGTCAAATATATATGCATGTATTATAACGATGACCGTGGAAGTTTTTAACGAATATTAAATAAAACAAGGTATTATAAAAATAAATAAAACGATTTTGAAGCTGACGAATGATAACCATGATTTTTTGAGCACGTTTGTGTAGATCTCTTTTCTCTCCCAGAAGTAACTAGTTCACCTGAACAAGTTCTAGAAGCACGCACCGAGCAGAAGAACGTGCCCTGTACCTGGATAGTTGAATTAGACTTCCCTCAGTTTACAACTATTCTACTTTCTTTGGTATTCGATACTTACCTCTCGTTGTCTTTACTCGATTGAGTAATACTGTCTTCAATATTTATGTACAATTTACCTCATCAATCAGTTCACGTAGTGCCAAATTTCTTTAAGCTTTTTTGTAAATGCTGTTAATTTTGACTACAGGTTTAATTTTTATTCATATAACGATTATCTTATTATTATTGTTATTTTGTTACTACACTTAAAAGTGGTAATGAATAACAACTATTCATAGATTGATAAAACTCAATTTAAAAACAAATAACGAGCCAATTAGTGAGTGTAGTTCTGACAAGAGTCACCAGGGGAGCCACCATATCTCAGTTGCCTGATTATAACCAGGGACTCTTACATTATAAATCAGTTGTTGCTTGAGTGATTACATCGTGAATAAATATAGGTTAACTACCTCTTTTAACTTTTTCCATGTTATTTTTGTGCTATAGTTTGTTTTAGCAAACTCAATTAGATACCTAACATTCTTATGAACGTTATCTTCATAAACTACAATTAAAAATACTTGTTATATCCTGGGGTTAGAATTTCATATGTATTAAAAAAATCGTATTGTGAATGATACATTTTGATTTTAAAATGTCATATACATACAAAAGAGAACTATACATATACACAAATATGACGGCACAAAACGTGTAGAATAGAATTGTGTAAGTTAAGGATATAATGAAAAACCCCTTTGCGGTGCCACATTGCTGTCATATTTTAGTTAACATGGCCGCCATTAACACGTATGTATGTAAACATATGTATTCAAATATAATGTTTTATAAATTATAAATTTTACGTCTACAAGCTATAATGTATTTTTAATGATGTTCAAACCCATTTATAACTTTATTCTAATAACAAGAGTTACAAGCGGGTTGGCTCGAAACTTCTCACTGATAAAAGCGAAATAGTGGGAATATTCACTTTAAATGCTCCTATTCTAATCACTGCTGAGATGCAATCATAGTCAGTCAAATAAAAATATGCCAATCTCTTCATCAATTCTAATGTTTTTAAATTGTTTTGTGGTTCTGAGATTGGAGACTGAAACGGTTTTTATAAGTTCCTGTTGAATAACACGTATTTATCACCATTATTTTATATTTTAGTGGATAGCTCCAACGATTTCAGTATTAAACAACCAATAAGAACCAAGAAATAATGTACTTATTTCTACTTTAGGCCCTATTTCTACATGGCCACGTTAGTTTGTTACGGGTCAACAAACAATAATTTATTTTTTATTATAATTGAACATGTCCAAGAAGATATTTAGGGTGAGTTAATTTCAACACCATTCCATACATAAAATTCTATTTAAAGTAATATAAAACACAAAATCACTCATGTAAACGAAAGCATTTGCCCAACTTTAGAAGTAGAAAATGATGTTTGCGGAGAATCTCAAATCCTCCAGTAATATACGGAAAGTTTGTTAACTGTATATTGCTCCAGTTACTTTACTCTTTTACCTTTTGCGTTACAATGCTTTCTTGAGGCTGAATGTATTTGTATATCATTTTATAAAACAATAACTTGTATAGTGACGCATACTTTAAACATTTGATATAAACAACGGAAATGTTTAAACTTATTATAAAAATATTGACAAAACTTTAACACACCGAATTAATACACCATATCTTAAATATTCCATGTTGCTATTATTCAATATTTATTACTGAGCACACAGTGAAATTAAATGTTAACAAACTGTCAACAACTTTTCATTGGATGGAATATAATATGTAAACATAACAATTTGTTTAATTGAAATTTATTATAGCCATTATTGTGTATCCAAAATATGTTATTGTAATATACCGTAAGTAGTTATTTAACATGTTAAATTATATTATTGTATCAGTTAATTGTGTTATTCATGTTATTTTCTATAACATTTGTTTAACTAAATTAAATTGGGATTGGTTATGTGTCTACTGTACATAAAATAAAAATACAGAATACCTTCTACAGATCCAGGAGGGGTTTATTGCAATATGTTAATAACAGATAAAATAGATAAAATCTTAACTGTTTTAATGTGATTATGGTACTTAGATAGTATACCCATTTTTGGTTTCAGTTGCTCCAAAAAAACAAAATAATTATACTTGTTAATTTTCAGTTTTTATTTTTAAAACGGTCGCTTTTTGATATTACTAATTTAAAATAGGCATGAAAATGTGAAATGCAACGTAAAGTAAATATAAATTTTAAAAAACGCTTCCTGAATAGCATTTAGAGACATATAAGTGTATCTGGCGTTAGAGCTAATAATAAAATAATTAACCACTGTTTAATTATTAATTTAAAACACAGTTTAGCAATAGACTTCATAATATTAAGGGAATTGTATAGCTTTATTGTCAACAGTTGGGTACAATGTAAAGTGTTGATGAAAACAAATGTTTATGAGGAACATAGCATCGGGATGCAGGATCTAGATTTGTTTATACAAATTAAACAAAGCGGAGAGCACGAGCAATAGTGCCGTGACGTTCTGCAGTAATGGTGACACACAGTTTGTATGTTTGCAGTAATGGGCAGTGCAATTGGTACTTCGTTTCGTTGGTTTTTAATTAATACAGAATGTTTGCAGTAAAGTCAGGAAATTAAGTTGAGTTTTTGCTAGTTAACATTCCTGTATCGTTGTAGACTGCATTGGATTTTTGTTGTATCAGAAAAGAATGCATTAATATTCCTTGTATGCATTAACATTCCGAAACGTATCTATTGCATTACCAAACTGCGTCAATACTAAATACGGCTTTGTTCAAATTTTACACGCTATAGCATGTATCAAGATGCAATTTGATCTGGAATACATAACTATGTCATGTATTTAGATACTAGGCGAAGAGTTGTTTATAATTGAAGTAATATCCTAATAAGTTCAACAGTAGGCTACTTCAGTATTCCTGAATTAAATACGAACACAGATTATTTTTTTGCACTTTTTATTCAATCTTGTGTAGAAAAATTGTTGCAAACCGTTAAAACTTCAATTAATGTAATCTTTATATCTGTTGGTAGATATCGTGTGGACGTATGGGCAGAAATACACAAATGAAATTATTTATCCCTTAGAGACTATTTTTTACGATAGGAAAATGCATTATGCACCGCCAGCGACAGATGTTCGCCCTGGTGTGTGGGACTCTCACCCACTAAAAACCTACCAGTCCAAGCATTGGAAACCCTCTCGGGAACGCATCTCTGCAACTACTTCAAGAGGGTGCCATCGTTCGCCCAATGGGCATTACTTCATTCTAAAATCCACCGACATGAGCTATTCTGGTGCTTTATAGCTGCTCTCTTCTTTTTTGCCTTAGCACCCTCTTGCAGAACGCAGCGACAGCGCTCCACGATTCGGGACTGGACAACATCTCTTCTATAATAGTCTCCGGCGAAACACGCCCGATAGCTGCCTCCAGCTCCCTTCTCTCCGTTTCCCACCTTCTACATTTGAAGAAGGTGTGCAGGGAATCGTCCGAATCCGAATCCCCGTACTGGCATTCCGGACTCGGGATCTTCCCCATTCTGTTAAGGTAAAAACCGAAACAACCGTGCCCAGTGAGAGGCTGGGTAAGGTAGAAGTCTACCTCTCTATGCTCCCCTTAGAGACTATAGGTTTCATTAAAACCGTTCTAATATCTTTAGCTAAGTAAATGTAATTTTTTACACGTAAGAATAAAATATTAAGTATACAGTGCTTGATCAATAGGGTAATGGTGATATCAGAATACACAGCTACTCTCTACACATTATAACAATATTTTATATAAATTATTTAACTAGAGGTTTTAAGATAACCTCAACTATGGAACAGGTAATACCTTGGACCAGAATGAGCTACAATGGCAATAGATATACACTTTTTAATCGAAATAAGCTTCTAAGACGTGTGTACGTGTACATATCCTCGATCAAAGTAACAACGCAAAATTAATTCCCGTTTCAAAATGACGTAGAACCTCTTCATTCATCCATTTCTATTCATCCGTAGTATATTTAAATAAAAAAGCCAATACATTTGATTATAGTGTCCTGTACACTTACTAGCCTAAAATACATTTTTTTAGCTTCTGAAACCCTTTAGTTGTTTCAAGATACTTATAAAAAAACATTTTAGCTCTCCTACTTGAGGGTCACAAAGCACTGCTCATTAGAATTAAATATAAATTAATAATAAACTGGAATATTTTTAGTGATTATCATATAACTCGGGATTTAAAATAATATTTATTAAGAATAAGAGGGAAATTTTCCTTTTTTTAGTATGAAATTGAATGCAAAGTCGGGGGTAACTGCTAGTATATAAATATCAATTATTCCTGTAATGAAAATTTAATCCTACTTTGAATTATGTTTATTATGTTTAATCCACCAATCACGTTTACGATGAAGTTGTGCCTACTCAGCTCAAGTTTCCAGTGAGAGATTGACAGTTTGTAGCTAAGTCACGACTGCCAGAACCAAGGACCTCACTCTGTATTCCGAGCACTCCCTTGTGTCAACAACTAATGTTCTGTTGTGATTTTCCTCTGTCGTATTCTCCGTCTTTCTCCTCTTGGATTGAACATTTACTTAATTATCTTGGGTTTTATCTTCCTGCATACCAGTCAGATATATTCAAAACGTACTTAGTGGTGCTAATTTATGATGAACACTAACATATACCAGTGGTCTTGCATGGGATTTCCTAATTATTAACAGGTATGTAATAGGCATCTTCTTTCATGATGGCATAAATGGTATAAAGAAAAATCCTGAATATTCTGAAGCTCACTAAAAATACTACCGTCTCTTGATTCAATTCAGAATATTTGGAATTTAATTTTAAACAGCCATGTTTTAGAGTCTTGTACACAGAGGGTTACAACGTCAAAAGAAATGTTTTGATTCTTTTGAAATATTTATCCGTTTTACGTTATTAACGGTTCTCACTAGCGGATTCACTGAGGCCCCGTAATCAGAAAAGGAAAATAATTACATTCGTTGGCCAGGAAAATAAACTTCAGTCAAAAGTCGACGACTTTGAGCCACTGTAATCTAATACTGATAAAAATATTTCCGGTAAAGTATCGTTGCTACAAACATTGTTGCCATAAACAAGAAAATATTCACATACATAGTTTATAAAAGCCTTCTACGATAAAGAGTATACATTTGGCCAGTGTGATATACCTCCGGCCTAGGATATTTCCGGTAACAAAGAGGGATTTGCATTGTTTCCCTGATCAAGAAAGTATATACATTTACAGATCCGAACAGACTTATAGCGAATGTTATGCATTTCTGGTATAAGACATTTGGCCCCCTTCCGGCGCTATAGTAGCGTTTGCGTTTTTTCCGATAAAGTATTACGAGTAGATACATTTGCTAGTTTAAAAAATTCAATTTGATTTAAAAATCCACTATGTTCGGCCATTCATTTCACTTCCTGTCTAAGATATAGATAATTCTGTGTCATCTGACGAATCCTATTCTACATGTATAGAATCAGTTTTTCAAGGACAGGGAGTATTCGAAAATACAAATGTAACTCTTCTAAGGGTTGCAGCTCTATTTTAGTCCTTATTTGGAAAATCTTCTTAAAGAATATTTAGCTTTGTATACTGTGAAAATAAAGCACGTTAATTTCAAATTCGTATCGTTACATAAGCCATTTGAAAGTTGAAAGCAACAAAAGCATATAGATTTTCTTACGTGTTTAAACCTCGTTTAATACCTCTATGGATGTCAATGAGTTTATCTAAATGAAAGATTCTTATTTTTCTAATATAACAATAAAGTATTTTATAATTTAAAATATTTAAGAAAGGAGAGATTTTTAAAAATATATAATTTTTCTAGAGAGTTCCAACAGTTTTACCCTCTATAAATGATAGATCCGCATGAAATCCCTATTATTTCTCTTTTGTGGGAATATTAAAAAAGTTCTTCCAGGTGTGTATTTATGAAAATCCTTCAGTTTTTGTTTTTTAAGTCATAAGGCATATGTGTGCCAAATTTCTGTTACACTGCATCATTAGGGGAGTTAGTGCGCTGAGTGAGTGGGGTCTTTGATATATATATATATATATATATATATATATATATATACGTCAAAATGATTAAGTGCGTAATGAGAAATTTATATTTAATAATAGGATTAAATGGTCAAATTAATGAAACGCCATCTTGAAAAAATACGCAAAGAAGCAGTCACTTTTTACTATAAATTTCTCGGAATTTCACTTTTGCAACAATTTTTAACTCAATCGACAATCGTATTAAAACAAGTCCTTACCACATTTTAAAATTACGTTTTTGGATCTAATATCCCGTTCATTACATAGGGTTTGGTCGTAGCTGCCTTATGAGCTGGCGAAATTATTAACAGCATTTTGTACTTTAACTGTGATCATATTTTATTTAGAAATAATGAGTGCAAGGTGGTTATTGCTAAAAATGTAGCTCTAGGACTAGCAGTTTAGTGGGGTAATGAATAATCTAAGTAACAATGACATTTGAACTCACCCTAATAACACTTTTGACAATGTTGTAGGTTGTTTATATCCTTATTATGTAAAATTCAAAACAAATTTAATAATATGAATCTCTGAAATCTGAAATTAAAATTAAAATCATTAGCGATATATATATATATATACATATATATATATATATATATATATATACTATATATATATATATATATATATATATTAGAAATATAAATATACTTTAGAAGAATTTTATTGGCAACTTATAATGACTTTTTCATATAAATATAAAAGGATACGGTAGATACTATGCCATGCCGCACTGATACATCAACATAAAGCTATGAATATAATGTCGGCCCACATGATGCTGGACTCAAAGTTCAAACGGCCCTAACGATGGCGATTTTTCACCCTTGATCCCAAAGGGTTCATTTATACAATCCGTTCTGTGAGGTTAAATCTGAATATTTTACTCTTTTTGTGAAGAGAATTGATGAATTTTAGAATTTACATATTTTTAATATCGATTGTACAAACACCCATTTAAAATAATTTTAGACTATTACATTAATAAAAGCTATTGAATGTCTTATATAATAGGTTAAATACGATATAGTATAATATTGAGATCTATAGAGTCATCTAAAATATTTAAATGTGATACAACCATTAATAATCGCACATTTTCCCCGAAATTAAATGAAGTTAGTAGGAAAAGTTCTAAATAATATTGGAAAGAGGTGTGTTTATTACTATTTGTATGAAACATGACTAATTAGGAAATTTCACACCGTAGACTAAATGTCTCTGTAAAAGATTCTGTTTTTAAAGAATCAATTACATTTTGAATATTTTTATTGCTGCCCTAACCTTTATGCGTTGAATCTTCTATAGAAGCAATACGATTTTTTAATTTTAAATATAACTGTGATAAATTGTAAACAAGAATAAATTATTTGTGAAATATAAACACTAAACGTTGTAAAAAAACACGAAAATATGAAGTAGCATTTAATAAACTTAGTTACTAATTTTTAAATCCGAGAACCAGGAAAGTAAAAAGTTAATATATTAATAGGTATAAGAGTTGTATATAGTTTTTTACTTAATTCTTTCTTCAAATAATGTCTAAACGCACTTTAGTGCAGCTACCGTACTAATCTTATTCTAACCCTATGACGATTTTTGTTTAAAGAAAAATTCTAATCCGTTGTTTCTTAAAATATGAAATAATTATAGGTCTGAATTAAAACTGCTGACAAAATCAGGCTTCACGCCACATAATTGTCCATGAGAGGAAACAACAGAACATCAGCAGAGTATAGACTTCGTAGTTGTGAGACAGAATCAATCATAATGACTAGTTATGCCACTGCCGAGCGTATAAACTACTCTAAACAGCTACTCCGAAATACTAGCTAATGTTAATCTCGAATCTTAATTACTCTAAATTCATGTATATATACAATATTTAATTTTTAATCTACAAACTTGGAAATGCTAAGATGTTGCACATAATTTTAAAGGCCTTTGCACATATTGGTCCTAAACATATTGGTGAAGAACACGCTTGATTATCTCGAATCGTTTAAAAATTGTTATCTAAAGTGTGTAGAAAACTTTTATTTTGTTTTTATTGCCACTCTCTTGGTATGAACCACACCAAATTACCTGTATTGGCTACCTAATGACTTATGCTTTAAAATTATTCCATACATGTCTGTTTTATTCTAACACTGTGAAATCCACATATTCACATATACAAATACCCATAATTACAAATTTTTTTAATTACAATTGGGATAGTAATTAAAAAATAAACAAAAAATTTACCCCCCCCCCGGAGAGTGGAGTTAAAGACCGTATAAAACTGGATAACTTTTAGCTTCAAAAAATATTTTCTACCTCCAACCACTGAAAAATTCTGCAAACGAACGGAATTTTAGATAACAACTGGAGGTTTTCATTGTATTTTTACATACAGTTCTGCAGAGACGCCAAAAAAATAAAATGCAAAATCTCTCCAGTTGGCTGTTTCAGAGTTAGACGTCTAATACGGATAATCTGGAACACCCTGTATAAGTATTCACAGAGTTCATCACTTACCTATCCTTTACTTGACACAAACCTTCTTGTATAAAAAGATGGTCAATTTACTATTTCATTGATTTAAAATATTTTTGAAGCGAAGAAACATTTTTAATAAAGTGACACACAAAAAAGCCCAATTACATCAAAACGTTATTAAGTTGAGAAGAGTTGTCAGATAGTAACCGTCCATCATTGTAACACTGACAGTTACGAGCTGTAACTCTTCCTGCTCGTAAATGATGCTGTCATTGACTGCAGACCCGGTTTTTATATCGCTTTAAAACAATTCATTATCGATACTTTATATATCCAAATTACATATCCATTAAGCGATATCAACGTATAAAAATAATGAATAAATCATTCGTTTCATATGAAAACACCTTAACAACTTCACTGACACTCGAGATATATACACACAGATTAAGCCAACGAGAATAACAGTAATGTACGCCCTCAGTAAATGTGTTTTATGAATGCAATAATACAATTTAATAAATAACATAGCAACCAAAAATATTTAAAACAATCAAGACAGATAATATAAAACTTTCATTTAAATAATAAAACAACTACTAGACCAAAATAATTATTTCTAAAAAATAAATAAATGAAGGTAAACCATTTTACACTGTTATTTTGTTTGGATTTCTCCAGTTGACGATCGTTTTCGTTTATGTCATTCCGCTTTTAAATAAAGTATTATGTTTACAATCTGAAAATATTTTTACAGTTAGTACTGTTAAATGTTATACTCTGCTATAGCATCTGTTGATTATAGCAATGGGCTTAATTAAGCAATGCCATTTGTTGAACTCGATATATAAAACCCCCGTATCTACATATCACACTCTACAGGTTTAATAATCTAGTATGTAAGAATTGCTAATGTTATATAAATTTCATAGTAGCATATTAAAATCTTACATTACATTTATTAAGCAGTTAAAGTAAAACAGTTCTTTTAATGGAAAATTAGGGAACGTTAGTAATTATAATATTATTAAAAACACAAAGTTTATTTTGATTTGTTTAATAGCAATCGTATACATGGTATGAAATGATTTTCTTAGATTTTTGACATTTTGAGACTGTATACTGAGGCATTATAGAAAATATAACATCTCTAAAGTCCAGTCGTAATTTTTTATAAAGTTTTCTGTCAACGTAACGGCAAGAATAACGAAGTCTACTGACAGAGACTGATCTGCTGACATTACCGGCAAAGTTTAATCACTGTTGGCCAAATTAGTACATCCATTAGTCATTGAGCAGTAAATTTAAACATAATGTTACAAATATAATTTCATCTTCCGACAGTTGATTATAAGGTGTGTGAAGCTGCAAAATATATATGATCTATGTAAAAGTATGAATTTAAAGAGGTTTGATATACTATGATATCAGTACCTAATGTAAGATTGTTGTGGGTTTGCATCCACAATGTAAAGTTGGATTATGAACCACTATATTTACACACACACACAATATACAGGGTGAGTCAGAAATATGGCAAAATATCATTAAAATTTGTATAAATGGCAATAGCCGAATTTAATTTATTTCAATAAACATTGAATCGCAAAAAGTAGGTCCGCCGGGACTCGAACGCTCCACTTGCCGGGTGAATGTGCTAACAAAACCACAGAGGCCTTTTCACTTTGTTTACGAGTTCAAAATTTATTTCTGAAATGTTTTGTTTCTTACTTTTTAAATAACCAAACTAACATTTATATGGAAAATTGCCAAATACCTTCAAATGACTTTTATTTACATTCATTAAATTTTTGTAAATATGAATAGCTATAATTTAATAAATATGAATAATGTTTATTGAATCAATGTTTTATAAAAATATGTCTGCTTGGCTATAGATTGAGAGGATTTGTTAGTAGGTTCGATCGGATATTCAAGGCACCCATATGAAGTAAACACATATTTTTTTATTTACTTTCTACATCTAATTTATTTTCAGTAGTTTTAACCCTATTTTAAATCTTCTTAACTTACATAATTACCCAGCAGGGATCACTTCTGGCTTGTTTATACCTTCCAGTTGAACTCACCACTGGGCATAGCAAAAACCAATGTGTCGCTTAAATCTGGGCAACCTTATGGATGTCCAGGAGTGGTACACATCACTAACCGTAAATGGTGAGATTCTGGGGTTCATGGGCAATTCGATAGGTCTAGGCTACTGTGGGAGATGACTGTTGGAGTTGGTGGGATTTGTTTCCCTAACTTTGAGGTTCTTCCTAGCCTCAACAAGGGTATGCCACCATAGACTACTTTGAATATAGAAGCTGGTTCAAAGCTGGCCTCCCCTTCTTCCGGGAGACATGACTTTGAGATAAAATGCCCTAATTCTTCCACATGGATCTCGATAGGAGGCGGCCCCTACTCCCTAACCTACCCATCCTGAATATCCTGTCACTCCAAAGGCGGTGCAAAGGTTCTTACAGGACTAAGTGCAATTTATAAGCTTCTTGTCCTAAGAGAACAAAAAAAATCTTACATAATTATTGGGAATTGACACAAGACACTTTTACGCCTAAAGTATATTTTCCGCACACGAATTACACTCCCGCACACACACCCGTCTTTTCGTTTACTCCCGCGTCTTCTGCGAAGTATTTAAGACTCTGCTTGTATCTGTAATTTTTATTTGTGATAAATAAAGTTTCTTTCTTTTTTTATTTTTGACTCTTTCCGCTCCAAGGTCTATGTTTTGAGAATCCCCTCCGTCTCCTGGACCACGCCTATTCCGAATCTCCGCTGGTGATTGGTGAGTACCAATATTATGGTATCAGCATGTTTGGTGGGAACTGTTAAAATGATGTTCACATCCTGTTGTCTAGCAGGTGGGAGCGGAAGTCGGTATCCTCTCACCGGATACCACCGTGTGACCAGACAGTCGGTATGCTTCATAGTATATGGTTTGTATTATGATACTTTCCTTTCCTATGGTGGGAAGGTGGTTTTCTCTTTAGTAATGAATTTAGATTTTTTTTTACCTTACACTATCAAACTAGTATTGCTGAAGATCGATGCTCATTGATACTTGGTTTCCGAATTAACACTACAAATTATACAAAACCTATCTAATTTAAATTTTTTAATTTTTTAGTTTCTCTATATGCCATATCGAATGTGGTTAAATTTACACCATATTACGCTTAATTTGTTGCAAGAATGAGTCAAAAAAGTAATTATGCGTGCTAAAATATCTTAATAGTCATCATTCAATAGTAAACCTTTATCTTATAAACATTAATGGTCTTATATATCTTGTATTTGATTATGATAGCCCACATTTATGTAACATAGCTCCATGATTGTGAATCAATTGAAGCATTGAGTGTAAAATACGAGGTTGACGTAAAATCACTAAGAATGGTTTCAAAGCTATCAGAGTTCAAACAGCTTTGACGATGATTGCCTTTCACACGTTAGCTTAAAGGAAGGAATTATATATTACCCTCGCGTGTGAAAATATTATGGAGAGTTTCAGGCCTGATACAGTTTGTTATAATGTTTTTTGTGAACAAAAAATATTTTATTACGTTTGTACCGGTAAATTGAGAGCTTTTAATGGATGTGAGGGAATATTTATCACAGTTCCTTTTTCATCGAAATTAATTCGAATTGTGCCTGTCGGATATGATGTGTACATTTTCAGTGAAAATCTCCATTGATGACTGTCCATTACAAGATGAATGTGAAATAATATTGAGCAAATTATAGAATCTAATAAAAATATAATAATTAAAATGTATAAATATTTATTACTTTATTATTTAGAGGTCAGTGATATTTGTAATATATGAAATGTAATACATATTTTTAAAAGTATGTATTAAATTAATAGACGTTTTTATGTTCAAGCAAGGAGTGTCTCATATTATTTTAAATTATACAAAAATAAACTAGTTAAAAATTAGCAAACGTAATTTTCCAAGATAAACATTCACAGCCCGTTATAGAAAGTTGTCTCCCGCGACTGCCATTTTAATTTGTATAAATTATTTCACTTCAGTCTATAATTTAAAATACTATTGAATATTAGACTTCGTAATATGAAGGGAATTGAATTACTATTATTTAATCAGGTGGGTATGTATTAAATGTAGCGCGAATCCCAACAAATATGTAGGAGGAAATACCATCAGGTCACAGACTGCATATTTGTTCATACAATTTAAACAAAGCTCAGAATAACATCAGCAACAACAGTATTATGAAGGCCTGGCGGCAATGGCGAAACATAGACTATATATATCCAGTAATGGACAGTGCAATTGGTACTTCGTTTGGCTGGTTTTTAGTTAATACAGGATGTTGTAGTACAATCATTAAAATAGATGGCGGTAGCGTTTTGGCTAGTTAAAATTCTTGCGTCTTTTTTAGTGTTGCGTTTTATTTGTTATGACTTGAGTATTAAATGCATTACTATTTCCTCGTAAGTTAAAACATGTACTAAATTTATCTATTTTTCATTAACATGCATTTTAAAATATGAACCCATGTAAAATGTACCAAATACTACTACATACCTAATAATAAATTTTACAAACTTTAGCATATGAACAAGATGCAACTTGACTTGCATTACATAATCAACTATTGCACATAGAGGCAAGGCAAAGAGGCTGTTTATTATCTAAATAATCTACAAATTAGGTTTTAGAGAGTGCTGCTTCCGGTATATGTATAGTAATACAATAATAAACAGTATTGTATATCTGGTTTGTGATCTTTATTGTCTAGCCGGAATTTTGCAATCCGTCAAACACCAATGAAATGTAATATTCCGTATAAAATAAATATTTTGTCTTTTCAGCAAACAAAGTATAAAATGTAGGTCGATTTTGTCTCCATAGTTCGCGCGGAAGGTTATACAGACAGACATAAATTACATTTTTCCAGCCGGTAGAGCATATAATAGTATGTACGAGAACTGTTCTCGTACTTTATTGCTGATAAAGGGTTCTGTTTTCAACCTCAAACAGTAAATTAATAAATTAAATTAAAAAATTGTATATTTCCACAAAAATAGTAGAATTAAAACACATACACGTATAAACGTATTGCAACACACTTATACAGACAGATACACACAATACTTGAAACCATTTAATAGAGCGTAACAATATGGTATTTACAGATACTTAATCACTTTGTATTATATATACATGACCTTTTTTTAAAAAAAGTAGAGACCGATCCCTTCTAACCCTTATTCTGTCCGTCCTCATGGGCCACTGGCCTGTGCGAGGATCTTATCAAACAGAATAAGGGGCGGAGTTGATACAGAACGAGGTTGATGGTACTGATAAAAAGTGCAACTGTCACAGACGTGTGTAGGACAGTTATATGTGAGATCTACCTGTATTCTAACTGAGGCAGGAGGAAATATTTTAATTGATTGTCACGCACGCTTAGACCAAGTAATAAGGATTATTTTCTTTGTCCCCAGAGGGTTCAGTTCTGGCTGGTTTATACCTTCCAATTGAACCCACACTGGGCACAGCAAAATCCGAAGTTCACTTAAATCTGGACAATATTCTGGATGTCCAAGTGTGGCACACCACTAACCGCAAATGTCTAGATTCTTGGGTAAAATGGTAATTCGATAGGTCCAAACTACTGCGGAAGATGATTGTTGGAGTTGGTAGGATTCGTTCCGAGTCAAAGGTTCTTGCTAGCCTAGACATAAAGGTGTGCCACCGACCGCTTGCTTTGACTAGAGAGGCTGGTTCAGAGCTGGCTTTGCCTTCTTCTGAGTTGACATGACTTTTTCTGGAGGAGCCTTACCCCCAGCCTTATCCATCAAGAATATCCTGTCACTCCGGAAGTGGTGCAAATGTCCTTATAGGACTAAGTGCAATTTTCTAAGCTTCTAGTCCTAAGGGAACAAAAATCATTATTTTCTTACTTGTAAAGCGCCAGTTTATTTCTTTCATTATATTCTTATAACTGATATTTCGTGAATTGTCAATATTTTTTTTATGTTTGATGTGAGCAAAACTATACAAAGTTAAATTGGAACCAAGCTAATTGGATGGTCTGATGCCAAACTGAACCAACTCCAATTTCAATGTTTTTCCGGTATTGTCATTTCTTACTTTATAAAATACAATACATTCACATGCCAGAGAGTAACCATATTAAAACAGCTGAGTTTGTGAGGGAAATTTTATTTTCCTGTTTTACCATACGGGGAATTTTGATTTTGTTTGTGTGGCAGACTGAACTAACTCCTGAAAAACATGGCTGACGCATTAGAGTTAGGTTCATGGTGCATCCTCTTCTTTAATAAATAGTGGAGTTAAACTCCAGTTTATCCGACTTATTTGAAGATTCTGGCGACGAGTACATCCCACCTCAACATGCTGAAGATAGTAGTGAAGGTAATATTTCACATTTACTAATTATCTAAGGTCATTTCAATTATATGCAATAGGTTAGTGTACATTAGCATTTCATCTTATGCCAAAGTGAACTAACTATTCCTCCATAATATCAGCTGTTGTGGTTGTGTTTTTTTGTAAACATATTAATGTTGTAGCCTTTCAATAGTGTTGTTAACAGATATCTGCAATGCAACGATTTAACTATCTGTTGTCATAACTGGGGTTTTGGAGTTAGTTCACTCTGGCATACAGTGTTCAGATATTTAAATGATGTTTAGTTCATTCTGGCAGACGAGATTGTAAAAATGCTGATTGTTTGTTTGCCCTGGATTTTTATAAAGCTTATAGACAATGATAATAGATTAATTAATTCATTTTTTAATAAAACAAACCTTATTTTGTTTTTTTGTGTGTGTATATATTGCTACATTATTACTACAGTAATCCTTTTACCACCATACTTTAATAAAAATAGGACTATTTTATATTGTTGGCTTTGTACATGCTTTTATATTGGCATTAATGTTGCAGATGAGTCCCATGTGGTTCTAAGCAAAAAAGGAAGAAGAAGAAGAAGAAGGATGGAAAAAGATGTTGGGGCAGATGGATCAGAAATGAGACAGGAAACACTCGTAGCAACAGAAGAAAACCCACCGAGAAGAAGAGAAGAAAGAGAAACTACGGAGATCCAGCTAAGTGGAAAAAAAATATTAGAAAGATAAATCGAAACTCAGGAAAAGCTTATGAGAAGTACTAGTGGTAATCCTGTTGCAAGTAAAATATTTGAACCGTTTGACTGTAAATGTAGAATGAAATGCGCTGAAAAAGTTAATATTGATGAAAGGAAAAAGTTTTTTGATCTCTTTTGGAATTCAGGGTCATTTTGATACACAGACTGCTATTATTGGTAGGTCTGTTAAAGTTCGAAATGCTTTTTGAAAAAAAGGGTTCTGATGATTCAAAGAGAGAATTCTCTCGTTACTATTATTTGCCATGTCAAAATATTGATGTCAGGATTTGTAAAAATTATGTTTATAAAAACACTTAAAATAGATAGCGCGAAGATTCATCGCTCACTGATGAAAGTTAGTCGTGGTGAGGTTGTAGACAAAAGAGGTAAAACAAACGCCTCATAACAAACTATCAGATGAACGAATTAACTCTGTTAAAAATCATATATCATCTTTTCCTGCCTACACTAGCCATTACAGTCGCAAAGATAATCCAAAACAAAAAGGTATTTAGGGGGGCTGAATTAAATTTAAGTCTAAATGTATAGGTTATTATGCCCAAAAAATGGAAGCTGATAATGTTAAAGATCAGACTGTGTCTCAGTCAATGTATGAAAAAATCTTTTACAAAGACTTTCAATTTAGGTTTTAAGACACCTCATAAGGACACCTGTAAAGTGTGCGATTCATATAATGTCCAGAAGAAAGCGATTGAGAGTGAACTAGACTCTGCAGAAAAAAAAAATTGAAACTCAATCAAGTGTTGGCCAATACTGAGCTTCACCATAGAAAAGTAAATGCAGCAAGAGAGAAATGAAGCGGGACATTGCAATTTGCTAAAAACGGCGAATGCACCGTTTTAACTTTTGATTTACAGAAGACATTCTCATTGCCAAAGGTTCCTACAGGAATAGCATATTATAAGAGGCAATTGTCCGTTTATAATTTAGGCGTTCATGACTGTGCCTACGTCAAAAAGGAACAATGCACCTTTGGAATGAATGTCAAGGAGGAAAGGGAAACCAGATGAAATTGGATCCTGCCTTTTGAAATACATTTCTGACCATCCTACAAAAGAAAAGATTGTGTTTGTGGTGCGACTCATGTGTTGGCCAGAATAGGAATTCCAAAAATGGTATAATCCCTACTCATGCGACTAGTGCAAAACCCTTTAAACAACATTAAAGAAATTGAGCAAAAATTTCCCATACCAGGCCACAGTTTTTTGCCAAACGACACGGATTTTGGTCACATAGAAAAAAGCATGAGAAGACACGAATACAATTTATGTCCCACAACAGCTTGCTGAAATAATAAAGGGATGTAGGTCAAAGAAGCAAGCATTTGAAGTCATTACTATAAAGGAAACAGATTTGATAACTAACTGATCAAGTTTGGCGCAGCTCTTACAAACAGAAAAGAGTGTGACGGAGAGAAAGTTGAATGGTTAAAGATCAGAAGTTTATGTGTAAGGAACAAAGTCATCCTTATGTCATGTATTATAAGTACACACACAATAGTGATGTTGAGTACCACTCAATCAGTCTCAGTAAACGGCTCCAAAAAAAGAAATCAAAACCCTTGAAACCAAGAGGTCTGAACCCAGTAAAGACTCAAGTTCCTCTTCACCATCTTCCTTTAGTCACAAAGAATCCTAACGGCAAAACCTCTTTCTTCTGAAAAAAAGGCTGACTTAAAATCAATGTTAAAACTTGTGCCACCGATTCACCATGGATTTTATGAAGACTTGTTCCAGAAACAGGAAATAACTACCAGTGAAATCAACGATGAAGAATTGGTTGATAATCTATAAGTTTTATTAAATTTGACCTGTTTTTAATTTTGTAATACTGTGTTTGTTTGGTCTTCTCACTTTTTAAATAATAAAATCAGAATGAAAAATCAGTAATGAACTTATTATTCCTCCCTAATTTAGAAGTAAAATCCACCTTAGAACATTTTTAGATACAATTCAGTAATTTTAAAGATGAAAGAAAAATATTTTAAGTAACTTATTTTACATATAAATATTGGTTCACTGAAGCCACCCAGGTTGCAATGGTAAGTTTCATGAACCAGACTGAACCATGTCAGTACAAAAAAATTTTGAAAAAATATTTTCATCCCTTGCTGAGTTTTATATTAATTTTTTTCAGTAATTTATGAGATACAATTAGTGTAACTTTTCAGATTATCACAAAACAACAATATGTTTTTTCAATTTCAAAGTGCTATTTAGCATCAAACATTTGAAAATCTATTATTGTTCGTACTGAAAAATTAAAAATTATGGAGTTGGTTCACTTTGGTATCAGACCATCCAATTTTAAATTTCAAACTATAGTTAGAAAAATTAGAGAATTGGTTTAGTAAAACTTTATGTGAACTCAATACACCATGCAATAAAATAGTTTCTATGTATCTTTTCCAACTTACACTTTCACTATACTCTAGTCTATGTATATTTATACACTTTACTATTATGTTGTAAAACCTTACGATTAGATTAAAGAATCAATTTCTCTTAATGCAGTGATGTATTCACTTGAATAGTTTTAATAGAACCAAAAGAATGGCAAACCACTTGCTAAACAACAATGAGTAATACATATAGACACAAGAGCAAAATAAATTAAATACATCAATATTTGGATCTTCCAATGTGGAAGGATTATATATGATCATCAATGTGTAGAGAAATACATTTTATAATGCACGATGGAAAGAAAGCCTGGTTAGTCCACAATTAGATTCTAATATTCAAATTTTTGCAGCAACATGTACTTAAACTTCTTCATGAAAAAATTTATAAGGAATAAATTATGTATTAATTAAATATTTTTGAAAGGTGTATCGGGTAATAAGATGTTGCTTTATTGTAATGTCAAAAACTGGCAGCCACTTACGCTCTTTATAATTACGCGTAAAAACATTCCATAGTAATTTGTATATGATACTGGAATTAATCTGAATGTACACTCAGAAAAGGACTTTTCTCCTTTCGTAAGAGATAGAAAACCTGACATATAGCGTGTAAAAGCAGTTCAGTTTTCATTTGTAGAGGAGCAACCAGTTTCCCTTTACAGATAATCAAAAATATAAAACAAACTGAACAATTTAAAAATAATATAAATTAAGTGCATTTAATTAAAACTAATAAAT
Organism: Homalodisca vitripennis; assembly: GCF_021130785.1. Lineage (NCBI taxonomy): Eukaryota > Metazoa > Arthropoda > Insecta > Hemiptera > Cicadellidae > Homalodisca > Homalodisca vitripennis. The sequence continues at coordinate 3,288,047 of NC_060212.1, read as the reverse complement.
ATATAACAGATATGAAATATTCAAGTGACAAATATTAAACGAAGACAAAATATATATTGCAATGCCTCACCCAGATTCGCTTTGTATAAATGTTTGTTTAAAAAGTAATAAAATACTAAAACAACTCTTTTAAAACCTTTCATAAACGGTTTTTGGTTCTGAATTCACTAATATAATCTCACACGATGGGGTATTTAATTGAACCGTTTTAGCTAAGGGATGAAAATATCGGCACCATCAAAGCTGTTTGATCTCTGATTGCTCTAAAATTGTGACTGTCGACTACATACTCACACCCTTGACTTATTTACGTAATACCTCAATGGGTCATTAAAATCCCTGCTCTAAGCTATCCTGTTACGTGTTATAAAATATTGGGTTTTTTATGAAATTATCATATTATATTAAGTTTAGTCAACGTTACAGACAATTAACACACCTATGTGTAACACATTGAGATATTATCAGATGAAATAAAACGTATGAATCTAGATAATGCAAAAACTGTTTGATAAAAATAAATCATAGTGTATCACATTATGCAAATGAAAATAAAAAAAGTTTAAAATAAGAACTTTTCCTTAAAGCCAAGGCAGAAGAACACCAAACCACATCACGTATCAGGCTTTGTTGAGTATGCATGTAAAGTTTCAAAGTCTATAGCTCATTAAGTTAAGCTACGTGTATTACCATGATAAAGGTTAAAATTAAATATTACTATACTATATATTTTTATATAAGAAAATCAAAATTAAATTAAATTTATTTCAAAATTTACAAAGAAGCATGTTACACGTAATATGCATGAAATTAGTCCCACATGGGCCATAGAGGCTTGTGCGTGGTGACGAGTCTTTTTCTAGTTGCTGTGCACAGAGGTATTATGATGGTTATCATTAATAATAATAAACTATTTTTTATATTTTTTTTAACAATTATTATAACAACTTTTTTCTGAGATCGGGCTTTTTAACTTCGTTTGAACCATTTTTGCTTTCGATAGTACAATGTAAGTAACACATGATTGCAAAACTAGGTTAAAATAAACAAATCTTACCGTTGTTTAACCTAGTTTGAACTATGTATTAGGTTAGTTCTTTACCTGAAGAAGAGATCAGATTGCAGATCTCGAAACGTAGTGTTACTGATTTTTTTTTGTATCACTGAACGATGGCAAATGTCCGGAAAAAACATGTTTCCTTCACAATCCTTCCATCGTCAAAAATTTTACTTATTTTTTTTTTACTTACTTACTTTATTTATTTGCTGTAACCTTGTTAATGTATTTGCTCTGATATATTTGGCCCCAACATACATAATATTTTGAGCTGGCAGCCTCAAAGTACAAAGACAAAGGTTTACAAAGAGAATCAATCACCCATGGCACAGTCCAACCCCTCCCTCCAAACTCAGGCACTTTCCATGTAAATTCATATTTTTGACACTCAGTGAATATATTAATGGAGGTGAAAGGGTTTTTTTAAACCTATATAAATATGACGTATATTTCAAACAATACTTAAATTTTATATTAATACTTGAATTTTATTGACATTTAGTAAAAATATTGATTACTGGCATTAATACAAATTACAGGTGAAAAAAATACTTTTGGTATGCGGTGCCTAAGGTGTGTGATACTTTTTGTAACAAAAAATGAAGGCAAATGTCCTAAATCCCTTTATACTGTAAAATCTTCCATCGGCAAAAACAAATTTTAAACAAAGGAGGTGTCGGAACTTAGCAGTGGTTCTGGCGTTGGGGCGTATTCCTGAGTGTGTGAGTTGTAGTTATTATATGATTTTTTGTAAGTTCTTAAGTTTATTGATTTTTTTTATTAGTTTAGTTAGAAATGACATGCATTTTAATTTTGTACATAATTGTATTACAATATTATTATCATGAGGATTAAATAAGGAAAGAAGTTTTAGTTACATATATGTTAACTTTGCAAGGGTTTATATTTTGGGGAGATTATGTGCAATTAAGCGCAAAAGAGAACTATACAGCCCTGCATCACCTCAGAAATAAATTAAATTTTTATTTCGTACGTATTATAATATAAAAAGGCTTGCAGCTATTTAATAAATTAGCGTTCTCATAAAAATAGAAACTTTTGAATTCAGAAACTGTAATAAGAAAATCAAGAATTAAAATAATACATTTTCTATAACCAACCACAGGCTTTTTGTTAAATACAATTTACACTGAAACTTGCTGAAGCAGACGGGGTTTGTTTGTTTACTTAAGGAGTTAACCACTTAATCTCTTTAAATGGGTCGTATAATTAAGGAAAGCACTTACTTTTTGTTTAAACTACCGTTTATTGTGTTTTTAGAAGTGAAAATTTTGCAGTAACTAGGTCTTTGCAAGATACAAAATACCTTGTCTACTATAAAACCTAAACTGTATAAATCCGAATTTCATGAAGTCTGGATGCTAAACTAAGCTATACTTGAAGTATGTAATAATACAAATCCCCTTATTTTACCATTTTTTATCTTTAATAAATTTTTAAAAAATTAGTTACATATAAAATACATGTAAATGTAAAATGAAAATACATATAAAATTTTTACATGTTTTTCAAAAATTATATTTAAATTTCAAAATATAATTTTTTCATTACAATTATTTAAAACTATGGTTTAGAGAGGACCTTAATTTCCTGTGATTTAATTGAAATTTATAAGTACATTAAACTTCATACCATTCTTTCAAATAATTTCTAAATTTTATTTTATAGAGTTTTACAGCTACGTAACTAGTTATTGCAGTATATTTTATTTCACGTAAGGAAAAGCATGTAAACTAGATGTAGATGTTTTTTGATGGAGAAATAATTTACTTTTTGACTTGATTTTGAAAATATAACATACATATTTGCTTACCAGCCCGTACATAAGCTATTTAATTTTAAAAGTGAGGGAAATAATAATCATGACTTTTGACGTTGACAGACATGTTCATAGATTCCCAGTAATACTGCATAATACATCGTATATAAAAACAATGACTCTAATTGAGTTGTGATTAGTCAACAAATCACTGATTCAAAAGGGTATAAATATTGTATTACTATTACTCATTAAGTTTCATTTTAACAATTAGCAGACAAATATGAGATGGTTAAACCTGTTTTACTATAAAATTTCCGTATAATAACGTAAACAGAGATTCAGCAGGAAGGTAAATATGCCATCACTTCATTATTCTGTATCCCTCTATCATAATAACTTACTCGAATATTCAGCCTTCTCCAATGATCTATCCTCATTTGTTAGTATTTTTAAACTGTTTATTTATTTATATAAAAGCATAAAATATCCTGTGATTAATAAGTCGTATTTAGGTGTTTAATTATAATTTTATCAATCGTATTGAAAGGCTACCATCAGCATACGAAACTCTCTCTTTATATGGACTAATGCTTTTTAACCGGATTCAACCATACAAATACTGATCCAATAAACAATCCCTGTGGAACACCCATTAAAATTTACAATTTTCCAAAATTATATAGATCTGTAAGGTTGGTGTTTAATCCTTAAGATATGAACGTCATCCATTGAGTAGCAAATGAATGTTTTATTACATTAAATTATTAAAACTGTAGTTCGTATTCATAGTCAACTAATTTCGAGATTTATGATATGTAAACTTTGGGAGCATATTTATTATTTCAAAAGCAACAAAATATATTGATTACTACGACATTACACGTACATTATAAAATACTAGTAGAATGAGTGCATGTAATGTTTTAAACTAGTAAAGAAGCTGGAAAGCTGAAAGCTATAAGGATGAAGACACGAGTGGCAGCTCCTCTGTCAGCAAGGGTTTCCACTCTAGTGGACGGTAGTATAGTTGACATATTTCTCTACCACAGTTTTAACAAATCTCAGTTTAAACGGTATACAAATGACTGGATGATCCTCTATGAGATACGATAGTTAACTTTAACCCGATATTGAATGTTACTTTATTCAAGTATCCAAGATTTCTATAAACAAATGAAATTGTTATCAAATCACTAAGTACGGTAAAGATATTCTATACATAGAATATTCGTCCCACATTTAGACATGCAGTTATAACGTGTACATGGCACTGAGTAAATCTTATCTGTAGAAGAAGAATTAAAATTTAATACAAGGTTTTGACTATAATTTATATTATTATTTAGTTTAAATACAAGTTTTTTTCCACCTTTTAATTTTTAATGAGGTATTTAATTATTTACTTACATAATTATTATTGAACTAACGTTAAATTTATTATCCATCCATATTGAGTCACAATTTACATTATTTTATTTTACCGGCAAAATAAATCTTATACCATATGTAACCACAATTAGGGACAAGAACTACTAAATTTGAACGCATATAATTTTATAGAAGCGGCATCTCGATTGGTAAGAAATAAAATCAGTGACTGTTAAAAGTTATCAACTACAAAATCATAATGGGTTGATTTTCAGAATTTAATTTTATAAAGTACATAATTTTTTCAGAAACTGGTTTATCTAAGTTGAAAGAATTCTTTCTGTTTAATAAAATCAATAATATATACGCATACAAAAAACTATTTTTAGCTTAAAATATGTATTTTGTAATAAGCAATGTTTTGAACTGTGTGTTTTAAAAAACCTTTCACTAATATTTAATCTCTTTATTAACATTTTAGTAGTAGCCAAACATTTTGTGTGTGTAAATCTTATAAATAAAAAAATTAAATTTACAGTAAATACACATAAAAATTATTATATATTATATTATCTAGTATTTTATAATCTATATGTCTAACAATATTATTCACAATAACAGAGAGTTTTAAATTACAATAAAATTGTTATATACAACGATTTTAACATCATTTGTATTACACACACACTTCACACACACAACACACACACACACACACACACCACACACCACACACACCACACAACACACAACACACACACACACACACAACACACACACACACACACACACACACACACACACACACACACACACACACACACACACACACACACACACATCACACACACACACACACACACACACACACACACACACACACACCACACACCACACCTACACACACACACACACACACACACACACAGCACACACCCACACACACACACACACACACACTCACACATCACACACACACCACACACACACACACACATATATATACACACACACACAACAGGGGAAGTATGCGTTTGAGTACCAGGTGAAATAAAATCTTAAACACTTTAGCGTCAGTTTTATTGTAGAATATATCTAAAGAAAGGCCTGCCAGTTGTTATCGAACCCTCTAAAACCGGAATCTGGTATTCAATTCCTACGCTTGTTTTGTTGGCTCGTTGACCAAGGAGTTTATTAAATTGTCCAGTTGAATCCTTTTTCCTAAGGGGAAACTACAGGACTAAAACAATATCCCTCTCAGTATGAACTGGACGTGAATTAGGTCCATGCGAGCATTGTTGTGCAATTTAGTTCACCACAATGATATTTGTTTTAAAATATTCTGATCTGCGAAATAAAGTTTTAATAGTTTATTTTTAGATGATGTTTTAATACATAGACAAAATCTACAAGATTCCTATTTATTTCAACCCTAAGTTACAGATGCCTATAATTTATTGCAAAATTATATCAGGGTCATCAGGTCTAATTTAATAAATATTTTATAAAATACATTTGTTAAAGTCATTGACACAAAAAAAAATTTTTTAAAAAAAAAAATTTTATAAAAATTTTTAAAATTTTATTTTTTTTTAAAAAACCCCAAAAAAAAAAAACCCAAACCAAAAAAAAAAAAAACCCCCCCAAAAAAAAAACCCCCAAAAAAAACCCCCCCAAAAAAAAAAAAAAAAAAAAAAAAAAAAAAAAAAAAAAAAAAAAAAAAAAAAAAAAAAAAAAAAAAAAAAAAAAAACCCCAACAAAAAAAAAAAAAAAAACCCCCCCCCCCCAAAAAAAAAACCCAAAAAAACCCCCCAAAAAAAAAAAAAAAATAAAAACACCCCTTTTTGGGGTTTTTTTAAAAAAAAAATTTTTTATTTTTTAAAAAAAAAAGGGGGGTTTTTTTTTTAAAAGGTTTTAATTTTTTTTTTTTTTTTTTTAAAAATTTTTTTTTTTTTAATTTTTTCCCCCCCCAAAAAAAAAAAAAATTTTTTTTTTAAAAAAATTTTTTAATTTTTTTTTTTAAAAAAAATTTTTTTTTTAAAATTTTTTCCCAAAAAATTTTTTTTTTAAAAAAAAAAAAAAATTTTTTTTTTTTTTAAAAAAAACCCCTTTTTTAAAATTTTTATTTTTTTTTAAATAAATTAAAAAAAAACCTTTTTTTTTTTAAAAAAAAGGGAAAAAAATTTTTTTTGGGGAATTTTTTTTTTTTTTTTTTAAATTTTTTTTTTTTAAAAAAAAAATTTTTTTTTGAAAAAAAAAAAAAAGGGGTATTTTTTTTTGGGTTTTTTTTTAAAAAATTTTTAAATTTTTTAAAAAATTTTCCCCAAAAAATTTTGTTTTTTTTTTAATTTTTTTTAAAAAAGGTTTTTTTTTTTTTTAAACCCCCTTTAAAAAAATTTTTTTCCCCCGGAAAAAAAAAAAGAAGTTTAAAAAAAAATTTTAAAAAAAGGAAAATTTTTTAAAAAAATTTAAAAAAAAAAAATTTTTAACTTTTTAAAAATTTTTTAAAATTTTTTTAAAATTTTTGTTTTTAAAAATTTTAAAAAAAAAATAAACCCCCCCCAAATTTTAAAAACCAAAAAAAATTTTTTTAAAAAAAATTTAAAAAAAAAAAATTTTAAAAAAAAAAAAAATTTTTTCCCTTTTTTCCCCCTTCCCTTAAAAAAGGAAACGGGGTTTTTTTCCAAATTTTTTTTTAAAAAAAAATTTTTTTTGGGGGAAAAAAAAAAAAATTTTTTTTAAAATTTTAAAAAAAAAAAAAAATTTATTTTTTTTTTAATTTGATAAAAAGGGGCCCCCCCTTTAAAAAAAAAATTTTTTGGGGCCCCCCAAAAAAAGGGTTTTTAAAAAAATTTTAATTTAAAAAAATTTTAATATTTAATTTTTTTTTTTATTTTAAAAATTAAGGCAATACCCTTTATTTAAAAAAATAAGTTTAAAGAAGGTATTCCGGTTTTTGAGATTCCCTTTAAAATTGTTATTAAAATTTTTTATAAAGGGGTAAAATTGTTCCCTGACCAAAAACTATTAAAAACAAATCCATCTTAAAATGGCGGGCTTTAAAAAATTAGTTTGGGGCCCCCGAAAAAATTCAATTTTAAAAAAAAAGCTTTTTTTTTACTCTAAAAATAATTTGAAAAATTTTTGGAAAAAATTAATTTATTAAAATTTGGGGTTAACCCCAAAGGAGGGTAATAATTTTTTTTAATTGCTTTTTTGTTTAAGGGAAATTTTTAAAAGGGTAAATCCTAACAAGTTCGTAGAAACAGTAAAAAATTTAAACTGAGAATATTTAGGTCTTTCAAAATTAAAATTAAAAAAATAAATCCAAAACTACCACACGGGTATTACTAAGTATATTTCCGTAGTGAAAAAATATAAACAAATAAAAAAAAATTGAGCGAAGCTTTTAAAATTTTCTTTGGAGGCCAAAAAGACTTAAATATTTTGGGGAAAATTTTATAGGGGTTTTATCATAGGTTTATATACTTCATTTCCCCCTTTCCTTTTAGACTAGAAATATTTTGCATTTCCTCCGTCTGAAGCAGTCAGCAAAATAAAAAACAGTTTACAGTTTAAAAAAGGTTTTTCTTTTAAAATACCCCATTACTATTTTAAAATTTAAAATTTAAAAAAGCCAAAACCCCTTTTAATAGATACTGATTTGCCCAAAAGAGAGTCGAAAACCTTACGCCGGTTTTTTTTAACCCGCCGGGATTCCCCCCAAAAAAAAACTTTTCTTTTTCGTTTTTTTTTTTCCATATACAAAATTTTTTTCTAAAATATGTAAAAACCCTTAAATTGCAAAGGTTTATTTTGAGTTAAAAGAAACATCTATTTAGTTTTTTAGTAAATTTTTTAACTGTAAATATAACAATTTTCAACCCAAAAGTTTTTATCGTCTGTTTTATGATGGAAGTATTATTTAAATTTTTTTTTTTATTTAGCTCACTAACCACTTGAAAATTTTGACTTTAAAAATGTTTAAAACCCTTTGAAGTAATTTAAAAAAACACAATTTAAAACTTTTTAATTAAAATTTTATTTTTAATGTATACATCATCCACACAGATTAATAATTTTTTAGAAGATTGATAAATACAGATTTAAAATTTTAATTTACAGTGATATAGCAAAATTTTAAAAAAAAAATTGTCAATTTTAAAAATTTGGGTGAAGCTTATAAAATAGCTTAGGAGGCCAAAATAGACTTAAATAGTTTGGTGAAATATTTTTTAAAAGGGTTTTTTAACATAGGTTTAAAATACTTCATTCACCTTCGCTTTGAGACTAAAATATTTGGATTTCCTCCGTCCCGAAGCAGTCCCCAAAATAAAAAAAGTTTAAAATTAAAAATGGTTTACTTTTTCTTTTCAAAAAATTTTTTATACCGTAAACCGTTTCAAAGATGACTGAATTTTCCCATAAGAGAGCGTAAAACCTTAGCGCCGAAGGTTTTCCCAAAAAAAAAACAAATTTATCGTTTTTTTAAAAATTTTTTTAAAAATTACTATTCTTTTCTAAAATATGTAAAAAATTAAAAATTTCAAAGGTTTTTTTTTGAGTTAAAAGAGCATCTATTTTGTTTTTTTGTAAATTGTTTAACTGAAAAAAAATTTTTCCCCCAAAGATTTTTTTTATCCCTCTGTTTTATTTATGGAAGTATTATTTAATTGGGGGGGGTGGGGGGGGGGGGGGGTGGGGGGGGGGGGGGGTGGGGGGGGGGGGGGGTGGGGGGGGGGGGGGGTGGGGGGGGGGGGGGGTGGGGGGGGGGGTAATGTAAAATATATTGGAAATGTTGATCAAATCTTTTACCGAATAAACGATTAAAAACTCTTCGAAATCTTAATAAAGAATTTAATCAATTTAAAAAGAATGTCTTCTCTTTACTAAAAACATACTTTAATAAAAAAAACTTTTTTCTACTACAAATAGCAATAACATGAAGCTCACACAAGCTCTCTAAAATTTCTGAATTTAAACTGTGCAACAAAGATGAATTCAACGAAATTACCTCAAAACATTTTATAGAACAGTTGATTACCGTTCTTCGACACTTTTCCGATACAGGAATTCATTGGAAACTTGTAAATTCTTTTGCAGAAGAAAGAACGAATAATGGAGGGCTGATTGCAACAATTGCAACAATCTGTAATTGTTATTGTTTCCTATCAACAGGGGCAATAAACGATCTGTTCCCAGTTGCTGGTCTTCAGGAATCACATCATCGTCTTCTGTCTCTTTTAAAACTTAGATAAAATCCTCCTTTATTAGATCGGCAAATAGTAACATTTTCAAAAATATCCCTAATCCCAATATGACGCGATAAATTTTCCAGCTTGCTTCAAAAACACCAAATTTAAAATTCTGATTTCAAAAATGTTTGGGAAAATTACATAACTTTTTGGAATAAACAATATATGGTTTCCTTTAATTGTGCTTAATGTGGCCATAGTTTTCGACTTCTTCATATTTAATTTATTGTGTTTTCTTACTTCACATAACTTAGAAAAATAAATAACGGTATAAAATTATCGATTAATCATAAACATTAATCAGTTTCCAAGATTATGCTTGAACCATCTTTAGTTCTTTGTTAAAGTTCCAGAAATATAAAACTGGGAAGATTAAGGACGAGCTAAAAAATTATCTCCAAAATCAATTATCTAAACTCTGTTCATTTTATTCGGTATTCACTGCAAATGTTGTTTCACTTAATTGGATAGAACATTTTTAGGACTCCGCCACTTTCAATTATCACTAGCATACTTTCTGTTTAGTTCAGCCATTTAATTATAGAATAAATTTCACAAATTTTTATTACGAAAACATTTTTAATCATGTATAAAGTCGATGAAGAATATATTTTAGTCATTTTTTAATGATCTCACTTTCGTCATATTCAGGATTCTCTTCCTTAAATTTTGCAATTTCGGGCCACATATTTCAATAAAATCTGCACAGGGATTAGTAAACCGCTAACTCTATAATATTGTTCCAAACAACTAAGTCTATCTTCTGTGTTATTTTCATCCCAAAAACTTGTATTAACTCAAGTGTTGATAGAGACTCAAAAAGAACAGACATTATGATCTTTTAATTGATTAATGTTTATATTTTTCTTTGAAGTGAACTCTGATGATAAAGTGTTGATATTTAGCAATTGTTTATACCACATTCATATTTTGTTTACGTATTAAATCCTCATCATATCTTCGGATAATTCATATTTTTTGATAAAGAATATTCATCCCAATGTTCTTTTTTCCAAATGCCTCTTTCTGGTTGTTGCATTATAAATAAGATCGATAAGCCACTCTGTAATGTCTCCGCCATCATTCTTATTTATTAGGAAAAAATTTCAAAATCAAGTTTTTATAAATTAACTCTTTTTAGCAGTTTACATTCAGCACATTTTCCAGACTGATTCTCTTAACTCCCATTGATTGTTTGGCAGAGTATTTTATGATTGCATTTGTTGCAGTTTTTTTCTTTACATCTCACACAGTATGATGAGGCGCCATTTATATAAGGATAATTTTAGTCATCATAGCCGCCTAATCCATTATAATCTGTTATCAATATTTTCAAAAGTTTTATTAACATCTTTTCTTTTAAAAATTTATTTTTAAAGTTTTCTTCCTAGGTTCTATTTACTTTATCGAGTTTATCATCTCATTCCTTCAAGTAATTCACCATTACTTTTTATTTTATCACGAACATTATCTTGATATGTATGAAAATCTTCCTGAATTTTTCGAACTAGTTCTTTAAATTTATCTTCATATGGATGATAACTTTGCGCAATTTATCTCAACTGCTCATTAACAGAATCTGTAAATGAATTATAATATTGCTCAAATTGTATAACTTTTTCAGCAATTTCACCAACATCTTTTACTTCTTTCTTCAAGTTTTTCATAGACTTCTAACTTGTCATAGACTTCTGTTGTAAAATCTTTAACATGCTGTTTATGATTCTCATAATTTTGTTTTAGTTCATTTAAACATTTTAATAATGATCTTCTAATTGAAATCATTACAACAACATCAAATGGATTAATTCCTTTACTAACACTGCTGAGTCTTTTTCCTTTAAAAACTAAGGCATTTTTAACATTCGGATCATGTACATCAACAATATCGATGTTTTCTGATAATTTTAGAGGTTTCAAAATTTGTTCTTTAACAACAACATCATGTTTGTCAATACCAGGTCGAACACCGACAATTCTTTTTTTATTAGCCAAACTAACATAATTCTTTTCAACTTTGATCGCTTCAGTAATTTTTATCAGCTTTTTTCGATATGAAACATTAAATTGGTAAATATTTTTTTTACACCTTCATCAACTTCTTTTTCCAATGTTTTATTTTATCAGCAACTTCATTTGAACTCATGAAATTTGCAAGTTTGTTATCATGCATCATATTTTTCAGAAATTTGTAAAGGAACAACCTTAATACTTTCATCAAAAACTGTAGACGTTGATAGACATTTTTGGATATTTGTACTTGGAATTGTAACTTCGTTTCTCAAATAATTGTATATCTTTCAAAGACATTGGATACTCAAAGCCCGAAAATATCTCGTCATTTACAAATTTTTCATATTGTTTTGCTCTGTCAACATGAGTCTCAGGTTTTTTCAATAGCACATCGGATAAAATAATTAAAGCAATAATCATCTTTATTTTTGATATTTATACAGCTTTTTTATCTTTGATTTTCTTTGGTAAATCGATATATGATCCAGCATTCATCATTTCGTGTTTGTTAAGGTCTCAAAACTAGTTGTATGCAGCGTTTAAATGTCCATCCTGAACCCCTATTTGGATGATTTGTCTGTTCTCGATGTGATAATTTATTAAATTGCTTAGTAATAAAGTCATTTTACGTCAAAGATTTCATCTGCTTTTATAGTAAAGTACATTGGACACGTTTGTGTTTCACCGTTCACTAAAGTTCTTTTCGTATTTACATTCCAAAGAGAGATATCCTTTCTTATGTTTAACATTTTCTTGAAATTTCTCGATTAAACTTTTAATTTCTGACCGCATAATTGAAAGATATTTGTAAATTGACATAAAATTTTCGCTCAAATTCGTTAAAATATATTGTTTGAAAAGACCTTGCATAGAGGATAAAACTTCAACATCTATGATATTTTCAGGTTTTTCGTTAAGAGTTTTATCAATGTTTTCAATGATTTCAGACTTGGTTTTATCGTTAGTACCGATAGCCAACTTTTCAGCTATTGAATGAATTTTTTCATCATTAAATAGATTGAGATCTTTTCTTTTCCTTTTTAAAATGTCTCTTCAACTCTCGTAATTTCTCAATATTATACATGTTTTCGTGATCGGCAATTTGATTTTCTCTAGCCCATTGTCTTAAATAATTTTAGTTCATTATCGTAAATTTGCTTGTTTTTTCGTGGACTTTTATAATTATAAATGGCGATCATAGTTTTTTCTTAACATTTCTTTTTTGCAGAACGGACATGATATTTTATCGCGCTCCATTTATATATAAAAAAAAAATAAATTTATCTAAATGGTGATTGTAAAACCAACGATTGTGCCTCTCACGGCGTGATATCACTAACGGATATGACGCGGGCGAAGCGATTATCGTGATGGTCGGTCTGTAGTGACTGTCATTGATACTGCGCATTCTTTCGGAACTAAAATGTCGGTAATGCAGATTGCTTTAAAGAATAAAAATTGTGTTTCCGTTAACTATTATAACATTTTCTTTTTTTAAATGTCAGATAATTTTACCTATTTTATAACATGTGTACATTTTGTTACTTGTTACGAGGCAGAGAAAACTACCGTACGGGAAGACACAGAACGGTAGTTTGTGAACACTTGCCTTCGCAAGCAGGTGTTAATTTCCTCAACAGGACTGCCCAACTCTATAAAAACTACCCCAACGCCCAAGGCGTTCAAAGCTCGTCTCAAACGCCTTTTGGTGTCGCATGCATTTTATAATGCAGATGAGTTTTTTGAATTCGACTGGGAGACCACACAATTGGAATGACTGACTCCAATGTTGAAGTGGGTTTCATTGGCCAGGAATGAAAGATGCGTGATTGTAAAACTGTATGTTTGAATGAGGTAATGTGGTTATGAATGTTCAAAATTTTAGAATTACTCGTACAATATTGACGTTTGCTATGCAACTCATACATGTTGTCCTTGCAATAAAAGAATTTGATTTGATTTGATTTGTTATTTTCAAATTATATTTTTAAATTATTTTCTTAAATTTTACTTCTCGATTGGATGTTGTAGTTTCTTGTTCAGTATATATGACCGCGAATTCGGTTTGGTCGATTAGGAAGTTTACTTCTGAACTGTTTCAATGTGAGTGGCCATAGCGGAGAAACACCAAGTTCAGAAGTATTCAGTACGTATTCCGGAACCATTTCTCTATCCGTATCTCGCTCTTCTCTCTCTCTATAGCCTGAATATAGATCCTAGCATATAAACGGCAGAAGTGATCGTGTCATAGGCATAAAAAGAGAGGGAGAGAGAAAGAGAAAGAGGGAGGAGAAAAGGTCGACCGAGAAATGGTTTTGCAGTTTTTGACTTTGAATCTTTTCTATCTGCGAAGATTTTTCGATTATTCGTAGCAGATTTGACAAACATTTCCAATATATTTGACATTAAAACAGCTTAAGAAAGTAGAAGCAAACAGCTATAGATTCGGTTAATTTTTCATTCGTGGTTTACAGATTCGTTTATTGTCCTTTTAAACAGTATTTTCCATTGATTTTCTGTTGGCTCCAAAAGTGGTCTAGAATCGGCATATTCTTACCTACTTGTATATATATATTCGTATTGACTATTAGCTGTATTACTTTCATATAGAAGTTATTATCCGAGTGATAGTGAGAAAAACCACTTTAGGATCACAAAAATATACACGTGTTTGTCTGTAAGTTTGTCTGCATGATATTTCAAGAAGGAACTGACCTAAAGAAGAAATGTTTAATGAGCCTTCTCTTCTATGAAAACACAATTGACGTCAATGATGGTGTGTGGCGGGGGGGCTTTACTGAGGGTTAAGGAAAGGTTTTATGGCTTACCATGATGAAAAATTTAAAGTAAATGAAGTACGAAATGTAGGATGTAAAAAAATACAAAATAAACCTTTGAATACAGCACCTCATACAGGAATTGTTTAATTTTATTTCGCAAATAATAAACCCATCGCTGTATTTTATATATAATTTCCTAGCTATATGATGTATAAACGCATTCAATATTGAGATTAGATTGTTTCCATAATACTATACCAACGAGAAATAGGGATATTTTAATACCTCTGTATCATTTATAACCTATAAAAATGCAGTACCATTTGCCGTAAAATATTCTATATTCAAATCTCAATTAAAGAATATGTAAATAAAATACTCCGACTGTTCTACTTCCCTATGTCTAAAAGAAACAAGACTGACAATTGAGTGATTTATATTCAAGTTCAGTCCTCCATCCATTGTAATTCATGGCAAATACCGTCACAGATTTCACATTGTTAGTGTCTGGAGTTTTCAAGCTGAAAATATGATTAAGTAAAAGACATTACCTTCTCAATCAGTATTGAACTGATCAAAAGAGAAAATTATTTTTTAATCAAAATTATTTTTTTTTTAAAATGCGATCAATACTCTTAGGACTGTAGACTTTAATAAGAAATATATAATAAAGACGCGTGAAAAAAAGAAAGGAAATACACAGTATGAAAGTTTTGTTTGTAAAAATGTTTGTTTTTGTTATCTACATGCATAACATCATAATTAACCTAGTTTTAACCCCTTAGATGGTACGTGTACTAAGGAGCATGTGTTATTAGGTCTATCACTTATTAGTAGAAGGTGGCTCGGCGTTATAATTTCACTGTGCACCTTATTATATGTGATCAGTTACACAATTATTGAAGATCCACAGCTGTCTACCAGATCAGTGGTAAATATTTGTGAAGTTTCCCAAGGGTCTGTGGTACTCTTATAAAAAAACAAATTTCACCCTTATAAAATTCGGGTAGTACATGACTTGAATGAAGACGATCAAGAACGTTGTCTTCAGTTTTTTGATTAAATGGAAGCACTAATGTCTGTTCATCCATTGTTTGTTCGAAACATTGTGTTCAGTGATGAATACAGTTTCTTTTCAAATAGGGCTTTAAGAAAACACAAACTGCAGGTACTGAGACAAAGAAAACCCCAAGTTTTCCGTGAATCCTGCACCCAATACCCAGTAAAGGTAAACATGTGGGGTGGAATTTGGCGAATCATACTTTAGGACCATTTTTTATAATTAGAATCTAACTTAATAACTGTATTTTCAAATCTTACATGAATCAATTTCCTTTGCAATAACTAACTGTCACTAGGGGAAATAAACATGAATTTTATGAAGACAACCTCCAGCAGGATGGTTCCCCAGCACATTTTCGAGGTGCAATATGGCATTTACTAAGAACTCAATTATATGTTCAATGGATTGTTAGGCGTGGACAAGAAGAATAGCCTGCCAGAATAGGTCTACAGAGCTATTGAACTGTTTTTTCCATTTGGTCACGTTACATCCATAAACTACAAAACACTATTAAAAATAATATTGAAAATGCAAATACACGATTATTGAGGCCAGCACACAAATACCACTTCATACTTTTTACAACGTAAGAGAGCTCATCCTATGCTTATCTCAGTGCCAAATAGTAGGAGGGCTTCAGTTTAAAACGTTTTATTTGACTTGGCAATGTCGTGAGTTATTAAAAATATTGTTCTGTTAACTCTGGCTAATATTTTGGATGGGAAGGCATAGCGAACCCTGGTTTTCACAATTCATTAAGTTTTTGTATGCTTTTCTCTTCAAAATGAGCGGTCACATTCGACGCGTTAACATTTAAACTTTTGAGTTACCTCCAAAAAAAACATATTTTTGGGAGATACA
Source organism: Homalodisca vitripennis (assembly GCF_021130785.1). Classification (NCBI taxonomy): domain Eukaryota; kingdom Metazoa; phylum Arthropoda; class Insecta; order Hemiptera; family Cicadellidae; genus Homalodisca; species Homalodisca vitripennis. The sequence continues at coordinate 3,271,867 of NC_060212.1, read as the reverse complement.
ACACATTTTCAAAATCACCTAATGAAATTTTCTTTCCAAGTGGCACCACAAACCAAAACATATCTCCTAAAAGTTTTGAACAAAATAGAGGGGTGGGCGGGTGACTTTATATTCCCCTTGCATAACCATAATATTAAATACATCGAATACCTTTTAAAACGCAATATTATACATTCTGTATTTACAGGTAAAATATCAGAGACTATGTCCTGTATTATCTCCCAAGAATACCACTAACACTACAGGACTTAGATAGTATTTACCAGGCGAAACAGTTTTTATATTTACATGAAAAGTGGAAGACACGGAGAGAGAATATCCTATGTCACGTCAGAAGTGTACCACTAAGACTAAAGAGCTTGCATAATATATTTAAAGCGCAGCATCCCATATATTTAGATGTAAAGGGGTACACACTATACAAGATATGAATCAAGAAGTGTATCACTAAGACTAGGAGCTTGCATAATATTTACCAGGCGAAACAGTTTTTATAATTACATGTAAAGTGGAACACACGGAGAGAGAATATTCTATGTCACGTCAGAAGTGTATCACTAAGACTAAAGAGCTTGCATAATATATTTAAAGCGCAGCATCCCATATATTTAGATGTAAAGGGGTACACACTATATAAGATATGATTTATCACGTCAGAAGTGTATCAATAAGACTAAAGAGCTTGCATAATATATTTAAGATGCATCATCCCATATATTTAGATGTAAAGGGGTACACACCATGGAAGATACTCTGTTTCTCGTCAGAAGTCTATCAATACTAACATTATTGGATGATATCCATTTAGCATATTTTAATTTTGATGGTTTTTTCAAGGTTTTTATGTGTTTACTTATATGTCTGCTTCTTTGCAAATGATAACTCCCTTTCACTTTCTGACAAAGATCGGCATGAACTAGAAATGAAATGTATTGTACACGTGGACTTTCTGCTTGATTGCAATGGATTGAGCAAATGTTATTTACTCTTGAAAGAATGAAACTAATTTAATTTAAGATAAGCAATACCTAACCTCTTACTAATTTATCGTTGACGATCGGTGGTCCTGTCTTCTCTCCTTTGGCAAAAAAGTACTAAGATGTAGCAATCAGCAACATCTTGAAGTGTGGAGAGCACAAACATTTGGTTTAAAAGGCGTTACGTTTAGGAATCTTTATTTAATTACTGCAATTTAAATCCAAAAACTTGGAACAGCAAATAAGCGAGAAATGGATATTTAAACCCATAATAAGCCGTTAATAAAACTTTGGAGTATAGCAATGTAGATTATTACAAACACCGTACTGAAATACGCAACTAGGATATTTTTATACTTATAGTTTCGTTCTCAACACAAACTATCAAGACTGCAAACAATTAAACCCTATAAAATGTTCTGTTCTGTAAACAACCAACTCTTGCTCTAAAGGCAAGCTGCTTTAGTCTCTCTTTATTGTATAAGTTTCTTTTACAAACACGAAAGCTTACAAAGCATTTGTTGTTCTTCATTATGTCCACAATAATGAGATAAATTCCGTAGCAGAAAGGGAAACTGTTTGGAGCTTAGTCAAAGCAATTTAATTTATACGTAGTTAAATATTGATAGTAAAATTCTTCTATAATAACAGTTTATATATGTGTGTCCATATATCGCATATTACTATATGCTCGATTTTCTCAAGCGACTAAGAAATCACAAGCAACTCCTTTCAAAATGAACACGCTAAGCTCTTCCTGAAGTAAAGATTCCCAAGAAATCCTTTCTCAGATCCTACTTTAAATTTGCTGGATCCTTAAGCATAAAGAGCTGTGTGGCTTAGTCCTAATATTGCAGACAATAAAGATGTCTGCAAGCACTAATGCGATAACTAGGATGTATATGATAATGGGTAAAAATTCAAACTTAAATTATTTCAGACCAGTGGATTAAAGTCCTAAAGGGTAACTCAAAGGTCATCTATCTAAGTGAATATTGAGTGCAATTTAATTAAATCTAAATATCACACTAATATAAGCATTTTAACATTTTAAATATAGTTAGATTTATAAAAGCGCTTGAGGATGACTCTGAGCTTTTAACTTTTTTTGACTTATAAAACAAACGTTTTACCAAAAGCTTAATCTCATTCAATTCAATCAAAGATTAATCATGTTTATAATAATAATTTCGGATCGATTGTAACTAAATTAGTTCTATGACTTTACAACAAACCTTTATGCTTATTGAGATTTTTTGCTTAATAGTTTCAATATACTAATATGTCGACCTTCGAAGTCATCTTACTATTAGTGTTACGATAGTTTTATGCCTACACCAATAAAGCATTTTAACATCTTTGGTGCTAGTTAAACGTGAAATGGATCTATGTCCTACTAAAAGGGATATTTATACTTAGTCAATGGGTTTTATGTAGGATAAATTTGACTATCTGAGTCATGATAATTTAAAAATTGGTGATGTGTGTGAGTGAGGTCCTGCAGTTCTCAGAAGAACAATAAAAGTGGAAGTGTTTGTAGTGTAACATGGTGTTTACGGGATAAACCCTGGGTCGTTTCGCTAGAACCTTAAGAGGAAATTCGTTTAAAATATTTCCGTGAGCTAAATTTGCAGTGAATAGTTTTTATTTATGTTTTTATATAAAAATATGTTATATATTAAATATTTTATATATATATCAAGCGCAGAGAATGAAAATCCCTAATAAATTTAAAGAAGGTATGAGTACCAAATTTTGAAAATTTATAAATATCAAACGGGAGGATTTCCGCCAGCGAATTAAGTAACAAATGGACCTGACCAACATATTTATAGTTTTTAATGGGTCTCTGAAAAACTATTAACGAGCTAACTCGTATGTTGAGTCCTAACTAAAGTCACCAGGGGAGCCATCGACTGCCATTCGCCCGAGCGTCGCCTGGGACTCTTGCGTCATAAAATGTGTCAGAGCATGGTAAAACAACATAATTCATACTTTCTCGTTATCTCAACTAATTGACTTTATTAACAATTTCAATGGCTAATAACATTTAATAATTATTAACAAATATTCGTATTTTATGTTAGCACCAATTTAAATACGGTTTATTACTTTAGTTAGGTATACATTTATCGGTAGTAACTATTAATTAAGAGTTGAAAACTTAACCGTAAGCATTATAGCTTAGTAATGCTTCAAGTCTTATTGTGCCTATTGCTCTTATTATATGTGGTATGTCACATATTTTTGCACTCCAATAGCTTAGTAATGCTTCAAGTTGTACAGTATTGTGCTGATTGCCCTTATTATATGTAGTATGCCACAACATTGTGCATTCCAATAGCTTAGTAATGCCTCAAGTTGCATTGTGCCGATTGTTTCTATTATATGTGGTATGTCACAACATTGTGCACTCCAATAGCTTAGTAAACTTAGTATAAATATTGTTTGTGTAATATTGTTGCTACATAATTTATTTGTTAATATTTATAGTCTAATATCTTGTTGAAATAAAATATTGCTATTTGTTGTTTATTGCTGAAATATTTGTTACAGTAATGAATTGACTTGCTATTGCATTTTATTGTCACATAGTTTATATTGTTGTTATGTTCTGTCAGAGTTTATATTTGTTTTACGTTTTTATACTTTATTTATAGTTGTTATATATAATTTATTCTGTATATTTGTTTCTTAATTATTGAATTTCAAGTTTGGTCAAGTTTAGCCAAAATTATTTCTGCTTCCAAACAAAAGGTAGGATACGCTGAGGAAAATCGGTACATGGTCTTGACTGTGTGGTAAGCATGAGAGCTGCTATGTGCTCTAGTGGTAATATTATTGTTTTCTATTTATTTGTCAATATTATAACATTCTCTTTGCATGATGAGTTCATTAGTTCATTACTCTTTGTTACTTTTCTGTTTTGTTTATTGGTATTGTTATTTAGATGTAAGATTTCTATTTATTGTTTTTTAGGTATAGTATTCTATTTATTGTTATTGCTGTTTATGAAGTGTTTATTTACATACTATTTCTATATATATATATTATATATATATATATATTAGTGATAGTGGTAATGTAGATTACTATACATGTATGAATAGGTATGTATTGGTTGTAGTATTAGAGATACGATTTGGAATACTAATATGGAAGTAGGCACACATAACATGAAAAATTGTTTAATTACTGAGTAGCTATGATGCCCACACACGCCATTTTTGGCGTCTGGGTTATTTTGGCATGTCATTGTATTGTATATTTCCGAATAAAGGATTTCTGACTTCTGAATGCTTCAAGTTCTATTGTGCCTATTGCTCTTATTATATGTGGTAAGTCACAAAATTCTGCATTCAAAAAGCTTAGTAATGCTTCAAGTTCTATTGTGCATATTGCTCGTATTATATTATGTAGTATGTCACAAAATTGTGCATTCCAATAGCTTAGTAATGCCTCAAGTTGCATTGTGCCGATTGCTCTTATTATACGTGGCATGTCACAACATTGTGCACTGCAATAGCTTCGTATTTCTTCACGTTTTACTGTACTGATTGCCCTGACTAATAAGAGGCATGTCAAAATTTTGGGAACTCCATCTATTGCGACCCAAATAGAACAGCGAAAAAAAAGAAAAACGGCGATGCTATTAAGAATATTTGTCTGGCTTCTTTAGGAACTAAATATATAATTTTATTGTTTTATATTAATATGAGAAGTAAAGTTTAAACTCTCTCAAGGTGAGTGTACTTAATGTTTACAACCTCAAAGATATTTTAAAGAAATTATGCTCTGAAGTGAACACCCTTTAGACATGTTTTTGTACTAGTTGATCCTTGTTGTACTATTTGATCCTTTTCCTAGTTGATCTTTGTTGTCCTAGTTGACTCTGCTAAATTTCAATAAATTAGCCTAGCTTCTGTATTCCAGAAAGTCGTAAATAAACTCATAATTGATTATTTTAAATAAATGTATGGATACCTAAAATAGTTTTCGGTGTTTCGTTTTCTTTTTGTAGTATATTTAGTGGATTTCTCACTTCGTTCTAATTCTCTGTCAGAGTTAAAATCTGATCTGTCAGCAGCTTAATAAGATCTAAATATTCACAAGGGAGTTCGTTCTCGTTTGAAGGTTAACTATAGTATCGTTCTTAAGCTAACATAATTTCCAAGTTTCAATATTTCCAAACGCTTAGAAATACTTAACTTCAGCAGTTTAAAATGTCCACTAAATCATAGAGGAAACTATTTCATTTTCCTCCGCGCAATATATTTTCGGATATAGAGTTAATAATAATATTATAAGCAGTACACTTCAAAGAATAAGCTCTTGACTTCTCAATCCTCGAAGGCTTCTAGGAATAAGATTTTCCTGTTGCAGGTTAAATATAATTATAATTTGTTTACAGTAAATTATCTCTATAGTATTCTGCTTTGATTAGATTTTAATACGGTAGGTTTATAGTCATTTAATATAATACATAATACCTGTACACTATATACGATTTATTGCTCTTTGGCAATTTCGCTTAAATAGAGTAAGAAGGGATAGTTAAATAAAGTGTACATAGTATCCTATAATTTAAAAGCTTGACAAACAAACAACACCGTTATAAATATTGAGAGCCGTTTGTTTGAAAATGATCAATCAACAGCGTATAAATTTTACAGCTAACATACAGAATCGCTGTGATGGCGTGGACACATGTGAGGGATATTGTTGTAGCAGTCTCTTTTATTTAATGACGTCAATAAATCACAGAATTTACTATTAGCTACCCATTTATTTAACTTTGAATTGGTGATAAATTAAATTAGAAAAATAATGCGGCTTCTAGTAGATTCTCATGCTATAGTAAATTTAATTTTGGCCAAGATACACACAAGACTGCTAGATTCAGTTTTATCTTCGTAAAAATAGCAACATAAACACAATTGTTGGATTATTTGGCAGATAGTAAATGTGCTTTACTAATTAACTACCTATTCCTTTCAAACATTATAATGTGGTAACCCAATTATATATTTTACTAGCTGTTTCCTGCGGCTTTGCAAGCTTTTCGTAAGCTTTGTCCATGTATGTGCACTTCTGGTTCAAGTGATAATTCACTTGGCGTGGCAACGGCGATGTAGAGTTTGCCTTGTTGCCACGATCGAGAAAATCTGCATATGTTTATATTGTATACGTACATGTACTTTATTATTATGTGGTCTAACAGCTTTAAGTGCAACCATAAAATTATCTTAAAGACAAATTTACATAATAACTTTGTTATTTGTTGTTTGTGAAGCGCCTTCAAATAGTGTTTGTCTACCTGTAACGTATTTGCAGTTTATAATGTGCAGGCGCTTTGAAAACTGTTCCCTTTTGCAGTGCCGCCTGGTGGCTAGTTACACCCATAGCCATAGCATATAAGCCTTCTAAAAACTTAAAAATTCAATACATTCATACAGACAGACTCGTATTTAGGCACATACTGTTCGGCGCTCATGCACAGGGAGAAAATTTAGGGCTGAAAAGAGGGTTTATTTTATTTTCGTATTCATAATAAAACATTTAAAAAGAATTAAATAATTATTTATAATACATTATGTCAAATTAATCATGTAGCATGCTATTGTAATATAATTTAACAGATCTAGGATTTATTGCGCATAAATAACATACAACAATTCTTACAAAAATGTACATTGAATAAATATGAATGAGTATTTCTTTAAGCACCTGTTAGTAAATAAGGCTCAATTTTCACCACATCCTTCTCCTCTAATATATTTTGTGGTTATTACACTTCGTGGAACTTTTTGGTCTTTAAGAGATCTTCGGATGTACATCTTGGAGGCTTTGATCAGTTCTTTTTCCTCAGTAACATTTATTTGGTAAGTCATTCAGTTATTGACGTTGATTCACTTAATTTTGTATCTTCATTATTTGGGTTGATAGTAATGATGCCAATATGTTTAATTGTTGAAATCTTTCTCTAATTGCACGTATAGTGTATTGACCCTCAGTTTCCTGCCATATTCAGACTTCCCATTAGTTAAAGAGGTCCTAAGTGCTAAGTATGGATAGAAATGTTTTGATTTACATCACTTTTCCAGTATTTAGTATTTATTTCTAGTACTTCAACTGAAGGATAAAATTTACTACATCTGACATGATTCTTTATGAAAGCAGTTAGCCAATTAGGGATTGAATATCCGCTACTTTATCATTTTTGATGGAGAACAGTTCGTTCCCCAAAACCCTCTGTTACCTTACACTTTCTGCAACCACTGAAAAAAAATTTTACTTATATTAAAGCGGTGTTGAAAGGCCACTATGTTTATAATTAGACCATCCAGTAGAGTGTCAATATGTAGCCTAAAGAGGTATCCACAGATAATTTATTTAAAATAGAGTGCTAACTTAGTGATAGTATTTTGCAATGAAACTCGGTGAGAAAATGTAAAAAGAGTAATAATAAAAGGACTAATGACCTGCACTAACGAGTTTAAAAGAATATCGTAATGTAAAACGTTTGCGAGAACGAGAGAGATAATACATCTAATGTGTAAAAGGTCAGCAAACGACCGCGGCGACGCCTGCAAAAACCTCGCGTGGTATCGTTTATTCTTTTATCTTTACAATTAAAACCTCTTTAGCCTTTACCTGGGAATTTGTTGAATTCATTTGGATTTTTAACGGTTTACATTATTTCCGTGTCGTCAGTGAGGTATTCTATTGCCTAGATTACGTATAGTTATAAATGTAACTTAACCTTAATTTTTGCTTTACGCATCATTTCTATTTAATAGAATATCCTACTGATTACATTGAGATAATCTTGTAACAGATCTGAAATACGCTATTTAATTATCAGAAATTGTATGTAAATTATTCATTTTTAATAATGTTTGAAAAAAGTGTATTATAAAATCTCATCGAATCACATCTAGCCAATTTTTCAAAGTGACTTTTTCTGTTATTTATTTTTTATATAATTATACTGAAGGATTCTGAAACACAACTTTATGACGTTTAACCTCAATTCACGAAATCTATGCAGCTGCTGAGTACAATATATTTTTGAGTTTCGTTGCGTTGATTTTTTGTTTTAAGCACTGAATTTTTAAATCAAAACGAATTATTTCCGTGCGTTATCAGTGACGAATATTCCTATGAACCCACTTGATAATTTATTTAATAAATATTTAAATAAACTAATTTTAATTTTAATTTTCAATGTACATTTTCATTGTGTTATGTTCTAGTAGTGTTAGAAACATTTTCATATTGTTCTTACCGTATAATAAATGTATTTTTAAACAAACTGAGCGGAAACCTTTTGAAATTTAACATGTGACCAGATATTTGGAGAAATACTTTATCTGTTTCTTTTATATATAACATGAAACTTCATAGGTAAGAATGAGTATAGAAATGGTGATTGTCATAGAGACGGTGTGTGTTCAAAAATAGAATTTAGCTGGCTGAACGTCAATGTAGCATACCACTTATTAGGCTGACACAATTTCTGTTATGTCTGCCGAAGAGGGGATGTATGAGTTTTTGAATGTCTGACAGTCCGCTTGACATTAAAAGAATGACATGGTCTATGGACTTTTTAGATATTTCATGCCACTTCTGCAAAGCCTGTTATTTTACACGGGGTTTGGCGTTGTAAATAAGAAAACCTTGTAAATAAAAATGAAATATTCCGAGTTTCGTTTTTACAATTCACAGTTTTGTGAAAAATTAGGGAATTGCATTCATAAAAATTTAAAACGTATTAAAATTTCATTTTACAATCACATAATTTTTGGCTATTTAAATACAGAAACTACCAATTGTAAGTTACAAAAGAAATATGTAGAAAGCAATATTATTGTTTAAGTTTTTGAAACGAAAACAAGAAAGTTCCAAATTTAAAACTCCAGTTTTGCATAAGAATTTGAATATGTGGGTTCAGTTTCAAAATAAATCGATGCAGTGAACGACTGAAACTTCAAAGTAAAAAAATCATTAAATTATCAGAGAGGTAGTTTTTTGAGTTATTATATATGTATATATGGACCAAAAGTAACCATGGTACTGAAGTTCAAGTTTCTAGGACAATCGTTTTAGAATTAAGAAAAAGGAAGGTATTTTAGAACCCTTAAGAATGGTAAACGCGGGCTGGGAGTCCAGCGGAGAACAGCGCTTGGTTATGGTAGGAGTCTTTCCCATGAACCCGCTCACAGAGACGGATGATCTTTCCTGCGAGGAGGGGCCAAAAGAAGCGCCAGAGACATTGATAGCAATTTTGGCTGCACTTTGGCAACATTGACCATGCAATTTTGGCTGCACTTTGGCAACATTGACCATGCAATTTTGGCTGCACTTTGGCAACATTGACCATGCAATTTTGGCTGCAAGAGTGGGATGGGTGTACCGAAGGTCGTTAAACCTTTAGTCTCATCAGAGACCTGAACGCCTGAATGATCCGCTACCACGGGGAGATTAAATTGTACCTGTTGCAGTCCCTGACTTGGTACGGCTACTTCAGGAATTATCTTCACCGGATGGGAAAGGTCGAATGATCTCGGTGTATGTACTGCACGGAGGATGATGATGACACTCATCGTATGTTCTTCGAGAGCACAGAAGAATGCTTGTCTGCACTATCGGTGATGTCTCATCAGAAATCGTGGTGGGGATAATACTGCTAAGCGATGACATGGGGAAGGCCGTTTCTCCGTTATAAGGTATCCATCGCGTGCAAAGAGATCCTTAGATTCCCGGAAAGGTAGCACGGGTGCATGAGAGGAGGCCAGGTATAAAATAATCCAGAACAGGGTTACAGGTCTGGATTCACGGTCCAAAGGGGGTTTAGTGGGTATTACCTGTGTTTAACGGGGTGAGAAAAATTTTATAATTAATCTAATTGATTTTTAAGATCACTTTATTCCTGAAACCCAATTAATAGCTATATTTTAGATATAGCTGTAATTTGGGTTTTCGTATTTGGTTGGATATCGCTATTAGCTTTGGGATTCTGATTGCTAAAATTGTGGGTTTAAATTATGTTAGGATAAATATGTGTATAATATTTCCTATATTAACACTTATTCTTATATTCACATGTAAGTAGCTGCGGTTTTACTAAATGGCAAGATTGTATCTCTTCCAGAAAACAGTAAATGACAATTTAAACACGCAGTTGGATAGTATTTATAGTACTGTATGTTAGATTATGTTTTATTAGTACGGTTTTACTAAATGGCAAGATTGTATCTCTTCCAGAAAACGGTAAAGGTAAAGGACAAATTAAACACGCAGTTGGATAGTATTTATAGTACTGTATGTTAGATTATGTTTTATTTTAGATTACCATTACATATAATAGGAAACGGATTTCATAAATAATTTCGAATGCTCTTCGAATAACAGCATTAAATGAACCAATATTCGGAGAACTGACCATTGTATGTTCACTAGGCAATTACGTGCACAAATGCAAACTAATGTTTATGAGATGCACAACTACAATAACCTGTGTTTGTTGACTGTTATAGTTCTTTTGTTAACCAGCCATTGTGGAGGTGCATAACTCTAATGTAAATAGTGTGAAATCGTTATTAGATTTAATAGTTTGTAAAGCCTATGAATGTTACTCTATTCGATTTCAGATCTAAGTTTTCATTTATTATATGACCTCATTTGTATGGTGATCTGAATTAATGTTAAAAAAATAACTAAGCGTTACGGTAAATTAATTATTCACATCAATTGGCTGAGCGCAGAGAAGACTACAATTTAACCGTCTCCTAAAGTTTTATTTCTGTTTGTCTCTCCTCATGATGTGTCGGAAAAGAAAATTACATGTCGGAAATTATTTTTCATGTCACTCCACGGTATTTAGCTCTGCGATAAAGAACACTTTTACACGGTCTTATGTATTAAAAAAGATATAACACAACGTTTCGAGGATTGGATACTACCCTCTTCGTCAAGCTTGTCTTTACCCATTACCCTCCTGACCATCGCCTTCCAGTCCAATTGTTTCAGATGATGCGGTTGGCAAGGAAGGAACCGGCATTAATTTTTTTTGCAGTATCCCACTATCGCCTGTGCTGGTGTAACGTGTTATTGTGCTCTTGAATTCTGGTACTCGTGACTTGTGCTCAAGACATGCATCCTGTGCAGTGAATAACACCTGGACTGGACTCGAAAGCAGCTTTTGGGTACGTTTGAAACCTTACCTTCCCTTATTTTATTCTTCCTATTATTTATTTTTGTATGTATTGACACCACCCAACCACTTGACAAAGAGGATAGATTTCAATTCTCGAAACATTGTGTTATACCTTTTGTAACATAAATGAAAGAAAATGTTAAAAATCCAGCTACCCTTGCAAACGTTCCAATGTCAATAGCAAACCTTATTCAAACAACTGTCTTATGGCCAATCATGATGTAAATGAGAATTCCGTACACTGATTTAAACGTAAATTACGGCATATATAGCGTATATAATCATATTTACTGAAATGCTTAAGTACAGTAATACTGATGTTGACTGTTTCAACAACATTGCTTTAATTAAAACATATGTTTGAAAATGAAGAAACAAAAATAAAACGTTATAAATTACGAAAAGCCTAAAATTACACAAAAAATAAACAAACCTTTGTGCTACATTCCCTTGGGGCTGCTACGTGTGCACTGGTTTTCCTTTCTCTACCTCTAAACTACAAACATCACATGTCATATCCAGCAAAAAAAAGGTGCAAAACGGTGATATTAAAAAGTGAAACTTTTCATTAGTAACGTATTTTTATGTAAATTTTACTTTTATGACTAGGTGAGGTTCAACATTTAGGTAGTTTAAATCTTAAAAATTTTTAGTATATTTCAATATAATAAAACATATACACCTTCCAACAAAGTCTTATTTGAAAGAATGAAGAATACTCAACAAATACGATTTACTTTAAATATATATAATGTCATACCGGATTTGTTAAGTCGTTAGGGTAATAAAAGGAATGCAGACAAAAGGAAAAGTGAGGTGTTATGAAATGTATTTGTAAAAAATACTTTTTTAAGATAAAATTTTAATTTTTAGTTTTAAAATTAAAATATTTTTATCCATTGTTCTACTTTTTTGAATATCTTCTGAGATCATCTAACTACTATTGATCGACTAATTAGTTTAATTAACCATGATATCAAAATGTCAGGTTGAAATGAACTATTTTATATTTTTAAGTTGATTTTCAGTATCAAACGGGCAAATAAAAAAACATATTAATCAGAAATGAAAATAAATTTAACATTCTATTAGAGGAAGCTGAAATTTCTTTAATTGCAATTGTACAGCAAACAGTATTTTCGTTGTAAAGAATGAAAAACTGAGATATATTTTTATCATTATTTTTTAGGTAGGCTATTTAAAAAAACTTTTAAAGATTATATGACCTTTCAGTAGATAATTGTTTTCATTTCCTACTGAAATTCTAATATATTGTTTTTGGGTGAGCTCTAACAATGACAAATCTCCTTATGATTGTACATTTTATGATTGTAACACTTTCGGGTCTACAGTTCGACGTTATCAGCTTGCATGATCATCAGCATGAATTAGAGTTAAGTAATGGGAACTATTTTGTTGGGAAATGTATTAAGGAACTTTGTGTTTACATAAAGGAAGTGAAAAGGGCTGTAGAAATGCGTTTTATAGGCTATGTCGTCAAGGTATGTAGTCGATCAGTAATACGTTTCAGACATGTGTCAGTTTATAATAGAGTGTTGCAACTAATGATTGACAGCTATGAAGACTAAGCTTTACTTTCTGGTGTACACTTCCTTATAATTTGTTATAATAACTGTATAGTATTTCCTTAAAAGGACATACCATATTCAGCTCCGGTCCGTTCTGAAACTCACTGCTTTTGACATCTAAAAAACGTATGTACCTGCAACTTTTTACAAAATGTTTCAAACCTTATTTACTTAAGATATTTCCATCCTAAGTACATATAAGTACAAGTCACATTGCACCAACATGTTCAGCCTACCAAGTACAATTAATTAACTATACTTATTTACTACATTTCTATATTTTATGTAGCACGTTGTTGATATCGGTATAAATGAATTAATTTTGATTCGAATTATGATTCTAGCCAATTGTTTTCTGCACAGATGAAACAGAAAAATAGTGTACCACAATGATCGATTTTCAGTCCTTTCATTTTTAAATATTTTTAAATCTTTCCTATTGAGTGGGCAAGTGATATATTAAGCGGATGGCACAAATCTCCTTTTAGAGTCTTAAAAGAAATTTTTAATACGTATACGTCAATAAACAAGAGAAAAGATTCTAAACCTTTAGCAAATTTAATATAAAACACGTAAAAGGAAAGAAAGGTTCATCTGAGATTTTTTTGCGTAGGAAAGAATAGTCCAATGATTGACTACAGTTTTATCAAGAATGGAAATTATTACATTTTATTGCAATGTACCAGGATTGACGCTTAATTTAAAAACATCATTTAGAAATCGTTTTAGTAAAAGGGGTCCTTAGAAGGATTCTTAAGGTGCCAAAAAAAAACCCATGTATGGATGCTGTATTTATTACTAGCCTTCCAAATAATACGAAAAGTTCTTGAACCTATACGTCAAATACTCAGTTAAAACGCAGATTTCGTCTTTATTGTTTGCTCGATGAATGACATTCTATTTCACAATCGGAGAAGCGATCAAGCTCGGACTGAATGGAGGATGACAATGACAACAGCATCAAAGTGTGAGTGTGTCAGCTTACATGCGTCTGAATGGCGAGATATTGGATCATATTCTGTGTGGTATTAGTGCAATACATAAGAAATTTATTTTCCAAACAATTAATTAATCTTGATATTGTTAGTTTGTAAAAACATTGTTAAAAAGTTATTAAAACTTACATCTTTTTTTCTTTTTATTGTTAGGTTTTCATATTTAGTTATAATTATTAATCAAATTTTACGCATTAATATAGTCTTTTACTAATAACCAGAATTGTATGTTATTTAGAACTGCTCTTTGCCCACCATTATTCGATACCATTTTTATTATAAGCCATCTGTTTCCACTTATATTTGTACACACATACACACACACACACACACACACACACACACACACACACACACACACACACACACACACACACCTGCATTCAAAATCTATAGTGGTCCGATTGTCACGTGGTATGAGGTGACTTCTGTCGACCAATCAGGCGTCCAGGACGCCGGAGAAGAAAAGCTCCCCAAGGCATCTCTCCAGTTCTTCTAAAGACTCCGTCTCGCTAGGTTGTACGTCAACACCAGCTTTAAACAAGTTCGGGCCGTGCCCCCTTGTCTTGTCTCTTGTGAACCGTAAGCCGTTCTATGGCAATTAACAGTCCCCTTGCCGGACATTATTTGTTTAACGAGCCAAAAGTAACTTTGTCTCAACGTTCGTGAGTGAACCGAAAACAGTGTCAAGTGAAGGTGGAATCTTCATCCATCAACAAGGACTCCACCAGCGCAACGTTCCTTGGAAGCAACCCAGGTCGAACTACAATCAACCCAACTTCATGTGTGTCGAGGTGTCAGACAATGGACGGTGCAAGGTAACAGTGTTTCATCATTCTTATCATGGTCCTTCGCAACTAAAGACAATTCTCTTATCAACCAAGATTTTAAAATCCTCAACTAATTCGGACATTTTTGGACATTTCAATAGAAAAACGAAAATCATTTTAACACCTGTATTTTTACTTTAATTTTGTGCCTTTTTCTAATACTATGTTTTGTGATCTCATTTCGTATTTTTATTTTTCCATTCGACTAATAGTTATTCTTAGAAAAGCAACGTATGGGCTCCACCTGCTCAGCTATCGAAGTATGAGTTTTAAATATTAGACACTTTATTGGTCCTTCGAATATAATTGCGGTCCGCCAAGCCGGATCTCCTAACATACCTTTTGGTCCTTCTGACCGGATCTAACAAGTATATAAGACAAACTAGCTTAGTTGTGGTAGGAACAAACAATCGTATACAGATTATAAGTGAATTATTTTATTACTAAATAAGATGAAACTGTCAGTATCATACATAAAAAATATTTAATTTGCTTTGCCATCAGTGTACTTCATAAAATTTTTTAAATTATTTTATTTCATCCAGTAATCGAGATATTGAGTTAATCGGAATTTTGTCTTTTTACGAGTTGGTCTCCACTTCAGAAGACGCTTTAGTCCACCTATGATGGCTGCAAGCGTGAGCGATGCAAGTACATATATTTCCGCCAATGTTCACGATAGTAACTTTATATTGTATGAGTAGAAAATACACAGAAAAAGATTACTGAAAGTGAACGGAGATGCAGTACCGGACAGTCTAAACAACAATAAGATAGAAAGGCAAATGGCGGCTCCCACAAGGCCTTTGTTCCATGAATAAATCTACAAAGCAAGTTTGTTTTTTCCCTACACAGCTTCTATTGAATCTGGTATTTACTAAGATCGTATACGTTTTCAACTTCCAACTACCTACAGTTTTAGAGGTACAAATTGGATGGTGTGAACATTTTTGATTTTGAAACAATTGATTCCATACCTTATTTTTTTAAATAATCTCTGATGAATTCAACTAAATATTTGTGGGTTTACTGAAATATTATTTGTTAATGGATTTCAATAAATGTTAGTTACCTGTCCATCGTGCATCCAAAACTGTTGTTAACATGGGGTTAAAGATTATAACTGTGCAATTAACAGAAAATCGTCCCAAATTCAAAATAGTTTTGCTCAAAACATTTTATTTAACCTATCAATACTAATATCGTTAAACTTCCGGTTATCTTCAAATAACATGAATCAGTAAATGCGTTGCTACGTGTTCTTATCAGGAATGAATGGACCAATTTCGCTAATTATTCAGGTAAAATATTCTTGAAAATTTGAGGAAAGTTTGTATGAAGAGTGTTAATCCTTGTATTATTTTATAATTTGGATAAATAGTTACATTTACGTTTGAAGTATAAATTTATTTGACACTATACAGCCGATCACACTTTCAAGTGAAGTTATAATATTTGTTTATATTCAAATTGTACAACATTGTTTGGTCAGTAGTGCTATAGATAGCACAGACAAGGAGACAAGGCTAATTTCAAAATGTTACACCGTATTGAGCCAGTGACGAATTAAAAACAACATATACATTGACAACTTTTGTTAAACACTGTTAGAAAATCCCATCCTAATGATGAAAACTGATAATTCTTCGTATAAGGTACTCTGCCTTTGATGGATAATGTTCAAAGTTGTACTATGCTATTAAATCATGGTTAATATCAAATTTTAAACAAAGTATTTTGAAATTCTTCATGAGTTTACAAAATTTTCAATTAACTAGACTATATTATAATATATTATATACACTATTTTTATGCGAGTATAGGTTCACTGGGGTTACACTATATTTTTTTGTTTAATAGTTTAGGTTCTCTGAAGCCCAAATGATGAAATAGCTCATTTTGAGCTTTTTTTGCGCTGAATTGTTTTGTATGTCTTCATACGAATATGACTCCAGATTCCAGAAGTCGAGTCAGTGACAGCTTCAGATCACAGATGCTGTACTATGAAGAGATGAACTGTAGATACGATGAACATTGGCATTAATTGTTTGTCATTGTTATTTACTATTTGCTAACAAATCACTCCATTATGTAAATAACTGATTTTTGGATTACGCAATAACTGTACAGATGGAAAGAGGAGTTATATTTTTCGGTATGAAAGAATTTTAATTAAATTCTTAAAGGTGAAGCCACTGACCTCATTATAAAGCTGGACTTAGACTGTGACGTGGTTATCCAGCTGCAAAAGCCGTTGATGTTCCAAACCTAATCTGGAGATTTATGTTAAGAACTGGAGATTAAAGTTCGTCGTCCTCTGTTATTCTCGTCTTAGTGGAAGATTTTTAAACGCTTTTAGTATTTTGGTTCGTAAAGTTGTATCGTAATTTGTATCGTACTACTATTAAGATATTTCATAATAAATTAGAGGAGGATACATGTAGTGAAATAGCAATCTTTAAGGTTCATAACTTAAGGCCTATAATAAAAAATCGGAAAATAAACGTATATTGTCGATAATTAGGGACACTGATAACGAGTATTCTATAAAGAACTTATGCATTAATTCAAATCATATGATAAATTTCAAGTAACTCAGTTCAAGTAGTGCGTCAGTTTGTTCTTGAGATATTGTAAATACAGGTAGACAGACAGAAAGAATGACAAATTGTTTCCAGCAGTATGTGTGAGGCTTTGCTAACGTTCAGCCAATTATACATCGTTTGAAAAAGAAAGACACATGCTAATGTGCATGATGTCGATATTGTAGAAAATCATAATAAGTAATAATCTATTTTCTTGTATCAATAAGAAACGTTTATAGTTTTAAATTGTAATTATATATATTACACAGATTGGTGGCAATGATATTTTTCTGCTTGCCTGTTACTGTTTATACATCTTAAGAACAAACTGATGTAGACGCTTAAAGATTTGACTTCGTTGGGATTGTCTACATGTTACCGAACATTATTACTTTTACCATATGAGTAACCATGATGACAAGGTATCTTTACAGAGAAAACACACATGTAAAATAACTGAGTAAAACCTAAATTCCTACAAGATATGTTAAGGTAGATTTCTTTTCTGTGGATTTTGGATAAACATTCATTTATATATAGACAAAAATAAAATATATATATAAATAAATTATTATATGAGATCCATGGTAACTGAAGCCCTAACCATGACGCTGCCTAGAACCAGTAAACTAAATACTTGTCACACACTGATCATCCTCCTCACACCATTGTTATGGACGTTTTATGTGTTATGAAATCTCATGTTTACCTATACTTTCTTACCTACTTACTTATGTCTTAAGGTTTTAGAAACTTGATGAAGAGGATAGATTGCAACCCTCGAAAGGTAGTTTTTTTTATTTAAAACGATGGAAATGTCCGAAATCACCCTATCTATTGTAGGACTAGGTAAACCAAAAATGTATTGTCTCCAGGAATTTTTAAAACGGTTTTTTATAAACTATTTTGTTGAGAAAATTGAGGAAATTATAGACATAAAAAGAAAATGAGAAGAACAAAAAACTAAAGGGTTACATAAATTACATTAAATGTTTTAGGGGCTTATTTCTTATAGTTATCATATAATTCATTACATTATTTATAACTGTACGAATTGCTCTTACAGTTTGAAAAATTTTAATCATGTTGATACACATAATTAAAATGTAGGCTTTAAAAATACGTTCTAATAACTATTACTTCATTTCATATTTATTTTATTAATAATTGAGTAATAAATACTGACATGTCATTTTCATAGTTAAAATACATATTAAATGTTAAAAATGTAAAAATAATGTAGTAAAGTGGAACACAAAAGAAGCGATATTAATGTGAACAAACATTGCTACATTGTACAAGAAAAAAACTTCTGGATTTCTCATATAGTCAGTGTTTACGTTTATTTATTTACTGTACATATATATATATATATATATATATATATATATATATATATATGTCATGCGGTAAAATAAAATATGGTCCTTCGTAATTTAATTTTCTTTTGAATATTTTATTTCGTTGCTATTGTGTTTTCAAAATATGATGTAAAAAGGTTGTTGCTTTTTTAATATTTACCAGGCAGTACAAAAGAAACCTAAGTCTAAAAGTACTATTCAAAAATTTGTTATTGATTTATTTCCATCTTGGAATAATACGAACCAGAAAGCTTGGAGCACACAAAAAGTGTTATTAAGTCGAGGAGACCACATAATTTTTTAGATGCAAAAATGTATTACTTTGATTATGTACATATTATAAAAAAAAATTACGTAATAAGAACCATTCTGAGTAGAGAATTAAATATATGTTTTTGAAGGAAAGATGATTGTATATTTATCATTAGCAGACCCATATATTCGGCTAAAAGTTAGGCAGTAAAAGATGGCTCTATTTAAATTTGAACCTCAAACAGGTGACTCAAGAGGTTGCCGAGCAAACTTCAATTCCATTGAAAGACATGTGCAATAAAAGCCTTCTGATCCGTTTGAAGTTACTTGTTGTTCCGGAATACGTGGTGGTTACAGTTCCCAGCAAAGAAAGATGAGCAGTGAACAACAAATACACCAGCCTCGTCTGGTTTTAGCTTTATGGTTTTAGGATGGCTTTTGTAAATCAGGAGCCTAATCCGCACCCTAAAGTAATCTAACTCTCATTATTTGAATTAATGAATAATAACAGTAACTAATAGACAGAAATTTACTTCTATAAAACTTAGAGCTAATTAAAATTTCACAACTGTAAAACCCTTAAGGTTAATCAATTTTGTACTACGTGTTTGTAGGGTCTATACGGGTTTATATGTATGAAAACTATAGAACAGACTATTCCATACTAAACTTTAATTTAGGTGCAAGGAATTCTAACCCTTAACTACTTAATCTATAATGACTATTTTATAGTTAAGTTATATTATCAGTTGTCATAACATAACAGTTAATTATCATTAATCCAATTAACATTTTCATATTTGGGAATACCTTGTACCGAATGATGATAACACATGGGGTGGTGACTTCTGAGGTCGTAGTAATAAATACTCGATTTGCAAAGTTTACTTATAAGTTTAATTTAATTAATTAAACTTACAAGCACCACTTTTAGTTCGTAAATTAAATGTATGCCTTGCCACGTTGCTGAAAATTAGAGTACAAGAACTAAAAATTTATATCTGATAGGTGGGCCTAAAATATCCAATGTTCTATGGAATTATGCCTACGATATTGTACTTTATAAAACTTTAAGATTTTACTTCCCTTCGCAATATGTAGACTCACAACCCTTGCGTCGGCGTCTTGGCGCGAGACATTGAAGCTGTAGTCTAAGAAGGGTTATTTCTAGTCGGTAATTACTAGAAGAGGAGTAGAAGTTATGAAAGTGGTAGCCATCTACTCAAGTAATACGTGAGCTCGCCTAAAACAAATTCGCGACGGTATTAACCATTTAATGAGACAAAAACTTATCACAACGTGCTCGTCAGAAGGACGACGCCACAACTTGTATCCATTTCAATCAAGCAAATAATAGATCTTCAAGGGTAAGTTACTTTACTATTTACAACTTTACTTTACGTTACATTCATTTTTATTACGTTTGGCATCAAAGGGCTAATTTCATAATGCGAAAATATAAATTTTACTTACAGACATAGCGCGCGAGGTGAAATCGGTCACGTAGTTGGGCTGCTACGAAGGGTATAATAAAATATTCATACGCGTGCCAATTAGGTAGTTAGTCCGTCGATAATTTAGTTCAGGAACATTGGATAAAAATAATATTAAGTTGTACTGGCTAACTAGGTTGCAAAATGTTGCTTTATATAAAATGAAACTAACTAACGGTACAACCTTATTTAACAGTTTTTGGGATTTCTACCTCCATTCGAGGAAATCGTCGAAGATGTAGTGAACTGTAAAGGTAAACTGAAATAATTCCAACATTATGGAAATATATAACTAGTAACATGGTAATATTAAATACTTTGAAAATATATAGAGACTATATTTAAATAAACTAGTTGGTGAATTAAATATAAGTGATGAATGGGAACTAACTGCATACCTCCGAGCGGAATACAAACTTAAAGTACTTTCTATATCACTAAGTACCTTTATTGAATTTATATTTATTTACAAATGCAAGCTCTGAAAGTTTAGAATAGGTATTTATATAAAAGTTGTAGTTATATGAGATTTATTTATTCAATTTCCTTTAAGAGTGAAGCTCTACCATTCAAGTACGCTTCAGTGCTTTTACATTATATATTGTGTAATTGAGTGAAAACAATCGTTAACTAAACTGCAACAAAGTCATTCCAGGTTCCTTAATAGAAATAACAGTTAACAACAGTATTCACATCAAATTGTATTAATTTTAAGTATAGATATGCCATTAAAACTATATTGGCAACATATTCGGTAAGTTTGAGGCGTCCGTTACTTAGAAATAATAAGTTAATATGAATAAATTTTCTGTGTGCATTGCGACATTCACAGATAGTATACATATTGGCCTTTCTAGATTTTAATGGCTAAACTAGAATAATTTTATTTCTTTCCGAACGATATCTGAAAAATTAACCAATATGTAGAATTGAATTTTAGCATGAATCTAAATTTATTCATTCAAGGTTCAATATTAATAGACTCGTGTTGAATCAATATTTTTTTCTTACAAACTGATTGTGATAATACCAAATTTATCTATTTTTAAGTTTAAAGTTGTGTAATTCTAATTAGTTGTATGAACAAAAATTTCGTCTATTAGATAATGTTGTTATAGATCAGTTCAAATAATGAGAGTTAGGTTACTCTATGTTGGGGAATGGTTTCCTGACTTACAAAAGCCATCTTAAACTATAAAGCTAAAACCAGGCCGGTGTATTTGTAGTTCACTGTTCAACTCTTTTTACTGGGAACTGTAACCGTTACGTATTCCGGAAATACCAGCGACTACAAACGGATAGGAAGTTTTTTTATTGCGCCTCATGAATCACCACCTTGAGGTTCAAGTGTAAATAGAATTATATTTTACGGTCGATTTTGCAGCCTAATAAATGTGTCCGCTCCAGAAAAATATACATCACCTTTCTTTCATAAACAAAAGTTTGATCTTCTGTTCGGAATGGTTCTTAGTATTAAAAATGATTTTGTTTCGATATAACATGTACATAACCAAAGTAAAAAATTCTTGAATCTCAACCACTTTGCGGTCTCCTTAATAGATCTTCTTGTTTGTTCCAGTGTTCTTATTCGTATTATTCTAAGTTTTTCTCTAAAAGTTAAAATTTAAATATCCATTTATCGCAAATAAAAAAAATTAAAAAAATAAAAAGCTAAAATTGTAATTTTATATCCTGTGAGCTGTTGTACATTCCGATATTTATTTAGTTTACGTAGACACAGCCACTGCATCAAAATTTATTTAAAATGAACAAACGTGGTTAAAATATTTATTTTACTACACGACATATGCAATAAAAAAATGCACATATTAAAAAAGTATATAAGATCTGAATTGGTTTATCTTTGTACAATGTAGCAAATTTTATTCAAATTTTTATGCTCATTTTTGTATATTTAAAGAAAATGGTCAAGAAGGATTTTCTGCAAAACATTAAATATCATAACTGCAAAGAGGGCCTATAGTTAGCAAATGTTAGGCCTAAACCGTCAGTACCAGTAATATACTCACGCTAGTGAGAGAAGTGGAGGGGGAGGATCAGTAATCAATACGGCTTATTATTATTGGCTGCCAAGTTTTCAATATCCTGAGACTAGCTTCTTTGTTGTAAAGGTTTTCACAATTTCATGTAATCTCATAGAAAACAAGCGTGCAGAGTGAATCATATCCTCAACTGGTCTCAAAAACGTATTAATTTTAATCATGGATTGAATAACATTTTTAATTATATCATAACATATTTTCTATTTTGATCAGAAAAAAATGTCCGTCCATACATTATCTTCGTAATAATCAACCTATTCCTTTTTTTGCCCCTTCTAATTTTACTGCTTCAAAGTATTCTATAAATAGATTTGATAGAGACGCTAATGGAGATCCAGTTATTCATAGTGTATGTTTCCTTATAGAAGTACTTGTCTCCTAAAAAATACTTCAGCTCAATTTGCTGCTTCCTGATATTTTATTTATTCCCTAATTTAATTAGCTATGGAATCGTAAATTTGACAAGTAATGCAAACTCAAGACAGGAATTGTGATAGCAATCTTTGACGCGATTTGAACAAAACAAACCAGACGATCGACTGACACCAGCCTCGCATGCCTAAGGTATCAACGAGGTCTTCTTTTGTCTACGATTTTTCTGTTCTTATTTACAAACTTTAATTGCGTTATTTATTAGTACTCTCACAATATATTGAATAAATAAGTTTAATGACATATACTATTCCATGTCTACTGAAAAGTTCTAATAAAATTTTACCTTCATCAACAAGAATGATAGCCTTACCTACATCTGACGAATCATTAAAGTTAGATGCTATCTATTTAAGTATTTAATAAGTAGCATATTATAAGTTAAATGGTTTCATTTTACACCGAATAAAGAGAGTAACAAAAATTAACAATATATTGTATAAGAAAGCTTTAATTCAATATATTATAATTAAAAAGGAAATACTTATACTAACACTATTTTAGTACAGAATATTACTGTTGCAAGTTAAGCTAATTAAGTTTAGAAGTCCGTGACTGATGCATATTAAAGTAAAGCGGAAAATTAGACGTTCCTCCAGATAGCGGTTTCTTGATTACACGGAACATGTCCCTCTATTTATCCTAGGGTATTAAGTGCTTTTAATTAGCCTTTAAACGTTTACTACAATATAGTCTTCGTTTAACGACACGTGAGTAAAACAGAGGAACATGAAATTTCGAGGATAAATAAAAAAGTACCAAAATCATTATTAATCTGAGAACTTGAAGGAGGCAGTACATTTCAGAGTTTAACTATAAGTCTAGATTGAGGATAAACTCAGTGTTTAATCTACAATGACAAGTTTTATCTATCGCTAATGGCAGTACGAGTAGTGCGAGGGCTACTAACGTCTTTTACTTTATGTAACGAATTATTTTCCTGGTTTATTCCACATTAAAAACTAAATATAATTTGTGCTGCAAATTCTAAGAAAACCTATGGCACTTAAAACTCTAAAAGAAGTACCCCATCGCTAAATTAGTAAAAAATACAGGGAAGTTTATTTATAAAAACTAAATCCGTAAATAAGGTAAAACTATATATAGGGTTTACTCGTCATATTAAAATCTTGGATTCATAGCAGAAATATTTAATTGGTGGGAAATTAAGAGATATCTATATTTTCAGACATTGAGAAGATGGAATAACTCTAACATTAATCTGAGTGGTTATCTCATTAGCAGGGTAATATCGTGACTTTCAGGTCAGCACATTTGATGATATACACTCAACTGAAATCTTCACTGGATATAGCCTCGAATATTTTTCGTGTTACACTTTTTCACTTTACGATCTTTTAAAGGTATCTTTTAACTTGTATTCAAGTTAATGGTCAAGTTATAGTACTTAACTCGAAGTAATAAGGTGGCAGGCTTCGCTATGGTGGCTTGTAAACTTTGAAATCCATCCATCGTTTTTTGTTAATATATAGGCAGGCAATCATACAGAAAATAAAAGTAGTGCATTGAAACTGCAGAATAAGAGTATCCCGACTGATAGGCTTCAATAACGTTGGGCCAAAGTCCATGGTACATGCACCGTCATTCTTGTCTATGAATAAATGCCGTTGCATGCTCATCTTAAAGTTAACAGATGATCGAGATATATTTCCACATGATAAATTCCCAGTTTTGTTCATTTTTTCATAGCAGAGTTAAATTAATACGGGTTTTGGTTAAGTATGGAGGGAATTACAATGCAAGAGTGCGCCGGATATACGGATATAATCAGGATATACGTCTGTAATAAATCAGGAAACAAAACAAAATTTACAAATGTTATGTACAAGAGTTTGAAAAAACTGCTGAAAAACTACAGTGGCTATATCATCCAGAATTATACTGTAGAAAAGTAATACATATCCACTAATGAGGTACCTTGACAAGTACATGTCAGCCATTGGCTACACATTGTTGGATCCAACATTAGACTCAAAAGAACGAGACGATTCATTTTATTTTATTCTAAAAGTAATAACATCATAAAAAGTTATCTATAATTGTAAATCAACATAAGTGTTCTAAAAATATCAATATATATATATATATTTTCATTTTTTAAATTTAATTTCAAGTCATTCAAATAAAATATATTTTACATTACATAAATACGATACTTTTATAAGATTATAATCTTACAGATTACTGAGTTAACTTGTAAATCAGCTAAAAAATGATGAAATACATTAAGGAATAAATTCCACTGGAATTAATAGTGTACTTCTCTTTGTGGAAGGTGTTGCCACCATGACGAACTATAGGCAGACACTGCTGTAGAAATGCCTCCTGTTTTATAATGCACATTACTTTGTTGGTCTTCAGTATTACAAGCTTAACTAACATCTACATTTTCTTTTATCATTTTCACAACAAGACACATTATAAAAAACATCTGCTCCTCTAAAACATCTTTACAGGCAGATTCGTATTACAAGTTGTTCCGGTTTAACCTATATGATTGATTGCCATAAAGATAGTGAAGTATATCAATCTTTTCAGTGGATGGACGATTTTTCAACGCTTCATTTACAAGCAAAATAGAAATTTTACTATGACCCTGTTTTTCTTACTCTAAATAAATAATAATAATAAAATATTTAATTCCATAAAAATCATCTGCAAAAAATTATAAATATTGAATTATAAAAAAAAAGCACTAAATATTTACAAATATAGAAAACAAAACCAAACATGATTTAAATGTATACTTTAAATCAATTCTTAAAATCAATAGAAATACTAATAGAAACCCTTATAGTAATTTGGTAAGCTAACTTTCAAGTCTTATTATACACACATTCATGCATACACACACAATAAAAAGATATGCCAGGAACATTAATTACATTAACCACTGGGCTACAATTTTAAATATTACAGAAAACCAAACATTTTTTCTATTATTTTGTACAATGTATATAACCTATGAATCCTTAATACATATCACTTGGAAAAACGTATTCTAAGGCAATGCCTGACTGGAGATACTCTCACTGCTTAGATAATAATTGAATAATGGCTTTATAATTTACTTTAATTTATAGCTAGTAATTTAATTTATGGCTTGAACATGATTTCTGCTTAGTAATGCTCCTAAATAGTACTAACAAATATTTTTTAAATTAGAAAAACATTACTTCTTTATTTATGAGTCCGCAATCTTTGTCCCACGTATATACATGAAACACAAATACACGCTTATATTGACGTTCATTAATATACAAAAGACACCTAAAATATATCATACAATGGCTATATTATTTACTATAAAAAATATGCTCTCGTTTGAACTACATTAAACAAACTTTCTTCTGTATCTGCAATATTAGACAATCATTGTCTTAATTTATTGTTAAAAGAAGCAGTAATTTTTAAAATATGAATGTAAATTAGTAATTTATTAAATTTCTGACGCTATATATAATATTTTTCTACAAAATATGTGTTGCTCAGTTTGGGCAAAATAAAACCCGTTGCATTTTCTAATTTATACTTGTAGACTTTATCAGTTATAAAACGTCTGCTGCGAATAAATATACTTTTAAACCTTATAGAGAAACATGTATAGTAGAGATTAAATTTTCAAAGAGAAAAACATTTGAAGAGATTTGTCAGTTTAGGATATCTTTCCTATTATTCTTATAAACTGTTTCTTAATTGTCTAAATTGGTTTTGCATTCGAGAAAAACGTTTGACAGGGGCACACTTCTTTGTATGTAATGTATTAATATTTATACAAAACTGGTTTACATATTCACAGTGATATATCTCTGCGTTTATCTGTATAATTGACCATAAAAAGGGAGTAAATTCCTAAAAGGGCTTTCCTTCTATTTACCCCAACCAATAAATTTTAAATAATCTACGTCTATAAAACTAAATACTAAAAATATTTTGAATGCACAAAGTAGTATAATACTTTTCCATTTAATTCAAGATAGAAATATACCAAGTGCCACTTCTGCACAAAATATTTCCTAATATTGCCGTTTACTTTCAATGTGACAAAATTCACAGAAGCGTTCCCAAGCTTAGATGTAATTCTGGCTGTTAATTATTTTTGATCGTAACATTTATACACTAATCGTACAAATAAGAAAATTCTTCACATTGAGATACGTTGTCAAATAATTATAGGAAATATATTATTTGGCTAAAATCAAACAGATTTTTGCATTTTATATTAAACAATAATACAATATTTGGAACACAGTATCTGTTTGCGCAACATTACTGTAATCAGGATTAAAATCTGGTAATATAAAACTAACATAGCAATCTGTCACGTGACTAGAATGAACTTTAGTTATTAACTATTTAACCAACGATTCTGATAAAATTATGTACTTAGCTATTCAGAGTAATACAATAATTTTTGTATACACAGACGTGGGAATATAATCAAATTACACCGAACAGAAATTAAAATCTGCATAAGGGTCAGCACAGCAGCTGGCTTCTGAGAATGTTCAACCCGTATTTACATTCAAACAGCTTTTTAGCCATTTAATTTAAAGTATTAAAATTTTAGAACTTTTAAAGTATCAACCATCTTACACGTGATAGCTAAGTTATGTTCTTTCGTTTTATTAGATATATACATTTTTGTAATAACCCTTGCATTAAAACTTAATACTTTATTTCTAAGTAATATTTAGACTAAATTTAACGTGTTACGCAGTTTGAAAGATTTTTGTAATATCAGCTTGTATTTAAAAGCTTTAAACATACGTTAATGTAATAGAGCTGTCCGTTTGTTAAAAAAACAGTTTGCCTATGCATTAAATTTCATAGCAAGTTTATAACATGCCTATGTTATGAAACCATTGACATATTGATAGTAATAATGATAGCTGCAAGTGATCAAAATTAAACAAAAATGGGAAGGTACACTGGCACCTTTTTGTAGATCTCTTTTATCTCACAGAAGTAACTAGTTCACCTGAACAAGTTCTAGAAGCACGCACCGAGCAGAAGAACGTGCCCTGTACCTGGATAGTTGAATTAGACTTCCCTCAGTTACTACTATTCTACTTTCTTTTGGTATTCGATACTTACCTCTCGTTGTATTATTCGATTGAGTAATACTGTCTTAAATACTTATGTACAATTTATTGCACCTCATCAATCAGTTCACATAGTGAGAAATTTCTTTAAGCTTTTTTTGTAAATGCTGTTAATTTTTACTACAGGTTTCATTGTTATTCACACAACGATAATCTTATTATTATTGTTATTTTTTTACTACAGGTAAAAGTGGCAATGAATAATAACTATTCATAAATTGATCAAACTCAATTTCAAAACAACTAACGAGCCAATTAGTGAGTGTAGTTCTGTCAATAGTCACCAGGGGAGCCACCATATCTCAGTTGTCTGATTATAACCAGCGACTCTTACATTACAAATCAGAAGTTGCATGAGTGATTACATCGTGAATAAATATAGGTTTATTAACGCTTTTAACATTTTCCATGTTATTTTTGTGCTATGGTTTGTTGTAGCAAACTCAATTAGATTCTGAAAATTCTTATGAATTTTAACTTCTTGAACTAATATCAAATTAATATAAAATTTAATGTGTCATATCTAGGTGTTACCATTTACATTTAGTTAAATAACTGTATTTTAAAAGATCAACTTATGTTTTAAAACGTCATATATATACGAAAGAGAACTAAAAATATGTACACATATGACAGCACAAAACGTGGAATTTAAGAATATATTTAAATAACCCCTTTGCGGTGACACATTGCTGTCATATTTTAGTCAACGTGGCCGACATTGACACGTGCATATTTGAAAATATGTACTCAAATATAATGTTTCATAAATTTTATTTTAAAAAGTTATAATGCCTTATTATGATGTTCCAAAACCATTTCCAGCTGTATTGTCATAACAACAATTACCTAGGGGGGTTGGCACCGAGAAAAGCAAAATAGTGATCATATTCACTTTAAATGCTCCTATTCTAATCACTGCTGAGAAAAATTATAGTCAGTCAAATAAATATATGCCAATCTCTTCATTAATTTTAGTTAAAACATTGTTTTGTGGTTCAGAAATTGGAGACTGAAACTATTTTTATAAGTTCCTGTTGAATAAGACGTATTTATCACCAATATTTCATATTTGATTAGATAGCTCCAACGATTTCAGTATTAACCAACCAATAAGAACTAAGAAATAATGTACTTATTTCTACTTTAGGCCCTATTTCTACATGGCCACGTTAGGTTTTTACGGGTCAACAAACAATATTTTATTTTTGATTATAATTGAACATATCCAAGCAGATATCTAGTGTGCGTTTATTTCAACACCATTCCATACATAAAATTCTATTTAAAGTAATATAAGTCACAAAGTAACTCTTGTAAACGAAAGCATTTGCCCAACTTTGTAAGTAGAAAATGATGTTTGCTGAGAATCTCAAATCCTCCAGTAATATACGGAAAGTTTGTTAACTGTACATTGCTCCAGTTACTTTACTCTTTTACTTTTTGCGTGGCAATGCTATCTTTCAGATTTATGTCAATTTATATAATTTTATAAAATAACAACATTTTATATAGAAAACGGATATCCTCAAAATACTACACAAACCGAAGATTTTAATGGTTTTCAGTTTTTTTTAACAAACAGTATATACAGTGATAAATTTCTAACAGAGTTTTTCTCGCGGTCCTAAGTTAAGGGGAGCATGTACCTTTTTCGGGTCCCATGTTATTTAAATGGGAGTACACTGCAACATGTCGGTACCATTATCTCCTAAACTATTAGACATATTGACTTTAAACTTTAGTGTTTTGTTCTACATTAACAGCTTTATATTTTCATGCCTTTTTTTTAATATCTCAATAAACAAAAAAATTATCGTGGTAGCAATTTAACAAAAATTTTTTTTTTAATTATGTAAATACAATATTTTTTAAAATTATAAAAACATAATATATATTGATAAAAAAGCATGAATCTACTCACCAACTAGTCTGCAATAAGTGTGTAAAAATTTGAAGTCTGTAAGTCTAATAATTGTTTCACAACGTGTTCAGAAATGTCACAAAACGGTATTTTCGGTAAAACAGCTTTAAAGTTTTAGTTACACTTCAAAACACATAATCACTTTAAAATCCACCTGGACAGTAATCATCTTCTTCATTTTTACTCTTTTTTCCTATCCTTCTTTTTATCCTCTTCTTTTTATTTTCTTCTTGGACTTCTTTGTCAGCTTTTTTAACCCTATTGGAATCGATTTGTTGAAGGCCTTCAACCATAAAGCGTCCTGGTTGGATGCATAATCGTTCCAAAACATTCACTTTGGCCATTGCTCCCTTCATTAAAACTAAGAACTGCATCACAAACCCCTAATTTTTAATGTCTGAATGCCAACAAATGTGGTCTTGGGTAGCCTATTCCAAATTACGCTATTGATGCTTTCATTAGGGTTCTGTGTTTTACCGTGCAGACACCTCTTTAGTAGGGCTGGGGCTGATAAATCCTTATAGATTGGTTTTATTTCTTCCATAATAGATTCAGGCAATGAGTTTGTATGTTTGAAATCATCTAGCTTATTATTTGCCTGAGCTTGTCTGTATTTGCACCAAGACTCAATCCCAGGCGGGCATAGTTCGTGCTGAGGTTTTGCGTCAGTCGATAATTTGTGATAGAACGTAGCCCATATTGCTCTCTTCATTTTTTCAACATCTTCCAAATTATTCCTTATTGCCATCTCATAAAAACGTTGTAAGTGATCTATCTCTACATCAGTCAACCTACCTTGTCCTCCAAGTCCTTTACCATCCTTCAATTTGATTCCTTTTTTATCCCTCTTCAATCGCCGCAGTCTTGTTCCTAGTCGCTTCTGAATATGGCCTACACATTCAAGTTTTTCTAACAAAACATCATCACCATAGGGATTGTTTGCCACAACATGAGTAAACCCCTTAGAGTCCCCATCTCCAAGGTATTTTGTGTATCGCACATTGAGTTTAGCCTCAGAGCGGCGACAAAGAGTCAGAGCTCCCGCCACCTCCATTCCACCACTTGTACCTGAAAAATTTGCCAAACAAGTACCAGAATTTTTGTGCTGTTTCAATAGGGTTTTGTCATGGCTTAGAGGTTTTCTGACACATTTATTACAATATTTGCTGAAACACTCAAAGTCCATAACCTTTCCTGTATCGAAGGATGTTGCTGTCATTACGCCGTTCACAGAGGTGAAGCCTCGCTTCTGCCAGGTACCGTCAAAAGCGGCTGCTATATCACGACAATCATCATTTAGGCTACGAACTTCATCAGCTGCCTGTCTAAGTGAACATTCACTTACCTCTGTTACAGCAGTAAGCAGTTTTTTATTATATTTTTCAATTCGGCTGTTTGGTGGAGCGATATTCATCACAGCAGAAAATACCCTACCAGAATCTAGGCCTTTGCCGATTGAACGTACAGCATAAACATATCTTAGATTCAACTCATACATATTTCTAACACATTTGGAGCTTATTAATGAGTCAGTATGTTTACATACATTGCAACAAATATTTACTCGATGTACTATTCCACACTTGAAGTCTTCATCTAGGCTTATGTCAATGCAGTCGGAACTACTACAATATTTACATGCAGTGAAAGATTTTATTAGGCCAGAAATCTGTTGTAAATCTATTATAATATTTACATTGTTTATGTCATAATCACTAAATTTAGGCAATTTTGAATCATTAATCTTCTTAGAACTAGATGATTGTTTAGGCCTAGGCCTATTAGATTCACTTGTACCTGGAGAAGCACTTAGTCCTAGTTCACTTGAATTTTTACGAAATTGGTTACCTCTGTAAGACTGTTTATTGAACCTTTTCACTCTAGGCATGGCTAATACACAATAATATCACTTATTTATATAATAAATACACACTAAGAGTCCAAAGTTTTGATCACTGGCACCACACAAAATAGAATTACACTGACAAACACTGTTAGTAAACATAAACAATAACAATAATATCAATAGTGTAGTTAGGTAAGTTACAGATGACTTACATCCTTCAAATGCATCTAAAGCAAGCAGTGCTACCAACCTAAAGGGGAAAAACTTAATAATCATACAATTGAAGCAAGTAATATGAATATAATACATTCTGACACTAACAATCCATAGCGCGCCATGTTGTCAGCTGAAAAAAGCGTGCATACATTTCTTAAAACACATTTTACACATATTTCTAAACCTCTCAGTTATAGAGTGTTATATATTTTTGAAAAGGGCATAAAACATAGTATTTTTTATGATATGTTTCAAAAAATCGATATTTTGGTGCCAAAAAGGTACATGCTCCCCTTAACTTGAGAAATTTATAACTATTATAATTTAAATTATCAGCTTATAACATATGGCACGTAATGCATTTCTTTTTAACATTGTTACAGTATCAATAACACATATATCAAAATGAAAGTGGGGTTTTTAGCAAACTTTATTTTTTTAAATTGAATTATGATTTTATTTAAAATATATTCAAATTAAGTATTTTATA
Source organism: Homalodisca vitripennis (assembly GCF_021130785.1). Classification (NCBI taxonomy): domain Eukaryota; kingdom Metazoa; phylum Arthropoda; class Insecta; order Hemiptera; family Cicadellidae; genus Homalodisca; species Homalodisca vitripennis. The sequence continues at coordinate 3,239,469 of NC_060212.1, read as the reverse complement.
CTATAAACATTTTTTACAATTGTTATAACAAATAAAACATTTCATGCAATTATAAATTAGATTTAGGTAAATTACCTTATATAAATAAATGTACAGAATTTCCATTTATTCCCATTTTTATACGGTTTTGGTATCAGCTGCTCCAAGATTTAAGTGAATTAAACATTTACAAACGTTTTTAAACTTTATAAAGAATATTTTAAGCTTATATTCTTTATAACCGACCGCTAGTTGATATCAATAATTTAAAATATACATGAACACGTGAAATGTAATTTACATTAAATGTAAATTTAAAAGATTCACAGACATAGACGTGTATCTGGCATGCGAAAAAGCCAATAAAATATTTTAAAACAGATTTTAAACCATTGTTTATTCATTCATTTTACATATTGTTCAGTATTAGAGATCATAATATTAAGGGAATTGTATAGCTTTATTGTCAACGGTTGGTACAATGTAAAGTGTTGATAAAAACAAATTTTTATGAGGAAAATAGCATCGGGACGCAGGATGTAGATTTGTTTATACAAATTAAACAAAGCGGAGAGCACCAGCAATAGTGCCGTGACGTTCTGCAGTAATGGTGACACACAGTTTGTATATTTGCAGTAATGGACAGTGCAATTGGTACTTCGTTTCGTTGGTTTTTAATTAATACAGAATGTTTGCAGTAAAGTCAGGAAAATTAAGTTGAGTTTTGCTAGTTAACATTCCTGTATCGTTGTAGACTGCATTGGATTTTTGTTGTATCAGAAAAAATGCATTAATATTCCTTGAATGCATTAACATTCCAAAACGTATCTATTGCATTACCAAACTGTGTCAATACTAAATACGGCTTTGTTAAAATTTTACACGCTATAGCATGTATCTAGATGCAATTTGATCCGGAATACATAACTATGTCATGTATTTAGATACCAGGCGAAGAGTTGTTTATAATTGAAGTAATATCCTAATAAGTTCAACCGTAGGCTACTTCAGTATTCCTGAATTAAATACGAACACAGATTATTTTTTGCACTTTTTATTCAATCTTGTGTAGGAAAATTGTTGCAAACCGTTAAAACTTCAATTAATGTAATCTTTATATCTGTTGGTAGATATCGTGTGGACGTATGGGCAGAGAAACACACAAATGAAATTATTTATCCCTTAGAGACTATTTTTTTTTACGATAGGAAAATGCATTATGCACCGCCAGGGACAGATGTTTGCCCTGGTGTGTGGGACTCTCACCCACTAAAAACCTACCAGTCCAGGCATTGGAAACCCTCTTGGGAACGCATCTCTGCAATTACTTCAAGAGGGTGCCATCGTTGGCCCAATGGGCATTACTTCATTCTAAAATCCACCGACATGAGCTATTCTGGTGCTTTATAGCTGCTCTCTTCTTTTTTGCCTAAGCACCCTCTTGCAGAACGCAGCGACAGCGCTCCACGAATCGGGACTGGACTACATCTCTTCTATAATAGTCTCCGGCGAAACACGCCCGATAGCTGCCTCCAGCTCCCTTCTCTCCGTTTCCTACCTTCTACATTTGAAGAAGGTGTGCAAGGCATCGTCTGAATCCGAATTCCCGTACTGGCATTCCGGACTCGGGATCTTCCCTATTTTGTTACGGTAGAAGCCGAAACAACCGTGCCCAGTGAGAAGCTGGGTAAGGTAGATGTCTACCTCTCCATGCTCCCCTTAGAGACTATAGGTTTCATTAAAACCGTTCTAATACCTTTAGCTAAGTAAATATAATTTTTTAACACGTAAGCAATAAAATATTAAGTATACAGTGCTTGATCATTAGTGTAATGGTGATATCGAATACTAAACTTCTCTCTACACATTATAACAATTTTTTTATATAAATTTATTTAACTAGGGGCTTTTATGTAACTTAAACTATGGAACAGGTAATACCTTGGACCAGAATAGCTGCAATGGCAATAGATATACATTTTTTGATCGAAAAAGCTTCTAAGACATGTGTACGTGTACATATCCTCGATCAAAGTAACAACGCAAAATTAATTCCTGTTTCAAAATGACGTAAGACGTCATCATTCATCCATTTCTATTCATCAGGAGTGTATTAAATATAAAGTCAATACATTTGATTATAGTGTCCTTTACACTAGCCTAAAATAAATTTTTTTAGCTACTGAAAACCCTTTAGTTGTTTCAAGCAACTTATAAAAACATTTTAACTCTCCTACTTGAGGGTCACAAAGCACTGCTCATTAGCATTAAATATAAATGAATAATAAACTGGAATATTTTTAGTGATTATCGTCTAACTCGGAATTTAAAATAATATTTATTAAGAATAAGAGCGAAATTTTCCTTTTTTTAGTATGAAATTGAATGAAAAGTCGGGGGTAACTGCTAGTATATAAATATCAATTATGGTTGTACTGAAAATTTAATCCTACTTTGAATTATGTTTTATCCACCAATCACGTTTACGATGAAGTTGTGCCTACTCAGCTCAAGTTTCCAGTGAGAGATTGGCAGTTTGTAGCTAAGTCACGACTGCCAGAACCAAGGACCTCACTCTTTATTCCGAGCACTCCCTTGTGTCAACAAACTAATGTTCTGTTGTGATTTTCCTCTGTCTCCTTCTCTGTCTTTCTCCTCTTGGATTGAACATTTACTTAATTATCTTGGGTTTTATCTTCCTGCATACCAGTCAGATATATTCAAAATGTAATTAGCGATACTAATTTATGATGAACACTAACATATACCCGTGGTCTTGCATGTGATTTCCTAATTATTAATAGGTATGTAATAGGCATCTGCTTTTATGATGGCATAATGAACAATCCTGAAAATTCTGATGTTCACTAAAACACACTACAATCTCTCGGTTAAATTCAGAATATTTGGATTTTAATTTAAAATAGCTATGTTTTAGAGTCTTGTACACAGAGGGTTACAACGTCAAAAAATGTTTTGATTCTTTTGAAATATTCCTCCGTTTTAAGTTATTACCGGTATTCACTGGTGCCCTGTGATCCGAAAAAGAAAATAATTACCTGTTGGTGAATAAAATAAACTTCAGTCAAAAATCGACGACTTCGAGCCACTGTAATGTAATACTGATAAAGATATATTTGGGGTAAAGTATCGTTGCTACAATCATTGTTGCTATAAACAACATAATATTTACATACACTGTTCTAAAATGCCTCTTTCAATCAAAAAGCGAGTACATTCGGCTATTGTGATATACTTCCGGCCTAAGATATTTCCGGTAACACCGAGGGATTTGCATTGTTTCTCCGATCAAGAAAATATATATATTTCCAGATCTGAAAAGCCTTATAGCTAATGTAATGCATTTTCGGTATAAGACATTTGGCCGGTGCTATAGTAACGTTTTTCCGATAAAGTATTACCCGTAGATACATTTGCTAACCTAAAAATTTAAATTGATTTTAAAATTAATATTTCCGGCCATTCAATTCACTTCCAGATATTCGTATTTATGTCGGTCATCTGAGAAAATCATATTCTACATGACGTATAGAATTATGCTTTTCAAGGTCAGGGGGTATTCGAAAACCCTCGTGTAATTCTTCTAGGGGTTGCAATTCTATTTCAGTTCTTGTTTGAGATGAATCTTCTTAAAGAATATTTAGCTTGTATACTGTAAAATAAAAGGCATGTTTATTTTAAATTCTATCGTTATCGTTAAACTCTATTGGAAAGTTGGAACAACAAAAGCATAGCCCTTCTACGTGCTTAAACCTCGTTTCTACCTCTATGGACTCTATAACAATATCTGAATGAAAGAGCTTATTGCTTTTAATAAAATCATAAGTTACGCTTTTATAATTTAAAATTTCTACAAAGGAGAGAAGTTGAAAAATTATACTTATTTTAGAGAGTTTAAACAGTTTTTTTAACCCTTTAACGGGGTTGGACATAGCTATCTAGGAATAAGTAAGATTTTTTTCAAAGGCTCCATATAATGTACTGTTTATTATTTTTATTGTTTGAACATTTATTATGTTTACGTTATATTTTATAATGTTTATGTCAGTATATATATATATATATATATATATATATATATATATATATTCATATATTTATGAATTTAGAGTCATCAAGATTTGAGTTTAACATTAGCTAGTATTTCGGAGTAGCTGTTTAGAGTAGTTTTTATGCTCGGCAGTGGCATAACTAGTCATTATGATTGTTTCTGTCTCACAACTACGAAGTTTATACTCTGCTGTTCTGCTGTTTTCTCTAATGGACGATTATGTGGCGTGAAACCTGATTTTGTCAGCAGTTTAAATTCAGACCTATAATTATTTCATATTTTAAGGAAACAACGGATTGGAATAATTCTTAAAACAAAAGTCGTCATATGGTTAGAATAAGATTAGTACGGTAACTGCACTAGAGTGCGTTTAGACATTATTTGAAGAAAGAGTTAAGTAAAAAACTATATACAACTCTTATGCCTACTAATATATTAGTTTTTTACTTTCCTGGTTCACGGATTTAAAAATTAGTAAGTAAAATTTATTAGATGATATTTTATATATTTGTTTTTACTTTTACAATGATTACTGTTTTTCTTTCACAAATAATTTATTTTTTTTTTACTTTTTATTACATTTATATCTCAAAATTTTAAATCGTATTGCTTCTATAAAGAATTCAACGCATGAAAGTTAGTGCAGCAATAAATATATTCAAAATTTTATCTATTCTTTAAAAAGAGAATGTTTTATAGAGAAATGTAGTCTACGGTGTGAAATTTCCTAAAAATTCATGTTATGAACTAGTTATGAGCACATATCTTTCCAATATTGTTTTGAACATTTCCAAATATCTTCAATTAATTTCGGAAAAAATTTGCGATTATTAGTAGTTGTATCACAGTTAAAAATTTTAAATGACTCTATAGATATCAATTATACTATATCGTATTTATCCTATTATATAACACATTCAATAGCTTTTAATAATACGATAGTCTAATATTAATATAACTGGTGTTCGTACAATCAATATTAAAAATGAGAATAATATTGATTTCCAAAAAACGCCATCTGCAAACAAATTAAAAATATTGAATTATAACAAAAAGCATTAAATATTTACAAATATACAAAACAAACTAAACATGATTTAAATGTATACTTTAAATCAATAATTCTTAAAACATATACTAATAGAAACTTACAATTTGAAATATTACAGAAAAGTAAACATTTTTTATATATTTTTTTGTATAATGTATATAACCTATGATTCCTTAATACAGATCATTTGGAAAAACGTATTCCAAGGCAATGCCTGACTGGAGATTCTCTCACTGCTTAGATAATAATTTAATAATGGCTTAATTATTTCATTTAATTTAAAGCTAATAATTTAATTTATGGCTTGAAACATGATTTGTTCAATTAATGCTCCAAAATATGAACAACTATTTTTGAAATTAGAAAAAAATTACTTCTTTATTTATGAGTCCGCAATTCTTTGTATCCCACATATATACATGAAACACAAATACACACTTATATTGACGTACAATAATATACAAAAAGACACCTAAAATATATCATACAATGGCTATAATTACTATAAAAAATATGCTCTCTTTTGAACTATATTAAACAAACTTTCTTCTGTATTTGCAATATTAGACAATCATCGTCTTAATATATTGTTCAAAGAAGAAGTAATTTTTTAAAATCTGAATTTAAATTGGTAATTTATTAAAAACTTTTGACGCTGTTAATAATATTTATCTACGAAATATATGTTGCTCAGTTTGGGCAAAATAAAACCCTTTGCATTTTCTAATCTATTCTTGTAGGCTTTATCAGTTATAAAACGTCTGCTGCGAATAAAATATACTTTTAAACCTTATAGATAAACATGGATTGTAGAGATAAACATTTTCAAAGAGAAAAAATTTAATGAGATTTTTCAGTTTAGGATATCTTACTTATTATTCTTATAAAACTGTTTCTTAATTGTATAAATTGGTTTTGAATTTGAGAAAAATGTGTGACAGGGGCATATCTCTTTGTATGTAATGTATAAAGATTTATAAAAAAACTGGTTTCCATATTCACAGTGATATATCTCTGCGTTTTTTCTGTATAATTGACCATAAAAAGGGAGTAAAATCCTAAAAGGGCTTTCCTTATATTTACCCCAACCAATAAATTTTAAATAATCTACGTCTATAAAACGAAATACTAAAAATATTTTGAATGCACAAAGTAGTATAATAATTTTCCATTTAATTCAAGATAGAAATATACCAAGTGCCACTTCTGCACAAAATATTTCCTAATATTGCCGTTTACTTTCAATGTGACAAAATTCACAGAAGCGTTCCCAAGCTTAGATGTAATTCTGGCTGTTAATTATTTTTGATCGTAACATTTATACACTTATCGTACAAATAAAAAAAACCTTCTCATTGAGATACGATGTCAAATAATTATAGGAAATATATTATTTGGCTAAAATCAAACAGATTTTTTCATTTTATATTAAGCAATAATAAAATACTTGGAAACACAGTATCTGTTTGCGCAACATTACTGTAATCAGGATTAAAATCTGGTAATATAAAACTAACACAGAAATCTGTCACGTGACTAGAACGAAGTTTAGTTGTTAACTATTGAACCAACGATTTGATAAAATTATTTACTTTGCTATTCAGAGTAATACAATAATTTTTGTATATACAGACGCGGGAATATAATCAAATTACACCGAACAGAAATTAAAATCTGCATAAGGGTCAGCACAGCAGCTGGCTTCTGAGGATGTTAAACCCGTATTTACATTCAAACAGCTTTTCAGCCATTTAATTTAAATTATTCAAATTTTAGCACTTTGAAAGTATCAATAATCTCACACGTAATAGCTTATGTTCTATCGTTTTATTAGAAATATACATTTTTGTAATAACCCTTGCATTGAACCTTAATACTTTATTTCTTAACTTATATTTAGACTACATGTAACGTGTTACGCTGTTTGAAATATTTTTGTAATATCAGCTTGTATTTAAAAGCTTTACACATTCGTTACTGTAACAGAGCTGTCCGTTTGTTACAAAACAGTTAGCCTATGCATTACCTGCCATAGCAAGTTTATAACATGCCTATGTTATCAAACCATGGAAATATTGATAGTAATAATGACAGTTGTAATTAATAAAAATTAAACAAAAATAGGAAGTTACATTGGCACGTTTATGTAGTTCCTTTCTCTCCCAGAAGTAACTAGTTCACCTGAACAAGTTCTAGAAGCACGCACCGAGCAGAGGAACGTGCTCTGTACCTGGATAGTTGAATTAGACTTCCCTCAGTTACAACTATTCTACTTTCTTTTGGTATTCGATACTTACCTCTCGTTGTCTTTATTCGATTGAGTAATACTGTCTTAAATATTTATGTACAATTTACCTCATCAATCCGTTCATGTAGTGCCAAATTTCTTCATATTGTTTTGTAAATGCTGTTAATTTTAACTACAGGTTTCATTTTTATTCATACAACGATTATCTTAATATTATTGTTATTTTGTTACTACAGGTAAAAGTGGCAATGAATAACAACTATTCATATTTTGATCAAACTCGATTTCGAAACAAATAACGAGCCAATTAGTGAGTGTAGTTCTGAAAAGAGTCACCAAGGGAGCCACCATATCTCAGTTGCATGATTATAACCAGGGACTCTTACTTTACAAATCAGTTATTAGCTTGCTTTATTACATCGTGAATAAAATATTGGTTTATTGTCTCTTTTAACTTTTTTCATGCTATAGTTTTGTTTTAGTAAACTCAATTAGATACCTAAAATTCTTATTAACGTTATCTTTATAAACTACAATTAAAAATACTTGTTAGCCTATATCCAGGGGTTAGAATTTCAAATTTATTAAAAAAATCGTATTGTGAATGATACATTTTGATTTTAAAATGCCATATACATAAAAAAGAGAACTGTACATATACACGTACGACGGCACAAAACGTGTAGAATAGAATAGTGTAAGTTATGGATATAATGAAAAACCCCTTTGCGGTGCCACATTGCTGGCATATTTTAGCTTAAATGGCCGCCATTAACACGTGTGTATGTGAACATATGTATTCAAATATAATGTTTTATAAATTATAAATTTTTACGTCTACAAACTATAATGTATTTTTATGATGATCAAACCATTTATAACTTTATTCTCATAATAAGAGTTACAAACGGGTTGGCTCAAAACTTCTTACTGAGAAAAGCGAAATGGTGGGAATATTTACTTTAAATTCTCCTATTCTAATCACTGCTGAGATAAATCATAGTCATTCAAATAAATATATGACAATCTCTTCATCAATTTTAGTAAAAAAAATTGTTTTTAGGTCCTGAAATTGGAAACAGAAACTGTTTTTATAAGTTGCTGTTGAATAACACGTATTTATCACCAATATTTCATATTTGTGTGGATAGCTCCAACGTTTTCAGTATTAATCAACCAATAAGAACCAAGAAATAATGTACTTATTTCTACTTTAGGCCCTATTTCAACATGGCCACGTTAGATTGTTACGGGTCAACAAACTATAATTTATTTTTGATTGTAATAGAACATGTCCAAGAAGATAGCTAAGGTGAGTTAATTTCAACACCATTCTACACATAAAATTCTATTTAAAGTAATATAAGTCAAAAAATCGCTCATGTAAACGAAATCATTTGCCCAACTTTGTAAGTAGAAAATTATGTTTGCTGAGAATCTCAAATCCTCCAGTAATATACGGAAAGTTTGTTAACTGTATATTGCTCTAGTTACTTCACTCTTTTACCTTTTGCGTGGCAATGGTATCTTGAGGCTGTACGTATTTGTATATCATTTTATAAATAATAATTTGTATAGTGACGCATACTTTGAACATTTGATGTAAAGAACGGAAATGTTTGAACATATTATAAAAATATTGAAGAAACTGTAATGACGCGAATTAATACAGTGTCTTGAATATTCCATGTTGCTACGATTCGATATTTATTACTGAGCACATAGTGAAATTAAGTGTTAACAAACTGTCAAAAACTTTTCATTAGATGATAATATGTAAACATCAAAATTAGTTTAATTTAAAATTGATTATAGCCATTATTGTGTATCCAACATATGTTATTGTACTATACGGTAAGTAGTTATTTAACATGTTAAATTATATTATTGTGTTATTCATGTTATTTTCTATAACATTTAATTAACTAAATTAAATTGTGATTGGTTATGTGTCTACTATACATATAATATAAATACAGAATACCTTCCACAGATCCGGGAGGGGTTTATTGCAATATGTTAATAACAGATAAAATCTGAACTTTTTTAATGCGATTATGGTACTTAGATAGTATATCCATTTTTGGTTTCAGTTGCTCAAAAAAAAAATTAAACTTGTTAATTTTCAGTTTTTATTTTTAAAACGATCGCTTGTTGATATTACTAATTTAAAATAGGCACGAAAATGTGAAATGCAATTTAAAAAAGTAAATATAAATTTAAAAAATGCTTCCTGAATAGCATTTAGAGGACATATACGTGTATCTGGCGTTAGAGCTAATAATAAAATAATTAACCACTGTTTAATTATTAATTTAAAACACAGTTTAGCAATAGACTTCATAATATTAAGTGAATTGCACTGCTTTATTGTCAACGGTTGGGTACAATGTAAAGTGTTGATAAAAACAAATGTTTATGAGAAAAATAGCATCGGGATGCAGGATGTAGATTTGTTTATACAATTTAAACAAAGCGGAGAGCACCAGCAATAGTGCCGTGACGTTCTGCAGTAATGGTGACACACAGTTTGTATATTTGCAGTAATGGACAGTGCAATTGGTACTTCTTTTCGTTGGTTTTTAATTAATACAGAATGTTTGCAGTAAAGTCAGGAAATTAAGTTGAGTTTTTGCTAGTGAACATTCCTGTATCGTTGTAGACTGCGTTGGATTTTTATTGTATCAGAAAAAAATGCATTAATATTCCTTGTATGTATTAATATTCCAAAACGTATCTATTGCATTACCAAACTGTGTCAATACTAAATAAGGCTTTGTTCAGATTTTACACGCTATAACAATTATTAAGATGCAATTAGATCTGGAATACGAAATTATGTTATGTACATAGATACTAGGCAAATAGATGTTTATAATTGAAGTAATATACTAATAAGTTCAACATTAGGCTACTTCAGTATTACTGCAATTAACTAAGAACACAGGCTATATTTTGCACTTTTTATTCAATCTTGTCTAGAACAATTGTTGTAAACCGTTAAAACTTCAATGAATGTAATCTTTATATCTGTAGGTAAATTCTTTCTTGAGATATCGTGAGGACATATGGACAGAAATACACAAACGAAATTATTTATCCCTTAGAGACTATAGGTTTCATTAACACCGTTCTAATACCTTTAGCTAAGTAAATGTTAATTTCTAACACCTAAGCAATAAAATATTAAGTATACAGTTCTTGATAATTAGTGTAATGGTGATATCAAATACAAAACTACTCTCTACACATTATAAAAATTTTTTATATAAATTAATTTAACTGGAGGTTTTATGATAACTTCAACTATGGAATAGGAAATACCTAGGACCAGAATACGCTACAATGGCAATAGATATACACTTTTTGATCGAAAAAGATTCTAAGACATGTGTACGTGTTCATATCCTCGATCAAAGTAACAATGCAAAATTAATTCCGGTTTCAAAATGACGTAACAACCTATCATTCATCCAATTCTATTCATCAGTAGTGTATTAAATAAAAATTCAATACATTTGATTATAGTGTCCTGTACAATAGCCTAAAATATATTTTTTGATAATGAAAACCCTTTAGTTGTTTCAAGCTACTTATAAAAACATTTTAACTCTCCTACTTGAGGGTCACAAAACACTGCTCATTAAAATAAAATAAAAATTAATAAGAAGAATTTTTAGTGATTATCATTTAAATCAGGACTTAAAATAATATTTATTAAGAATAAGAGCGAAATTTTCCTATTTTTAGTATGAAATCGAATGCAAAGTCGGGGGTAACTGCTTGTATATAAATATAAATTATGGTTGTACTGAAAATGTAATCCTACTTTGAATCATGTTTAATCCACCAATCACGTTTTACGATGAAGTTGTGCCTACTCAGCTCAAGTTCCCAGTGAGAGATTGACAGTTTGTACCTAAGTCACGACTGCAAGAACCAAGGACCTCACTCTGTATTCCGAGCACTCCCTTGTGTCAACCACTAATGTTCTGTTGTGATTTTCCTCTGTCTCCTTCTCCATCTTTCTCCTCTTGGATTGAACATTTACTTAATTATCTTGGATTTTATCTTCCTGCATACCAGTCAGATATATGTAAAATGTACTTAGTGGTGCTAATTTATGATGAAACACTAACATATACCCGTGGTCTTGCGAGTGATTTCTCAATTATTAACAGGTATATAATAGGAATCTTCTTTCATGATGGCATAAATGGTTATAATGAACCATTCTGAAAATTCTGATGCTCACTATAATACACCATAATCTCCTGATTCAAAATATTTGGATTTTAATTTTAAATAGCAATGTTTTAGAGCCTTGTACACAGAGGGATACACCGTCAAAAAATGTTTTGAGCCTTTTGAAATCTTTTCTCCGTTTTAAGTTATTACCGGTTCTCACTAGCGGATTCACAGGTGCCCTGTGACTTAAAGAAGTAAGTAATTACATTCGTTGGTCAAAAAAATAAACTTCAGTCAAAAATCGATGACTTTGAGCCACTGAATCTAATACTGATTAAAAATATTTCCGGTAAGGTATCGTTATCGTTCCTACAAACATTGTTGCTATAAACAACATAATATTTACATACATAGTTCTAAAACACCTCCTTCGAAAAAAAGCGTGTACATTCGGCCATTTTGATTATACTTCCGGCCTAAGATATTTCCGGTAACACAAAGGTATTTGGATTGTTTCCCCAATCAAGCTAATGTAATTACATTTCCGGTATGAGACATAAGGTCCACTTCCGGCGCTATAGTAGCGTTTGCGTTTTTCCGATCAAGTATTACGAGTACATATATTTTCTAGTCTAAACAATGTAAATTGATTTAAAATTATAATTTCCGGCCATTCAATTCACTTCCTGTCTAAGATATTTGTATTTCTGTCGATCATCTGACAAAAATGTGTAGTATCATACTTTTCAAGGTCAGGGGGTATTCGGAAACCCTCTTGTAGTTCTTCTAGGGGTTGCAGCTCTATTTCAGTTCTTATTTGACATTAATCTTCTTAAAGAATATTTAGCTTGTATACTGTAAAAGAAAGGCATGTTTATTTTTAAATTCTATCGTTATAAGCCATGGGAAAGTTGAAACAACAAAAGCATTGCCCTTCTATGTGTACCTCGTTTCAACCTCTATGGACTCAATAAAATTATCTTAATTAAAGAGCTTATTTTTTAATTAAAGCATAAGTTATGCTTTTATAATTTAAAATTTATACAAAGGAGAGAAGTTGAAAAAAAATATATTTATTTTAGAGAGTTCCACCAGTCTTTCACCCTTTATAGGCAGTAGATCTGACTGGAAACCCTTTTATTTATCTTTTAAAGTAATGAAGGTCTTTTAAAACAAAAGTTCTTCAAAGGATGTATTTAAGAAAATCTTCGGTTTTTGGTTTTTTAAGTCATAAGGCATATGCATACGAACTGTCAATATTCTGGTATACTGTGAGGAAGAGGATTTAGTGCTGACAGAGAGATGATGGCTTTTTACCGATTTAAATAGATGTGATGATTAAGTTGGTTAATGAGAAGTGTATATTTAATAATAAGATTACATGGTGGAATTAATGAAAAGCGAGTTTCTTGAACAAATACGCAAAGAAGCAAACCCTTTTACTATACATTTCCTGGGATTTCACTTTTGCAAAAGTTTTTTAACTCAATCGACAATCGTATTAACAAAAGTCCTTACCACATTTAAAAATTACGTTTTTGGATCTAATATCCCGTTCATTACATAGGGGTTTGGACATAGCTGCCTTATGAGCTGGCGAAATTATTAACAGCATTTTGTACTTTAACTGTGATCATGTTTAATTTAGAAATAAAGAGTGCAATGTGGTTATTGCTAAAAATGTATCTCAGGACTAGCAGTTTAAGGGTAATTAATAATCTAAGTTACATTGACATTTGACCTTACCCTAATAACACTTTTGCTAATGTTGTAGGTTGTTTATGTCCTCGTTAAAATTCAAAGCACATTTAAATAATACGAATCTCTGCGATCTGAAATTAAAATTAAAATAATTAACGATATATATATATATATATATATATATATATATATATATCGATATATTAGAAATATAAATATACCTTAGAAGAATTTTATTGGCAACTTATAATGACTTTTTCATATAAATATAAAAACGATACGGTAGATTACTATGCCATGCCGCACTGATACATCACCATAAAGCTATGAATATAATGTCGGCCCACATGATGCTAGACTCAAAGTCCAAACGGCCTTAACGATGGCGATTTTTCACCCTTTATCCCAAAGGGTTCATTTATACAATCCGTTCTGTGAGGTTAAATCTGAATATTTTACTCTTTTTTGTGAAGAGAATTGATGAATTTTATAATTTCCATATTTTTAATATCGATTGTACAAAGATCATTTAAAATAATTTTTTACTATTACATTAATAAAAGCTATTGAATGCCTTATCTAATAGTTTAAATACGATATAGTATAATTGAGATCTATAGAGTCATCTAAAATATTTAAATGTGATAGAACCATTAATAATCGCACATTTCCCCGAAATTAAATGAAGTTAGTAGGGAAAGTTTCAAAGTAATATTGGAAAGAGGGTGTGTTTATTACTATTTGTATGAAACATGACTAATTAGGACATTTCACACCGTTAGACTAAATGTCTCTGTAAAAGATTCTGTTTTTAAAGAATCAATTACATTTTGAATATTTTTATTGCTGCCCTAAACTTTATGCGTTGAATCTTCTATAGACGCAATACAATTTTTTAATTTTAAATATTACTGTAATAAAATATAAAAAAGAATAAAATTATTTTGTGAAATATAAACACTAAAAACGTTGTAAAAAAAACGAACTTAAGAAGTAGAATTTAATAAAACTTAGTTACTAGTTTTTAAATCCGAGAACCATGAAAGTAAATATATTAATAGGTATAAGAGTTGTATATAGTTTTTTTACTTAATTCTTTCTTCAAATAATGTTTAAACGCACTTTAGTGCAGCTACAGTAGTGATCTTATTCTAACCCTATGACGATTTTTCTTTTAAGAAATATTCCAATCCGCTGTTTCCTTAAAATATAAAATAATTATAGGTCTGAATTTAAAACTGCTGACAAAATCAGGTTTCACGCCACATAATCGTCCATTAGAGAAAACAGCAGAACAGCAGAGTATAATCTTCGTAGTTGTGAGACAGAAACAATCATAATGACTAGTTATGCCACTGCCCGAGCATAAAAACTACTCTAAACAGCTACTCCGAAATACTAGCTAAAGTTATTCTCGAATCTTAATTTGAGTTTATATGCATATATAAGTAGATATGAATATGAGGGTTCTAGGACACTTTTGGGACAGACAGAAAATCAAGGGAAAATACTGTTTAAAGGACAATAAACGAATCTGTAAAATCAAACAGTATGGCGGTTCTAGCTCACTTTTGGGACAGACAGAAAATCAAGGGAAAATACTGTTTAAAGGACAATAAACGAATCTGTAAAATCAAACAGTAAGGGGTTTCTAGCTCACTTTTGGGACAGCCCAAAAATCAATACAAATACTGTTCAATACACCATAAATATGTAAAAACAAGATAATAATATGGCGGTTCTGGACCACTTTTGGGACAGCCCAAAAATCAATACAAATACTGTTCAATACACCATAAATATGTAAAAACAATTCACAATACAATTTACTTAAATAAACTATGGTAAACTGTATTCAAGCAATTTTTCATGACAGTATGACAACATAAATTGTGGAATTTATAATACTCGAATGTTGAATTTAGAATATGTTGGCATTACCGTTGAGCGAGAAATGTTGGTAGCACTGCGCGGCACACAGGAGAAACAGCCTTTCCCGTCCAGACCTCACACTAGTCAGTCATATTTAAATTTTACTCTATACTTTTGATCCAGGAATGTTAAAAGTTCACTGTTTACTGGTTTAATATCGCATTCTCTTCATCTTCAGCTCTATTTGGAACAAGACTTAGTGAAATTAATCCGTAGTGACAAGTTCAGTGCTTTATATTCTACAATTTTAACCACGTTACACCATCTTTAAGACTCATCCATCATAACATCTCTTCCTTCAAGACAGTGTGAATCATTCAGTTCATCAAGACATTTTCTAATCATGCCTATTTCATTACTTCAAGCGACCACTATGATGTGGTCTACAGTCACTGATCTGCGTTGTGCAACATCTCGAAGCAGCGGACGTGTTATCACCATGACGTGATCTGCAGTGTTGTGCAACATCCTGAAGCAGCCGACGGTCAAGGACTTGTTATCAACCGCAGCCTCACACTCTGAACATCTGGCTACACTGCCTCAACACTCCGCAACACCTTGTTTCATCACTCGACCCCTTTCTGCACCCTCCAACCACGTCATCGCAAACCCTCACGAAGAATGAAGATCACAGATGAGTTCTTAAAGAAATTAAGCTTAATCTATAGATTTAATAATGTAAATAGCGCTTATCAACACCTTCATGAACTAATTTCAAAAACCTTTCTAAAAAATAACAAACCAAAATTCAAAAATTCATTCAGATGACAAAAATTGGCTTACAATTGGCATTCAAACCGCCGTTTAAAGTTAGAAATAAACTGTATAGACAAAAGAGATTTGAACAAGCAAAATTTTATAAATCGAAAATTAAACATTATAGCAATATTTTAAAAGAAAACTATTATAAAGAACTGATTGAAATGTCATCTGATTCAAAAACCAAATGGAATATTATAAACAAATTTTTAAATAAATCCAAAAAAACCTTGTAGATACACAGGTGATTTAAATACAATGAACAAATTCTTTGCAAACATTGGTTCAGAATTGGCTTCAAAGATTCCAGATCTAGAAAACGAAAAAATGAAATCAAATCCGAACTCTATATATCTCTCTGAAATTACCAAACTAGAAATTGAGACCAAAATTAAACTTTTAAAGAATGATAAAGCAAGTGGATCAGATAAAATTCCAATCAAACTAATCAAAAATCTTGTATACATAATAAGTGAACCACTAGCATACATTTTTTAACTTAAGTATTCAAACTGGCATTTTTCCCGATAGATTAAAAATAGCAACAATCAGCCCAATCTACAAAAGTGAAGGAATTTTATCAGATCCATCAAATTTTCGACCAATCAGTCTACTACCAATAATTGGCAAGATATTTGAGAAATGTTTGTATGAGAGATTATATAGCTTTTTGGAAAAATACAACCTGTTATCAAGAAAACAATTTGACTTTAGAGTTAACAAAAATACAGAGGAAGCAATCAATTTAGTTGTTAACAGTATTGATCAAAATACACTAATCTCATTTCTAGACCTTAAGAAAGCCTTTGACACTGTAGATTTTAAGATATTACTATACAAATTAGAACATTTAGGAATTAGAGGTAAATGTTTAGATTTATTTGCTAGTTATCTTGATAACAGGTTCTGTAATACAAAAATTGGCAACAAAATTTCAAATTTAGAAAAAATCACCTGTGGAGTTCCTCAAGGAAGTTGTCTTGGTCCTCTTTTGTTTATAATATATATCAATAGTATAACAACCCTTAATTTACATGGCGAATTAGTACTCTTTGCCGATGACACAGCCTTAATAGTTAAAGGTAAACGATTTATATAAAAAAACAAACGAGGACCTGACGAAAATTAATAATTGGCTACAACAAAATAAATTAACTTTAAACTTTCAAAAAACAGAATATATAGATTTCTCCAGAACTAATGACCAATTACCAATAAAAAAGGTAGAATGTTATAAGTACTTAGGCTGTATCATAGACTTAGACTTAAATTTTAATCAACATATTAACCATATAGAAAAACAAATTAAAAAAGCTTTGAAACCGTTATATGTATGTAAAGAAGAAAACTTCAAAAAGTCAGTATTTTCAGCATTTGTCATGTCTTTTCTAAATTATGCAATAACCATTTGGGATAACAAAAATATTTCAAACCTTTCTAACATTCAAAAACATATTATGACTAGATTCAAGATAAAAAATATTATATCTTTAGATTCTTTATATACATATAACAGGATAAAATTAGCCCGTAAAAATAAAATAGATGTAAGTAGTTTAAGTAACATACAATTAGATATTTTTAATAAAAATTTAAGCGATACCAAACTTAAGGCATATTTTAACTACGAATATATACCAACTAAAAGTTATTACAATCTGTAATTATCTTGTTTCAAAATTCTTTAGGTTCAATTGGGATCACTTGGCCATTACTTTAAAAACAGATTTGATTGTAGGAAGTATGGCCGAGTTTTTCTCATTGTATCTCCCTTATATTACTCCTGATTACATCATATTCAAGCAATTTATCAGAGACAACGACAACATAACAAACCGCATTGGTAACCGCAGTCTGAAAATCCATATTGATAATTATATCGTTCTTTGAACCAGAAATATTTGTCAAACTCTTTGTTGTATCAATGACATAAATAGGTCTATTCGCTAAAAATTCTTTAGGATTGTAATACATTACCTTATTATTACAGTAAACTTTCTTAAAATCTTGATACATCTGATACATGATTCTGAAAAGACCTCCGGAAATGTTTAAATTTTGTAATTCATCTGGATAATAAGAACCGTTCAATTTTACTCTGATATTTTTTACATCCAAACTATCAAACTTTGAAGGATTTTTTTCTTGATTATTCTGTCTATCTGTTTGAAAACCTATAATAATGAACTTGGGATTGAAGATGTTTCTATAAATATTTGTGATATCGAACGAATAAGTTGTTCCGGAAATACCTTTTTTGCTCAATACATTGCCAATCTAGAAAATTAAACATAATGTTTTGACTTTTTGTAATTTCATCAATCAACCTAATTTTACTCGTGGTTTTATAATCAATCATTGGAACTCTAATACAAAAATCTGTAATTGTAATTTTGCCATCAACTGGCATATCATTTCCAGTTTTTGTTTTTAATATCGCATCATCGTCTTCTGCTCTTATAAAACTTAGATAAAATCCTCCTTTATAGATCGGAATAGTAACATTTTCAAAAAATCCTAATCCAAAATGAGATAAATTTCCAGCTGCTTCAAAAACACCAAATTTAAAATCTGATTCAAAGCCATTAGAAGTTTGAGAAATAACATCACTTTTTGAATACGAAATAGTTCCTTTAATAGTGCTTAATTGGCCACAGTTTTCGACTTCTTCTATCAATTTATTGTGTTTTCTTACTTCAATCTTAGAAAATAAAAACGGTATAAAATTATCGATTAATCTAACATTATCAGTTCCAAGATATGCTTGACCATCTTGTTTTGTTAAAGTTCCAGAAATATAAAAACTGGAAGTTAGACGAGCAAAAGTTATCTCCAAAATCAATATTAAAACTCAGTTCTTTTATTCGGTTCATTCAAATGTTGTTTACTAATTGGATAGAAATTTTTAAACTCCGCCCTTTCAATATCACTAGCATATTTTCTGTAGTCCGCCATTTAATAAGAGAAAATTTAGAAATTTTAAACATCATGTATAAGAAAGATATCATTTTTTCATCGATCTAATGTACGTTTTTATAAGAAAAGATATAAATTTTAGTAAAATAATTAAAAAGATTAGAGTCATTTTTAATGATCTACTTCGTCATATTCAGGATTCTCTTCCTTAAATTTTGCGATCTCGGTCACATATTTCAATAAAATTTGCACAGGATAGTAACCGCTATCTATAATATTGTTCCAATCAACTGTATCTTTATTTTCATCCAAAAAACTTTATACTCAAGTGTTGATAGAGACAAAGAACAGGACATATGATCTTTTAATTGATAGTGTATATTTTCTTGAATGAACTCTGGGGACAGAGTTTGATATTTTGCAATGTTATACCAATTCAATTTGTTTACGTATAATCTCATCATATCTTCGGATAATTCATATTTTTGAGAAATGTCATCCCAATGTTCTTTTTTCAAATCTCTTTCGTGTTGCATGATAAAAAGATCGAAAGCACTGTAATGTCCCGCCATCTCTATTTATTAGGAAAAAATTTCAAAATCAAGTTTTTATAAATTGGCTCTTTTTTGCGTTACATTCAGCACATTTTCCCGAAATTCTTTTAACTCCATTGATGTTTGCATAGTATTTTATATCATTTGTTGCAGTTTTTTCTTTTACATCTCACACAATATATGAGCGCCATTTATATAAGGAAAATTAGTCATCATAGCCGCCTAATCCATTAAATCTGTTATCAATGTTTTTAAAAGATTTATTAACATCTTCTTTAAATTTATTAAAGTTTTCTTCTAGTTTATTTACTTTATCGAGATATAAAGAGTATTGATCATCTATTCTTTTAAGTAATTCATTATTATGTGTTACTTTCTCATTGAAACGTGTACCAAAATTTTCAAAAAAGTTTACTTTCTCTTTGAAACGTGTATCAAAATTTTCCAGAATTTTGTTAATTACTTCACCAACTAATTCATTAACATTATTTTTATATGTATTAAAGTTTTCTTCTAGTTTATTTACTTTATCAAGTAATTCACCAACATCGTCTACTGATCTTTTACTTCTCGCTTCAAGTTTTTCATAGACTTCTGTTGTAAAATCTTTAACATGCTGTTTATGATTCTCATAATTTTGTTTTAGTTCATTAAACATTTTAATAGGATCTTCTAATTGAATCATTACAACAACATCAAATGGATTAATTCCTTTACTAACACTGCTAATTCTTTTTCCTTTAAAATCTAAAGGCATTTTTAACATTCGGATCATGTAAATCAACAATATCGATGTTTTCTGATAATTTTAGAGGTTTTAAAATTTGTTCTTTAACAACAACATCATGTTTGTCAATACCAGGTCGAACACCGACAATTCTTTTTTTATTAGCCAAAACTATCATAATTCTTTTCAACTTTGATCGCTTCAGTAATTTTATCAGCTTTTTCGATATGAGACATTAAATTGGTAAATAATTTTTTTACACCATCATCAACTTCTTTTTCCAATGTTTTTATTTTATCAGCAACTTCATTTGAACTCATGAAATTTGCAAGTTTGTTATCATATTCTGCTTTAAAATCTTCAATCTCGACAGCAAACATATCTGAATCTGGAAGGTTTTGTAATAAATTTTCTAACTTGTTATCAAACTCATTTCTCAAACTATCAAAATTCAAACTATTATCTACATTTTGAATAATTTGTGTTCCAAATACGTCAAAAATATTTTGTGAATCCATAATTTATTAAAGTAATAATTTGTTAACAACTTCTTTAAAATCTTTACCAGTACTCAGTTCATTCAAAACAAAAACACATAAATGACCACAAATTGGGGGATCTTTATAGTCTTGAATCTGAGAATCATTGTAGTAGACGCTTGATTTTTTTCAAATATTTAATCAATTCTATAGGTGGTTTGTCCTCAATTCTTCCATACGAATCAAAATAACATGCATTCTTATCATTTTTATAATAACAAATCCAATGCGTTCCACTTCCCATAATCGAGTCTAAATTCACAATTCCACATTCAAATTTCTTAACTTTTTCAGGTAATGTATCTCTCATGAAGATTCCTCTAAAATGTTTAATATTTTTGCAGATTTCTTCCAATTCTCCGAATGTTAAAGGTTTAAATTTTTTTTTCAATGTTTGATTTCACGTAATTCAAAGTTTTTTCATCTAATCCAGATCCTGTAACATCTTCCAACTCTTTATCTAAACCAATTTAAAATGTTTCGAACAATAGGAATCACATCTTTTTTAACGATTGGAGCAGCTTTACGAACATAAGGAACAACATTTTTAACAACTGGAATATTTTCTCCAAAATCTAATAAATCTTTCAAAAGTCCACCATTTTTAAGTTCTTTCAACTGATTATAAGAAAATTCTATTCTGGTTCCTTTATTGTTTTTCTTATGTTTTTCGAGTTTATTGTATTGTCTATTTGTTAAAAATATCTTATCTTCACCATTTTTTAGTTGATCTATTTTAAATTGAATACTAACGGGTATTTTCTTCTTAAAAGCGGATTTTATTTTTTTTTCTTTCTGATTTTTTGCTGAAATTTACATTCACTCTCCATTTATATAGTTAAAATTTCAAGTTCTCTTCGATTCCCATTCCTAGTTTTCTCTTCAAAAACATTGCTCCAGCTGTTGGAAGTGCAAACAAATCTTTCACCTAATCTAGCATCTTTTGATAAAAATCTATCCATTGCCTTATCTTGCAAAACTTTATCTGCTATATGTCTGGAATTTGTGTCTCTATGTTTTGCATAAAAAATATCGTGTTCCATAGCAGCTTGATCTAATTTATTTACTATACCAAGGATCTCCTCTTTTCAGTCTTTTTTCGAGTTTTGTGCCAGGCCCCAGATACTGATAAGTGGGTTTACGTGTAATTCAAAAGGTAAAATTGTTGATTAAAAATCATTCAAAAGTCCACTACCCTCAATCATAGATGAACTTATTGCCGGCAAAACTCGTTTTAAATATTTAATTCCATCAGGTTTTTCAATCATTTCATCAAGTTTGTTCGAAATAAAATCTTTAATCGCTTTCTTTTCGTTCAAAAAATTGTTGTTTCCAGCCTTTTCTTGAGCATAAATATAATTAATAATTCCATCGAGTTTTGTCAAATCGTCGATATATCTGTATTCAATCTTATTATCACTGTATTTTCTCACACCTGATCCTTCGATTCTTTTTTCCCAAATTGGTTTAATCAAATTGAGATATTTTTTACCTTTACTTGACTTTGGTTTCTTAGTTGATGGATCATTATTTTTGTAAATTGAATCAGATTTCCATAAAATTTCAGTATACTTTTTCAAGTCTTCTTCAGAATATAAACCGTCTTTTGGAACATCATTGCCTGTTAATAATCTCCATAAACCTTGAGTTCCTTTATATGTTTTTTCATTAATAATGATATCATTATGCTCAAAATTCACGGGCAAATTTCACAATCATAAAACTTTTCTTTTTTCTGTCCCAATACAAACCAAATTTATTCATCCTTTGCTCTAGGAAAGAAATTTTTTTACCAATTTCACCAATTATTATATATCCGTTGTTCCAGGACTTATTGGTTCAACTATGGTAGAGTCTTCAATGATTCGAGGTCTAAAATGGTGTTGAAGATGGTAATTTTGGCAATTCAAACTCAGATTCTGGAATTGAAATATCAGCAAATTGTCGTACAACTGGAACCAAATTCATCAAATTTTGATTATCGCTTAAAACGTTTTTCAATTTTACCTTCAACATTTTTAATTGCAGAAGAAGTTACAGGTTGATTAATTTTTTGAATAAATTCTTGTTCTTTTTCATCAATTCGAATCTGTTCTTTAAATTCTTTGATTAATTTCTTTTCGATTTGATCAAAGTTTTTTCGCCTCTTCAGAAGTTACGTTCGCCATTTATTTAGGAAAATTTTGAAACGTGAACGTGGAACGTAAAACGTGAACACGAAAGGTGAAAACGAGAACACGAAACGTGAACACGGAACGTAAAACGTGAACGTGGAACGTGGAAACGTGAACACGAAACGTAAACGTGAACGTAAAAACATGAAAACAACTAGATTATCACACGTTTATATTGGAAAATTTATTCAAATATTTGCCATTTTTAGGCTTCAAAGTTAGATTAATAGTTAAAAATCCGTAGTCTTCCTTCCAAATTTTATCACATAACTCAATCATATAAAGTGGTTAAAACTCATATCAGATCCCACATAATTGTTATAAATCTTTCTCGAATAGTGATCGTCTTGCTTAAAAAATACACAGATATTTTTGTGACGAGACATTACGAAATATTCCTTAATAACGTCTTGATTTTCTAAAATACAGTCATCGAAAACGATTAAAGAATTCGGTTTACATTCGCTTAATGGAACTATGTCCTCGGAAGCATTATAAAAATATGATATTTTCTTACTTAAGTTCTTCTCAATATTCTCATATCTTTCTTGTAATTTTTTATATGCGTCTTGTTCTAAAGATTTACTAAAAACATACAAATTGGAATAAGGAATCAAACCTATTGTAGATAAAATTCAATAATAAAGTTGGTTTTCCACATCCACTTGAACCAACAATTAACAATCTGATTGGTTGATCTTTCTTATTTTCTTCAAACGTTTGAAGTTTTATCTGATTATTTTTGCTTTAAAAAATTTTCTCCATTTAAATAGAAGATTTTCATCTTGAAGCAACGCTTGCGAAAATGAAGCTGTTCAAGTTGACTTCAGAAAGCTCTCAATTATTTTTAAACTTGGAACATCCTATACACTTAGAGGAAGAAACCAAATTATTTTATCGGTTTAAGCGGTTTTTATTCTGACAATTTTGTAATAAATATTAGTGAAAGTTCTCCTTATTGCATAGGATTTAGTGAGAAGAACATAACAAAAATACTATGGTTTAAACAAAGGATATTATACTTTCGATCAAATAAAAAAATTCCCTTAAAAAATTATCTGAAAACATTCAAACAATCAGATAAATCTTTAAACTTTGACGAAAAACAAGTTTGAAATGCAAAAAAATTATCTCTCTAATAAAATTCAAATAAAATCACCAGTAAGAATAATGTTTTCAGCAATTATTGTGGAATTGTTAGGGTTTGTTCAAGAAACTATTGAGCCAAATCAGGTATATTTAGGAAATAAAACGCCAAAATTTAGACCGTTTGATATAATTGAAGTGCACTGCAATCTCGTTGAACCTAGTTTTGAAAATCATACCGAACATTTACACAAAAGAATCTGAAATTGTGTACACTTTTTTCCCAAATGTTGCTTATGGATCAAAAATCAGTGAAAAACCAAATGAAATCGATTATATTCCAATTAGAAAAAATATTAAAAGAATTCAAAAAATCGTTCTGACTATTCAAGACTCTGAAGGAAATCTATTAAATAATGAGAGTAAAACAACAATATATTTAAGATTGCAAGTAACTAGTTAAATTTCTTTCTGTCTAAATGGAGTCAGTTGTAGACCTACTCAATAATCAACTTACATTCAATAATAAAGACATTGTAACGATTGTTGACGAAAAACAATGTAATCTGGTTTAAGGCTAAAGATGTTTGTGAAATATTAGGTTATGAAAAAAACAAAACACGCAATTAAATTAAATGTTGATGATGATGACAAAAATTCAATATTTTTACTTAAAAAACAAGGGGCTATTTGAATGGCCCCTTAACAATCTTCATCCTGACACTGTTTTTATCAATGAATCTGGACTTTATTCTTTAATTTTGAGAGATCACATAAAAAAGAGGCAAAAATCTTCAAAAATTGGGTTTAACAAAAGAAGTTTTGCCAAGTATTCGTAAATTTGGTGAGTACAAACTTGAAAACAAGATTAAATATTTAGAGGACGAAGTTAAACACTTGCAAATTAAAGATGAAATAAAAACTGAAATAATCACAAAACAAAGTGTAAAAATTGACTTAATGAAACCAGACCTTGTTTGTAAAGATTTTGCTAAGAAAAAAACACCATGTTTTTGTATTAATTAAGAAGAATCACATGTGGGAATATCCTTATTACGTTATCAGAGCTCAAAAGAGAGAAATACCGAAAAGATTGAAAGAACTTGAAATTGATTACCCAGAAAATGGAAATTTTATTAAGACAAGGAGATCCAAATAGTATAAATCTCTACAACCAAATGAAAGAATCTTTGAATATTTTATACAAACGGAAATCATTTTACTACAAATATGGCAGAATCTCGACTGATTTATAGAATATCTAAATTACACGATGAAAATGTTAAACATTCGAATTATGATAGTTTGTTTGTAAATGTCTTTTAAGACTATAGAAATGTTGAATTTCTCTTCCGCATACGCAAAGAACTAGTCTAGCAAAGATTTGTTTAGCACAATCTTTACAATATGCTTGTTTTGTTGTCTTTACTATAATGGAGATTATAAAATTCTGAAATATTCTTAACCTTTTTTACACCGTGTGCACTCTTTCTCTTCTAAAGTTAATTTTTCCATTTTATCATATAATTCTTTTCTATATTTCTTATTACAATCCTTACAATAATAGCATAATCCATCTTTTCTAGTCTTATCTTGAAAAAACTTCGACAAATCTTTAAATTCTTGACACTTTATACATTTTCTTTTGGGCCTCCATTTATATAGAAAAAATTACAGCTTTGACTTTTTCAATTCATATTCATAAAAAAACTTCCGGTTATTTCTCAATTTTCAAAGTTTCCAAGTTTATTTAACTCTTCTAAAATATCTGTTTTAATTTCGCCTTTATATCCATACGGTACTGTATCGATCTTATTTTCTAGGACAATTCTCTTATCATCTTTAGCGTTCAGTGCCAGCTTGTTTTATGGTAACAGTGTACAACTCATGTTTATAACTTTTTATGACTGTCATCTCCCTAAATTCTTCTTTATCTTCGAAACAAACATCTCTTCAAGTTTTCGATATTTATTGTTTTATTTACAACGCTTCTCTTAATTCCTTTACACCTAACTGGGTTTTTATCTAGATATTTGTACGAGTACATCTTAGACCTTAAACCACAAAATTCTTCTAAAACTTCGCTATTTAACTCATCTTTGAATTTTCCCTATTACCTTCTTATTTTTAGTAGTGAAACATTCATGATCTTTTGGATAATCACTTGTATCAAAGTCATCTATATTTTCTTTAATAATTTTAAAAGGATCTCGTTTCAATTCTAGAAAATAACTGTTTGTATCCATGTAACACAGATTCAAATCTGGATCAAACTTCTTTAATTTGTTGTAATAAAACTCGTACATTAGCAAATTTTGAGAGGTCGAGAACTGAAAATCCTATGTAAATCGGTTTGTTAAATTTAACCTTTTGTTTGTAACATGTGACTCGCTATACAGTTGTCGTCAAAGATGTTAAAGCATTTGAAATTTGTTTTCTTAGCTTGTTTCATTGAAAATTCTTCATTTCCAAGCTTAATATCACATCTGTTTCTCACATTTTCCATAGATTTTTCCAAAAAACTGAGTTGTTCATCAGCTTATAAAAGTCCTTTTTCAAAGTCGCTTGTAGCTTTGGTTCTCATGTTTGTGTTATAAATCAATGTATTCTTTCATAAAAGGCTTCTGATCGAATGCAATAACTCTATTCACATGTTTAAAAATCATACCTTGTTCCAAATAGAACTTCAAATTTCTCGAATGAACAACGTATTTCAGTTTTATCCAGTAGAGTTGTGCAAAGTTTGTTTTTAAAATGTTCTGGAGCAAGAGGTAAATCCTTGTGATGTTCGTGTAAATTTGTTGGATATTCTAGATCGACTTCAAGAATATAGCCATAATCTTCGTCGCCAGTGAGTTCCAAAATTGTTTCTTGCCATTCTGCTGTTGTATACGTTTTAGGATCCATCCACTTGATATCACTAAACGGCAGTTTTTGCATTAGGCCATACCCATAAAGGTTATTAGCATCAACGTATAAACAAATAGTTTTCGGGCTTTGTCTTATCGAAATCTTTCAAATATTTGTTATTTGCTTTAACATATCGTTTAATACACTGAGAAATGCCCCCGCGAATGCCTTTTTCAATCATCAAATACATATTATAATCACTAATTAATTGTAATTCTATCTTCGTTAATTTTAACATAGCATTCCCATGCAAGACTGGGAGCTGTTAGATAGTGTGCTGGATCAAGTTTATAGCAATTCAAACAAATATTCCTAAAATTTTCAAAGATATCAGCGAGCAATAGAACATCTTGAATGTTATAGAGATCGGAGTAATTTCCTAGATTTTTTACTTTTAATTTGTTCCATACATTTAAGTAGTGTTGAAAATCTTTCTCAGATATGCTCTCGTCTGTCAAAAGTGAATAGAAATCTTGAATTCTCAATTCTTCTGTGTAATCAAGTTTTTCAATACTGTCGATAAATTCATAGGGAAATATTCCTTTTCCAGATAGAATTTTAAAAATCTCGTCGTCGTCATTTGGCTGTCTTTCTATTATCTCATTCAATATTCTTCCATCTTGTATAAAATGATTTGTATGTTTGAAGTCTTCTCTCTTTAGATTTTTAGCTAACTTTTCTATAGACGAGGCCATGAATCTGAACGTGTCTACAAACGAAAACTTGATGAACTTTCTTGGTTTATCATCTTCAAACTCATACCCATATCCTGAATTTACTGAATAATTTATGTATTTTTTCATCGGTGTTTGCGATCAAATCAACATTACCATACTGTTTTGCCAACTCTTTTATGTACAAATGAGTATCATAATTTGACATATTGTGACAGAAAACTGGAATATTTTTGAGGAAATTTGAGATTCAAGTTACAAGATAAATGAGCTGAACCTCTAAATTTACCTGTTAAATGACAATGATCTCGTACTTTTTTTCTTGTTTGATTATCAAAACCCTCACATTCACAAATATGACAAAGACTGGAATTTTGGTACGCTAATTCTTCTTCTTCGGTCAATTTCATAGGTTTTTTGTTCTTAGAATTATATTTTGTAGCTATGTATTTTGATATTTTATTGAGTTCTTCAAACAATTTTGCAGGAACATTTGGCAAATCTTCTTCATTTTTTGCTCGATAACATATCGGCTTGTACATACGATTGGTCACATTCGAAACTAAATATAGAGTAAAACCATAAGGAATATGCTTCTGAACCTTGGTTGTAGTCGATCTTTGTGGATTGTTTTTGCATGTGGGAATCTTCTCTAATATGCTTTCAAAATCCATATAAATAACGTAAGGATGAGAAAATTTCTTTTGATAATTAGTAAATGTTGTTGTTTGGGACCTGGAAGGAAACGGCATAATTGGCTTACAAACTTCATGTTGCTTGCAAATTTCTAAATGATCTGTTAAATCTCCAGATTTGTAGAAATGGCTTCCTTAAACATCTTCTGCATAGAAATTTTTTTATTTTTACACTTAGATAACTGAGAAAATACAAGTTTGTTTAAATCTGTTATCAAAACATAATGAGATTTTTCATCTTGTTTTACATACAATAAATTGATTTCTAATTTGGCGTCATAAACTTCTGAAATTTGCAACGGAACAATATTGAGTTTTTCATCAAAACTATAGACATTTACAGACATTTTCGGATAATTATACTTTGCTTTACTGCTTCGTTTCTCAAATAATTGTATATCTTTTAAAGACATAGGATAGTCGAACCCAGAAAATATCTCGTCATTTACAAATTTTTCATATTGTTTTACACGTTCAGGATGAAATTTTGATTTTTCAATTGCACATCGGATAGAGTAAATAAAGCAGTAGTCATCTTCATTTTTGATATTTACACAAGCTTTCTTTACCTTGATCTCTTGTGGTAAATCGATATATGATCCTGCGTTCATAAATTCGTGTTTATTAAGGCTCAAAATCAGTTGTTTACAGCGTTTTTTAATGTCCATCCAGAACCTCGATTTGGATGATTTGTCTGTTCTCGATGTGTTAATTTATTAAATTGTTTAGAAATAAAGTCGTTTACATCAAAGATCTCGTCTGCTTTTATAGTAAAGTACATTGGACAAGTTTGTGTTTCACCGTTCACTAAAGTTCGTTCGTATTCGCATTCTAAAGAGAGATATCCTTTACTATTTTTCACAGTTTCTTGAAATTTTTCGATTAAACTTTTAATTTCTGGGCGCAAAAATAGAAAAGATATTTGTAAATTGACATGAAATTGTCGTTCAAATTTGTTAAAATGTATTGCTTAAATAGACCGTGTATTGAGGATAAAACTTCTACATCAATGATATTTTCAGGTTTCTCATTAATCGTTTTATCAATTTCTTCGATCATTTCTGACTTAGTTTTGTCGTTAGTTTCGATAGCCAATTTTTCAGCTATTGAATGAATTTTTTCATCATTAAATAGATTGAGATCTTTTTTACTTTCCTTAAAATTTTTCTTTAGTTCACGCAATTTTTTCTATATTGTACATCTTTTCGTGACCATCGATTTGATTCTCTTTAGCCCAAGTCCTCAAATAATTTAGTTCTTTTTCATAAATATCTTTATTTTTCAGATGATTCTTCGAATTATAATGCCGAGTAAAGTGATGTTCAAAAACATCTTTTTTGCAGTATGGGCACTCTATCTTTTTCCGCTCCATATTTAAAAGAGCAAAAATTTGTAAACTAAAATTTTGAGAAGTGGTGATTTTTGTGACAACTTGACACAAATCAGCACAATTTCTGGTCAAATGTTTTCAGATTGTTCTATTTATTATAGAAAAAATCTTTTAACTAAGTTCTCCTGTGTGCCGCGCAGTGCTACCAACATTTCTCGCTCAACGGTAATGCCAACATATTCTAAATTCAACATTCGAGTATTATAAATTCCACAATTTATGTTGTCATACTGTCATGAAAAATTGCTTGAATACAGTTTACCATAGTTTATTTAAGTAAATTGTATTGTGAATTGTTTTTACATATTTATGGTGTATTGAACAGTATTTGTATTGATTTTTGGGGCTGTCCCAAAAAGTGAGCTAGAAACCCCTTACTGTTTGATTTTACAGATTCGTTTATTGTCCTTTAAACAGTATTTTCCCTTGATTTTCTGTCTGTCCCAAAAGTGAGCTAGAACCGCCATACTGTTTGATTTTACAGATTCGTTTATTGTCCTTTAAACAGTATTTTCCCTTGATTTTCTGTCTGTCCCAAAAGTGTCCTAGAACCCTCATATTCATATCTACTGTATATATATATATATATATATATATATATATATATATATATATATATATATATGCAATATAAACTATGCTACCGAGCTTATAAACTACTCTAACCAGCTACTCCAAATACTACCTAATGTTAAAACTGAATCCTAATTACTCTAAATTCATATATATATATAAAGGTTTTGGTAGTTCTATTTCTATACAGGGTGTTCAAGACCACTCGTCCCAATTGTGCAACGGTTAACTAAGCTACCTGCAGAGATATAGTTTAAACGGATTCTCCAAAAAATGAAAACCTAACTGAGCATTTATGAATTAATTTGAAACTTACGTAAAATTACATGGTGTCTTAAAAACAAAGAGTCTTAATTTTTTAATCTACAAAACTTGGAAATGCTAAGATGTTGCACATAATTTTAATGGCCTTTGCGATTGGTCCTAAACATATTGGTGAATAATACGCTTGATTATCTCGAAATAGTTTAAAAATGGTGATCTTAAAGTATGTAGAAAACTCTAAAGTGTGTTTTTATTGCCACTCTCTAGGTGCACCACACCAAATTATCTGTATTGGATACCTAATGACTTACGCTTTAAAAATGATTCCATACATGTCTGTTTTATTCTAACACTGTGAAATCCACATTTTACACATACAAATGCCTATAATACGAACAATTTTAATTGCAATCAGGGGAGCGGGGGAGTGGGGTTAAAGACCGTATAAAACTGGATAACTTTTAGCTTCAAAAAATATTTTCCACCTCCAACCACTGAAAAATTCCGCAAAACGAACGGAATTTTAGATAACAACTGGAGGTTTTCATTGTATTTTTTTACATACAGTTCTGCAGAGACGCCAAAAAATAAAATCCAAAATCTCTCCAGTTAGCCGTTTCACCGTTAGACATCAAACACGGATAATCTAGAACACCCTGTATAAGTGTTCACAGAGTTCATCACTTAGTCATCCTTTACCTCAGCACATTTTTTCTGTATAAAAAGATGGTCAATCTACAATATGTGATGATTTCAAATATTGTTGAAGCGACAAAACATTGTTATCGAAGTGATACACAGAGGATCCCAATTATTATAACAAAACGGTATTAAGTTGAGAAGAGTTTGTCAGATAGTAACCGTCCATCATTGTAACAGTGACAGTTACGAGCTGTAACTCTTTCTGCTCGTAAATGATGCTGTCATTGACTGAGGACCCGGTTTTTATATCAAACAAGATTCACTATCAAATATCAAATTACATATCCATTAAGCGATATCAACGTATAAAAATAATGAAGAAAATTACGTTTCATATGAAAAAAACCTTAACAATTTCACTGACACTCGAGATATACACACACAGATTAAGCCAACGAGGAATAACAGTAATTTTCACCCTCAGTAAATGTGTTTTATGAATACAATAATACAATTTAATTAAATAACATAGCAACAACAAAAATTTTTTTTAAAACATCAAGGCAGATATATATAAAACTTTCATTTAAATAATATAACAACTACTATACCAACATAAATATTTCCAAAAAAATCAAATAAATGATGGTAAATAATTTCACACTGTTATTTTGTTTGGATTTCTCCGGTTGACGATCGTTTAAGGTTATAACATTCCGCTTTTAATAAAGTATTATGTTTACAATCTTAAAATATTTGTACACTTAGTACTGTTAAATGTTTATTACTCTGCTATAGCATCTGTTGATTATTAGCAATGGGCTTAATTAAGCAATGTCTTTTGTTGAACTCGATATATAAACCCCGTATCTACATATCACACTCTACAGGTTTAAATATCTAGTAATTATGAAATTCCTAATGTTATATAAATGTCATAGTGTATTAAGATCTTACATTACATTTATTACGCAGTTAAAGTAAAACAGTTCTTTTAATGGAAAATTAAATAACGTTAGTTAATTATAATATTATTAAAAACACAAAGATTATTATGATTTGCTTAATAGCAATCGTATACATGGTATGATATGAGTTTCTTTGATTTTTGACATACTGAGACTGTACACTGAGGCATTAGAGAAAATATTACATCTGTGAAGTCCAGTCGTAATTTGTTTATAAAATTTTTCTGCCAACGTAACGGCAAAGAATGACGAAGTCAACTGACAGAGACTGATCCGCTGGCATTACCGGCAAAGTTTAATCACTGTTGGCCAAATTAGTACATCCATTAGTCTTTGAGCAGTAAATTTCAACATAATGTTACAAATATCGTTTCATCTTCCGACAGTTGATTATAAGGTGTTTGAAGCTACATATATATGATCTATTTAAAAGTATGAATTTTAAAAAGGTTTTGATATCAGTTCCTAATGTAAGATTGTTGTGGGTTTGCATCCACAATGTAAAGTTGGATTATGAACCACTATATTTGCACAAACAATATATATATATATATATATATATATATATATATATATATATATATATATCTTCAATAAGAATAGAAAAGAATAGAAGAAAAGAACATAAAAAATTCTCTATATTTCGTCTTAAGACATTTTCAAGAGATATACAGTAGGTAAATAAGCAAATATATCAACAAAAAAATAATAAACCTTATATATATATGTCTGCTTGGCTATAGAGTGAGAGGATTTATTAGTAGGTTCGCTCGGAAATTCAAGGCACCCACATGAAGTAACACATATTTTTTATTTACTTTCTACATCTAATTTATTTGCAGTAGTTTTAACCCTATTTTAAATCTTCTTAACTTACATAATAACCAAGTAGGGATCACTTCTGGCTTGTTTATACCTTCCAGTTGAACTCACCACTGAGCATAGCAAAAACCAATGTGTCGCTTAAATCTGGCAAACCTTATGGATGTCCGGGAGCAGCACATCAATAACCGCAAATGGTGAGATTCTGGGGTTCATGGGCTATTCGATAGGTCTAATCTACTGTGAGAGATGACTGTTGGAGTTGGTGGGATTTTGTTCCCAAACGTTAGAGGTTCTTGCTAGCCTAAACAAGGCTATACCACCCTCTGCCTACTTTGAATATAGAAGCTGGTTCAAAGCTGGCCTCCCCTTCTTCCGAAGATACATGACTTTGACATAAAATCCCCTAATTCTTCCACATGGATCTCGATAGGAGGTGGCCCCTACTCCCTACCCTCCCTATCCTGAATATCCTGTCACCCTAAAGGCAGTGCAAATGTTCTTACAGGACTAAGAGCAATTTATAAGATTCTTGTCCTAAGAGAAAAACAAAATAATTGCATAATTATTGGGAATTGACACAAGACACTTTGTAAGCCTAAAGCATATTTCCCGCACAAAAATTACACTCTCGCAACACGAATTACACTCCCGCACACACACACACCCGTCTTTTCGTTTATTACTGCGTCTTCTGCGTAGTATTTAAGGACGCTGCTTGTATCTGTAATTTTTATTTGTGAGAAATAAAGTTTTTTTTTTCTTTTTGACAATTTCCGTTCCAAGGCCTATGTTTTGAGAATCCCCTCCGTCTCCTGGACCATGCCTATTCCGAATTCTCCGCTGGTGATTGGTCAGTACCAATATTTTAGTATCAGTATGTTTGGAGGAGGAAACTGTTAAAATGATGTTCAAACATCCTGTTGTCTAAGCAGGAGGGAGCGGAAGTCGGTATCCTCTCACCGGATACCACCGTGTGAAACAGACAGTCGGTATGCTTCATAGTATTGTTTGTGTTATGATACTTCCTTTCCTATGGTAAGAATGTGGTTTTCTCTTTAGTCATGAATTTCGATGTTTTTATTTATGTTATAAACCTCACACTATCAAACTAGTATTGCTGAAGATCGATGCTTATTGGTACTTGGATTCCGAATTAACACCACAAA
The DNA here is from genome assembly GCF_021130785.1 of Homalodisca vitripennis. Classification (NCBI taxonomy): domain Eukaryota; kingdom Metazoa; phylum Arthropoda; class Insecta; order Hemiptera; family Cicadellidae; genus Homalodisca; species Homalodisca vitripennis. The sequence continues at coordinate 3,205,436 of NC_060212.1, read as the reverse complement.
TTATACAAAACCTATCAAATTTAAATTTTTTAATTTTAAGTTTTCTCTATATGCCATATCGAATGTGGTTATACAGGGTGCGGCAGCATAACTTCCTTTTTTTAAATGCGCGCCATTCAGTTAGTTGATGTCATAGCGGAGCGCAAGTGGTCTCATTCAAGAGGGGGGTACTCTAAAGTTTTGTCCCGACACGGTTCAGTCACCATCATGCGTTGGAATAGTGAAGAACGTGCCTTTGCCGTTGAGGCCCTACTTTTCAAGCGGATGTTCGGTTATTGCAAACACAGCGTGCATTTCGGAATCGCTTTAATGTAGCCCGCGTTGTCCCCCGTCCCCAGACCGCAAATCAATTGTTACATGGGTCACTACATTCAACAAGACGGTGCAACAGCACACACTTCGAGAGCATCGATGGCTGTTTTGAGGGAAAACTTTCCAGAGCGCCTTATCTCAATTAGAGGCGATTTGGAATGGCCGGGCACGTTCTCCCGATCTGTCACCTTGTGAATTTTTTCTATGGGGTTTTGGAAATATACGCAACAACACCACCCACAGGGGTGTTGGAACCAAGTGTCCCCCAAATCCCAATCTTCTAGCCGTGGGAAAAAAAATTCTGTAGCATGTTTACAAGATGGCTAGAGTTTGCAACTTAGGTTAATGTAAAAAATACACTGATGAGCTTTTTTATTTTTAACTTTAATAACCCAAAAAAATGGACATGAGGTGTTTCTCAAATGACTGATTACATTACCCTAAGTTGCAAACTCTAGCCATCTTTGAACGGCTGTCATTTTTTACTCGGTTATCCGTTTGAGGTCGGGTTTGCGCCTCTGTACTCTAATAATAAAGCCCTTTTATTAGATATGCATATCAACCTATGCTTACATTTAAGATTTTTTTCCGACTCCTAGCGGGCCACTCCCCTGAGGATTGTAGCGGATCACTGAATATGTGATAAAATAGATTGTTATGTCCAGTAACTTTGTGTAAGGTTTTGTAGCTCTATTTTAAATATTTATAAAAATATTTAACCGACCCGGGACTTTTTTGGACCCAAACTCTAGCCCTCTTTGAACGGCTGTCATTTTTGACTAGGTTATCCGTTTGAGGTCGGGTTTGCGGTTCTGTACTCTACTAATAAAGACCTTTTGTTTGATATGCATATCAACCTATGCTTACATTTAATATTTTCTTCTGACTCCTAGCGGGCCACCCCCCCTGAGGAAGTAGCGGATCACTGAATATGTGATAAAATAGATTTTTTATGTCCAGTAACTTTGTGTAAGGTTTTGCAGCTCTATTTTAAATATTTTGAAAAATATTTAACCGACCCGGGACTTTTTTTACACCCTGTATATAACCTATATATTAAATGAGCTATTTGTGAGACAGCTATATGTGATATCTACCTGTATTCTAACTGAGGCAGGAGGAATATTTTTATTTTAATGTCACCCACGCTTAGACCAAGTAGTAAGGATTATTTTTTTGTCTCCAAAGGGTTCAGTTCGGGCTGGTTTATACCTTAAAATTGAACCCACCACTGGGCACAGCAAAATGCGAAGTTTCACTTAAATCTGGAGAATCTTCTGGATGTCCAAAGAGTGGCACATCACTAACCGCAAATGTCTAGACTCTTGGAAAAATGGTAATTCGATAGTTCTAGTCTACTGCGGAAGATGATTGTTGGAGTTGGTAGGGTTCGTTCCGAGTCAAAGGTTCTTGGCTAGCCTAGACATAAGGGTGTGCCACCGACTGCTTGCTTTGGACTAGAGAGGCTGGTTCAAGCTGGCTTTGCCTTCTTCCGAGGGGACATTGACTTTTCTGGAGGAGCCTTACCCCCAGCCTTATCCATTAAGAATATTCCGTCACTCCGGAAGTGGTGAAAATGTCCTTATAGGACTAAGTGCAATGTTCCAAGCTTCTAGTCCTAAGGGAACAAAAATCATTATTTTCTTACTTGTAAAGCGCTAGTTTATTTCTTTTATTATAATCTTATAACTGATATTTCGTGAATTGTGAAGATTTTTTATGTTTGATCTGAGCAAAACTAATACAAAGTTAAATTAGAACTAAGCTAAGTTTTAAATTTCAAACTATAGTTAGATAAATCTAGAGAATTGGTTTATTAAATAAAACCTTGTGTGAACTCAATAGACTACACCATGCAAATAAAATCAGATCAGTTCTAGGGAAGAGAGAGAATTGTAAAAACTTTAGCATTGCCATTGCACTATCGTTAGTTTTCTATGTATCCTTTTTCCAAATTACACTTACACTATACTCTAGTTTATGTATATTTATACACTGACTGTCATATTTTGAAACCTTATGATTAGATTTAAAAGAATCAATTTCTCTTACTACAGTGATGTATTCGCTTGAATAGTTTTAAGAGAACCAAAAGAATGGCAAACAACTTGCTAAACAACAATGGCAATACATATAGACAAGAGCATATAAATTAAATACATCAATATTTGGATCTTCCAATGTGGAAGGATTATGTATGATCATCAATGTGTAGAAAAATACATTTTGTAATGCACAACGAAAGAAAGCCTGTTTAGTCCACAATTGGATTCTAATATTCGAATTTTGCAGTAACATGTACTTAAGCTCTTTCATGAAACCTTTGATAAAGAATGAATTATGTATTAATTAAATATTTTGAAAAGTGTATCGGGTAGTAAGATGTTGGTTTATTATAATCTCTAAAACTGGCAACCACTTACGCTCTTCTAATTACGCATAAAACATTCCATATCAATTTGTATATGACACTGAAATTAGTCTGAATGTACACTCAAAAATGGAGCTTTCTTCTTTCGTAAGAGATAGAGAACCTATCATAGAGCGTGTAAAAGTAGTTCAGTTTTCTTTTATAGAGCAACCAGTTTCCTTTTACAAAGAATCAAAAATATAAAACAAGCTAAATAATTTTAAATAATATAAATGAAGTGCCTTTACTTAAAACTAATAAATATACAAAATTTAATAAATATTCAAGTAAACGACGAATATGGAACGTAGCGTTATATATATTGTAATGCCTCACCCAGATTCGCTTTGTATAAATTTTTTGTTTAAAAAGTAATAAAATACTAAAACAACTCTTTTAAAACCTTCCAATAAACGGTTTTGGATCTGAATTCACTAATATAATCTCACATGATGGGGTATTAATTGAAACCGTTTCAGCTAAGGGATGAAATATCGGCACCATCAAAGCTGTTTGATCTCTGATTGCTCTAAAATTGTGACTGTCGGCTACATACTCACAGGCTTGACTTATTTACGTAATACTCCAATGGTTTAATAAATCACTGCTCTTAGCTATCCTGTTATGTGTTATAAAATATTGAGTTTTTATATAAAAGTATTATATTAATATTAAGTTTAGTCATCATTATAGAAAATTAACACACCAAATGTTTAACACCTTGAAAATATTTTCAGGTGAAATAAAACGTATGTTATCTAGATAAATCTAAAAACTTTTTGATTTAAAAAAATTATAGTTTATCACATTATGCAAATGAGAATAAAAAAAAGTCCAAAATTGAGAACTTTCCATTAAAGCTGGGGTAGGAGAAGATCACACCATATCACATATCAGGCTTTGATGAGTATGCATGTAAAGTTTCAAGCCTATGGCTCATTACGGCTACATGTCTTACCATGACAAAAGGTTAAAATTAAATATTACTATACTATATTTATTTTTATATAAATTTATAATGATGCATTTTTATCGTTGTCATTTAGTTTCCTATAAAATAAACATGAAAATATTCACTATGTTCTAAGCCAAATTTCATTTAGACCACATGCACCTTCATCTAGTTCACGAAATTAATTGTCAAATCTATAGGATATATAGGTTTTTAAAATAGAAATATCCTGAATTTATACATGTGAATTGACAGACATACAGAAATTAATTTTAAGTATTCAAAGCAATATACTTCGATAATATGCCTGTTATCTTAAAATAGGGTTTTAATATAAATAAAATTGTCACTGCATACACTGACAACTTCATTGACAACTGTAAGAGCGAAAAGTGACAATAATGAACGTTCTGTCTGACGTCTCTTCTCAACTTAATAACTTTTTTCTGAGATCGGCTTTTCGACTTAATTTGAATGAAACCCATTTTTTTGCTTTACATAATATAATAAAAAAACTAAAATATGTTGTTAACAGTAAAATTAACCATAACATACGATTATATAAGAATCCCTTACGAAGTAACTATGCTATCATAGAGGATGGAAAAGTGTGACGGACAGTAATATAAAATCTGCTCTTTCATAAGATATATGATTATAAAATGTATAGCACTACCTGAGCGTCAGCAGAGACTTTCATTAGGGGTGGTTAAAAATTTAGAACGAACAGACTCTATAGACTTAAAACTGTATATGAATCTTCAATTCTATATTGCCAACTTCCAGTTCGTTTCGATGAGAGTAAATGTTACTCCATGGGATTTGTTCCCTGAGCGTATTTTTACATTGGTCTTATGGGTAATCATGATGGCAACGAGAAAATACGAGAATAAACAAACTTAATACATATGGCATGTTAAACGTTTGACGTAGTTCCATATCTATCATAACTATCAGAACGACAGACAAACAGAACTTGAATATTGTAAGCCCCCTGAGAGGACACAAAATATACAAAACATTTCGTGTATAACCTTATATATTCGCGGGAAGCCCTACAGAAATTATGGTACTATACAGCTAAACTAAAATCTGCGGCTATACTAAACATGGAATGCCGTCCAACTCGAAAGCTGGGGGGGGGGGGGTGGGGGGGGGGGGGGGTGGGGGGGGGGGGGGGTGGGGGGGGGGGGGGGTGGGGGGGGGGGGGGGTGGGGGGGGGGGGGGGTGGGGGGAACAAACTAGATCTGTGCCAAAAATAGATTAGAAGTTTTGAACTAGATACACGATATCTATGGAGTTTTGATCACTCAAATTTAATAGTGGAGACCTACATCCTATCTCGGCAACACCATCTACTACAATTATTGGCAGAGCAGTAAACGAAGGCGAGTAAATAAGATGACTGTCTATCTACACACAAGTTCCGATATGTCGAAGACTGCTGATGTGATGTATAATATAAACTTGAAATGTATAAACATATTTTAGACTTGAATTTGATATATAGATTCTTTGTTGACATTTTTACATGCAAAGACTAACTATCCACTATCCACAGGATATTTCGGGAACGGGGTTAGCTCAAGATTTGAAATTTTGGATAATTTGTTAGCACTATGGAAAGGAGCAAAGTTCTTCTTCTGTTCTCTACCTTACCGCCTTCTACTGTAGATCTCGAGAGTGAAATTAGCTATGGATTAGAAATTTTACTTGAAGGGATAACGTGGCAAATTGAGCTGAATACGTTTTCGAGTTGGACGGCATTCTTATGTTTATCCGCAGATTTTAGCTTAGCTGTATACTACCATAATTTCTGTAGGGTTTCCCGAGAATATATAAAGTTATTACACGAAATTTTTTATAATGCTATTTCAGGTTCTTCCGATCTGATGTTAGTTTGATAATTTAAACATATATGTTTAGTACGTAAATAGGAAAGTGTAACTAAGAACTAGCAGCTAACAATAAAATTAAATAGCTTCAATTTTTTTATGTTAGTGTTGGCCATTTCACACCGGTGTACATAGATGTGGTGGCGTATATGTTTGTGGTCTAATAACTCAATCTTGTGGTCACCACAATCACACGCATGCCAATGCCAGCTGCCCGCCTCCAATCCTATCCCTTCCTGCTAACGTATACATTATTGTAATAATCATAAACCGTGAGAACTGTAACATATGACAGAAGCCTTGTAGCACAAACTGTATAAATGCACTTCGTCAACACAGAGGGCCTAAAAACATTTTCCTCAGTCTAGAGTATGAACATATTCTATACATAAAAATCACAACTCCACAAACCACTGAATGGTGAATTGTCACTCCGGGCGCACACACAAAGGAATTTTTATAAATTTATTCTAGAGAAAACAACCACCTGTTTGTGATAAAAAATGCAAGAATATTTTGTTGTGTATAATAAAGTATAAACTATAATTTAATATTTTCATATTTAATAACATATCATCAATGAACCTACTGCTTTCACGTCTTTTATAATATACTGTTGAAAGTAAAAACGTGCCAAGGAATTTGGCTTGAATACACAACATATCAAAATAAATTGAATATGCTTGCATGCAAAGAAATCACCATTGCGTAAATTATTAATTAACTCATGTAAATTGAAAACTCTTCGAGCACGTTGAAAATGGTTTTAAAAATTGGCAGTAAATTGTATAAAAACTGGAGTCATCTGACGTTTCAAAATAACCTTTAGTTTCAAAATGCCTCGGCCAAACATAAACTATATTGACTCATGTAGTTGATATGTTCTAAAATTAAAAAATTAAAATTTTTCTTATTCGTCAACGAACACACTAATGATTTAAATATTATTAATGTCGGTGTTTTTTTTTAACTGATTAAATCGCCAATAAGGACAAAACCAACTCCCGATAGACAATATAGTTACTTTAGCCATTTAGAATATTAGATGCCTTGATGTACATAAAAATGCAGTAATTGCCGTATTAAGAAGGACTGCAGGCTATTAGGCTGTGAACAACTCTCCTAACGTATTCTTGTATTCCTGCCACTTAATATTTCTTCTCCATTTCACTGGGCTAGAGAAAGAACTTAACACTGAGAACTGACCAAAAGTTTGTTTAATTCACTTTAATTACTTTGTACACCCACAGTCCAAATTGTATTGAAGTGCAAGAGATACAGAGTAATTATTTTCCTTTTTAATAACGTCCATGTGGTGAAGTATAGTATATATTTTTAGGTAAGACCCAACACGTACTACCTCAATTTTTCCGATTATAATTTTCAATAATAGTATCAAAGAAAAGTGTGCAACTCAAATTTGTATCTAAAAGAATATTTTTCTATTCGTATAATTTTTAACTAATGAAAACTGTAAACATTTTCCTGTTGAATGTACTTTATATATAAATTTATAGTAATAATCAAGAGAAAGCACAGTCAAACAACCCCTGAGTGGAGAGCTTGCTGTTGTATATAATTGCACAAAACTTACTTTGTATTGTACATTGCTGTTCTATATACCCTCATGAATTGAAATATTACCTTCATTATTTATTTACGAGTATAACTTATCTTAAAAATGTATCTCTCAATTGCTATACATCAATATTGCACCAAAAGCAATACCATTGTATTTTTTAATTTTTATGCTTAAACATTGAAATGTAATTATGAAATTCGAATAATATGTTCAATAACCTTTGTAAGAAAAAAAGAGAGGATCTATTTCTTTATTATTCTACTATAAAATATCTTTGTGTAGTAGTAGTATATAAATAATTTTACAAAACGTTTTCTTTTCTGTATGATTTTTTGTTTCTTCCGTCCGCATGAAATTGCAAACTGCCATATTTTTATACAACACGTACAGGAAAACATTATATCATATACAGCTGTATTTTTTGTTTTCCATTAGGGTTTTATACTTATCGCAATATTTTTGATTTCCTTCTGAATCTCATTGAATTTTAAGTAATGACTTCTTTATCACTTCCAAAACTTTTAACCAATTATTTCATACAAGCAGTTCACTACCTATAAAATGATTTTACTTAACAAAACAAAACATGTATATTTTATCAAAAAGTGTTTACATTTAATATTTCATTTTAATCCGCCCCTAAGCTGCCTAGTGCCAATGAAAACCTGGTCTGGCTATAAAAAGCCCGGATATTAGTGCCACGGTCATTGACATATCTTTAGCATTAGGTGACGCCCAATCTGTAGGACACATAATACTAGTAATATTATGTATACCTTTGAATCCTTCAGATCTATCGTGTAGATTTATTTTGATTATTTAAGGGGAGCATGTACCTTTTTTGGCACCAAAATATCGATTTTTTTTGAAACATATCATAAAAAATACTATGTTTATGCCCTTTTCAAAAATATATATAACACTCTTATATCTGAGAGGTTTAGAAATATGTGCGGGGTAAAAATGGTTTTAAGAAATGTATGCACGCTTTTTTCAGCTGGACAACATGGCGCGCTATGGATTGTTAGTGTCAGAATGTATTATATACATATTACTTGCTCCAATTGTATGATTATTAAGTTTTTCCCCTTTAGGTTGGTAGCACTGCTTGCTTTAGATGCATTTGAAGGATGTAAGTCAATCTGTAACTTACCTAACCTACACTATTGATATTATTGTTATTGTTTATGTTTACTAACAGTTGTTTGTTCAGTGTAATTCTATTTTGTGTGGTGCCAGTGATCAAAACTTTGGACTCTTAGTGTGTATTTATTATATAAATAAGTGATATTATTGTGTATTAGCCATGCCTAGAGTGAAAAGGTTCAATAAACAGTCTTACAGAGGTAACCAATTTCGTAAAAATTCAAGTGAACTAGGACTAAGTGCTTCTCCAGGTACAAGTGAATCTAATAGGGCCTAGGCCTAAACAATCATCTAGTTCTAAGAAGATTAATGATTCAAAGTTGCCTAAATTTAATGATTATGACAATAAACAATGTAAATATTATAATAGATTTACAAACAGATTTCTGGCCTAATAAAATCTTTTACTGCATGTAAATATTGTAGTAGTTCCGACTGCATTGACATACGCCTAGATGAAGACTTCAAGTGTGGAATAGTACATTGTGTAAATATTTGTTGCAAATGTATGTAAACATTACTGACTTCAGTAATAAGCTCCAAATGTGTGGTTTAGAAATATGTATGAGTTGAATCTAAGATATGTTTATGCTCTACGTTCCAATCGGCAAAGGCCTAGATTCTGGTAGGGTATTTTCTGCTGTGATGAATATCGCTCCACCAAAAACAGCCCGAATTGAAAAAATATAATAAAAAACTGCTTACTGCTGTAACAGAGGTAAGTGAATGTTCACTTAGACAGGCAGCTGATGAAGTTCGTAGCCTAAAATGATGATTGTCGTGATATAGCAGCCGCTTTTGACGGTACCTGGCAGAAGCGAGGCTTCACCTCTGTGAACGGCGTAATGACAGCAACATCCTTCGATACAGGAAAGGTTATGGACTTTGAGTGTTTCAGCAAATATTGTAATAAATGTGTCAGGAAACCTCTAAGCCATGACAAAACCCTATTGAAACAGCACAAAAATTCTGGTACTTGTTTGGCAAATTTTTCAGGTACAAGTGGTGGAATGGAGGGTGGCGGGAGCTCTGACTCTTTGTCGCCGCTCTGAGGCTAAACTCAATGTGCGATACACAAAAATAACTTGGAGATGGGGACTCTAAGGGGTTTACTCATGTTGTGGGCAAACAATCCCTATGGTGATGATGTTTTGTTAGAAAAACTTGAATGTGTAGGCCATATTCAGAAGCGACTAGGAACAAGACTGCGGCGATTGAAGAGGGATAAAAAAGGAATCAAATTGAAGGATGGTAAAGGACTTGGAGGACAAGGTAGGTTGACTGATGTAGAGATAGATCACTTACAACGTTTTATGGGATGGCAATAAGGAATAATTTGGAAGATGTTGAAAAAATGAAGAGAGCAATATGGGCTACGTTCTATCACAAATTATCGACTGACGCAAAACCTCAGCACGAACTATGCCCGCCTGGGATTGAGTCTTGGTGCAAATACAGACAAGCTCAGGCAAATAATAAGCTAGATGATTTCAAACATACAAACTCATTGCCTGAATCTATTATGGAAGAAATAAAACCAATCTATAAGGATTTATCAGCCCCAGCCCCTACTAAAGAGGTGTCTGCACGGTAAAAACACAGAACCCTAATGAAAAGCATCAATAGCGTAATTTGGAATAGGCTACCCAAGACCACATTTGTTGGCATTCAGACATTAAAATTAGGGGTTTGTGATGCAGTTCTTTCTTAGTTTTAATGAAGGAGCAATGGCCAAAGTGGAATGTTTTGGAAACGATTATGCATCCAACCAGGACGCTTTATGGTTGAAGGCCTTCAACAAATCGATTCCAATAGGGTTAAAAAAGCTGACAAAGAAGTCCAAGAAGAAAATAAAAAAGAAGAGGATAAAAAGAAGGATAGGAAAAAAGAGTAAAAATGAAGAAGATGATTACTGTCCAGGTGGATTTTAAAGTGATTATGTGTTTTGAAGTGTAACTAAAACTTTAAAGCTGTTTTACCGTAAAGTACCGTTTTGTGACATTTCGGAACACGTTGTGAAACAATTATTAGACTTACAGACTTCAAATTTTACACACTTATTGCAGACTAGTTGGTGAGTAGATTCATGCTTTTTTATCAATATATATTATGTTTTTATAATTTAAAAAAAATATTGTATTTACATAATTAAAAAAAAAAAATTTTTTTGTTAAATTGCTACCACACGATAATTTTTTGTTTATTGAGATATTAAAAAAAAGGTATGAAAATATAAAGCTGTTAATGTAGAACAAAACCCTAAAGTTTAAAGTCAATATGTCTAATAGTTTAGGAGATAATGGTACCGACATGTTGCAGTGTACTCCCATTTAAATAAATGGGACCCGAAAAAGGTACATTGCTCCCCTTAAAGCACTATTATGTTATATCTGTTTTCTCAGCAGTCTCTAATAATGAATAACACTAACTTTTGTTTAAATAAAAAACTATTATGTCAAAATTAAAATAATGTGATTTAGAAATGAAAAGAATTTTAAGGTAGAGGCCATATTATCAAAAATTAAGAAATGTTGTGGAAAGGTTCAGACATTTTGTATTTAAAAAATACCTCTCTTAAAACATTTTTTGTTTAGTCATTGTTGAATAAGAAACACTATTAATTTTGAATACACGTTCCAACTAGGATAGAAATATTACAATATACAACTAAATTTTATAGGTAAAGAGTTAACAGATCGTGTTAGCAGTTAAATTTAAAACATGTTAAACATATTTTCAACTTCCTTAATAATTTATTAACATTTTAATGTTAAGCCATATAGCTGATAGCAAACAGTAAGTACAGTGGTGTACATGTCAACTCCATATATCATTGTACTTGAAGTTTGAAGTACACCACAAACTCTGTAAACTCCATAACTGCATTACAAAGAAATTAAATAGAGAAATGCTAAGGCAAATAAATAAATCCGAGATCGTTTCAAAGTCCATACGACAATGCTTCATTCTCTAGTACACGTTGTTAACCGTAATAAACCACTAACGATGTAATGTACTTGTAAAATGTTGAACCTGCATTTCTTACACAACGGTTGGTCTGCAGATGAATTATTACAGGGTAATAAACTACCTGTAACATACATGTGAGTTATATGTGTAACGAGCATTTTTGAAGGACAACAAAGAGAAGTTGAAGTAAGCCACTTGGTCAGACAAAGAATTCCATGTTCATAGTAGTGACGTCATTCCAGCAGATACTTGGAAAAACTTGGAAAAAGTAAGTGGAGAACGCTTAAGATCCAGGCTGATCGGATGGAATACATAAAGGATATCATCGACAAAAGCCAGGATAGCAGTTTTAAAGCAGATGCTAAAGTTATATATATATATATATATATATAATTATTTCGTATTTGGCCGTATCTGTCACATATGCGTTTTAAATAAGCAAACTAACATATGATCAGAAGACCTAACGCATATGTCAAAGATACGGCCAAATACGAAATAATTGAATCGGAAAACATTTAGCGCTCTGTGGTGTAATGGTAGCACATTCACCCGGCAAGTGAGAGATCCGGGTTCGAGTCCCGGCGGAGCAAGTACTTTTTGTGATTCAATGTTGGTTGAAATTAAATTAGGCTAATACCATTTATACAAATTTAATTAATATACATAAAAGTCATTTGACAGGTATTTGGTCTTCCGATCATATGTTAGTTTGCTTATTTAAAACGAATATGTGACAGATATGGCCAAATACGAAATAATGGGATCGGCAAAATTAAGCGCTCTGTGGTGTAAATGGTAGCATATTCACCCGGCAAGGGAGAGATCCGGGTTCGAGTCCCGGCGGAGCAAGTACTTTTTGCGATTCAATGTTTATTGAAATTATATATATATATATGTGTGTGTGTGTGTGTGTGTGGTGTGTGTGTGTGTGTGTGTGTGTGTGTGTGTGTGTGTGTGTGTGTGTGTGTGTGTGTGTGTGTGTGTGTGTGTGTGTGTGTGTGTGTGTGTGTGTGTGTGTGTGTGTGTGTGTGTGTGGTGTGTGTGTGTGTGTGTGTGTGTGTAAATTACACTCCCATTATCCTACATACGCTTTTTCCGATTTATTCCCAACTATCTCTTAAGTGGAATCAGTGGAATGTATATTAATACTAAATAAGTGTGGCCATTAATTAGCAAATTATAGTTTTGTTTTTTTATTTTTCGAATTTTAACACACATATATAAATACATGAGACTAGGCGTTACCCACGGTTTTTCATGTAATTTCCTTCTGTGAAGCAGGGATACCACAAGAATATCTTTTAAGTGATACAAATTGGTATATGATATAAAAACAGCTGATTTGACACCAATGTTGCAAAAGACTCATTTTTTAAATAGTTTTTGTATACATTTCATTCGAACTACCTTGAAATCGTTATTATCATTGCTACATTTCAATTAACGCTAAATTAATTACTACTTTAATTCTCGTTGATTACTCTATAAGTCCTTTAAATAAGAATTTTTATAATGTGTATGCAAATATATTACAATGTAGTTAAAATAGCTACTATAAATGCCAAGTCAGCGCAACAACATAGCAGACATCTTTTACCTAGATAACTTGCTTAGTTAATGCAAGTTCGGCTTTGCTTGTTGGCAAAAAAGTTAAACTGCCGATCTCAGAGTTATGGGAATATATTTGTTCACTTTAGAAAGAATTCAAATTGAGGTCTGTTTACCGGAATAGTACAGGGGTATTTTAATTGTGTAGGTAAATAAATACGATTTGATTGTTACAAAAGTTATGAATCGTAATTTAAAAACGAACAAGAGAATGTCTTGTATACTGTAAAGTAAAAACTTACTTTACACTGTAAAGAGAACAAAGGGACAGTTTTCTATAAACGTTAGCACTGCAAGGAATACTAAGGTCAGATCATAGTTTATGTGTATTTATAATATTTAGTACTGTACATTTTATAAAAATTGCAATAAGGCTGCAATATAATACTCGTAATAAAGTACACTTGCCAATACATTACCAATAATATAAAGAAAAAATATTTGAAAGAATTTCTGATATTACTAAAATTAAAAAATGTGTGCATTTGAATATGTGATATTGACTTTTGAGTATTTCTAAAGTGTTATAGCCTAAGACTTAGCAACGATTAGACATTGTTATAGACATTTTGGAATTAAATTATTTTGGTACCTAGTTCACAAATGTTAATGAATTGTTATAAACAGATGTCGCTGCGATAAAGTTTAATGTAAACCAAATCTTACGTTTTCCTCCGTAACAAGAATACGCTTTATGGTGTTATAACTGCCATTGTTAACAACGCTGTAAAATAATTAATGTATTAAGTCGGTAAGATAAATTACGTCGAATTACAGACAAAGCCTGTTTTGTAGCTTTATTACTTCTGAGAGCTATAAAAACATCCATTATAGAGTAATAAGCTCTTCCAGAATGGTGTATTAAATCTATTTAGCCCTAAATGACTGTCTTTATTTAGCTTTAAATTTAATTGATGCTATTCTGACAGAAACTCATTGGCTCTATTACGCGAATGTGTTTGAAACTGGAGATAATATACAAGTGAAAATTGTCTGATCCTTAGCGAAACCTATCACTTGAGAGGCAGGAAGAAAATGTCATTTCTGTCTGTCTGTCTGTATGTCTGTCTGTCCATCTGTTTGGACAATATTATAAATACGAACAGACCTATAGACTTGAAAGTCGGGTTGTATATGTTTATTACTTCTTAAATCTATCAAAACATCCAAATCATGCATTATAGTCATAAGCTATTCATCCATAGACGTCAGACGAACTTTAGTGAATCTCAAAGTTATATAGTGATGTCCAGATACAAACTGTATGCATGTAAATTGAAAATTCTATACCGTATAATAAGTCCCTACAAAGAGTAGCCCAGGATGTCGTGTATATTCTGTAACCGTTAATGTTAGAATGAAGAAGAGTGTAAAAATTTGGGTAACTATTTATAAAAAAAAAACCATTAAGGAGCGTGAGGTTTTTACTTAAATCTTCACAACATTTTCAACCACATAAAGCATTCACACTCTCGATAATATATTTTCTCTCGACAAGTCTATTGTAAAGGTGATACATCGCCTGTTATGTACTTGATCTATAGATCCCAACTGTTTCAATAACTCGATATCGTATTTTTGCCTCCAACAACACCCTGTCGAGACTGCGATATATATTTTATTTGTATTTACTCAAATGACGCGTAGATTCGATGAGTAATATGTTAGGGTTAAATTAAGTTTAAAATGTATCAATTTTTTCAAATTTCTTAAATAATTGAGTAGTTGTTAGGTTCTTATAAAATATTTTACACCTTTAAAAACATTTATATTTCGGTTTTTATCCCAAATTTATATGTATATTTATATATTATTTTCTGTAAAACCCGATTTATATATAAATATATCTCAGGTATATATTTATGTACTAGTGTGTTTATAAATGAATAACGGGGTTATAAAACTTTGCAGTGTTTATATATAATTTGAAATTGTAAATCATATATATATATATAATCATTAAGCATTTAAACAGTTTTTTGTTGTCAGCTGTGCACATATAGACGCAATGTTTCTTGCACCATCTGAAAAAAGCGGTAGGAGAAAAACTGGCAACTTGTGAATAGAAGGCTTTTTCTTTTGTACAAATTGCAGAGAGACCGAATCTGCAGCAAACGTGCCTTCTGTATAAAGGCAACTGTAACTTCTGAAACCTGCTCAAGATATAAATTCTTTATCAAGTAATTTGTTGCATTTACAGAAGTATAACTGTTACTGTTTTTTGGGTTCATTTCATTGACGGGGACGTAGGAAGTGATATTGTTAATGTTCTGACAAACATGTGCTCGTCTTCAAGTGTGAGAGAACTTCAATTGTTCCATGGAATCCCTAGATGACGAGTAGAATCGTAGTAGTTCTCATCATGCACGCAATAAAATGGAGTTTACAATCAATACTACAATACTCTCAAACCTTTTACATATTTGTTCATCGATAACATGGTTTATAATATTCAATAGCTTGAATGTCTTGAAGTAACCCTAATATATGTTATTTAACGTTATTTTTTTGAAACATTATTGTACTTTACTATAATTAGAGTAAATAAAAACGGTGGAAAACAATAATTGAATAGAGAACCGTATAATGAAAGATTATTTGAGAAGAAAGTGAAACTCGTTCTTGAAAGATCCGGGAAGAACATTGTGTTTTCTTGACACCAGCTTTAATTAAAAAGAAATTCTTAGGATTGCCGATAAAACACCTGAAAGGGTTATCATTGAAAGCCGCAGATTAAAATCTGTTTGCCCGAAACTTAATGAACGAACAAAATTTTATGATATAAATAAAATCACAGATAATTATTGAAACTCTTACAAACATTGGCACTATAGATTTCCTTTTAAGATATAACCTATCTTAATAAAAATAATTACTAATGGAATTGTGGATAGTATAGTTCATTGCACTGACACAATTTTATATACACAATTCTTTTAAATTTATAAAATGTATTACATAGGTTCACGATTATAAGCTAATTATATACCAAAAAATGTCATGTCCCGAATCTCGTTCAGACGCGTTTTTTTTTCATTTTCATGGTTCGTGATTAACTAGAACATACGGTTTATATTACGTTTTATTACAACAGTTGGGGTTGCTAAGCACACTCTTAAACTTACTTTTGTTCGTTACGAGTGTAACAGATCACCATCAAAGTTCATATGTTCTGCGTTACTAAGTGACATAAGTTTGTTCCTAGAAATCATTTTCCGGCAATATAGGATCAATCATGTCGACCTGAAATATATTTACTGTAGTGACAACAAGCGTTCCAAAATCGTTACATTTTTAAGATACATATACTAAACAGACATTTTGAATTGTTCTTGAAAGTCAGACCAACCATAAATCTATCAAAACTATGGCTAATTGGGTCTAAAAAATCTTTATGATATTCTTAGGAATTGTGAAATTAAGACGCACATTTTATAGTTGTAAATTGTATTTATTTTATACCAACTATATTTATGTATATTATCTTTATTTTCCAACTATAAAATTTAACTTATGTCATAATCTGATTATATATTGTTACCTTCTTATAATAAGGATTTGTTTTGTAAAGATTATTTAATACACTAATCGTGAAAATTTAGGTACATTGAAACTTAATCAGTTCTATGATGGTGAGTATCATATCAGAGGATTTCGCTGAGTATAATTAAAGCCTATTACTCAGTAGCCTGTAACAATTTCTTTTTATGTCAAAGGGTATTTTTCTTTTCTGTATTCTTTTTTGTCTGCTAGTTCTCAGAAAAGTTCAAGAATTAAATGACGTACAGCCTTTTGAGGTTCAACACAGTCCAGTATCTCATTAAATTAGCATGGGGCGAAAATTGCAAACAAATCAGACTGATTTATTACGCGACAGAAAACTTGCCTGTAATGATAACTGTCCATGACTATAAAACATGTAAAGGCGAATACGTTTCCTTACTAATTTACAGAACTACAAGACACTATATGCATCAAGACTACTCAACTTGCTTCCCAAGACTAAAATTGTGACTCCAAGACATTAAAACTATGACTATGCATCTGGTTTGGATAGAAGTAAATCCACACTACTGCCGAATTTAGAATCTTAGAATTGTACTGCAAAAAAAAAGAAACCACGTGTATTTTAATATATTTGAATTTTTCTTATCATTATCATATTATGATTGTCTGAAACGTTCCATTTTTGATGGAAATGGGTAAGTCATCTGATATTTGTAATAGTTCCGATTCTTTTATATTAACCTCTCACATTTAGCTTGTCAGTAAAGGTTTTGACGTTCACAAGTAAGAACTCAGCTTTACCCTTATAAAAGATAATATTTAGTGATAAAAGACCAAGACTCTTAGGTTCTAGCAACACATCTAATATTATTAATTGAAAGCGTATAATAATATTATCAAAGTATAATCCTCTTTTTATAATTAGGTAGAGATGAGACACTTTATAATGTCATATTTGAACCTCACAGATAGGACTAACTGGTCATTTATTCTTTCCAATTACGTCTGAAGAGCAACAGACATTGAATAGACTCTTGAAAAGTCAATTAAATCTGAAAGGTCCATTACTAGTATATTGCTAACCCAACAAAAACATCTCAATTATCATCTGAAAGGTCCATTACTAGTATATTGCTAACCCAACAACAACATCTCAATTATCATCTAAAAGGTCCATTACTAGTATATTGCTAACCCAACAACAACATCTCAATTATCTGTTGTTTATTTGGATGTAAACTTAATTGCTTTATACTATTATGTACGGGTTATTTCATTATACGAAGAAATACTAGAATTGGTATACCAATCGCTTACGGTTTTTTCTTTGAAAAATGTGACTTTTTAACTACAAAAAGCTCCATGTAATGCGTTAAAGTGTTTTTATTGAGATAAGAAGTATATGTTAAATAGTTTATAATATAACTTAATGATCTAGTAACACACTATAAAGTAATTCAATGGAACATTTTTACTATCTGAAACACACTTTAATTGACTCCTACGACATGCAGTAGAGAAAATCTTACAAACGACAATTTTACTAATTCATTTTTATTTTTTTAATTCTGGATGATTACGCTGTATGATAGAATCGCTGCTAATTCCTGCCTCATACCCTGTTATAAAACTGCTTATATTACATAATAACACTTTTCTCTTTTACTTTTAGCGTGGCTCGTACTGTAATAAACTTTTCGTGATATATAACTTTCATATATAATTGATTTTGTGACATTTTTTTATTCGGTAATTAAAAAAAGTACGTTTGTTAAAATCAGTTATGTTTTGGACAGTTAAAATTGTTTTCAACGGGTAAAGTCAGGAAGGTTGTAAATAATCCAGCACACTAATGTAGGAAGGCATTTTAAGACCTGGTACTTTGATTTCGATTATAAATGTTGAATGTTATCAGTCTTTATTTAACTTAATTTTTCAATCTTGAATAAAATTCCATAACAATAATTAGTAGAATACAGTGATGGATAAATTTAAAGAAGTTCAAATATTTATTAAATTTTTTGTAGAAGTGTGAGATTAAATTTTCCTGGAAAGTTATTTAAGTGTCGTTAATAGCAAGTAAAATGAGTTACATTTTAAATAATAATTATAATAAGTAAGAAAGAATCATTTTAAAAAATACACCCAAGAATCAATGACCATTTCACAGATTATGAATGCAAGGCTGTACAGTGATACAGTGTAACGAAGGTGCAAGTCCCATCACCTGTAAGTACAGTACATACAGGTACATGTTTACAGAATATTGCCTCATATAAATGAAGTACACAATGTGTTGAGGTCCGCCAGGTCTTATCTCGCCTTGCAGCACTCTGCGCTAATATAGGCCTATGTGTTAGAGAAGCTGTCTGCTTAATAGCGTCTTACCCTTAAGCTGGAAAGTTCAAATAATAACTTAATCGGCTACAGTTGATACATTGAACTTTATATTATATTAGTTATATTATTTCTGAGTGAAAATCATTCAACAGCCAACGTAACTGGAACTCTGTGAGGTGATAATTTTAGAGTACTCAAAACTCTTTCTGCTTAATCAATGTTACTAATGTCTAATATCAGGCGTTTTAAACACATTTGCATAGTGAAGACCTAAATAAGTAGACCAGATATAGTATCGAATTTATGAATTCATGTTTTTGAAAGACACCGAAATTGTAAATTTTCCCATTTAAATTTAACTGATAATTTAGTTCTGATTTCCTCTGTAAGGTGATAATTTTGGAGTCTCAAAATCTCTGTTTTCCTCTTTTAATGTTACTAATGTTATTATGAGGTTTTGT